>NC_133692.1:2184771-2867043 GCF_048934315.1 Petromyzon marinus | reverse complement strand
GTTTGTTTACCTGGACACTGTCTCTTCTTCCTGAACACTTTACGTTTATCAGACCATAACCCAAGCACACAGATTTTACTGGATTTAGTTCTCATTTGCGTTGGCAGTCCAAAGCCTAATGGAGATAATTCCACAGTCCTATGAGAGGGACTGACATATACAGCCAGGACGAGTGGTTCATTCTGAGGACATGGGAGATAATTCTACTGTGGAGAAAGAGTGTGGAGAAATGTTTACAGCCACAGAGCTAAGTGTCTACATACGGTGCAAAAGAAGTGCAACATACATACGTCTAAATACAGGGACTCCTCTACTTACGAACGAGTTAGGTTCCAGAGGTTTGTTCGTGAGTCGATTTATATGCAAGTCCAACTTTACTCCTGTAGATTAAAAATATGTTGTATGGCATGTACACTAAACACGGGGAATGGCTTTAAAAGTTGTATAATCTCCTGTATATGTAGATGCCAATGGTTCTTCATGTTCTGCAGATGTAGATTCCACCAATGCCATCTATTACGCGGTGGTTGAACTTACGAATCTCGGTCGAGACAGGCAACTTGACAGGTTTGTTAATATTCAAAGTTCGTAAGTCGAGTGTAATGTAATTACCATGCAGGAGAGCCTCACAGAGGCAACTCTTTTTCAGGAATACCCTGCTTCGGGATTGTTGGCCAATTCCACTGAGAACTGTTTTGTGTGTAGCAGAAAACCTCGCCACGCATGCGAGGAGATAATACCCAAAGGTCGACACAGACGGGTTCATGAACAGACTTCATGTATCACAAACTTCCGGTGACCTCACAACCAAGCAGTTGTTTTTAGAGTTTCAAACGTCTTCTCCATCCACCATCCCGTGCCTCCGAAGAACACTTTTTAGTCTAAACTTTTTATTTTACCTGGTAAAGCCCACTGACAACCACCTGGCTACAAATGATTGCCCAACGAAGTGGCTTATTACGTGAAAATATATGAAGTGGAGCCTGCGGGCAGAAAAACATAGGGTTGGAGAAGAGCAACCTCCAGGGAGAGCAGAATTCAATTTGGCCGGAACGACACTGAGGGCCGCTATCGGAGCGGAATTGGTGCGATACACACCAGGCCGAGCAGTAATGGTCGCCCCGAGCCCTAGCAGTGTCGCGTGGGAACCACACGGAGAAGCGCTAGGACAACGGTCTGAAGCATGCGCAGCAACCGCAGCACAGGGCGCAGAAAATTACTCATCAGGGGGATCGGAGCGGCGACGAGGAGAGGGCACTGATCGACTACGTAGGTTGGGCCACGTGGAGAAGTTTGTAGCTAAAGGAAAGGACTGGGGAGCATTTGTTTGCCGATTCGAGGCGGCCTACATGCATCTAGAGTGGACAGAGCCTGAAGCTCTGAAGGCTCTCCCCCAGGGCCTTGAGAGATGATGCTTTAATTATATATTCTTCTGATGCGGCGGAGAAAAAGACGACCCTGCAAGCTGCTTATCGAGAGATGGCAGCGATTTGTGACCCACCATCCAGCGCGAAAAGACGATTTCAGAACTGTCGGCAGGAAGAGGGGGAAGTCAGCCTTGGCCTACAGGAGCGCTCTCATGGGCCGAGTGCAAGCTGCTTTCCCGGGCTTTGACACGGAAGCCTTGGCCAACCGTATATTAGCGGTAGCGCAGGCTTTAATAACAGTTTTTTTTACCAGTCACGGCAGAGGACAAGTAGACCTCATTGTGGATCGCAATGAGAATAAGGGCCCAAAAAGAGGTGATGAGGCCGCAACGTTTATTCACGCAAATAGCGGAACCCCTACATCAAGGACTGGAGGGGGTTCGGGGAACACAGAATAAAGAAGACGATGCCGAGACAGAGGCAGACATCGGGCTGCCCGGGGGAAAGATGTTGGCGGCTGTAAGGGGGACGTTTCGGGGCCCTACCTAGAGGAACCGTCACTGGATGCCCCGGGGACTCGGAGCACCTAGCCGGAGCAGGAACCTGGTGACCTGTCACCGATGCCGCCATACGGGCCACATCGCCCGCGGGTGCTGTACCGATGCTGCACCACCGGGGCCGACTTGGCGACAACAGCCATTCTCCCCTCCTGCATAC
The DNA here is from genome assembly GCF_048934315.1 of Petromyzon marinus. NCBI lineage: Eukaryota > Metazoa > Chordata > Hyperoartia > Petromyzontiformes > Petromyzontidae > Petromyzon > Petromyzon marinus. The sequence continues at coordinate 2,864,959 of NC_133692.1, read as the reverse complement.
AAACAGCAGGCTTGTCACGGCACCCTGAACACCTTGGCAGTTCCCATCGCAGACCTCTCATAAGCACCGTCAGTCGATACACCCACCACTTCCCGACGTTCACAACCACCATCTTATACACGCAATCTTTCATCACAACGATGGCCGGCTTCCGATACACAATGGCGCAAGTTGGCAAGGAGAGTAGTAGCAGCTGCGGGCCGCAACGTCGGTGGTAGTAGCCTCGGAGGGGGGAATTGAGGTCCGGATGCTGGTTGATACAGCAGCGTCAGCGACTATTATAACCCTGCACGTTTTTGATATGCTTCTCCACAGGGCCCAGTAGTTGCGACCTGTCCAATCATCCTTCATAGCGGCAAATGGGGGAAGCAAGGGAATTTTGGGACAGTTGGAGACCAAAATCTGTGAAGGAGAATTGGAGATAGCAGGCCCCGTACTTGTCTCCAGCACATTAACAGTTCCCCATCAAAATAGTTTGAGACCAGCAAAAGTTGTTTATGAACCAACAAATACTCCCTGCCGTCAGAGTTACCCTGAATCCCTTGGATTCTCACGGGTTGTGTTGAGTCGAGGACGTCTATTTGTTCAAAAGGGGGGGAAGGGGGTGCTATAGTGTTAATACTTATGCGATCCGGTTGTATAAATGCCCATGGGATCCCAGGTTAGTGTGAAAGATGACGTCACAAAGAAAAGGACAAAGAAGGCGGGGCTTGAGAGAGGAAACGCCCAGGAGGCGAGCGGTGCGCTTCATTGTGGGATTTGGAGTGGAGTAGTTGCACGGAGCGCGAGCTCGTGCGGAAAATAAAGAGGAGTTGTGTCATCGCAACCTTCGTCTGGTTGGACTCGTTACATTTCTAAATCTGGAGGTAAAACACGGGGAGAACAGGCAAACTCCAAACATACAGGTATCGTCATGGCCGGGATCGAACACACGACCTCCTGTATACCAGGCGAGGTAGTTAACATCTTGCCACCGTGCCGCCAAACCTTTGGTCAGATCACGGCGTGGCTCAACCTAAAAGAATGAGTCGTCTTGTAGATGTAGCATCCTTCGAGACTTTTACAGAGATGCTTAAGCACTTTTTAATAAAGACAGAAACAAATATTCCTACACCGCCCCTCTGCTTCTCCACCACACAGCACCGCGGTCTATAACCCATATAAACACCGTGCAGGCTTCACCTCTGCGTATGCTTGCGAGGCCTGACGACATTGGGTGCTTTGGCCGTAGACAACGAAAGGACATTTCAGCCCAACACACAAAACGGCGGGGGGTTATTGCTACACACACATCCTTCTAGCGCACAGATGCCCCTGTCGCCCTACAGAGACGATATGGACTGTAGAGAGACTGTAGGGCCAGGCGCCGTATCAGAATCTTTATGTAGCCTGGAGGAATCCGATGAGCTATGAAGCTCTTAGTCACAGACGTCCGGTATCGTTGACCAGCTGCAGCCACGCGCCGTCGATGCTCACAACCCCACGAGGCTGAGCGGTCCTAGAGGAGGATGAGGAGCCCGGGGACGGAGCCGGGTCGCTATCTCCCGGGGTGGCAGGTTCACTACACCCACCACCACCCCGATACATTTCCCAGCGCGCATAGGCGTCGCCTCGCGCGCCGCGCCGCCTGATTGGACGAGACGAGCGGCTCGCGGCGGGCGCAAAGGTTGCCGCGACCAATCGCGACTCGGGTTCGGCGGGTTCACGCGACCGAGTCAGCCAATGGGGTGAGGCGAGGGGCAGCGGCGCGAGCCTATGCGCTGTGCGGTTTTCAAAGGCGCCGCCGCCGCCTCTTAACGGGGGCCCGGCCCGCGCGCTCCCTGAGGGAGGACGGCGGCGGCGGCGACTCCGCAGGAGGGGGGGGCAACGAAGAGGACGAGAAGGACGAGAAGGAGACCCCCCCCCCACTCCTCCTCCACACTCGCTCCACGCGCTCTCACCGCGAAGACGGAGACGCGGGGTGGAGGCGCTCGGCTCGCGGGGCCCTGCGAAGCTCCGAGGCCGCCCGCTCTCGGGTTGCACTGTCCGCGGCCGTGACGTCACGCCCACCGACGTCACGCGTTTCTACACGTGACGTCGCTCACCACCAACGGTTAAACGTTTCTGCCCCTGACGTCACTTGCTAGCGACGTCGCACGTATTCTGCACGTGACGTCATTTCGCCGAGGCGTCGCACGTTTGTGCGCGTGACGTCACTACCACTAACGTCGACGTAATTTTGTGCAAGTGACGTCACTGGCGTAACACATTTCTGCGCGTGACGTGCCGACACAAGTCCAGGAGAATTAATACAACTCGATACATTAATTATAATTACGAATATAAAGTGTGGACTTAAGTGGACAAAAATAACATGTCAATGTCATCATTGCTCATCAGAATGTTTTTTTTAATGTTAATTCTCACCAGGCCCCATGGAGTAAAGTTCAAGTCTCCAACGCGTTATTATCCACTTCTCTCCGGCTTCTACATTTTACGTGCTCTGAACAAGGGTCATTGCCTAAAACGTCGCCTGCTGTTCCGTCAAGGCGATTGGTTAAGCTCCCCGCGCGTGATTGGCTCCCGCATGCATCCGATGATGACTGCTTGTGTTGTAGTCGAAACGTCGTGAGAATTTTGTTTTATATATTTTATTATTTTATTGTTTCCCTTCAACCTGACTTTACCGAAAGAACCAAGAATATAAGTCCCTACTCTTTGGTTCTATTGGGTAAAGTCACGTAGGTGAAAATAAAATAACACCTACGTGACTTTACCCAATAGAACCAAAGAGTATGGATCCTAGCAGTCACGAAAGCTTTAAATCTAAAATATAAGTCCCCCCTCCCTGCCTAGTACCCACGCTCTCATTGGCTACCTGAAAACAATGTGGGCGGAGTCTGCTGCAGCCCACCAATCAGCGCCTTTGTTTACGCTCTGCAGGGCAAACCCCGCGGCCCCTAGAGTTCCTGGCTTTACGTGACACACTGAAGGGGCCTTTAACTGGAAACAGCTGTGTATAAACTATTTAAACAAATAGTTTATAGGCCCAATGAACTATGTAACTTTTTTTTTTCAGAAGCGACCTGGCCACACATGATAGCTCAACGAATTGGCTCATCATGTGGAAATGTCATTGGAGCCAAATGCTCGAAACGGACGTTGATTCTAAATGTGGAAGGAAAACCCGGAGGACCCGGAGATAAATCCACTCGACCACGTTGGGAGAGAAAATGCAAACTCCAAATATACAGCAGGCGTCGGGCTCGGGATTGAACTCACGAGCTCCGATATAAACTAAACTTTTAATTTTACCAGGTAAGGCCCCACTGAGCTATGAAGCTTTATTTAGAAGCGACCTGGCCTTCACAAATGATAGCTCAACGAAGTGGGCTTATCATCGCGTGAAAATTTGTAGCAGTGGCCAAATATTAAAAAACTCAAGTTTCTAAATGTGGAGGGATAAAACTGGACCGCAGTAAAATCCACGCGACCACGAGGAGACACCGCAAATAATTCCTCGAATAAAGCTGCACATTTCAGGAATGCATCGACGTTAAACGAGGGATTACTCCAACTATAAATCTGACTTCGGGGTCGAGATCGAACCCACGACCTCCTGCATACCGGGCGAGGTAGTCAACATCTCGCCACCGTGGCACCCTACGCATCGCATCTGTTACGCATGGTCATCAATCCAAATGACACCCTCCTACATATCACGCGGTTTTTTTTCTGCGGTAAAGACGTGGACGCCGTTGAACCATCATCCCTCGCCCTTGCACGCAGGCATCCGAATTATTCCAGGAATGCGAGCAGATGGCACCTCATCGCGGTGCTATCTGCTGACAGCTGCACTCATTTGACGCTGGGCGAGGGAACGCTGGCCGTGGTAGCACACACGGGGAGGAGGACAGATCAACACTTAGTGAAGTAACAATTATGGTCAGAGGTGGTAGTGAGATAAATTGACAGTAGCCGAGTGGTCACAACCGATAGTCGCCGTGGTAGATTGACGATGCGATTGGCCGTAGTGAATCAGTGCACAAACTCATAGACCCGGCAGATATTAATCCGGAAAGATAAAAAAGAATTGTTTCGTTTTATTTGTTAATATTTTTTAAGTGAAGTTTACTTTTCCTATACTTTGCACTCCCATCGTATTTTGGTATTGTTATAACGCTTTGACCTACCCCTACTGAACATCTGTGAAAAAGAGTTCTATAGCTCATCCTTCAGCATAAATATTCTGATCTCTACACGGCATGTTACCCTGAGGCAGATGCGGTGTGCACCGGGCAGCTCCAACCCCAATGACAACGACAGGCAGCAAACTTCTATAGGGTTCAAGGCAGCAGACATCGTGTTGCTCGCAGCAGACATCGCGGCTATCGCGATTTTCACCTAAAGACGATGGCTTGTGTTGCTATCGAAACGTCGTGATTTATTTAGTTTTATTTCTACCTGCGTGACTTTACCGAAAGAACCAAAGAGTATTTCTATAGGGATTGCTGTTGGTACGGCTATTTTAATACAAACAACAGACAGGAAGGACAAACTCAAAGGACTCGCATAATGCACATGCATAATGTACGTTGAATCAGTAATCCCCCCCCCCCCCTAATTTGCACAAGAGCGCAGAAGAGTGGTCACCACATCTACGCCTCTAAAAAAGGAATGAAACAGTTCAACCTCTAAAAATCTGGCTATCGCCTGATGAAGCTAGTTGTAATTACTGGCAAAACATCGTACTCGGATTGTAAATGTTTTTGTGGCTTGGCTCTCCAATACACCGGTGTGCTGTACTAGTGACGAATTGGCATGTTCTGTTTACGTGACAAACCTTCCGAATTGGCTGTGTTGGGTGGTGGCGGGTTTTAACGACACTTATACATTTACGCGATCTAACTCAAAAAAACCTCATGGATATTGGTCACGAAAGCCTGCGTGTTAAATTGGGCCACATTTTTCCGCAAGGTCTTCCTTGCTAGGGGGCTTTTTTTCCCTCCCGAGCACTCATCTCGTTCCGAGTCCAGCACAGGACTTCTTCTCATTAAATAAACGCGACCAATTGTGATGTATGACCTATACATCTTTTTATTTTATATTGTTTACATTACAGTTAGCCATCAAATACAGAGATCAGCCACAGATTTCTGGTTAAAATTACCTTAGCTACTGGAAGGCCAAACCGATGACGATAGGCGTACGTGTAATACGCTTTTCCATAGGCATGATATGCACACCCGCACACGCGTGTTAACGGGGACACGAGGGAATGTATCACAGGCATTACACGCTTCTAACACCAACGGTAGTCGTGCCAGTGTTTTGAATATAGGTGGCATAGAATTTAGCAACCATTACAATATCTACTCATTTACATAAATTATATAAGCCAGTATTGAAGAGATGCAAGGAAAAGGTTAAGTAAATGCATACATGCTAATCCGATTTCGTTATCTTACTTTCTGTACATCAAACAGGGATCACAATTATCCAAAGTGCAGATTGCTGTCATACAAAGCCGTTTCTTTTCTTTAATGCCTATCATCTAACTTTGAAAATTGAACTTACAATAATGCAGATGCTACCACATTGAAGACATCTGAAAGTAATATCTCATACTGACAGAACCACATTGCTCAGAGAACGTTAGGAAACTGAGTCAAGACTTCAGAGAAAGATCCAAGTCCACTCTTGGGTTGTTACTGCTTCTTCTTATCTTCTGGTGGAGTATATGGAGGAGGCTGATCCTGGTATCAGAGACACAAAACAGTGCACTATTAGCTTACATAGGCTGAGTTCATCTAGACCAAGGGACAGCAACCAAAATAAGCATTTTTTTTCGAATTTGGTAAAAAGACTCAATAATTCAAGAGCCGCAATGCGTGTGAATACGAGACAGTGTTCCTTAATAAATAACGTCACGAAGCATTCCTTAAAGAGCCGCATTTTGCTCCAGAGCCGTAGGTCGCTGACCCCTGGTCTATACTAAATATAAACACTTAGACCTTGCACTGGGAGTGACGTACAATTACGAACGCACTCACCACGTTTATCACGAACATTGCCTTGCAGCATGTAAAAATTGTTTCCAACCCTTAGTCAATTTCCCTGTAGGATGAAGGCCTCCCGACTTCATGTTGCACATGGAGGTTGTTTAACCACAACTCACCATGTTCTTGAAGGGGACTGGAGGCCTAGGGATGGTTCAGAATCCCTCTATTAAATTTAGCTGGGGCGTGGAATCGAAGTCAGGTCGTTGGGTACATAGTGCAGTGAGCCAAGCTTGACTAAGAATATGGCCCAAGGGGTAGCGGGAGGAGTTTACATGAGGTGAGCGCTCGCAGGAGAAGGGTAGTGTGTGTGTGTGTGCGTGCGTCCCGTACCATGGGCATGTAGACCGCGTGAGGATTTGCGGGGTCGAAGTAAGCCGCCTCTGCAGCCTTGCCGGAAGCTGGGATGACAAGCAGTGGGTTTAGTCAATGCACGGGGCGGAGGGGACGGGGCGTAACAATGGCATGCACACTCTGCACACGTGTTGTCTGGTTAAAAGGATAATGGCTCGCACAGCGGTGGAAGGTTATCATAATGGTGTGACGCAAGGAGCACGCCGATTAGTAGAGACACGTTTGCAGCGAGCATCGTTTAACTGAAATATTCACGCACAGTGCAAGCCTCTCCTCCAGAAAAGTGTGAGGAACAATCACACTTCTGCTGTTGATAGACATCTGCTTATCTCGGTAAATTAAAGAGCTGCACCGATTGTAACGCTGTTAACACAAGGAGGCAATTACAACCTTGACGCTCTTTACCCCTCAATTAAAATTTCAATGCACGAAAAAATGTGTCTTGCAAGCATGAAATATCTTCAGCTTTATCCAGACCACCAGCTTAAAATAACTCCATGTGAGGCAATTTTTACTGTAAGGTTCAATTGTGCAAGTGATGTCATATGATGAGACAGACATTTACATTCTGAAACTTTTTCCAGCCAGCAGTCACTTCAGAAGGTCTCCATATCCACAGGAGGGACAACCCAAGTGCAATAACTTACCACAATTTTAACTGTAAATTAATATACCTAATAGGCTTCTTAAGATACTTGGATCCTGTGAGTGACACATTACATTCTGCATCTTTATTTCACCTGTTATTTATTGTGGCAGTTTCCAGAAGAGGCAGCAGCATTCAAGCAATCGCGAGCCATACACAATAACTGAACTATGTTTTTATTTACCAGGTAAGGCCCACTGAGTTATATAGGTATTTTTCAGAAGTGACCTGGCCACAAATAATAGTGCAACGAAGTGGCTAACAACATGAAAATGCATAGCAGCCAAATACTCTAAAGGCACATTTCTAAATGTGGAGGGAAAAAGCAGAGGACCCGAAGAAAAATCCACACAACCACGGGGAGACAGAGCAGGCAAACTCCAAATATACAGGCATCGTCATGGTGGGAATCGAACTCAAGACCTCCTGCATACTCGGCGAGGGAGTTAACATTTAACATCTCACCAGCCCCCCGCCTTCGACACTCCATGCGTCACTCACCGGCATCTTCAGAGAAGTGGGGGGCGCTGGGGGGGATGGGCATGGGCCCCGGGTAGGGTGGGGGTGGAGGGTAGTAGACCCCTGCGAGCGTGCACACACACACATCGTCCTCCATCAGCATTTGACTGCCCATCCTAATTGTGCAGTTTTCCTTACTACACAGACTGGCGATGATCGGTTTAAGTCATCAGTTTACGTCTAACCTTTTTAACGTCGTTAGAGAATAAAGAGACATTATTATCAGTTCAAGTCATCCATCAGTTTCACGTCGTCAACAAAACTGTTTCTTATCACTTATGCGTTGCTCGATCGCTCACCGCCTAGTTGTGTTTTTGTGCTGCATGCGTTTTGCTCTTGCATGGCAGAGGGACTACTTTGAGCAGTGTAGTGGTACTATGCTGTGTCATTTGCTGTCATTTGCCCACCATGTATGCCTCCACTACTCGCCTCCGCACCACCTCATGTAAATGTGAGCAAATATACCCTATTTACAGATTTATGTCTCTATGTAACTATAAGTACCTAATTATGTATCTTATTATATTGTTTTATGTTATTTATCTTTTTGTGTGTTATTCTTCCTCATTAAATTGTATAATTTGTGATTTATTAAGACTTTACAGAATAATGGAGCGCTGGAATGTATCTCCTGTATATTAGTTAACTCTTATGAGAAATAGCTGATCAGTTAACGTATCAGTTTAAGTCGTGTTTCCAGGAACGTAACCCCGACTTAAACTGATCATTCGCAGTATTGATTTAAACTGAATAAATGGTTTATAAAAACACACGCAATGTGTATGGGAAGTGACCTTTATTTTTATTTAGACGAAGCTTATTGAAAGCATAGGTTCACTACCATTAGCCAATTCTCTGCTGGATGAAGGCCTCCTCAAATCGCTGCCACCTTTCACAATCCTGCGATGTGATAATCTACCCAACTCCTGCGCACGAGCTGGATTATTCCATGGCTCCGTCTCCGTAGCGGACGTGCTCTTGCACACGTTCCATTCCATGCCTTCCACTTTTTATGCTTGACCAGGTGAACCCTTTCCCATTCCGAGACACCTGCAAGTTGCAGGGTGGGCGTCCCGTCCACCAGCGAATCTCAGAGCGTGAAAGCGGCTCGGCGTTTATGTTATTTAGAGGCGTAGTAGCACCGTTGTTTTTAAAGACGTAATACCGCGCAAAACTGCAGCGAAACGACCGCTCTCTACGATAGCAGGCACCAAACGCTCTCCTGCATGGCCTTGTGGGAGTCTCGGAACCAATAAAGTTAATTTCAGTTTTTATTCCGATTCTGTTTCCGATGACGTACACGTACGTACATGTACGTCATTGGAAAGGGTTAAGGAATTGGCACAGCAAGTGACGCGTTGTTTTCACAGTGCAGTACTAACAGAGCCAGGTGTTTTGAGAGAGGGGTGAGATGTCAAGGCGAGGACCGCTCCCCCCCCTGGTTTTCACTGTGACCCAGAGATGTCGAGAAGACGCTTTCAAAAGAAAATCACCACCGGAGTGCAAGCTCTGCACCACCTTTATAATTTCTCCAAGGCTTCGGAACTCACGCCCAAAGTGAATCGGGGATCCTCTCCTGTTCGTAAACAATGTTCAAAAGCTCAATGTGGCATTTGCTATTTTGCTTGGCGTGAGTCGTCTTCACCGAACGTATAGGTGTTGGCAGCCTACATTGGAACATTTGTTTGAAAGCGTTGTTTTTTTCAACTCACTGGGTGAGCTGAAACAAGAAAATGTGGTGCGCAAAACTCGTGCAGCGTGACGTTTTTATTTGTTTGACTGTGTTGGGCAATGGACATTCGGAAAGAAAAACCTCTGGTAAGATCATAACGTGGCCCAACCCATAAGAATTAGTCATCTTGTAGATGTATCCTTTGAGACTGTTATAGAGATGGTTAAGAACTTTTTAATAAAGGCAGAAAAAAAGCTTTTATATTTCTCTAAATATGTACCGAGACTGTGTTCTGGAACATCTAGTATAAGTTTGAAGCTTAATTAATGGGAAAACTAGACTTTTAGAGGTATAATTGTGTGCCTCTATTGTGCGCTGCAGTGACATAGCAGCAGTGACATTGAAACGAACTGGAGGGACATCAGTGACAAACGGGGTCCTTTTATGTGATTAACCGTTTCACTTTTCATTATTTATTTTCATTCATATTTCTTGGCTGCATGACTGTGGCACACAGCCAAGGTAGCACACATCCATATAAAACTATAGATCTTTTATGGGATCTTCCTTTAACGACAAGTTAAGAACCTCTCCAACAGCTGTCGCGGGCCCGCCAAGGAAAGGGTCGAGTCCTAGCGGCAATGTGTGTGTGTTTGTTGAACTTCTTTCGCACCGTACATGGCCAACCACGCTAATCGGAGGTGCGGAGCAAGGGCAACAAACTAGACACGTAAAGCAGTTTTAACGAAATGAGTTTTCATTCTAGATTTGAAAGTGAATAGCTCCGGAGCTATGCACTATGCTTCCTACTATTATAAAGAGCGTTCCAGACGGCCGGTAGAAGCGCGTCTGAAAGCGCGCGATGCGGCGACCGTCTTTGTTCGATGGCCAGCCAAAAGTCGCCGCTGCGAGGATGACCGGAGTTTGCGTGATGGTTTATGCTCCTTGACGAGATCAACAGGGTACTGTGGTTCATTTGTGGAAAGATAAACTAAACCCTTTGATATATAATTTTTATATTCTTGGTTCTTTCGGTAAAGTCACGTAATCATCATCAGGTGTGATGATGATTGCTTGTGTTGCAGTCGAAACGTCGTGAGAATTTTATTGTTTTATATTTTTATTATTTTATTGTTTCCCTTCGACGTGACTTTACCGAAAGAACCAAGAATATGAATCCCTGCAGTCACGAAAGCTTTAAATCAAAATATAATTTTTAATTTTACCAGGTAAAGCCCACTGCTGAGCTGTATAGCTTTTTTTCAGAAGCGACCTGGCCAGAAATGACAGCTCAGCGAAGTGGCAAATCACGTGGAAATGTATAGCAGCCAAATACTCGAAACACATAGATTCTAAATGTGGAGGGAAAAAACGGAGGACCCAGAGAAAAATCCACGCGAACACGGGGAGAGAGAGAGAAACGTAAACTCCAAATACACAGCAGGCGTCAGGGTTGGGACTGAACCCACGACCTCCTGTATAACCAGATGAGGTAGCCTGGCAAGAGCGTAGCTCCAGCGCAGGTTGTAAGGGCAGTGTGGCGCGCTCACCCTGTGGCGGAGGCGGGTAGGGGTACCCGGTGGGCTGCGCCGGTGCGTAGGGGTATCCCGTGGGCATCTGAGGCGCATAGGCCATGTTGGGGTCGGCCGCGAATCCAAAGGCGCCGTTGCCCATGTAGGAGTAGCCGTAGGCGCCGTTCGCTGCCGGCTGGGCAGCCGCCGCTCCGCTGGAGGCTGAGAGAGCGGCGGAGTTAAGGGGTGGTGGTGGGGCGTCCTTCGCGGTTCACCACCTTCACCGCCGCCAAGCGAGCCAACGATTCGGTTGTGACTTGCATTCATTTTAAAGAACCGATTTTCGTGCAAGATTGTTGACGTATGCAGCAAGAACACACGAACCAACGTCAATCAACAGATCGTTACGTATTTGGGTTGCGTCTGAGAAAAGTAAATCCTTGAGCAGCACACCTACCATCATCGGTTACAACTGTTACGTCAGCAATGGGAGGGGGGAAACAGACATTTAACATAAAACACAGTTATTGAACGGAGACAACACCGGAATACACACACTCACCATGGTCAGTCTACTGGGCCGCACATTGCCGTGGTTAAACACTGCGCCGCATACAAATAATAATGTGTGTATATATTTGAACTTCTTTCACACCGTACGTGGCCGACCGTGCTAATCGGAGGTACGGATAGCAGTGGAGTGTGATGAGTGTGCTTCTGGAATGTAGCACAGTCCACTGGGAGACCTTCAACATTCCTCAAGCAGTTATGGTTGATGAAGTCAAACCTCCGATTAGCACGGTTGGCTACTTACGGTGTGAAAGAAGTTCAACAAACATATATATAAAAACCTAAAAACACTAAACCTGTAGAATGAATTAACGAGTTTCAAGATTCATAAAGAAGGGTCCTCCATTGGGATACTTGTCAATTTTTTTTTTTAAAGTGATTGTATGTGGGAGGAAGTTGGAGAACCTGCACAGATAGGGAAGAGTGGAGTTACCCAAGAAAGAGGGTAGGGTCTGTATGCGGTGTCGATTCTGTGTGAGCGTAACACGATTTCAGAAGCACGTCCTACCCCGACCCGCCCCTACTGGACATCTGCACCTCTGATTATCAAACCGCACCTCCGATTAGCACGGCTGGCTACGAATGGTGTGAAAGTCCAACGTACATACATAGAAAAAGAGCTTCGTAGCTCATCAGATTTCTCCAGGATAAAGTTTCTGATCCTACCCAAACCAATGTAAGCTCACCAATGTGGGGCTGACGCATCGCTGCAGTCCCTTTGCATCCCACTGCACGCGGGGGGGGGACGGGGGGGGGGGACCCTCACCTTGCTTTGCCACCTGAAACATCCGCTGGCCAAACTCGATGGCTCCGCCGCTGCTGAACGTCAGCTTGAAGGACGCCGAGCCCTCCCAGCCACCTGCCACGACAAGAGGGGACAGACGTGGCCGACGTGGCCGACGTGGCCGAAACACTGGTAAGTTCGGACACATCGAACCACTCGTGGATAATTCCACGTTCCTATAGCCAAGACAAGTCTGTCCACAGAGCAGCCGTGGCTGACATCCCGTAAAGGTCGTACTCATGTTAACCACCGTGGTGGTGGTGGTGGTGGGATGAAGGTCTGAGATGACCCCTTACACAAAAGAGTAAACTCTAAACTATTAAAACGATACTATTTTTATTCTACCAGGCAAGGCCCACTGAACTATATATTTTTCAGAAGAGACCTGGCCACAAATGATAGCTCAATGAAGTGGCTTATCGCGTGGAAATTTAAAGCAGCCAAATACTCTAATGCATGTTAATTCTAAACGTGGAGGGATAAACCAGAGGACCCGGAGAAAAATCCACGCGACCACAGGGAGAGATATGCAAACTCCAAATATACAGGCTTCAGGGTCGGGATTGAACCCACAAACGGATGTATACCAGGGGCTAGGTGGCTAACATCTCGCCACCATGGTGCCCTTGTCACATGCCTTGTTCAGCTCCATTTCTAAGAGCTTTAGTTTATAAGGAGGGTCTGCCATGGACAGACTTCCAAGGGACAGAGAGATGGGACATCGGACTCTTGAGCGGCAGCCAGACTAAGCGCAACTGTTCCCGCACCACAGTACACAGGCACAGCTCCCCCCCACGAATGTGTCGCCAGCTGACAGCGGGTGCTTCTTGTGTTGCCTCGCCAGAAACGCAACGGCTTAAACCTCTTCCTAAGATTCCCAATGATCGTTTAAACCGCCTTTTATTTTATTTATCTCAGGCGTGTGTTCTGATTATATCCCTCTCTCCCCGTGTCACCCTTTCCCCCCCCCCCCCCGTATGGTTTGGGGCACAAAGCCCGTTCCCCGTATTTTTATCCCCTTGCTTTTCATAACTGGTTTGGCTTGTGTTAACGGTGTCTACGCCACAACGTGATGCATCGGCCCCGGACATTGCCTCAATAAATATATTTAAAAAAATATTCCTAATGAAAATAAACATTCTGTGAAAGGAAACGAGAAGGAAATGGTGGCGCCATGGCTCTCTCCCTCTCTCTCTCTCTTTGCCCCGGGTGATCCCCACCTCCTGCCTCGGCGTTGATGGTGCCTTTGATGAAGTTGGCTCCGAACACGGGCTGCTTGATGTCGCAGTTCTTCATCAGGTAGAAGGGCATCATAAACGACTGCATGGGGTCCTTGCCTTTCGTCACGAAGATGACCTGCTCCCAAATCACAGTGCACGGGGTTCCATGAGACTGACGTACAACATTTATTTGAGACGAGCGTAGTAGGCAAATTAAGACACCGGGTCTCTTGTTTAAAGGGGACCTGCGTTTAATTAAGCATAACGACAGGAGGCAAACATATTCTGTGAGGGTTATCGTGGGGGATACGCGACCATGCTTCGCTTGGTCGCACTGACCAGTGTGAGGGTATTGTGGTTAATTTTCGGCAAGCACTTTGTGTGCAATGAGTGCGACCTATAATGTGTGACCTTATAATATATTAGTTTGGCAATCGGATTATGTCATATCGTGTCCAGTTTCCTTGCAATTGATGCGAGGTGTAAAAATTATTTAATTTTACTTCATGTGGAGGGACAGATATGTGAAGGAGGCATATTTGTCATCTAACGTAATCATTTCCCGTTCCAATTCTGTACACGTACGTCATTGGAACGGAGGCAGAATAAAAATGTCAGCAAAATAACTTTATTTGTACCGAGGCTCCCATAAGGCTATGCAGGAGGGCGTGCCAGTGTGCACCAGCTATCGTAGAGAGCGGTCGTGATGCTACGGTCGGTTCGCTGCAGTGAGTGCAGCGCTACACCTCTAAATAAAATGAACGCTGAACAGCTTGCACGTTCCACGAAATTCAGAGGTAAACGGGACACCCGCCCTGCAACTTGGAGACGTCTTGGAATGGGAAAGGATTAAAAAGGCAGAGGGGCACAGTGAGTGCGAGGTGCTTGTTTAGGTGCTGGGGGTGAGGGCCTCCTGCTACACAGTGCTCACAGCAAGCGGAATGCTCCGCGGCTCATCGCAAACAGCTGCGCGGGCAACCACAGGCGTTTGCGGAGCCAACAACGTCCGCGCAATGAGTAAAAAAAAACTATTTGAAACTATTTTTATTTTACCAGGTAAGGCCCACTGAGCTATATAGCTTTTTTTTCAGAAGCGACCTGGCCACACATGATCGCTCAATGAAGTGGCGTATCACGTGGACAGTTATAGCAGCCAAATACTCCAAACACACATCGATTCTAAACGTGGAGGGAAAAATTGGGAGGACTCGGAGAAAAATCCACGCGACCACGGAGAGAGCCATGCAAACTCCAAATATAATACAGGCGTCTGGGCCGAGATCGAACCCACGACCTCCTGTATACCAGGCAAGGTAGTTAACATCTCACCACCGCGGCGATTCACCTGCTCGGTGCGAGCGGCACCTCGCCAACTTTACACTCGGCAGACCGCTCAACTCTGGCCAAACCACAATGAAATTCTTCAGTCACGTTCAATTGGCCAACAACTTTAGAGGCACTCCAACCAGCCGCTCACCGTTGATGTATCGACGTAAAAACGTTCATCTTCTCCCCCCCTCACTCCATGCTAGAACAGCAGAGACTAGACCAGGGGTCGGCAACCTGTGCCTCTGGAGCCTCATGCCGCTCTTTAAGGACCACTTCGTATTCACGTTGCATTGCGGCTCTTGAATTAATGAGTCTTTTTTTTATTGAATTTAAAAAGAGGCTCTGCTGTTATTTTGGTCTCGTGTGAGTGCACGCAGAGTATACCGCACATTTAAGTGATTTAGGGCCAGAAACTTTGAGGTACGTGGCAAGTGAGTGCGCTGTCAATGTAATCGGGAAGAAGATGTTGTGATGGGTGGGATACCTGTGCAAAACAGAGGAAGGACAGTCTACCCAGAGCCAACCATTGGAGTGGCATCCAGAGCACAGCGACCAAGGGGGAGAAGACCTAAAGTCAACTCAGGAGGAACTGCATAAGTGGGCCTTGGGAGGTCAGTGTCAACTTCACAGCAGCTGTGGGATCTAGCAGGAGGAAGTGATGGCGAGGAGTGGCGTCGGTCGCTTCATTGTCCATGATCATCCCATCACAACCCGGCTTGTTGATGCATAAACTATTTGCACTTAATTACCTATGCCGTAACTTATTCGAACATCCATAATAGAGGGTTATTTTGGGGGGAAAGATCGCTTAAATATTTACAAGATACAATCCAACCCCCCCCCCCCTATTATGGATAAGCCTACGTGTTATTCGAACATAAATTGTTTTAGTTTTTTAAACCATGCTTTTCAGACCGGCAGTGTGAATATTAGGTCAGCTTCAAAGTTAGAATGCCTCCATTAGCGAAGACGTTAAGTGACTTACCCTGAAGGGGGTCAGGTAAATGATCCCCTTCTTGGACCCCTTGAAGACGTCGGGCGTGACCACAAAGTCGCTGAAGGAGAGCTCCACATTTTCGTAGTGCACCAGCACACTGCAAACCAAGAGGCAGCCATGGCGGTCAGTTACGGCAATGCGCGGGCGTCAGCGCAAAAATACAACTAAACTATTTTCTATTTTACTAGGTAATGCCCCCGCTGAGCTACATAGTTATTTTTCAGAAGCGACCTGGCCATCACAAATGACGGCTCAACGAGGTGGCTTACCATCGTGTGGAAATTTGCAGCGGCCAATTACTCTGAAATGCACTTTGATTCTAAACATGCAGGGGAAAACTGGAGGACCCGGAGAAAAAATCCACAGGGATAGAGACACGCAAACTTCAAATACACAGGTGTCGGCGTCGGGATCGAACTGACGACCTCCTGTATACCAGGCGAGGTAGTAAACATCTCGCCACAGTGGCACTCAATGTGTGTGCTCTCAGTTCACGGATGCTCTGCCTTTCTCCTTCTATGCAACAAAAACACTCATTCACACACAGGATGTGCCCAAAATTCCCAAAGCAGGGGTCTCTACTGAAAAAAGGTTGCAGACTAAATAAAGATTTATTGGATACATACATGTCATTAATCAATTACAAAGGGATTGGACAAATATTCAAAAGGAAAAAAAGGCCTGAGACTACACGATCCTCACACAAAAAACCACGGCAACTCTCAGACGGAAGCCATGACAACTCTTGAGATGGAAGCCGTGCCAACGCTGAGATAGAAGCCACGAGAACAGACAAAAGGCACTGCAACTCTCAAGACAGAAGGACGTGAGTACTCTCAGACAGGAGCTGTGAAAACGGACTAGAAACCGTCACAAGTCCCAAACAGAAGCTATGGCCCTGTCATACAGGACGAGCCACGCATCCCATGCTGCACTAAGACTCGGAATTCACCGTGCAGCGGCAGGCTACATCCCGTCTTGATAAATTCTCCGCTGCGACTGGCTCGCACGAAGGACTCAAAGGTTAAATTGAACACGTAGTCGTAGGCTTCCGCGACCAATATAATTTATAATAAAGGTTTTTTTTGGTGTTAGATCGCATAAATATAAATGTGTCGTTAATCCACCACCACCCGACACAGCCAATTTTTAAGGTTTGTCACGGAAACAAAACGTGCTAATTAGGGACGACTACTTCAGCACACCAGTGTGTATTCTGGCAAAATCGCCAGAATACAGAATTGTATTCTTGAAAAATAGCTTGATGAAGCTGGTTGTAATTACCAGCGAAACATCATACTCAAAATGTAAATGTTGTAGGTTTACTCTCCAACACTGGTGTGCTGAATGAGTAACTAATTGGAACATTTTGTTTATGTGACAAACCTCACTAATTTGCTGTGCGGGTGGTGGCAGGTTTATTGACCCATTTATATTTACGCGATCTAACCAAAAAAACCCCTCAATTTCAAAGGTTCAAGTCAGGAGATATCCTCCAATTCATGACATCGCAGAGCAGAGGAGGATCTTAGCTGTTACTTCACCAGTCCCACACACACACGAGGGCAAGATTAAGGTTTGGCTATAGGAGCAGCGTTTCGATAAATTTTGTTATGACAGTAGTAGAATTTATATGACCAGGTTAGAGCTCACGGAGATTCTAAATCTTAGTGGGCTCTTGAAAATGAACAATTAAAATCTCCCGTTGAGGTTCAACGTTTCTTTTCAAGGAAAACCTGGGTTTAAATAAACAGACAATGAACAAACTAAATCCAACATGCGTCAAACTATGGTGCCAGAAAACACCGAAAAAAACACAACAGGGCACGTTATAATGAAAGTAATATTACTAATGAAAGTAATATTACTGTATACAAGGTATCGGTGAATGTCAAAAATAAGCACTAGCAAATGTCTGCACAGAATAATAAGATTTGCAGATAGAATGGTCACAGTAAGGAGCCCTAATGAAGATCCTGACGCACGAGCGGCAAATCTCCTGCCATAGGAATTTGGAACGTCGATTACCGGAATCGTCAGTAATAAGACGTTCCGCATTCCTATGGCAGGTTTCTAGTGGAGATGAGCGGCAATGCCCTACGCTCGTTTGAGTGTACGGAGATGCTTTATTTTTAACTCTGACGACCCGTGCACGTGCCTGCCGCTCAACGATTCCCATGACGAAACACCGCACACAAAACCGCCACGGCAAAAGCTGACTGCTAATTAAATATTAAAGGACGCAAGCACAGCAAGCCCGAGAAGTCTGCCGTCGTTCGCACTCTACAAACTAAAACAAAACTATTTTTTTTTATTTCACCAGGTAAGGGCCCCCACTGAGCTATACAGCTATTTTTTTCAGAAGCAACCTGGCCACAAATGATGGCCCAACGAAGTGGCTAATCACGTCGAAATTTATAGCGGCCAACTACTCAAAAAAGCAGGGGTGATCTTGCGCGCCGCCCTAAACGAGCACTTGGCAACTATTGCTGCGCCGAACACAGCGCTGCCACGGCCTTGCGCAAGTACAGCGCCAGGAATATGACGAGCAAACGCAGCTCGCAGGCCAAATTAAAAAGCTCTCTGGCAGCACGAGCTGTGTGGACTGGGGCTACACGTGGCACAAACTCGCGATTGCCTGCACGCTCGTGACCACACTATACCTGGACTCTGACGATGGTCAATGCATGTATGTTGAACTTCTTTCGCACCGTACGTAGCCAACTAGCCAACCGTACTAATCGAAAGTGCGTGGGAAGGACAACAAACTAAGCACAAAAAGCAGTTCTAAGGAGATGACATTTTTATCGCAACACTGCTCACTAACCCTACTACTCACATAGGGGGAATGATCGGGTACGTGGTATTTTTTTATGAGGGGGGCGGAAGAAGATGAGGGAAGGGGGGGTAACAAAATGTACCCAAATAAAACCGAAACATAACATAATCGAGCCTGTTATTATTGTAAATCCACTGGAGTAGCAGCCGCCTCATGCTCAACCACGGAGTGATCATTATGTCAAGAGTCTTTCCACAGACCGTTTAAAAAAAATACATAAAGCACAGCTGAGTGCGAGCACAGGAATGGTATTCACCTGCAAACAAGAACTCCGTTCCGATAGAAAACACTTGCGTAACATTCCTCGGCCGGTTCACCAAGCGTCACAAGACTATGACTCACGCTGTTCTCGAGTAACTCTGGGCTCTACACTCTGCTAAAGGCACATGAAAAACACTTGTTCCATCAGGTGACCTCCGATTAGCACGGTTGAGAAAGAAGTTCAACATGTAAACATCCATCACTGGTACAGTGAGGGAAAAAAGTATTTGATCCCCTACTGATTTTGTACGTTTGCCCACTGACAAAGAAATGATCAGTCTATAATTTTAATAGTAGGTTTATTTGAACAGTGAGAGAGAATAAAAACAAAAAATCCAGAAAAACGCATGTCAAAAATTTTCTAAATTGATTTGCATATTAATAAGGGAAATAAGTATTTGACCCCCTCTCAATCAGAAAGATTTCTGGCTCCTAGGTGCCTTTTATACAGGTAACAAGCTGAGATTAGGAGCACTCCCTTTAAGAGTGTACTCCTAATCTCAGCTCGTTACCTGTATAAAAAGACCCCTGGGAGCCAGAAATCTTTTTTTATAAATAAATACACCGTTTAAAAATAAATAAATTTATGCAAACCGACACACCTGAAGACGACCGTTTGTGTTATGGTCGAAACGTCGTGAGAATTTTTATTGTTTTATATATATTTTATTATTTTATTGTTTCCCTTCAACGTGACTTTACCGAAAGAACTAAGAATATGAATTACTGCAGTCACGAAAGCTTTAAATCAAGATTTTCTTGTTGTTATTCTGTCTCTCACTGTTCAAATAAACCTACCATTAAAATTATAGACTGATCATTTCTTTGTCAGTGGGCAAACGTACAAAATCAGCAGGGGATCAAATACTTTGTTCCCTCACTGTACCTGCTGATTATTAAGGTTTACATCTCCATGGCTTTTGGGGCTCTTTTACAAATGGTAAAAATCCCTTTATTGTTCCACCTGACGAAGATTGCTTGTGTTGCGATCGAAACGTCGTGATTTGTTTTATTTTATTTATACCCACTTGACTTTACCAAAAGAACCAAAGAGTATGGATTCCTGCAGTCACGAAAGCTTCATATCAAGATTAACAATCTCTTTTTCGAGTCCAACCATGTTTTGTTTATTATAACCCTCCACCACTCGACGGAAGCACAATCAAATCAGGTTTTCACACGGGCAAATATTCCGGTTGATTTTGTTTTTCAGCTATTTCGGAATGATGAAGAGCAAGCAATATAGAGAATTTTTATACACGACGTTTCGCTGGAGATCACAAGGTGTTAAAAGAAGCGCAGCTCTAGCATGATATTCTCAAATTAATTCTCTCACCTTTCAACATGTGTCAGGTTTTGCTAAACAACCAAAATCAATCAACATATTTGCTCACGTTGACAACTTGACTTGAACGGCTGTTGGATGGTGGAGGGTTATAGTTTAAAAAAATAACATTGTACCGAAATGATTTAACCCAAAAGGAAACTTATTATGAATCATAGTCAAATTCCCATTTTAAAATAATATATAAGTAGATATTACTAAAATATTATATTTATATTACGATCCATACAGGTTTTTGTTGGCTTAGATCGCATAAATATAAATGTGTCGTTAAACCCGCCACCACCCGACACAGCTGACACATTTATATTTACGCAATGTAACCCAAAAAAACAGTATTATGAATGACATTGGTCGCGAAAGCATACTTGTTAAAATGTCAATATGATTTGAGCAATGTGACGATTCGTCAAGTTTTAAACGGTAACATTATCGTTTAGGAGTTCACTGAGCACACGTGGAGCATTACATCCTGCTATGGTCAGGGCATTTGATTCGCAATGGAAAGTGATGAGTTATATTCCTGTCAAGGTTCCACTCGCCCCATCATCCCTCATGGTTCGACAAATCATTACCATTTTGTGGGAAGGTACTGACACATATTTGTAGACTTGCTCCCACCATGGGAAAATGGAATTTGCACTGATGGCTCTTCACTTTAGAAACGATTGTTTATAATTTGCTACGTAGGAAATACTAGAATCAGCCTTGTGTATTCTCAACTAGACAATGATTAAACATGCCACCGAGTAGCTTTCAATGCTTTGCAGGCATGGTTAAAAACGAAACTCTTTAAACGATTTATATTTTACCAGGTAAGGCCCACGAAGCTTTTTTTCAGAAGCGACCTGGCCACAAATGTTAGCTCAACAAAGTGGCTTATCACGAGGACATTAACAGCAGTCAAATACTCTAAACGCATGTTTCAAAATGTGGAGGGTAAAATCGGAAGTCCCAGAGAAAAATCCAAGCGACCACGGGGAGAGAGACACGCAAACTCCAAATATACAGCAGGCGTCAGGGTTGGGATCAAACCCACACACTCATGTCTACCAGGTGAGGCAGATAACATCTCGCCACCATGGCACCCAAACTCTCAAAGATGATGCAATAAACATTTTTGTTGTCATGCTGTTAGTGACTTGGCAAAATTCATCACAGGCCTGCCCAAAACCCGGTGAAAAAATTCCAGTGCTACATGGCCAAAGGGGATACTGTCAAAATAATTTTATGCAGGTCTAAACCACACGCAAACATGCAAATCAAATTATAAAATGCATTTTGAAAGTGAGCACATGCATGTCAAAACAAAAGCAAGGCCTATTCCACCTTAAGTTTAATCGCTCTGAGAACGCGTGACTGGTAACGCCCAGCGCTGACTCACTCAGCCTACCCGCAAATTAGGCAAGAGGGCAATGTCCTGTCGCTCTCCGGTCACACGGTGGGCTGCTCAGACTTCCCAGTGAGGAGAGGATTGCCCGGCACGGCCCCCTATGCCCCCCACACTAATCTCAGCCAAATCCATCCAGGGGGGAGACTACAAATCCCGCAGGGCAGCAATCACATCTTGACCAATTTGCCTAAGCACATCGTCGCAGAGACTTGTTGCCACACCGACGACAACGGAGACATCGGCACGATCTCACTAAATAATGATAACATTCGACAAATGAGGAACTCTCCGACAAGATAATTTTCCCCATTCAGTAGCGTGTAGGAAAGTAATAATTCCGCAGGCATTTCTTGTTGACCAACAATCATCCCTTCCGAGCAAAGTCTCCTGCCCCAGCCAATTCACTTGTCCCTTCCAGTTGGCTCCACGGTGACAAGACGTTAACTACCCCGGCTGGTATACAGGAGGGCATGGGTTCGATCCCGACCCCGACGCCTGCTGTATATTTGGAGTTTGCATGTCTCTCTCCGCGTGGTGGCGCGGATTTTTTTCCAGGTCCTCCGGTTTTTCCTTCCGCATTTAGAATCAACATCATGCGTTTACAGTATTTTGGTTTCTGTAAATGTCCAAGTGATGATTAGCCACTTCGCTGAGCTATCATTTGAGATAGCCAGGTCGCTTATGAAAAAAAACTATATAGCTCAGTGGGCCTGACCTGGAAAAATAAAAAAATAGTTTAGTTTTAATTGACAGCTTGAAGTCATCAACTTGCGTACACTGGTATGTCCCATGTATTCTTCTTTAACACTGTCCTCTCACTGAAATTTACAAACGTGCACCTCTGCACGAATCTGCAAACTTGATGCCTTGCAATCGGTATTTATTTGGCGTTTGAACATCTTAATACCTTTTTGATTTCCAGAAAGGGAAAAACCTACTCTTATTGTTTCATTCTTTGTCCACCCTTCAGATTCTGTTCTATATTTCTCTGTCAACGTCTATGTGACTCGATGAGCTCTCACCTTGTTACAAATTAAGCCTTTCCACGCCGTGGATTATTGCTCTAAATTCACCCTGCCATATACTGTGCGAGCAATTTGCTGACCTAGTGCACCAGCCGACCATTACACAGCAGTAACAAGCCCATTCATATTCGTGTCACGGGATGCACATCGCATTAGGCAATGCAATGATTTACTCCCCTCTGTGATTTTGATGAATTGTCACAATGTGGGGGTCACGAATGGATTCGAGAATAACACTGAATATACTTTTCACGCTGTGGTGAACGTAGCGCCTCTAGTGGCTGCACACATCACAGGAAGCCAACGCATACGTGTAGGAATAAAAACATATCAAATCGCTCAACGGATAACTGGACGCACACATCGTGAGCGTAAGAAACGATTTAATTGACGAATCGATGGCATAATTATCATGATTATTAATGAGCATACAGTCTATACATCTTTAAAAAACAATGAAGGTGATTGGTGACATGGTATTATTAGTTTTTTAGGTAAAGTCACGTTGAAGAGAAACAACAAAATAATAAAATATATAAAACAATAAAAAAATTCTCACGACGTTTCGACCATAACTCAAACGGTCATCTTCAGGTGTGTTGGTTTGCATAAAGTTATTTTAAAACGGCGCATTTATTTATTTATAAAAAGCGGTTTTTTATTTATAAAAATCGTTTTCATAAATAAATAAATGCGCCGCTCAAAAATAAAAAAAATATTTATTTATAAAAACGGGTTTTTTAAATAAATAAATGCGCCGTTTACAAATAAATTTATGCAAACCAACACACCTGAAGATGACCATTTGAGTTATGGTCGAAACGTCGTGAGAATTTTTTTATTGTTTTATATATATTTTATTATTTTGTTGTTTCTCTTCAACGTGACTTTACTGAAAAAACTAAGAATATGAATTACTGCAGTCACGAAAGCTTTAAATCAAAATGGTATTATTTGTTTCACACTAAACGAGCCATCGTAAGATACAATTATCAGGGGAAATGCCCCATGCCAGCATTTTTGGCTACCTTATTTCTGATAAGCCCCTGACTCGATTGATTCAAGTCAATGTTTCTGCACGAAGCCAAGATGTATACACTCAAAGTGATTTATTACGCCAGCACTGAGCCTGTCAAATCATTGACCATTCTCTCCAGTGAGGCCGTGAGGTTTCAGCCGCGTGATCATTCTTCATTCATTTTTTTTCATTCTATACATTTGCTGTACAAGTTATATTTAAAACGATAGAACATATTAATCATATCTTGAATTGTAAATACTTCGTTTCATATTTGGATTCATGAAGGGTAATATAAAACAGGAGGGGGGTGTCGTATTAAGAACCATGAACCAAGCCATATTTTTACCCACATGCCTTTGAGTTTGCGGGTGGCGGATTTGTCTATTGCGACAAATTTTCAAGAACGTAACCCCCGCGGATGGGCAAAGTTGGGTGTGCATTGTTACTCAGTCCGCTGCTGAATACGTCAAATATTGAATGCTATGACAGTACAGGCATGCTGCTTAGCACATTGGACATTGGATTGCCATCCAGATCCTCAGTTTGGTCTCCGTTATGCGGCAGTTGAAACAACGGCGTAAGTTTCTCGAATTACCCCACCACCTCTTGACCACGCTGTAAAACAACTAAGTACGCCAGTGAGGAGATCAACAGGTCGCGTGTGGTGGGGTAAAGTGTGGGTACTGTATGTATTTTAAAATTCTGTTGCACCGTACGTCGCAAACCGCGCTAATCGGAGATGCGGGGAAGGACCACAAACTAAACACAAAAAGCAGTTCTAAAGAAATGCGTTTTGAAGCGAGATTTAAAAGTGCGTAGCTCCAGTGGCTTTCGAATAACGGAAGGGCGTTTCAAACGGCCGCAGCACATCTGAAAGCCTCTTCTAAGACATCTGGCTAGCATGGAAGAGAAGGCCAAAATATTCCATCTCGAAATTCTCTACAGCTCGCTCTAGTGGAGGCCCCTCCATCCATTTAAAGTGGCGTGAGAAAGAAATTGCAGGGCTGCACCTTAACCTGTTTGCCTTTTCTTACTGTACAGTATTGAGAAATGTAAACGTACCGTACTTACATTATCTACATCTTCCTTCAAAATTCCAACGGAACTGCACTTAACACAGGAAGTGTGCAGAACGTAGGGGGGGGGGGAACGATGCAGACGCTGGAGTGACTAACTACGTGACTTTACCGAAAGAACCAAAGAGTATGGATTCCTGCAGTCACAAAAGCATAAAATCAAGAGAGAAGTAAATGTGTGCAACTGGCCCGCATTTTGCAAGCCACCACAACATAACACCGTGGAGTTTCACTACCGTGTACATGTGCAGCCCTTTGTCAAGCCACTGCTGGGAGGGGAACCTTCCATGCCATATCCTTTACGGGGAGGGGTGCTGTTAGCGCACGCTTCACTGGAAGAGTTGGCAAAGATAGGGTACCCAGGGCAGTTAATCTACCAATGTTAGCGGTGATTGCAATTTCACTGGAAGGTAAATATTATAAATATTAAACGTGTATTTTTGTATACATACGCCCTTGTGCTGAGTTGGAACAGATTTCACATTGGAGAATGTTTTCAAAATTCACAAAATATAATACAACATAAGCATTCAAGTTTCAATTCCGTAAGTAAACTCCATGAAACCGTACAGAGTTTATTTACATAACGTGAGCTGTGATGCTGTGAAAATGGGAGGCTACTTTTATGTAGAGGTAGGGTTAGTGTAGTGGTTCTCACATACCCACACCAAACATACACACTACACACCTTTACTGCACACGTACACACTAATATTAAACACAAAAACAAAGAGCTCCCGAATAACCTTAACATACTGTTGGGGCAAGTGTTGTGAGCGAGCACCTATGAAGGCCGACACGGCACACGAGGGCCAGCACCATGCCCGGCCGCCTTTGTACTAATTTTTGGTTGAGTCGACCAAGTAGAGGCCCAGAACCGGTTCAGATAATCGTCACCGATGTTGGACGTGAGCAGGAATCGAACCCGGGATGCTGGGTTCACAGCGCAGCGCGCTAACCGCTCCCCACGAATACAACACACAAACACCCCTCTACACACAAACCCCTGTGACACACATACACGTGGAAATTCTAAATATAAACTGTACACACCAAACCCTCAGGCACGTACACATGCGCGCACACACACTGACGGACACATTCTTGGGAATATCGGAGCGGAAATCACCACTGTGGCACATTCTGGAACATAAGGCGGAACCAAAACCATGGACGTCACACATACGCGGCAGTGGTGCTGGCCAGAGAGGATTAAGCTCATCACAGCAACCTCACCATCGCTGTGTCTCACGCACATCAACATCACTCACATCACTCACATAACACACACATCACTCACACATGGCATCTCTTACATACATTACTCACGCGCATCAAATACAAAGATTCCCCTATGTAGCCTTTAAAAGACTGTTGAGGCAAGTGCTGTTAGCGAGTAGCACCTATAAAGGCCGGCATGGCACACGAAGGGGTGGGGTGGTCGGTACCACGGCGCGTCGCCTTTGTCTCCATAGTGGCAATGTTTACACACCGCACCAGGTACTTATTTGAGACCGAGTCGATCTAGGGGAGGCCTAGGACCGGTTCAAATACACACATCACTCACCACACATCACCACATCACTCATACATCACAATCACTCGCCAAATTCAAATACATCGCATATCACATCAACACATCACAGGCACAAATAAATATGTAGTACAGTATATAAACATGACATCCCTCACATATCATCGTCTACACACCACATCCATGGGAGTGGATTTATGAAGGGCCGTGATACCGAAAGAGACGATAGGCACAACACCCCCATACACAATGCACCCACACACAACACACACAAAACACCCCCTACACAACACCCCCATACACAATGCACCCACACACAACACACACAAAACACCCCCTACACAACACCCCCATACACAATGCACCCACACACAACACACACCCACACACAACGCACACAAAACACCCCCTACACAACACCCCCATACACAATGCACCCACACACAACACACACAAAACACCCCTACACAACACCCCCATACACAATGCACACCCACACAACACACACAAAACACCCCCTACACAACACCCCCATACACAATGCACCCACACACAACACACACCCACACACACAAAACACCCCCTACACAACACCCCCATACACAATGCACACAACACCACCCACACAACACATACAAAACACCCCCTACACAACATCTCATATACAATACCCCCAAGCACAACCCACACACACAACATACACGAGACCTCATACACACAACACACACAACAATAACCGCCATTCACCACTAAGTGGCGGTGACCTCACTACGGCGCTTGTGACAGGCTATGTGCACGTTAAGGCCACGTGAAGTGTCGAACGCCCGCTTGCAGGTCACGGGGCAGACCCAGGTGCCATGGGTCGACTGACTTGAAGAGGACTGGCCAATGCACCACCTGTGCCCCCTACTGTGCTAACTTACTGTTTTAGACACCCGGCGCTCTGTTTGTTGTTGTGAGCGTAGTTCCTCTGTCCTCCATTGTTGCTGGAGGGCAGCTGCCTCCAACTGCCCAGTAGCGTCCTTCACGAGCCGACTTCACAGAGGCCGATCTTGACACCACTGGTACCAGTCATCGGCAAGGCCACTCAGCTCCACATCCTCTTGAACCACATCACTCCATCTCTTCTCTAGCCCGTGCCGCGCCTGTTTAGCCCCCTCTATCCAGCCAAACAAAAGCCGTTTAGGCATGTGGTGGCTGGGCATGCAGGCTACATGACCCACCCAACGCAGCCTTGCCTGCCGTAGGAGCTCACTGATGGGACTTTGTCCAGATCTTTAAATGATTTGTGAGCTTCTCACACAATCCAGCCAGGTTAAACGCAGGATGGATCATAGGCAGGCCAGCCTAAATGTTTCAAACTGGCGAAGATTTTCCATTAGGGGGGTCCACGTTTTGCAAGCGCAGAGAAGGGAGGGCATGACCGTGGCCGAAAAGACCCGAAGCTTCGTGTGGAGCTACAGACCAGGTAACTTCCACACAGTATTATGCAGCCAATGAAAAGATAATGCCGCTCGACTGATTCTGAGTGAGACCTCTGCTGTAAAACCGAAGCTAGTCATGAGCACACTGCCCTGGTAAGGACAACTCTCCACTCTCTCCACAACTGCCCCATCACCAATTGGGTGTTGTGGGTGTGGAGTGTCTGATGGTACAAAATACCCAGAAAGGTGCTTAGTTTTGGTGGGGCTGATGGTAACGCCCCACATGTTAGTGGCACGCTCTAGGTTCAGCAGCAGCGCCTACAACTCCTCCTCTTGAGTGAGCAGCAATCACCAGATCATCGGCATACATAACATGGCTGACCAAGAGAGAGCCATCCCTTGACCGCACCCAGGCATCGATCAGCCTCCCATTGCATCTGTAGCAGATGGAAATTCCTCCAGTACAACCATCGAAGGCTCCACAAACTACGTGGTCGAAATAGCTGTTAAATAATGTGGAAGCCAGAGGACATCCCTATCGCACCCCAAGGTGAGCAGGGAATGGCTCCGACTCCCAGCCATGTAGTTTTACCCAGGCCTGCTCACCATCATTAAGATCCTTAAAGATTGTGAGCAGAGAGTCAGGGACTCCAAAAGCACGAAGAACAACCCAGAGCCCAGGCCTACTAATGATATCATAGGCCTTGACCCGGTCAATAAAGCAGAGATGTAGGTCCTGTTTGAATTCCCTGTACCTCTGCTGTAGCAGACAGAAAGATATGGTATCGCCTTAGCGTGCCTGGCAATGTTGAATAATATAATTAATCCTTGCCAGGACCTTTCCCGGCACACTGAGGAGGGAGATGCCCCTGTAGTTGTTACAGTCTGTGCGGTGACCCTTCTTAAAAGAGGACCTCCATGAGGGCATCCTTCCAATCTGCGGAACTCATCCAGTGGTCCAGACTGTTATTATGATGTCATGTAAGGCAGTCTACGCAGAAGCGCCAACCCTCCCTCAGCATTTCGCTTGGGAGATCAATTTGCCTTGGTGCTTTTTCGTGGTCTCTGACTCTGGATCGCCTTCTGTACTTCAACAGATGGCACACCTCAGCCAGCCCTTCACAGGGGGCGATGACTACGGCGGTCGAGCGTTGTCCTAAACCACCGCTCTCCCCTGCATAACATTCAGCGCACATATCAACACGTACCACAGCCGCGGTCCACTCGTGGTGCTGGCAGTAACACGCAGCGCTGGCAATACGGACGACCACGATGACACCCCCACACAACACAACACCCCCACGCACAACGCTACTGTACACACAGACCGACAAAACAACCGCCATCCCCCTCAAAGTGGCGGTGACATCACCAGGGGGATTGTGCCAGACTAGGTGCACTAAATAGGCGAGGAGATGACACACACAACACATGCTGGACCATATTTTACACCAAAAGGCATCCATCGCTCACAGTACCACGCACCGAATACAGTATACACGAAAGACCAAGATCCCCCGTGTAGCCTTAACATTCTGCTGGGGCA
Source organism: Petromyzon marinus (assembly GCF_048934315.1). Lineage (NCBI taxonomy): Eukaryota > Metazoa > Chordata > Hyperoartia > Petromyzontiformes > Petromyzontidae > Petromyzon > Petromyzon marinus. The sequence goes on along the minus strand of NC_133692.1, from coordinate 2,835,855 downwards.
AGTGCTGCTGGCGAGTAGCACATCTCAAGGCCGGCATGGCACCACGCCCGGCCGCCTTTGTCTCCCTTAGTGGCGATGTAGGTACTCACGTACCAACAGCACGACACACACACGTCACGAAAACACACACACACACGCAGCGCACAACACCACCAAACAACACCGAGATCCCAGTCTAGACGTACAGTATAAACAAATCGCGCCATTACCGTCCGCGAGTGCCCATCAAGGCCGTTAAGTGCCACGCTCGACGGCCGTTGTCTCTCCCCGCTGAGGACAGTTTTCCACGTCGCACCGGGTACTAAATTTACAGCCGAGCGGACCTAGGCGGCCGGTTCGGACAATCCTTCAGGTCGCCGGGTTCGCAGCGAGCGCGGTTGCGCTAACCACTGTGGCACCGCTCCCCCACCGCCGCATACAAATATACAGCGCGCGCGCGACATCAACACAGGCGCGGTCCACTCGCGGTGGTGGTAGTAACTCGCAGCGCTCACGGTACGGACAACGACTACCATAACTACTACAACAACAACAACACCGCCACCACCACGTCGCTCGTGCCACACTCGCGCGCCCTGCCCGCACACCTCTCGCTGTTGGTCACCACGACGCCTCCGTTCTGCGAGTGGTTCCTGTTCAACGCCATCTTGCTCGCTCCTCGCGGATTCACTGCGCATGCGCCAGCACGAGACAAACCCCCGCCCACTCTCAACTTCCAACCCCCGCCCACCTCCCTAAACCCCGCCCACCCCACTAAACCCCGCCCCTTTTCAATAACCCCGCCCCTTCCCCTTCAACCCCCACGAAAACCCTCCCCTCAACCCCCGCAGCCCCGCCCCTTACCCTCAATCCCCCGCCCTTCACCCACCCCAGCTCTCCCCCTTCCCATCAACCCCAACGCTTACCGTAATCCCCTTCCCTCCCCCGCAGCCCCGCCCCTCCCCCCAACAACACCAACCCCGCCCCCCGCCAGCCATGTGCCGTGGTGCCAATTTCCGAAGGCATTCCCCATCGCAGCACGTGTTGCCATGCTGTGTTGGCATGGCGTGTTTCAGAATGTTATGTGTTGGCATGGTGTGTTTTAGAATGTTATGTGTTGGCATGGTGTGTTTCAGAATGTTATGTGTTGGTATGGTGTGTTTCAGAATGTTATGTGTTGGCATGGCGTGTTTTAGAATGTTATGTGTTGGCATGGTGTGTTTTAGAATGTTATGTGTTGGCATGGTGTGTTTTAGAATGTTATGTGTTGGCATCCTATGTGCGGACATGGTACGATCGCATGCTATGTGTTGGCATGCTATGTGCTGGCATGCTGTGTTGGCATTGTTTATTAGCATGGGATGTTGGCATGCTGTGTTGGCATGCTATGTATTGGCATGCTATGTGTTGGCATGCCATGTTTGCATTCTATGTGTTGGTATGCTATGTTGGTATGTTATGTGTTGGCATGCTATGTGTTGGCATGCTATGTGCTGGCATGCTGTGTTGGCATTATTTGTTAGCGTGGTATGTTGGAATGATACGTGTTGGCATGTTATGTTGGCATGATATGTGTTGACATGCTTTGTGTTCGTGAATGTCGTTGCAGGGGAGTTGGAGGCAGTCGCCCTCCAGCAACAACGGATGGCAAATGAGCGACGCTCACAACAACGAGCAGAGCGCGGGCGACTAAAGCGCAGCGCAGAGAGTTGCACAGTGGGGCGCACATCTGGTGCATCTACCAGCCATCTCAGTCAACCCATGGAACCTGGGTCTGTCCCGTGACCTCCTGCACCAAGCCTGACACAGTGGGGAGCACAGGTGGTGCATCTACTAGCCATCTCAGTCAACCCATGGAACCTGGGCCTGTCCCGTGACCTCCTGCACCAAGCCTGACACAGTGGGGAGCACAGGTGGTGCATCTACCGGCCATCTCAGTCAGCCAACCAATGGCACCTGGGTCTCTGTTCCATGACATCCTTCCAGCGGGCCTTCGACACTTCACGTGGCCTCAGAGTGCACCTAGCTTGGCACAAGCGCCGTGGTGACATCACCGCCACTAAGTGGCGAAGGGCGGTTGTCATTGTGTTGGTATGCTATGTGTTGGCATGCTATGTTGGCAGGCATCTGGTATGGAAGTTGAGACGCTCTCTGGGTGGACGTAAACATAAAACGAGGTTAAATCAAAATCACAACAGGGTTGTTGTTGTTGTGTTTGTATTCCGGCCACCGAGAGAACAGGGCGCTGCCTCGCTACGTGGCGGTCAGCAGCAGCTCCACTGGACCCACCATCCGAACGTCGCCGGTTCAACTCCATCTCAATCATATCAAAGTTTACTGGTCGCATACACAGTTAAAACTTATGTCATAGCGAGTGCAGCGAAATGCTTTAGTTTGTCAGCCGCACAACATTGCAATAGAATGTCTAACAAATAATCAACAAAATAAAAAAATCACGATTTATCCCAACGAATCCAAATTAAAAACCAAATAACACTAACAATACAAATAACAATCTGTGCGTATATGCATGTGATCAATGAACTATATGAGTGAGCTTTGTCAAGTATATGGTATGTAAATACGCAGTATCTAAACAGGATATAAATTCTAAGTGTCCAGTCTTAAACGTCTCTATAGACATGTAATTATGACTCCGACGCATTTGTCTTGAGATTATTTATTACGGAACCACGTGCTCACACTCGAACAGACCCCACACTACAACAGCCCCGAGTCTCCCGATCGGTCAGAGGTCACGCCCCCATTCCCAAACCTCGCTGGTTTGGAGACCGCTCGCTCTGCCAGCAGACTCCACGGTGAACGGAGAATTGAGGGCAGTGTTTCTTGACAGCTCTCATTTTTCTATAGCAGTTGTCTAAGTATGGTGCGAAAGAAGTTCACCATAAACGTGCTTGTATGTTTGATCCCGGCCCTGATGTCTGCAGCATATTTGGAGTATGCATGTTCTCCCCATGGTCGCGTGGATTCTTCTGAGTTCTCCTGTTTTTTGCTTCACATTTAGAAACGTGCGTTTATATAAATTTCCACATAAGCCACTTCGTCGAGTTCTCATTTATGATAGGCAGGTCGCTTCTGAAAAATATATTTTTAGCTCAGTGGGCCTTACCTGGTAAAAAAAACAAGATAGAGTTGGGCACCGCACCTCTAGTCACGTGCAAACTTTAACCCGTCTGCAAAACTGTGCAGGTTACAAGTGCTCTTATTATATTAATAATAAATAAAAGATAAACATGACACGGAAAGTTTACAAAAAATCAAAGCCTCTTTATTCTGTTTGCCGATCTCACCACATTTACTTTTCAACTTTCATTCCACACAAGCATCACCCCAGTGCAAATCATTTAAATCAGGTTAGCACTAATGTTTGGGTCAAGTTTATCATTCACGATCTTTGGTTTAGGCTTGAAAGAAGTGAGATATGAAAATTGGAGGAAGAGGCACTGTTAATGTTGCAGAGTATTATCACAAGTACGGGACTTGGCATCGATTCCGTCGTGTCGTAAGACCTTCCATCTGACACGGGCAAACAAATTAAACTGTCACGTGTACAAGCATTTCCACAGGCCAATTATTATTATTTCAACTCACTGGTAAATTCACGACATGATTTGACCAGATCATTGTGGCCGAACCCATACATCTATTATGAATCCCAATATTGGTTGGAATGATCTGTTAGCACTGGAAACTGTTATCAGGTTGGTCATGATTCCTGGCGTTTCGTTTAGGTTTCTCATTCAAGGAAGCATACGGTTAGGGTTCACTCGTCTTAAGAGTTAACACTCGCATTAGTTAGTGAGTTAGGAGTCTCGCTGTAATTCTTGGAACAGGATTTTTTTTAATTCATGCCACAGGAAGTTTTGTAGGAGGCAACATCTTGCTCAACACGTCACAGACATTTTCACAAACTTTTTCTACATTATAATGACAAAGTTGAAACTTGTTGGGCTGTTATAGCCAATGACAACTCATTCTAACCACACGATGTGCAGTAGATCAAGATAAAAAAAGCTTAGGAACTAGAACCAATCGACCCACGCCATGTTCAAAATGTTCCAACTGAAACGACTCAATCGAACCAGGCAAAGACACCACTCTATAAAATTCACAACAGGCAGATACTCCGACTCAGGACTGTAAACTCAACAATCAAGAGGCAGTATGAATGTGAATTTGTAAAAAATATTTTTTTAAATACCTTTTAACGAATTAATTCATTTTATTAATTCAACCCACACCATTTGTCAAGAAAACAAAGCCACCATCCATTTTGTACAGAATAAGCATTGCCCAGGACTCAACCCATGTGACCTCAATTTAACCAATTATAGAGTCCCTTTGTGCAACACCACATTCCACGCAAGTTTTTTGCCCAATGTACCCCACAGATCTACGCACAACTTTAATTTCCCCAGCGCAGCATCCCACGGTGAGCACAGCAAGTGAAGGTGACCTTCAGGGTACAGATCAAATGGCTTTTTGTCTCACCTCGAGACCATCTCGGGAAAGCGAGATGCAGTGCGGCTGCCCGCATGACACGGGCGGTCTGGCTAGAGCATTCTGGGCATCACGACCATGCCCACCACGTTTCTCTCTCTGCTTAGGGCACCTGCTGGGTGGAGGAGACCAAGGGAAAAGGCCCAGGATCTCCTTGCTGCAAATGACTGACAGCGAGGGATCAGCGGGGAGTTCTCGTTTGGGGAACTGTGCCAGGAATTCAAGTTTATTTTGTTTAACTCAGCTGACAAATGAAAAGACCAGGAGGAGTCTCATTATTTGCAAGAGTAATTTGGGCAGACCCTTGGATTGTCATTGCGGGGCACAACGCTGATATGCAACTTTCCAGGCATGTGGCCCCCTACACTTGAAGGCTAAAATTTGTATAAAATAATTACAGCACTAGCCTTCATCTGCAGGGTTAAGTTTGGGGCGCCACGGAGGCGAGACGTTAACTACCTCCTGCATGGTATGCAGGAGGTAGTAGGTTCGATCCCGACGCTGACGCCGATATAATTGCCGTTTGCATGTTCTCTCCGTGGTGGCGCGGAGTTTTCTCCAGGTCCTCCGGTTTTCCCCCTCCCCATTTAGAATCGATGTGCATTCAGAGTATTTGGCCGCAATACATTTCCACATGATGACAAGCCACTTTCGTTTAGCTATCAATTGTGGCCAGGTCACTGCCTGAAAAAGCTCTATGTATAGCTCAGTGGGACCTTACCTGGTAAAATAATGAAACATAGCAGTAGTAGTAAGTGTTGGGGGTTGATTGTGATGCGACGCAGAGAGAACCGTGATAATTGTGAACTGGGAATTAGCGAGCCGCCAACCACCACACCTCCCTCCTGAGCTGCGATCACAGCAAGTCGTTGCCGGGAGGCACGGGAATGCGGGCGCGCGGTTTCATCCACAGGGGCCGATCGGCGACGGCGGTGGCACCAGTCGGGTTCAGGTACCACATCTCGGCGCCGCTGGGGTTGATGGACACAGTGAACTTCTCCTCGGACTTGAGGGTGCCGATCTGCTTCCCCGAGAACACGTCAATCACCTGCGGGATAAATGCACACGCACACCTGTGAGACCTCTGGAGGGTGGTGGGCGGAGGCATTTACAATTGCAGGAAACTTCATAATTTGTCCATCAGTGAGTCAGTGTAGAGATGTTAATTTCCTCGCCTGATACGCAGGAGGTTGTCGGTTCGATCTCGACCCCGACGCCTGCTATATATTTGGAGTTTGCGTAATTCTCTCCCCGTGGTTTGCGTGGATATATCTCTGGGTCCTCCGGAATTCCCCTCCACATTTAGAATCAACGTGCGATTTATAAACTTCCACACGATAAGCCACTTCGTTGTGCTATCATTTGTGGCCAGGTCTCTCCTAAAAAAAAAGAGCTATATTGCTCAGTGGGCCTTACCTGGTAAAATAAAAAAAATTGTTGAACTGATGAATCGCTCAAACGAGCATTGAGGCGACGCTCACCTCTTGTTTATATATCCCTGAACCAGTGGCGGGAGTAACACATTGCTATGACAGGGACACATCTACCCATAGGGCAGCCACTACCCCCGTAAGGGACACTACCGGCTCTCACCCAGTACTGGGAGCCTGCGGGAGCCCCCAGCGCGGCCAGCGTGGCGCTGTACGGGTACGGCATGTCCACGCGGCGGCTCGCAAACGCCAGCGCCCACGCACCGTCAGTCAGGTTCCGCGACCACACCTCGATGTGGGACTTCTCCTGGAGAGACGGGGTAGACAGCATCCAGGCAAAGACACACGCAGAGGCGGTCAGGCGGGGCCAGCCGGAGAATACGGGAGGGGGGGGGGGCAGGATCGAGCAAGGCGACTGGAAAAGCTCGGCAAGAGAGACGTTAGTGTAGCCTGTTCTCCTAGAAATGCTGGGAGTTGCGTTCCTAAAGAACAACGTGTTATGGAAAAAATCACGTTGTCATAAATAATATAGGGTAAAGCAACAGTCCGCAATGACACGAAATGTGGAACGCAGGCCAAGCAAATTGATGCGCGTGGGTAGCATCTAGTAGCATCCAGCAGCATCCCGCCTCGTGTGATGCTTCGTCGAGGTTGCCGTATAGCCGCTTATTCCTCCTTGCGCGATGTAGTTCCGTTCACTCGATCGCGCTATATCCAATTCGCATCCGCGTTATAAAAAAATTGCTCCCTAGTACATTCATCGCGTTATGAAAACAACACGCGTTCTAGGAGAAAATACTATGTATGTAGGCAGGAGGGAATTCCAACGTGGAGCAGTGCAGAAAGAGAAGTGTCATAATCTGCAGTGTGGCGAGTGAGTGGGTGGGTGAGTTAGTGAGTGATTGGTTGAGTGGGTGTGTTGTTGTTGTGAATCGCAGGCGTAGTGGTTGAAGACGGTGCGATGCACGAGATGATTCGGCCAGTCCGGCGGACCGAATTTTCAAAATGGGTGGTCAACACCAATGAGTGAAGCTCGTGGTTACAGTACACCATGGTTGTAGCGACAAAAGAGTGACAAGGATACGATGGAATGTACTACCGTGTGGGGACGGAGTGTACCACCGTGTGGGGACGGAGTGTACCACCGTGTGGGGACGGAGTGTACCACCGTGTGGGGACGGAGTGAACCACCGTGTGGGGACGGAGTGTACCACCGTGTGGGGACGGAGTGTACCACCGTGTGGGGACGGAGTGTACCACCGTGTGGGGACGGAGTGTACCACCGTGTGGGGACGGAGTGTACCACCGTGTGGGGACGGAGTGTACCACCGTGTGGGGACGGAGTGTACCACCGTGTGGGGACGGAGTGTACCACCGTGTGGGGACGGAGTGTACCACCGTGTGGGGACGGAGTGTACCACCGTATGGGGACGGAGTGTACCACCGTGTGGGGACGGAGTGTACCACTGTGTGGGGACGGAGTGTACCACTGTGTGGGGACGGAGTGTACCACTGTGTGGGGACGGAGTGTACCACTGTGTGGGGACGGAGTGTCCTACCATGTGGGGGCGGAATGTACCACCGTGCGAGGACAGAATGTTTCAACGTCTCGGCTCACCTTGATGATGCGCCGGCCCTGATGGCCCAGCGGGTCCTGGTTGATCTGGATGAGGAGGCGGTTCTGCAGCAGCTCACGCGCCGCGGCCGACATGCTGCGCAGGTCGTTGGACATGAAATAGGGGGCGGCCAGCACGGCCCAGATAGCCATCTGCGCGCGCGACTGGTCGTAGCTCAGCCCAAAGTCGCCCACGATCAGCTGTGGGCAAAAACACCACGCGGCCGTCGCAGGTGCTCTTGCTCGGAACCCGCGCGAGAAGAGAAGCGGTGAGCTGGCACCGCTGAATGCTGGGTTCGCATCCAGGTTTCAGCCGCTGCCTGCGTGCGATTAAACTGGGTCCTCGAGCGTAGTGAGTCGTCAGTCTCTGCCCAGTCACCAACGAATGCACAAACTAAAAACTAAACTATTAAATTATTTTTATCTTAGCAGGTAAGGCCCACTGAGTTATCTAGCTCTCTTTTTCCCCCGAAGCGACCTGGCCGCAAATGATAGCTCAACGAATTAGCGTATCATTACATGGAAATTTATAGCAGCCAAATACTCTAATCACGCCATGTTGATTCTAAATGTGGAGGGGAAAACCTGGAGGAACCGGGGAAAAATCCACTAAGAGAAAAACACGCAAACTCCAAATATACATGCGTTAGGGTCGGGATCGAACCTACGACCTCTTGTATACCAGGCGAGGGAGTTAACATCTCACCACCGTGGTGCCCATTTTTTTTCCACAAATTCCAGCTATGAGGATTAAATTCCTTGGTGCGACTGTCACGTGACGGATATTACGGGACACAAATATTGGTGGAAAAATATGCAATTTCGTGAAAAAGTAGGACTGGCACACCAAAGGCCTAGAGTGGTGAATTTTGCTTTTAACATGAAAACAGCGGGCGGTGCCGTACCATGTCAGGGTCGTTCCAGCGGCCGGGCGCAGCTGCGGGGATGAGCACCTCCTGGTGGTCGCCCCACCAGTCCATGATGGACTGAACGGAATCCCACGAGTCCTCGATGTCGTCGTAGTTGCGCCACAGGTTGCAGATGTCTCCGAGCTGCGTGTAGTTGACCTGCAGTTGCCGCACCGCCCGCAGGGAATGCCATCAACCCCTGGACGAGCGAGCGGACAAGCAATGGCCTCTAGAGCTAGAGGCCCCTTTGGCTCTCGGCTGACGCCAAAAGCCTCGAAGAGTCGAGATGAAGACACAAAAACTATTTAAAACTATTACTACTTAACAGTATTTTTTAATTTTACCAAGTAAGGCCCATGGAGCAATATAACTCTGTTTCAGAGCCAACATGACAAATGATAGCTAAACGAAGTGGCTTATCATTGAGTAAATTTATAGCATTGAAATACTCTAAATACATGACATTGATTCTAAATGTGGAGGGAAAAACCTGGAGGACTCAAAGAAATCCACGCGACTAAGGGGCGAGAAACATGCAAACTACAAATATAAAGGTGTCAGGGTCAGGATCCAACCCACGGTCTCCTGCATACCAGAAGAGGTAGTTAATATCTCACCACTGCGGCACCCTCTTAAAACATTAATATAATGCATCCCTTAGCTCGATCTCATTTTCTGGGTTTATCCTAAAAGAAAAAAAAAAATCACTCGCCATACATTCAGAAAAGCCAAGACTCTTCGCGCAGTATCTCTGTGCATCACTGCACTTCCTAACAACCTCCACAAACGTCCCAGGAACTTCATCAACACAATCACCGTTCCCTACGTTTTCCTGCACTCATCCAGTTCCTTGGGTACCCATGAGGTGGGTGTAGGCTTGGTGGTGGAGGTAGGGGGGTGTTAGAGGGGGCGACGGGATCCACCTTGGGCGGGAGGCCGCCCTCGTATGCCGGCCAGCTGCACGAGTAGGCGATGGGGCGGCCCGTGGCGTTGAGGGCACGGCTCATGCTGGGGTAGCCTGCGCAGACAGATAGACAGAGATGGAGGGAGGGAGTTCATCACATGGGGGGAGAAGTGGTGGGGTGGGGTGGTGTCTCCGCGTTTCGCTCCGCACCAAGGCCGAGCAGCACGCGGCTCGCGACTCCACGTGGCCTTGGCCACCGGAGGCCGCCCGCTTCCACACAGCACACAAACAAACAGGCCGCATCCACCACTGCTCACATCTTAGCCACACTCAGTCGAGGACGAGACGGCAATATTTATGACCTGGCAACAATGTGCTTCCGATTTTCGCGCTACGCGGCCTAAGCTAATACCGTTTTTATTTTTATAAACTATTATAAACAATTTTTATTTTACCAGGTAAGGCCTATGAGCTAAATAGCTCTTTTTCAGTAGCGACCTGGCCACACATGATAGCTCAACACAATGGCTTGTCATCATATCGAAATTTATAGCATCCAAATACTCTAACTGATATTTCGAAATGTGGAGGGGAAAAAAACAGAGGAGCCGGAGAAAAATTCATGCAACCACAGGGAGAACATGCGAACTCCAATTATACAGCAAGCATCAAGGCTGGGATCGAACCCATGACCTTCTGTATACCAGGCAAGAGCTTAACACGTAGGCTTTAACACCAGGCAAGAGATTTAACATCTCGCCACCATGGCACCCATAAATTCAGAGTACAATGTTTCACTGGTAATTACAACCAGCCTCATCAGGCGGTAGGCAGATATGTGAAGAATTCCTCCTGTAACAGGATTCCTCCTATCCAACAGACCGGTGTGCTGAACAGGAAACTAAGTGGCACATCTTCCTTTTAACCGTGTCCCAAGGAGAGAGGAGGAGGACGGATGCCCCTGCCCTCCTCGCGCCCATCCCCGCCGCGTGGCCGGCGGTACCTTCGGCCTTCTCGGAGGAGTTGGAGTAGCAGCCGTCCAGCTTGAGCATGTCCACTTCCCACTCGGCGAAGGTGGTGGCATCGGTCTGCACGTCGGCGAGCGTCGTGCCAGGGTAGCCGCCGCATGTCAGCGTGCCCAGGTCCTCGTAGATGCCGAGCTTGAGGCCGCGCGCGTGCACCTGCCGGCCCGCACGCACCAAAGATCCCCCACCGTTGTAGCCTCAACAAGTGCTGTTAGCAAGTGGCGATGTTTACATGCCGCATCGGGTACTAATTTGAGGCCGAGTCGACCTAGGGGAGTTCCCAGGACCGGGTTCAGATAATTGTCACTGGTGTTGGCCGTGAGCGGGAATCAAGCTCGGGTCGCCGAGTTCGTAGCACAGCGCGCTAACCGCTACACTACCGTTCCCCCTAGCATACACACACACACACACAGGCAGAAGCACACGCACACACACAGAAGCGCGCACACACACACAGACAGAAGCTCACACACACACACACACAGAAGCACAAAGACACACACACACACGGAGACAAACACGAGCCAGTGCGTGGCAGCCAGGGCCCGTCGGTGCCGGCGAGCGGCGCTGCTCACGTAGTCGGCCAGGGCCTTGATGCCGCTGGGGAAGCGCTCGGGGTCGGCCTGCAGGCGGCCCCGCGCGTCGCGCTGCCTGCTCATCCAGCAGTCATCGATGTTGACGTAGACGTAGCCTAGCTCGCGCCACCCGTCCTCTGCCAGGCGGTCCGCCATCGCCTTGAAGAGTCGCTCGCTAGCGGAGGTGGGGCACGGGGGAGGGAAGCGGGGTTACAGTTACCACGTTAGAACTGCTTTCTGTGCTTCAGTTTGTAGTCCTTCCTTTGGCTGCTATACATTTTTACATTATAAGCCACTTCGTTGAGCTATCATTTGTAGCCAGGGCAATTCTGATAGCTCAGTGGGCCTTACCTGGTAAAATAAAAAATAATTTAAGTTTAGTTTAGCTAGAGGTGCGCGGTACGATCTGATGAGAGAAGCCGTGTCCAGGTGGAGTAGCAGGCATCAGAGATGTTGGCCGGGAGGGGGAGGGGGGGTCTTCCTCTGGTTGTATAGTGGAATTGCTTTTGTAAGTTGAGATATTACCACGATTGTTGCCAATTACGAGGCGTTACCCCGGGGTCTGCCCGGGATGCGTTCCTAAACACTAGTACAGAAATCGGAACAAGGAGATCGGATGGTGGATCGTAATGTGCTCCAGAACCTATTAGTAGTGGTTGTACTACGACTCGCGATGGGATGGTTGATCGTAACGTGGTACAGAACCGAACCAGAGGATGCTCGGTAACCCATTGCGGATCTGTACCCTAACAACGATCGGTGTGAAAAGTCAGTATATTATTTATATATTGCTTTGTCCATTATATCATATGTATTATTAGTTGTTTATTATATAAAAAACAGATTACACTCAAAGTAAATACGGTCTTTTGGGGGACAAAAATATTCCACGAATCCATGTACACTTAAAAGAGACGAAAGCCAGTCAGACGACACTAACGAGTGGGCGCCATCTGGCGCTTGAATGTTCGTCGTGCAACGTAAAAAAACTTTGGGTCTCGATGGTAAAAGCTCGTAAAACCTCGAGAGTACGTCACGGCGAGCTACGCACAGTACGTACAATGGGACCGGGTATCAATAAGTTGGGTACGGTACAGCGAACGTACGCGGAATGGAAAGGGCGTACATCGGGGAGTGTTACGGTACCTGATGCAGTTGTCGGGGTCGTTTTTGCAGTCCACGTTGCAGCGGAAGCGCTCCCAGGCGAGCCAGCCCATGGGGGGAGTCCTCATGAGGCCGTTGTCCATGCCCAGCACGCACAACGTGGACACCAGCGCACACAGCACGCGCAACAGCAGCATGGCCTGTGCACGCACGCACGCACACACAGACAATAAAGATCACCCGTGTAACCTTAACAAACTGGAGGGGCAAGTGCCATTAGCGAGAACCTATGAAGACCGGCATGGAACACGAGGGGGTGGGTGGCCAGCACCACTCCTGGCCGCCTTTCTCCCTCTGTTGGCGACGTTTACGCACTGCACGAGGTACTCATTTGAGGCCGAGTCGACCTAGGGGATGTATTGGACCAGTTGAAATATTCGTCAACGATATTGGCCGTAAGCGTGGTTCGTAGCAGAGTGCTACCCACTACACATTGTTACTCAAACGTGTACACGCTGTCACAAATGAAGACACACGGGCATGCACACCCACAAATACGCCGTTCACTGATCACACGCATTATTAACATGTACACACACAATGTCACGAATCACACACACACACAACCATGTACACGCAGCCACGAATCTCATGCATGGACGGGCAAAACACGGTGATGAATCACCCACACGGTCACTAATTAAAGTGCACACAAGTTCAAGTTTACGTTTATAGCTTGACCAGGTGAGAGCGCCACATCAGCAGAATCGAATTTACAAGGCTGTAATAAACTTTTTTTTTATTTTACCAGGTAAGGGCCCTACCGAGCTATATAGTTTTTTTTTCAGAAGCGACCTGGCCACAAATGATCGCTCAACGAAGTGGCTTATCACGTGGACATTTATAGCAGCCAAATACTCTAAACGCGCTTCGCTTACCTTCCCTATACTTTGCACTCCTATCGTGTTTGTGTATTGTTTGTTGTTGCAACTCTCTGACACGCCCCCACTGAACATCTGCGAAAAAGAGCTTTACAGCTCATCGGATTCCCCCACTATACATAAATATTCTGCTTCCGAAACCTCGCAAACTGGTGCCGACAAATCAGTGGCGTAGTGACGACTTTATCAGCTCAAAAGGTGCGGCAATCGGTCAGGTGGGGGGGGCCCAACATTTGATTTGTCTCGCACGGACGAACCCAAGCAATTAAACAGGGTGCTTCAAATTGTTGTAACACTTTCTGAGAATATTTTTTCCTTTCTGAATAGTCACATATAAGTGTTAAAACATTTTTTTTCCACATCGGTTTACTGTATGACGGTTGGGTAGTTGCAGCCCCTTTGGCGTCCATGTACTAGGTGCCTCTGTTGATGTGTAAACTTTGACTTTAACACAGCTATTTCTGTGACCAGTCACAAGCTAATTCCACAGCTATTTCAATGCTAAATTATCCTGTTTGATTTGTACTAGGTGTCTCTGTTGATGTGTAAACTTTGACTTTCACACAGCTATTTCTGTGACCAGTCACAAGCTAATCCCATAGCTATTTCAATGCTAAATTATCCTGTTTGATTTGTACTAGGTGCCTCTGTGGATGTGTAAGCTTTGACTTTAACACAGCTATTTCTGTGACCAGTCACAAGCTAATCCCACAGCTATTTCAATGCTAAATTCTCCTGTTTGATTTGTAAACTCCTTTGTCAAGGTGCCTCACTTCTCTCACCCAGCTTAAAAGACGCTACGAATCTTAGCAGCGTTCATTGTAGCTCTGTCGTCCCGACAGTTCTGTTCCTTCACCTGAAGAAGGCCACTTGTGTTGTGGCCGAAACGTCGTGAGAATTTTATTGTCTTATTTTATTTTATTATTTTATTCTCATTCTACGCGACTTTACCGAAAGAACCAAAGAAGATGTTAAAACATTGTTGACGCACCGGGTATACGGCGGCTCCTCTTGCCCTAACCACATCGTTCCGTTCTAGATTTGAAGCTTTCGTGACTGCAAGGATCCATACTCTTTGGTTCTACGTGACTTTACCGAATAGAACCAAAGAGTACACATCGTTACGCTCACGGTCTCGAACATTTAACGCCGTAGGGGGCGCTCCACCTTCGCAAAATGCAGCCAGGACAGCTTCTCGTGGTGCCTCTTCGCAATATTTCGTTACCGCTTTAATTCGATTAAAATAAAACGTGGAACGTAACTGCAACCATTTTAATTTAAGAAAGTTGCGTCCGATGAATGTGTACACGGCACGGCCCTTTTGACAATAAAGCGCTGACTGGGGGGGGGGGGCTGTTGGACGTGTGTGCAAAAGAGCTTTATAGCTCATCAGATTCCTCCAGTATAAACACGCATTCTGGTCAATAAGGAGTCGGCAAAAGCGGACAGCGTAGACGCCGGAGCACACGAGAACAGTGTGTGCAGTACAAAGATTTTTCTGCACGGACCTTTTGCTGCCCACAACATAGACAGCAGCCTATAACACCTGTTATGCACGGTCGTCCATCCAAGCACTGGGCAGGCTCTACTCGGCTTAACTTCCGCGATTGGGTGGATTGGGTCAGGGAGGGGGGTATTTAATTCAGCGGGGGAGCTCAGAATCCGAATCTTCTTTATTTATACTCGAGGAATCCCGATGAGCTATGAAGCTCTTTTTTTTTCCACAGACGCCAAATTGCGTTTCCTTTGTTTGCATTCGGCGAGTGAGACACAGTCAACAAATAACAACCACGACCACCCCCCCGCCCCGTATAGCCTGAACAGACTGCAGGGCCCAAGTGCTGTTGGCGAGCACCTTTGAAAGGCCGGCACGGAACACGAGGCAATGGGTGGCCAGCAACACGCCCGGCCGCCTTTGTCTCTCCCAAGTGGCGATGTTTACACGCCGCACCAGGTACCCATTTGAGGCAGAGTCGACCCTAGGGGAAAGCCCAGGACCGGTTCAGATATTCGTCGGTGGTGTTGGTGGCCGTGAGCGGGAATCGAACTCGAGTCTCCACGTAGCGCAGCCTTAACCGGTACACCACCGCTCCCCACAACAACAACAACCGCCATTCGCCACTAAGCGATGATCACGTCACCACGACGCTTGTGCCAGGCTAGGTGCACGTTAAGGCCACGTGAAGTGTCGAACGCCCGCTGGCACGAGGGTCACGGGACAGACCCAGCAGGTGCCACGGGTCGACCGACCGCGATGACTGGCCCGATGCACCACCACCTGTGCGCCCTACTGTGCCACAACAACCACAACCACATCAAGCCCCACCACCCCCTTCGCAACCACCTCATGCCAGCCCACCACGCGGACCGGCCCCTCGGGACACCCGGGCGCCGCCGCCGCCACCGCCACCAACTCACCTCGCTTGGTGTCAGAGGCTGCTGGCAGGGTCACGGCGAGGGAGGAAGCGAGCGGCGTGAAGGTGTTGGGCTCGCGTAGTCAAGAAGCAATTTCAGGCAATGCAGGGAGGGAGGTGGAGGTGTTGGTGGAGGTGAGCGAGGCGAGAAGCGGCGGTGGAGTTTGTGGCCACGCCGAGCTGCGACCCACAAACGTGGACGCGGCCCCTTTAAAGAGGAAGCGGCGGCGACGGAATGCGGACACCCCACGTGGCGCGATCAGCTGATCCGTCACGTGACGACCCCCATAACTGCATCACCCCCCGCCGCCCACCTGAGTGGGTTACGTCACGTGACCCCCACCCCACCCCTCCCAGCCCGGGCGCGTGACCCACGGTGGCAGTGAAACGATTCCGGAATGAAATGAATCGGAGCGGTCAACCACGAGCACCGAGCCCCCCACGGACCGCCCAGTAGCCACGAGCCCCCCACGGGCTCTGAACCCACCACGAACCCCCAGTAGCCCCGAACCCCCCACGGGCTCTGAGCCCCCCAATAGCCCCGAGCCCCCCACGGGCTCTGAGCCCCCCAATAGTCCCGAGCCCCCCACGGGCTCTGAGCCCCCCAATAGTCCCGAGCCCCCCACGGGCTCTGAGCCCCCCAATAGCCCCGAGCCCTCCCACGGGCTCTGAGCCCCCCAATAGCCCCGAGCCCCCCACGGGCTCTGAGCCCCCCACGAACCCCCAGTAGCCCCGAACCCCCCACGAGCAACAGCCACCCAGTAGCCCCGGAGCCCCCCACGGACTGTGAGCCCCCCACGACCCCCCCGTAGCTCCGAGCCACCCACGAGCCCCCCCCCTCCCCCCCACAAAGCCTCGAGCGCACCTCCCCCGCACCTTCACAAGGCCCACACGTGCGGCAGGGTTGGTGGCCCGCTGTGCGCACAGCCAGAGAAGATCGTGGGTTCGACTGTGGACTCGGCCGCGTGTCTGTGTTCTTGGAGTTTGAATGCTCTCCCTCTGTGCCGTATGGGGTTTCTCCGGCCTCCCAAGTTTCCTCCCATAGCTAAACCCCCCCCACCCCCCATTAGAATGAAGCTGACATTGACCAATTATCCCAATGCAAAAAAACACCTGCATATGAATTGGATGTACACAGCAGAAACATCGCCACATACTGCGAAAACTTGGCAGGAACCACCCCTGAACATATCCTCTTCAGACGCTTGTGAGGCTTTCGAGGGTAAATGTGCTTCACCAGAGCTGGTAACGTGAAAGAGGTGGTCACTCAATCCCAGAATCACAATATTATTTATACTAGAGGAATCCGATGAGCTATAAAGCTATTTTTTTCACAGATGTCCAGCAGGGACCGGTTAGAACGTTACAACAACAAATAATACAAAAAAAACACAATAGGCGTGCAAATTATAGGCAATGTAAACGGATCACTTTAAAAATAAATAGAATTTCCATAGCCATCGAACGTCATATTTGGATTCAGAAGTACTTCAAATCAGAATATGTATACTGGAAGAATCCGATGAGCTATAAAGCTCTTTTTTTTCACCGATGTCCGCACCTGGTTCGCGCGCGCCGATTAGCTGTGGAGCACTCCAGGGAGTCATGATCATTGCCTCGCAACTCCTGTGCAGTTAGCAATTCAGATAAATCCGATTTTAATCAATCACCGAGTTATTACGACGCTACTGTGACAACGTTATAGCTGACGTGACGGCGTTCTCCACCTCGGAGCTCTTTGCTCAGTAGGACGGTCAAAATGAAACGTGTTTAAGGCCACCTGACAAGCCACTTCGTTGAGCTATCGTTTGTGGATGGCCTTACCTGGTAAGGTAAAATAGTTTAGTTTCTTATCTAATTGCATATTTGTAAAACGCCTTCACGCGAGACGCTTGACGCAGCTTGCAAAACGTACATACAACAGAATGATGTGGATGGCAGAGGCGTGCTACGAGGATTGAGGGATGAGTGACCGCGTTCGAGGGGTAATTAGGGATCACGGAATGGCTAGAGGGCCGCCACCCTCAGCAGAAACAAGCAGACTGAGAAACGAGCGAAAGGGCTACAGGGGAGGGATGGGATGGAGTGGAGAGGAGCCTGGGGAGGAAAGATGAAGAGAATTGGTGATAGAGAAGATAACGTGAGGCTTTGAGAGAGGAACGGAAGGAGGTTCAGGGAGCGTGCTGCTTCATGTACACAGGGTGGTCCAGATGTCTTGTAACGTTTTAGAGAATGAAATAGGGGTAACAAGACATCTGGATCGCCCTGTTACAGGGGAAGTTTATTCCAGTGGAGGTGAGGGCTCGCCTACGTAAGGATAATTACTGCTGACTTCTCAAATACTCATTAGGTTGAACACTAATTTATTTAAAACTGCTTTGTTTCTAGATTTGAACCTTTCGTGACTGCAAGGATTCATACTCTTTGGTTTTTTTTCGGTAAAGTCACGTAGGTAAAAAAATAAAATAAAAATAAATGAAAACAACTAAATTAAATCACTTTATTGTGTTTAGTTGTCCTTCCCCAGCACCTTCGATTAGCGCTGTTGGTTACGTACGGTGCGAAAGAAGTTCAACACACGCACATCCAAAGTGGTTCACATTTTATCAATGCCAGAGGGGATGATGGGGGCCCAAATGGCATCACAAGTTCCCAACGGTCAGAGGAGCGCTCCACCCATCGAGTCACCACCGCGCGTGATATTTGTCACTTGAGCGGCTGCGTGTTAAACTCCAGAGGGTTGAGATTTCTCCCAATTAGTCAAATAGATGGAGGGTTGTGATCCTATCCGTCGGTCTACTCTGAGACACAATGTCCACGCTGCTTCTTATACATCAGTGGCCTTTGCCCGGTAGGATGGGTATGGTTTAGTTGTATTCGTATGTTTTTGGGTGAATCTGTTTGCCTTTTCTGTACTTTTCGCCCCTATCGTGTTTTTGTCCTGTTTGTTGTTGTGGCGACGTTCTTACCCGCTCCTGTTGGACGTCTGCGAAAAACAGCTCTATAGCTCATCGGATTCCTCCTGTAGTACAAATACATATTCTGATTATATTTGCTCAGACCGGTAGTTTATTGTCCTTCCCCCCGCACCCCGGATAAGCTGGGTTATCTAAGCACGGTGCGAAAGAAGTTCAACATACATACAAGTCATCCTGCCAAGTGCTGTGCTCTACCATCTCCACATAACCTGCCAGCACCAACCACCGCTGTGTATTAGTGTCTTATCCATTGGATAAACACAAACCCGCCCTTCTGTAACCTTACTAATAGGGCTCTCCCTGTAAACTTGTATTTCCTGAATAATATACAGTAATATGTATTCACAGAGTGACTGTATGGGCGCCACGGTGGCTAGATGTTGACTACCTCGCCTGGTATGCAGGAGGTCGTGGGTTCGATCTTGACCCTGACACCCATATATTTGGAGTTTGCATGTTCTCCCCATGGTCGCGTGGATTTTTCTCTGGGTCCTCCGGGTTTTCCCTCCAGACTTAGACACATGCGTTTAGAGTATTTGGCTGCTATACAATTTCACATGATAAGCCACTTCACTGAGCTCTCATTTGTGGCCAGGTCGCTTCCGATAAATTATTGTACAGTATCTCAAAATGCTGTACAGAAACATTGATATATTTATGCTCAGTGATAGTGACAAACACAGTTAATGCTTATCGGTCTGTTATTCATGGCGTAAGTTCAGCTGAAATGTTACAACTTCCATCAGAGCTGAGCGATTCCTACGATAGTCACACTGCTCGCGTCGTGCAGGAATCGCGATTCTTCCATGGGCTATCCCCAAGTTAAAATGACCCTATATTCATTTGAATGGAATTTTAGCAGGGATTCTGTCATGGAAGATCAGTGAATGTAATAGGGGTTCTATTGTGACGCTCATAAAACGCAAACTCAGCTAAGGATTTTATCACGTAGGCTTTCGCGGCGACTATTATTCACAATAAAGGTTTATGGGTTAGATCGCGTAAATATCAGTGCATCGTTAACGGCACGTTTAAAGGCACGCTTATATTTACGCGATCTGACGTGTTTATATTTACGCAACATAACCCAAAACCTTTGTGATTAGCTAAGCATCGCCAACTCGAACCAGCCAATAATGTCGCTTCTGGCTCATTTCGGGTATTGGACAGAATCGCCATTGAAATGTGTGGCGGGTCGACACCTTGTGCGTGGAATTGGCTAAATTCCGTCCTGATCCTGCCTGGCCGTTAAGGCAAGACGGGAGTGCCAGTGGGCTTGGCTTACCTCGTGGGATTTGCACACGACGATGAGCCACTGCTTTGAGCTGTCATTTGTGGCCAGGTCGCTTCTAAAAATGAAGCTAATAGCTCAACTGGGCTTTAGATGGTAAGATAAAAAAAGTTTTATTTGCATGTATTTGAGTGATGTATTTGAACTTTCCTATACTTTTCATAACGTTGTAACGTTATGACTTGTCCCCACTGGACATCAGTGAAAAAGAGCTTGATAGCTCATCGGATTCCTCCAGAATGAATAGATATTCTTATTCTGAATTGCCACTGGAACGTGGTACACAGGCATCGGTCACAAGACACTCGAGTGCCACCGCAAGCGGTGTTTGCAACAGGGGAACATCAAAAAATACGAGCCACGTTATAAAATAATAAACGTCACAAGGCGTTGCAATAAACGAGCGAACTTTAAACGTTTACGGACACAGGGCACGTGTGCGTGTTATTGTAGGTTTTCCACTTAGGCCAGCGATTAGCTCGTAACTATTTTAAACCGTCGAGCACTTTTGTTGAAAAACTGAGTCTTAATGTTTATGTGCATTTCTAAACAATCTCTATGCACAGAGCCATCACGGCGAATCGGGGCGACTGCCCGGGGCCCCGCATCGGAGGGTGGGGGGACCACACCCCCTATGGACGGCCCTGACCATACATCACTTTTAACTTGGAGGAATAAAAACCAGTGGCTTCCAACCTTTTGCCTTGCATGTAGTCCCTTAATGATTGCCCACATACTCCTACCAGCCATATCGGCTTATATTGAAAGTAAATAATAAATAAAAACATTTAATTAGCTCTTTTAAAAAATATAATTTTAAAATGTATATTTTTTATGAAACATAACACCTAAAACCATTTAGTTTACACACAAAGGTAATGAAAAATGAAACAAATAATTATAGTATAATTTAATATTTACACTTTCAAAAAAATTTTGACTGCACAGTTTACGCTTAGGAAAACTGGATAAATGTGCTGATGGGCCTGAAGAATGTATTTGTGAAATAAAAATATTTGATGAACGAGAGAGAGCACCAATCAAGAGCACCAAGAAAACCGATTTGGCCAAACGCACGGGTTATAATTCTACTGTAATTGTATAAAGCGTCATTCATGCCAACAGCATCCCACAACGTGATACATTAATTATATATAAGGGTCAAATCCCATATATGCGGTTGGCTACGTACGGCGCGAAAGAAGCTCAACACGTACATACCAAGCAAATGAAAACCCTACTACCAAGAAAAAAATCATAAAACAAATTAATAAATCCATACAACAGATAGGTGTGTAACTTTGGAAGTGCCAGGACACACGCACAAAGCAGCACTGTTTGGTGACCATACCACCGGTGTTAGCTGTGGCTGGGAATTGAACTTCGGGCTGGGAGATGGAGCCAGAGCTCCATCCTGTGTAGCACGGTCTTGTGTGATTTCTCTTGGACAGACAGGGCTCTGATAGCCAGAATTAGCTATGGCCTGATGAATCTGGTTCCAATCACCAGTGAAACGTCATACTCGAATTGTACATTTAGTGGGTTTACTCTTCAACACACCAGCTTCATGGGGCGATAGATAATTTTGGCTATCGCCTGATGTAGCTGGTTGTAGTCACCAGCGAAACGCCGTACTCGAATTGTAAATGTTGTGGGTTTACTCTCGGTGTGCTGAAATAGTTACGAATTGGCACGTCCTGTTTACGTGACAAACCTTACTAATTGGCTGTCGGGTGGTGGCAGGTTTAATGACACATTTATGTTTACGCGATATAACCCAAAAACCCCCCTTTATTATGGATATTGTTCGCGCAAGCCTACGTGTTAAACAGACAGGGCTGGCACGCAGTAGCGTAACGAGCGTGCGAGCAGTGGGTGCCTTGATCCCACCTGGTGGCCAAAGCTACGAGTTGGGGCCCCCCTTGACAACCACCATGACATTTGTTTTCAACAACAGTGTGAAAGAACAAAAACACGTTTTTAATACGCGGTTTCAATTGTTTTTGAGTAATAATACTTTCATTTACGTTCCACATTTATTTTTATTTGACGAGGCTATATATCGCGGACAATATAATAGCCGAGGTAGCGACTGGGCGAGACAAATCAAATACTGGGCCCCCACCCGATCGATTACAGACCACCCCTCCCTGAGCTGACGATGTCGCTACTACCCCTCTGCTGACACGTGCTGGTGAGCAGCGCGCACCGACTCAAAAGAGTCACGGGTGCTTTGATTACGTGGCTCTGCTGACCTGTGAAGAGGGGCAGCTGAACTCTCTCCTCTGCCTACATCCATTGTGCAAACATCCGCCATCTCGCCGAGGCACTGAGTGCTTGCCAAGATTTTGGGTGCACAATCGTTCGAGTTCTAGCCATCTCCCCCCCAAGGGGCACTTTGCAAGATGGGAATTCGTTTAAAGTTATTTTAGAACAACTTACAAAAGCACGTGATTATTATTAAAAACAAGCCCGCCAATGGCCCAGAACTGTGGTCTCGTGCGGACAATGCAATGGTTAGCCTCGAAAAGCGTCGATCCATGTGTACTGTAGCTCTCCGAGACACCTTCTTATTCAGTTATATATATCTTTATTATTAATAAAGTCCGCCGACTCACTGATAACTTAACAAGTAACCGCGAGTGACTATATACACTTGGGTAACTTACGTGACTCTACACGACGCTCCCTGTGTAGTTGGCTAGCTACACAGGAGCGGACGCGTAGCAGTCACGGAGACAATATAACCCTAGCCTTCCAAGACTACCAGGTGCTCACTCCAGGACGATGAAGACGACCCGCTCCAAGATGACGACGCCGACGGCAGTTCCTCGGTTCCCCCACAACAGCAGCCCAGAGCCCTGTTCCACTCCGGCTTTTATCCCTCTCACGACCCGGCCACGCCCCTCTTCTCGAACACTCTCTCCCCGCACCTGGCCCGGTCTGTCTCTGTCCTAATTAAAATTTACGACCGTTTAGGTCCCGTGCTTCTCCTCACGTGACCCTGTCAGTGCCCCTAGCATCAATCATTATTAACGGCCCCTTAGGTCCCATATTACCCTCACGTGACCCTGTCTGTTCCCGCCACGTTAATTAGTAACCACAGCCATGGGGAGCCGAACTGTCCTCACATCCCCCCGTACTGTCCTTACACACGGATGTGATGAAGCAACTAGTATTCCTATACAGTCTGTTCCCCTATAACGCGTGTTTTAATAACGCGAATTGGATACAACGCGATGAATGTATTATAGGGAACACATTTTTTTATAATGCAGATGCGAATTGGATATATCACGATTGAGTGAACGGAACTCCGTCGCATGAGTAGGAATGAGCGGTTGTACGGCTGCCTCGGCAGAGCATCACACAAGACGGGATGCTGCTGGATGCTTCTAGATGCTACGCACACGCCTCAGTCTTTGTTCAGCCTGCATATGCATCTCACGTGTTATCCTATATTATATGAAACTCGATTTTTCCATAACAAGGTGTTTTTCAGGAACGAAACTACTGAACCACGTCATAGGAAAACAGAATGTACATTAATGCTGGCATGGCACACAGGAGGGTCAGTGTTATTGGCATCACATTCACAGCCATTTCTTCCCAATGCTCATGTTCACACGCCGTGCGAGGTACTCGTTTAACACTGAGATGATTGAGGAAAAACTAAACTATTTATTTTTACTCTTTGGTTCTTTCGGTAAAATCACGTAGAAAATCAAATCAAATCAAATAATAGAATACGACGTTTAGGTTGCAACACAAGCAACCATCATCAGGTAAGAATGAGTGATAAAACACGGACACAGGAACAGCATAGGCAGACACACGTGCAAAGAGAGACACACAAAGGCACACCGAGCGAGACACACACCAAGACAAACTGTTTGTCTTGGTGTTGTCTTGGTGTGTGTCTCGCTCGATGTGTCTTTGTGTGTCTCTGTGCATGTGTGTCTGCCTATGGTGTTCCCGTGTCTGTGTTTTATCATTCATTCTTACCTGATGATGGTTGCTTGTGTTGCAACCGAAACGTCATATTGTATTATTTTATTTTCTACGTGACTTTACCAAAATAACCAAAGAGTAATTCCTGCCGTCACGAAAGCTTCAAATCTAGTTTATTTATTTTTATTTTACCAAGTGATGTTAACTATCTCACTGGGTATACAGGGGGTTGTGGGTTCGATCCCAACCCTGACGCCTGTATATTTGGAGTTTGTATGTCTCTCTCCCCGTGGTCGTGTGTATTTTCTTTGGATCCTCCGGTTTTTCCCTCCACATTTAGAAAATGGCATTCAGAGTATTTGGCTGCTGTAAATTTCCACATAAGCCACTTTGTTGAGCTATCATTTGTGGCCTAGTCACTTCTGAAAAAGACCAATGTAGCTCAATGGACCTTACCTGGTAAAATAAAAAAATGTTTAGACTGGGTAAAACCCAGGCAACATGAACAGGATTTTTAAAAATGTTAATGTGAAAATTGAGACGAGTCCACTCACAGAACCGGCAGCCCGGAGCTCTCGCTCTCCGCTGCTTTTATTCTACTCGGCGCGGCCTGGCTCCGCCCTAGCCGCGCCTCCCTTCTCGAACCCGCCAGAGGGTTCCAGGGACCTCCCTATGAGGTCCATCGTGACCCTTGCCCCAGTTCCTCCGCCCTGCCGGCACACGGCCGTGTATATGCTCAACGGCGCGTGCGCTAACTTGTCCACCGCATTCTAGATTTGATACAGCAATTTTGCTGTGACGGTTTCCACCTGAAGACGGAAGCTTGTCCACCGCAGTTGCCGCTGCTGGACAGCAGTCGGCGCTGTGTCACAACAAAAGTATGAAAAATGATCAGATGGAGTCCACATTTTTCTGTACTGCCTTCTTCTGGCAAGCCAGGGTATGGCAGCTCGACGCTGACGGGAAGGGTGTTTTGAAACATTTGAGTGAGCCACCAATTCTTCCCTCCACAGTACATGTACTGGATGACAGGCATGCATAGCCACCACCGATATGTTATTAATACAATCTCAGTGTAGTGTCTCTACGTCCGTCTGGAATGCTCTTCCTTCCGATATTAGGAAGCGACTGGAGCTATGCACTTTTAAATCACCTAGATTGAAAACGCGTTTCTTAAGAACTGCTTTTTGTGTTTCTTTT
This sequence comes from Petromyzon marinus, assembly GCF_048934315.1. Lineage (NCBI taxonomy): Eukaryota > Metazoa > Chordata > Hyperoartia > Petromyzontiformes > Petromyzontidae > Petromyzon > Petromyzon marinus. The sequence goes on along the minus strand of NC_133692.1, from coordinate 2,811,019 downwards.
TTTGTCCTTCCCCTGCACCTCTGATTCGCAAGGATACGTAACGGTGCAAAAGAAGTTAAACGTACATACATTCTCTACACTTCTACCGCTGCAGTTGAGGAATCTGCAGACACGTATGTTTGAGATGTAACGCGTCTACTGCTGCAGTAAGAGGCAGCTCTTGCACTTTGTAAACTACACCGTCAATGCGAGCGTTCACCGAACATCACACAAAGTGCTTGCCACAAATGCTTTGCTTGCCAACTTGAGAAAAGTTCACGACTCTAGAAAACCATCACGCATTTCCCATTCACGCAATTTACAAGCACATTACTGGTTATGAATTTTCTGAACCTAGTGTACAAGTTATTTTTGTATTACACTTGGGCTGCTTGAAAATTATAGGTTAAACGAATGTCAAACTATTTTACTCAATTTCAAGATCTGTAACAAATAAAGGTGGACTCTTTTCGTGTCTTCATGGAAGCCTGCGTACTGTATATTGATGGCCCTCAAAGTGCTAATTCCATTTAAAACGTTACACTCCATGCAGTAAGAACTACTCAGCTCTCAATTATCCAGGGGCAATAGGGGAGGTGTGGTCAGGATTAAAAAAAAAACGTGTAGACATTTTTTATTTAGGCTATAAAAGCATGTTTTTGGCACCTCTGATTAGCACGGTGCGAAAAAAGTTCAACATACATAAATACTGTACACCCATCCGTACATTGTGCATTGTGCTTCTTATAAACGAAAAGGTTTGCTTGCCAACTTGCTTGTGATCACGTGGGCACTGAACCACTGACCCTCAGAGAGTTGATGAGCGACTAATACTTAAGCCAGTGTGTGAAGAAAGAGAATTAAAATATATTTTTTCTCCAGCATGGATAATCCACAACTAGGATAATCCGCCCAATGGATTATAATGTTCGAATTTACATTTCAATTGACAGATTTTCCTGGAGTCGACCACATGCCGGCAACCTCTGCCCAAAGTGGGGCCACCACTGCCGGTCGACTGGTTCCGGCCATGGGAACGTGCAATTTCCACAAGGGTTTCCACGGCTCAACGCTGCCAAGAGAGGTAACCACCGCGCATGCTTGATGAGAGACTTTTTCGAAATCATCGGCATCATTGAGCAACAAGGCACGGCGACGGATCACTTCCTCTTTCGGAACTTCGTCTCGGACAATTTAAGCCGACGTCATGTCAGAGAATGCCCTCAAAGTTACATCACGGGCGGGATGCCAGCTCTAAAAGGTTCTGTTCTGGGAAATGTAAATGGAAACACATTTACAATACAATGTAGTTTTGTTTTTACGCATTCAGTATTTTTTTTATCGAGAGGATTTTGTCCAAAATTGTGTGCAGGGGGGCCATGTACCGTTCATAAAAAAATTTGACATGCGTTTTTCTGGATTTTTGTTGTTGTTATTCTGTCGCTCACTGTTCAAATAAACCTACCATTAAAATTATAGACTGATCATTTCTTTGTCAGTGGGCAAACGTACAAAATCAGCAGGGGATCAAATACTTTTTTCCCTCACTGTACATCCTCCCCCCTCCTGGGGTTTGATCTTTCACGAAGCTCCACCACGGTCCACCCTCAACCGCGTCCACTTCATTAAACCCTCTCCATGAGTAGTGTGTGACTGTGGTCATCCAGAACAGATCGTACATCAACTTGTAACGAAGCAATGCCCCCCCGATCCACAAATACGAAGGAGGAATCACAGCGATGAGGCACACTACTCCGCTACTGCTCCTGACGCGGTTGTTTTGTGGTTCGACCACCTGAATGTGACATTGTAGTCGTCGCCCTGCGTCCAGCATCAGTAGCCGGGCGAAAGATGAAGAAGACTGGACATTTTGATTTAGAGCTTTCGTGACTGCAGGGATTCATATTCTTGGTTCTTTCGGTAAAGTCACGTCGAAGGGAAACAATAAAATAATAAAAATATAAAACAATAAAATTCTCACGACGTTTCGACTGCAACACAAGCAATCATTATCAGGTGTGAAAACCACAGCAAGAAATTTTGAAAAAAAGAAAAAAACGCCACTTTTTTCAAATATTCTTGCTGTGGTTTTTCACACCTGATGATGATTGCATGTGTTGCAGTCGAAACGTCGTGAGAGTTTTATTGTTTTATATTTTTATTATTTTATTGTTTTCCTTCTACGTGACTTTACTGAAAGAACAAAGAATAAGACTGGACATGATTTGTAAATGTATGGCATCATGATACTGGCTATGCCGTAAAATTACTTGGTAAAATCATTTGCAAAGCGGAACTGTAGTTATTTAAAACTTCGTTTAGTGTTTGTTATTTATCACTATGCTTTTGTTTAAACAGGAAAATGTTCTTGTCAGTAAATACAATTAATAATAAATGTGTCGTAACCCGCCACCACCCGACAGCCAATTAGTAAGGTTTGTCACGTAAACAAAACGTGCCAATTAGTGACTACTTCAGCCCACCGGTGTGTTGGAGAGTAAACCCACAACAATTAGTGACTACTTCATGAAGCCCTCCGGTGTGTTAGAGAGTAAACCCACCACAACAATTAGTGACTACTTCATGAAGCACACCGGTGTGTTGGAGAGTAAACCCACAACAATTAGTGACTACTTCATGAAGCCCTCCGGTGTGTTAGAGAGTAAACCCACCACAACAATTAGTGACTACTTCATGAAGCACACCAGTGTGTTGGAGAGTAAACCCACCACAACAATTAGTGACTACTTCATGAAGCCCTCCGGTGTGTTAGAGAGTAAACCCACCACAACAATTAGTGACTACTTCATGAAGCACACCGGTGTGTTGGAGAGTAAACCCACCACAACAATTAGTGACCACTTCATGAAGCACAATTTGAGTGCCGTAATTACATCATTCGGCATAATCGGGGGCATTTTTCCGCGATTGTGAAGAGATCCAGCTAAACACTAGCGACGATTATCGCGGCTCTGGCATTGTACGATATATCGCAGAATCCACTTCCGGCGGAAGCGATCCGCAGGGGGAGGGGAGCGGATCCCGCACTCTCGGCCCGAAGCCCCCGCCCTTGCCTGGAGGACTCTGCCCGGGAAAGCGCCGCCTGCCTCCCGCACCCGAGCCGTGCTGACACCGCTGGGAGCACGCGCGCCTCGGACTCAGTTGCCACCCCCCCACCCCGAGTGTCCACACCCCTCTACCCCACCCCCCCTGCCCTTACGCTGACTGCTGCTTCTCGCGACTGTGAGTACACAACCCCGGCGGTTAACGAGGAGATTAGCGGTGAGGTTCTGGTGATGATGTTCGCGAGGTTGCTTGGTGGTGAGCGGCACGATGCCGTGAGCTCGATCATGCGGGGGGGTTGTTGTTGGTGGTGGTAGTCGTTGAGGACGACGTCTCTCTGCGTGCTTAGGCATGGCGAGTCTTTTCAAGGCTCACCACAGCTCCTAAACGTAGTAAACGCTCATCACTTCCCGTGCCTTCATTAACGTCGCCGTTCGTAAACGCGCCTGTCGTAATCTTTAGCAGTTCGCGCGCCTCAGTTGCACAGCAGTTGCGGATGCTTCAGAAGTTCACGTTGGGATACTGACTTTTAATTTATTTCTAGTTTCCGCGCCTTCGTTACTAAATCGCTACTATTAGGTAACTATTCGTATGCCAATTAAAACAACTGGTCATTAGAAATAACTATTTTATATTCAGTTCGCCTTCAGCCAACTTTTGTGATCCACTTCTATCTCTCTGTATCCTCTCCCGTGTATGTGCTATGAAGAAGGACCATTGCCCAAAAGTCGACTATTTTTTATACAGTATACATTTTTTTAATTTTGGGGCAGTGTAATTGAAGAATGCGTTGAGTTTCTCGGTTCCATAGCAGTTCGTGGGTCTTCATTGTCGTACATGTCAGTAAGATAGTTGCTTAGCAGCTGGTGTGCCTACATAACAGCAAGTGTCACCACACACGCTTTGTGTCAGGCTACGTGCACTGTGCGGCCACCTGAACTGATATGATGAGGTCACGGGACAGACCCAGGTGCCATGTGTCGACTGAGATGACTGGCAAGAGGCCTCACCTGGGCTCCCCAATGTGTCAACTTGCTGCGTATTAACCGCCGCTCGTTGTTGTGAGCGTCGCTCCTCCGCCCTCCGTTGTTGCTGGAGGGCGACTGCCTCCAACTGCCCAGCAGCTTCAGCGTCCTTCACGAGCCTCCTCCTCCTCCACAGAGGCCGATGGTTAACCACCGTTGGTACTAAGTCTTCGGCAAATACACTCAGTTCCATGTCCTCTCGTACCGCATAATTCCATCTCTTTTCCAGCCCGTGTCCGTGGCCTTTAGCCCCATTTTGCCGGCCACACAGACGCTGCTTGGGCATGCGGGCTACAAGACCAAGCCAACGCAGCCTCGTCCGCCGGAGGAGCTCACGGATAGAACTGTATCCAGATATATTTTTTTATTTAAAGGTTTCGTGACTGCAGGGATTTATTTTCATGGTTCTTTCGGTAAAGTCACGTAGAAGGGAAACAATAAAATAGTAAAAATATAAAACAAAAAAATTATCACGACGTTTCGGCTGCAACACAAGCAATCATCATCAGGTGTGAAAACCCGTAGCTTACTTTACATACAAATGATACATTAGTGCTTTACGAGTTTATCTTTATGAAATACTAATGTGCCTAAGAATGCTTTAAAAATATTTAATCAATGTATGTGTCAATTAGTGTATCTGCTATGATGCATCAAAACTGAAATTGCTCAAAGAAGCGTGGTGAGTTGCGGGCTTGGAATGTCATTGAGAGAGAGAGAAGATCATGTTACACGTGACCTTGATTTGAAGCTTTCGAGACTGCAGAAATCCATACTATTTGGTTCTTTCGGTAAAGTCACGTAGGTATAACATAAATCACGACGTTTCGGGCGCAACACAAGCATCCATCATCAGCAGCAGACCATGCATTCCCACCTGATGATTGACGCTTGTGTTGCGCCCGAAATGTCGTGATTTATTTTATTTTATACCTACGTGACTTTACCGAAAGAACCAAAGAATATGTTACACATGGTTTCAGAGAGCAAGTCAAGTGACATGACCTTGACCGTTAAGAAATGCGGGTTTGGCTTGGGAAGGACGGCATCACACGAAGGGATGATGGGCCGGTAGTCAAGACCAACGATGGAAGTGAGTGGCAGCCACAGAAGGGAAACGTGGCTAGAGGTCGACTGGAGATGGAGCGATCTAATCAGCTTGTGTTCACAATGCCAGGTGGGCTTCTGGCTTTGGAGACTGTAAGGGGGGACAGCGTGGCCTGGAGAGGCATTCATCCAGCATTGGATAGAATGCGATAGATCATTGCTGACGATTTACATTTGTGTGTCATTGATGTCACTGGAGCATTGGTGTTACTGTGAAGAGTGAGCATCATTAAGTTAATCATTGTTACATTTGTCATCAACGTCAGCACCATCATCTTGGGCGCCGCGGTGGCAAAATGTTAACTTCCTCGCCTGGTATGCAGGGGGTCGTAGGTTCAATCACGACCCTGAAACTTGTATATTTGGAGTTTGCATGTTCTCCCCGTGGTTGTATGGATTTTTCTCTGGGTCCTCCGGTTTTATACATTTCTACGTGATGATAAGCCACTTTGTTGAGCTATCCTTTGTGATAGCCAGGTTGCTTCTGTAAAAGGGCTGTATAAGCTCAGCGGGCCTTACCTGGTAAAATAAAAAAAGTTAAATAGTTTAATCTTCAATAATGGCGTTGCCATGATGGTCTTTGGTCACATGTTGATGATAAGTGAACATTTCTGCTGAGACGAGGTTGGGTGAAGGTTGTCCGGGTGGTGGTGTACAGTGTGAATGAATTGTTGACTTTTGCACGGGGCACGCTATTTAGACTGGCACACTCGCGTGTTTAAGAGGGCCTTTCTAGGTGGATGTCTTTAATAGTTTTGTGAAAATAGAGATTTTTTTCAAGTTACTTGCACAATTTTTATTTTGATCTCACACCTGCCAAAATCACCACACTTCCCACATCATCACATGTCACTAAATCTAGATTGGAAACTCATTTATTTTAAATAGCTATTTGTGTTTAGTTTGTTGACCTTCCCCCTGCACCTCCCATTAACATGGTTGGCTATGTATGGTGCAAAATAAGTTCAACAATACTAAAATCTCCTCTCCACCTCCTCGCGTTCTCTCTGCACAAGCCTGCCCTTCATCACGCTTCAGCAACCATGGCAAAAAAAACACTGTTGTCTGCACTTCTTCAAGGGAGAAAGTGCAAAACTACACAAACTCTGCCCCGAAGCCTTCGTGTGGCGAGCATACCTCGACATTGGTATTTAGATCTTGAACATATTGCTGCCATACGCAGAAATATAATAGCTCACGTAATCTGCACATCCCCCCCCACCACCCCCTTGGTGACAGAGGACAACGTGTTCCGTGGCTGTAACAGTTGGTAAATGTGTGTCACCAATTGGGGGCCGTAAGGCAGCACCAGCGACCTACCAAGGAGGGCAGTGCGAGCTCTTTTTGTTAGCACCGTACGTCGACAACCGTGCTAATCCGAGGTGCTGGGAAAGGAGAACAAACTAAATACAAAAATCAATTATAAAGAAATTCGTTTTCATTGCATAGTTCCAGTGGCTTCCTAATATCGCAAGGAAGAGTGTTCCATACGGCCGCAGAAACGAATTTGAATGCGTGCGATGCGCGGTGACCGTCTTTGATGGATAGCCAAAAGCTGCTGCGTGGACGACAGGAGATCGCGTGATAGTTTATGCTCCTTCGCGAGATCAGCAAGGTATTGCGGTTCATTTGTGGAAAGGACTTTGTGTGTAATGAGTGCTTAGAGCAGTGAGTTCACCTCCTCTGCAACATGGCTCCAGTTTTTGTGAGGCATCGACTTCAAAAATGTTTCTCCTTCTGTTCAAAGGACTCATGCCTCTTGTTGATTCTTTGATTCCTTCTCTTTAATGGCCTGCTAGCTATCCCCGTTGGGGTTGTCCACAATTCGGTCCACTAAATAAGTAATATATAAATACACTTTTTTTAAAAACACGCTTTAATGAAATGTACCCTTCTAGTAATGGCAAAACTCCATGACTCCAGGAAGTGGCCCCGAAGCTTGCCACAACGTAAGGGGACCGTGGTCATTTACAGCCAACGTGAGTTTACTGTAGACAATTAGACCCAAGCCGAAACATAACATATACAAAATAATGTTTAAAAATATTTAAACATTATTTTATAGTATTGTCATCAGTATGACATAAGTATAGCAAGTTTGCAGTCGATACCACATTGGGAAGTGGCTTAAAATGTAGTTACAAGATTTGAGGATACAACAACGTGAGTTAGTAAAAAGCGTGTAAAAAACACGTCGTAAAACGCAAAACATCTCTGTTGGGGAACAAATACATACACAGTACTTCAGTAAAACGATGTATTATATAATTAGTATAAATAGATGTAAAATGTTAAGCACGTTTAATGTTTGTTTTGCCAAATGAAACAGAATATGCTCTCCTACTGGACGGCCATGCAGCCGATGGGTTGTGGAAAAAGACTTGAGTTTTCTATGTGGGGAGACGAATATGGGAAGGAGGAACTCTTTTTATTTTGTAATTCTTTGAATCATTGTCGACTCCCCTTTTCAAAACGGATGAATGAAGCATTATTTTCACAATTGAGGCATTTCATTGTTATGTAAACATTTACTGAATACTAATTTTGATCTCAGAGCTGCTCCTTTGATTTTGTCCACATTTTTTATTGATTTTAGTCCAGAAACATTATTTTGTCATACTGTGAAGAGAATGCGTTACTTATTCAGACATAACATCTGGAACGTCCTCATGCGAATGTTGTTTTTTGTATCCTGGGGTATATGATGTTTTTGCTGGACAAGTCTGCATATGATTTGCGATTTCGTCTTGGTCGTGTTATGGTTTTGCATTGTAGGTTTTCTAGTTGGAATCATTATAGTTGGAAACATTGAGGGGAGAACAGGAGAGAACCCCCCACACATTTAAACGGTGTTTTTTGTATTACAGAGGGATATTTGAATGGGATCATTTTGTATTTTTTGGCAATCAAAACAACTTTCTTGGATTCAGAAATACTTCAAATCAGATTCAGGAGCTCTTTTTTTACAGATATGCAGGAAGGTTAGAATAGTACAAAACACGATAGGAGTGTACATTATAGGTAAGGCAAACAAATCACTTGGAAAATTAAGCGATTTTCCATAGCAACAGTACACCCTTATGTACCGTCATGTCAAAATGCAACAAACCCTTAAGCCTCTCGAGCTGTGGGCACAAGTTGTGGAAAGCTGATGCTAGATGCAAAAGCTAGGTGGCCCAGGTAAATGATTAGTTTGTGACAAAGTTTATCTTTTTTTGTAAAATTAACAATTCAGACCATTGAGGCATTACTACAGGATTGCTAATGACGTCGAAAGGAAGCTAGGTGGCCCAGGTGCAGCTAAGTGGCCCAGGTGCAGCTAGGTGGCCCAGGTGCAGCTAGGTGGCCCATGTGCAGCTAGGTGGCCCAGGTGCAGCTAGGTGGCCCAGGTGCAGCTAGGTGGCCCAGGTACAGCTCGGTGGCCCAGGTGCAGCTAGGTAGCCCAGCTGATGCTAGATGCAAAAGCTCGGTGGCCCAGGTGCAGCTAGGTGGCCCTGGTGCAGCTAGGTGGCCCAGGTGCAGCTAGGTAGCCCAGCTGATGCTAGATGCAAAAGCTAGGTGGCCCAGGTGAAGCTAGGTGGCCCAGGTGAAGCTAGGTGGCCCACGTGAAGCTAGGTGGCCCACGTGATGCTAGATGCAAAAGCTAGGTGGCCCAGGTGAAGCTAGGTGGCCCAGGTGCAGCTAGGTGGCCTAGGTGCAGCTAGGTAGCCCAGCTGATGCTAGATGCAAAAGCTAGGTGGCCCACGTGAAGCTAGGTGGCCCACCTGAAGCTAGGTGGCCCAAGTGAAGCTAGATGCAAAAGCTAGGTGGCCCAGATGAAGCTAGGTGGCCCAGGTGAAGCTAGGTGGTCCAGGTGAAGCTGGATGCAAAAGCTAAGTGGCCCAGGTGAAGCAAGGTGGCCCAGGAGATCTGGTATTTAAATCAGATTTTCCAGTTTGGTGAGTCGGTGAGCTCATCTCATGAACATTTATAAACCGGTTTGATAAACATCCGATATGCACCGCGTGCGGGGGAATGTAAAATGGTTGCCTCTACAGGGTGGTCCAGATGTATTGTGACCCACAATTTTTTTAAAAAAAAATTCCTTTGTTTTATTAAGTTATGTTTTAAATAAACCTTACCTTAAATAAAATAAAGTTTTAGATAATTAAATGGGGGGTCACAAGACATCTGGACTACCCTGTAAGTGTGGATGCAGAGGACTTAAGTTACTTTCTTCGTAATTTCCTGGAATGGCTGCTCTCTGGGAGAGTTTCGTATTGGTAATTTCTTCACCTTGGGAAATGGTGCCAATAGCACAATTTAATTAAAACCAATTGGAAACAATTATGACAAATATATACATTACCATAATTTATTTTTGTAAAAAAGAGCGAAACGAAATACACTTCTGAGAATAGGTTTCACCCCTTGATGGCAATACAACAGGTGTTAAGATGTTTAAACACCAAATAGAAACCTTTTTCAAGGAATCAAGTCTGCATTAACCACACGTACTTGTGGTAAAACATGGAAACAAAGTTCTCTGATATATTGATTGCCTCTGAAACTGATTGGCCTACACCAGAGGCAGCCTTCTTTATGGCCTTATCTCACCAGTGTCAGACCAGAGAACGCCAAAAGGCGAATAGTTAACGCGTGTTCACGTGTGCCACGTGGGCGCGGTGAGATTGAGAAATGATGTGGGCCAAATTGCGTTTCATGAGTCACATCCGGGCTTTTTGACATGACACAATTGCGTTCAGGTTCTGGGGCTCACTCGGGCCTGATTCGTTGGGGCTCAGAAGTGCCGTGGCCAGCAGCTGTGAAGTCGAGTGGCCCCGTCTCTCTCGGTCGCAAGGCGGCACAATCAAAGGGTAAAGTCAAGTAAGACCGGGGTCTTCGGGGTGCTCTCTGTTTGCCGTGCTGCATCTTAGCTCATATGACCTTTTTCCGAAATGATAGGCACAGTGCCACGGTGTAGCCAAGTTGCGTATTCCGTGCAATGTACATCGTGTTGTATGTTTGAGGGCAATAGTTTTAATAGTTGATACAATTTTCTTTCAGTGTGAAATTCGGTATCATGTGTAATGTATTATATATAGTCTGATTATGATATTTACAGTTCATATGTTACGTTGGAATATTATGATATGTATTGTGTAAGATGTACATATTATAACTATTGATAGTTCTGTAATGATAAGTGAGCTTTTGCTGATAAGGATGAACGTATGTGTGTATGTGTGTATATATCATAATCAGAATATGTATTTATACTGGAGGAATCCGATGAGCTGTGAAGCTTTTTTTCACAGATGTCCAGTAGGGGCGGGTCAAAACGTTACAACAACGAACGATACAATATAACGACGACAGTGCAAAGTATAGGAAAGTTAAGCAAATAATTTACATATATATACAGATACAGCTGCATATTTTTTTTGTCTAGTAAGTGGTCGCACAGTGCATAGCGCACTGGCCTATGAACTTAGCGGCCCGAGTTCGATTCCCAGCCACTGCTAATGTCAGTGGCGATTGGATATCTCGACCTATCCCGAGCCCTCCGCTCTGTCATTCAGGCTCAACCGAGTAGCACCACGTGCAGTGGTGAAACGTCAGCACCGAGGACACAAAGGTGTAGTGCTGACTACGCCGCTCTCCCCCTTGGCGTGCCGGCCTGATTGAATGTTCGCTGACAGCAACAGCTTCTGTGGTCCAAAAGGTGAAACAGGTGAACTGTTTTTTTTCCCCATCGTTACGTGTGTGCTAGTACAGCATGTGTATGGAGGGGAGCGGTGGTGTAACGACCGTTAGCGCTACGCTGCGCTACAAACCCCGGTGACCCGAGCTCAATTCCCGCTTACGGTCAACGCCAGTGACGATTATCGGTGCTGGGATTCCCCTAGGTTGACTCGGACTCAAATGAGTACCTGGTGCGGTGTGTAAACATTGCCACTGGGGTGACAAAGCCGGAGAGGCGTGGTGCAGGTCACCCACCCCCTCTTGTACCATGCCGGCTTTAATAGGCGCTCGCTAACAGCACTTGCCCCAACAGTCTGTTAAGGCTATACGGGGGTGTTTATCTTTGTTTTTTTGTGTATGGAGGACACAAGAAGGATGAAGTGTGTTTGTGGGTATAAGCAGGGATGATTTATAGTGTGCGGGAGTGAGTGGTCGAGACAAGAGCGACTGATTATTCTGTCCTGCACTGCTGTGAGGAGTGTTGCTCATTCATTTTGGATCAGACACTTTACATGTTTGACTTACTGCTTGGTTTATTTTGAGGTGATACACAGCATAGAGTTGTAAACCGGTTATTGGTTGTTTGATAATTGTTTACAGAATCGACAAGCAATTCCAGTGGTCATGGAAGCGATGATTAGATTAATTTTCGATTTTAAGCTTTCATGACTGCAGGGATTCATATTCTTGGTTCTTTCGGTAAAGTCACGTAGTAGGAAAATAATAAAAATTAAACAATAAAATTCTCACGACGTTTCGATCGCAACACAAGCAATCATCATCAGGTGTGAAAACCACAGTAAGAAAATTAGATTAATTTTAGTAACAATCGATTGGATTGGCACACAATGATTAGCATGGTTGAATACGTATGGCGCGAAAGAAGTTCACCGTACATACGTACCGCACGGCGCGTTCCAATGTGTTAGCAATGTTGGCAACCCGTGGCATACAAGTAATGGGTTTTCACGTGTAATATTATACACACACACATAACAAAACACGTAACGTTTTGTTACACTGCTGGATAAAGGTTTCTTTCCGCGTCATGTCGCTCATGGGCGCTGTTTGACTCATTTGACTATACGTCACCATGCAGGTCATTGCGAGTTGTTGGTCAACGGAAATAGAAGTGAGCAACTCGAGTTGTCAATAACTGTACGTTAGGTTGCTGTCCACTTTTGGCTACCACACCCTTTACACTGGCACTTCCTATTTTATCATATATTATTTATAAGCACCATTAATTTTCCGGTTTTTTTTAACGGCTCCTCTCCACACTGCCGTGCAGGCATCCACAATTCCCAATCCATACTGCATTGGTGTTTGGTCTCCATGTGTATTGTCTGGCACATAAATGAAAAAAATAACTTGTTTCAAACTTTCCTATGACTTGTGCTGAGAATTAGCTGCACAGGGCATTTATGTTGTATGTATGTTGAACTTCCTTCGCACAGTACGTAACCGGCCGTTCTTATCGGAGGTGCGGGGGATGCTTCGGCATCACCGTTTGAAGGTCGTGAGTTGACGTCGAGGTCAGGGTTGATAAGTTGATTCACCACTCTGGAATGTCAATGCTGGTTGTCTTCAAGGATTATTCCCTCCCACACACGGCACATTTCCACGGCTAGCTTGAAGGCTGCTGCTGGGATTGAGCAGCCAGTCACCTGGTCTCTGACTTCGGGGCGCCACGTTGGCACCACGTTGGCGGGATGTGAACTAAGGTCGTGGGTATGATCTCGACCCTGACACCTGTACATTTGGTGTTGGTGTTGGCGTGGTGTTGGCCACTCACCCCGTCCTGTGCCGTGATGGCCTTCATACGTGCTCGCTAGCAGCACTTGACCCAACAGTCTGTTAACGCTATACAGGGGAGCTTTGTCTTGTTTGTTATTTATACACCAGAGAGATAACAAGTAGCCAGCCAGGGCCAGATGGCTCATGGTGCAGCTCGCAATTGTAAAGATTTGCGAGTTCAAATCCTGGCCTGCGGTTTGACTCGGAAGATGGTTGCTCTGGCCTTAATAAAAATAAGCACCGCTTTTTGTGGAGATGTCAACAGTGGTTGTCCCCTGGATAGTTTTCTTCCCTGACATAGTACAAATGCGGAATATCCACCACTGGCTCAGAGCTGTAAACAGGAAGTTAGTGCCGCATCAGTGCTCATTTGAGCAGGAAACGTGTTGAGTGATTGTTGCCAATATTATTATTGTTTGTGGACCACACCTTTGCTATTTGCCATGAAGAAGGGTGGCAATTGTATTCATTCAGTGAAGCTTCTCTTAAATCCACTACTCTTACCATCCATATTTCCACTCGATCCACGTAAAATTGTTTTCTGCAGGTGGATTATTCCTGTTATTAATTTATTGGTGGAAAATGTATTCACCCTAGATCCATGCTCATTTGTGTATTAGTCACCCGCATGTAGTCTGCAAATGGTGTTGATTTCAGCCTCTTAGTCACCTCTGTTGTATGAGTTTCGGGGAGTTGCAAGAGCGGATTGTGTGGACCAAAGTGATTTCTTGAGATAACAAAACTCACCAAAAGTGTCTCTGCATCACCACGCATGAAAGGGGTTTAATGTGTAGCTATCCCCAGCTATCATTTGTAAATAACCCAAGCACTGTTTTAGTGGGCCACCAACGCTCACCACATTTCAGTTTAGAGTATCTATAAGTTTCCACGTAGGGGAAATTTAGAGACTGACATCACAGGAAAGCAAAACCACCCTGATACGTTATAATATGCAGTGCGTCATCATACCTGACCCCTAGCATGTAAACCGGTCTAGGCCACGGGCAACGTGGACTTTTATACTGTGCTGTGTTTAACTTTGTCTGCAGTAATTCCTAATGTACTGCAATTTTGGTATAAGTTAATTGACCTTGAAATTATCATTGATATTAAAGTTGTGTTTGTAGTGATGAATTATCAACACAAGTTGCAGTGTTAAGTGGTTATTTGTTTGCTTTGTGATGGTGGATGTTTAATCCAGGCTTGGTGCTTAACTACTTAATTCAGAGTAGGTACTATTGCTGTATGTATATTGAACTTCTTTTGCACCGTACATAGCCATCCGTGCTAATCGGAGGTGTGGGGGGAAGGACGACAAACTACTGTTGGTAGCATCGCGTGTTTTAATGACGTAAATGTTTGCGACCACCGATACACTTGCCTGTTTCCTCGTTAAAGTCTACTCAATTCAGACCTTGCGAACATTCAAAACTGACCAAACCCTTATCGTCGTGTGTCGCTGTGTTGAAACGGCAGGTTTTGTACAGGCTGTGTTCGACACCTCGATGTGAAGATGTCCAGCAAGACGCTTGACAAGGCGATGCGCAGCAAGCTCATTGAGGAGGGCCTCCGGTTCCTCCAGTGAGTGTGGCGGGGGGGGGCTCCCTGGCCTGCACAGAACCCTCCAAACACTTTGCAACCGAAGTCGGCGGCTTGGGTTAGCGTGAGAACCGCAGCAGCCGATGCAATTACCGATCACAATGGTTTTTCCACGTGTAGAAAATACTGTTTTTGACCATGTGTGATGTTAACTGCCTTTTCTGGTATACAGGAGGTCGTGGGTTCGATGCCAACTCTGACGCCTGCTGTATATATGGACTTTGCATGGTCGTGTGGATTTTTCTCGAGAATCATGCGTTTAGTTTTCAGTTTCAGTTTATTTTTCAGTTGATTTATTTTGGTATAGCCCTGTGAGCCATTCAGCTCTTGAATCGGGTGCAACCACGACAAACAAAAAAACAAAAACACGAACAAGAAAAACATCTTAAAGTGACTGGAGTAGTTAGCTTTTATAAATGTCTGCATGATAAGCTACTTGGTTGAGCTATCATTTCTGATTGCCAGGTCGCTTCTGAATCAGAGCTATATAGCTCAGTGGGCCTTACCTGGTAAAATAAAAATAGTTTAGTTTACAATTTAGTTTATAGTTTAGTTTATGCCTGCGGTTGTGAAGCAATTGAAAATGTGTACGTGTGTTTAATTTGAATTTTGTTCTCGCTTTTGTTTTTCAGATCCCCGCAGCCTTTTGACGGCTCGGACAGTGAATATGAGGTAGTTTTCTTAGCATCGTCGTTGTGTTTTATGTCAATAACACAATTCACAAATATGATTTTTCTTTGGTAGGGTGCAATCTATTACATTGCAGAATATATATGTGCATGCTATGAGAAGGTAAAGTAAACAAACAGCCCTTTCGATTTAAAGGCCGCTTGTGTTGTGGCCGAAACGTCGTGAGAATTTTATTGTGTCATTTTATTTTATCAATTTATTATTTTATTCTCATTCTACGTGACTTTACCGAAAGAACCAAAGAAGAGGAAAACAGCCCTTTATCATATCGACTGCTCCTACAGTTTTTTTGACAATATATATTTGACCATACCTCACCATGCTGGTTTATTTTGTTGTATATACCTTACACTGAGTCTCCTGGTCAGTTGTGTGGTTATAATCCAAATGGTTGAATTTAGATTCAAGGCTGGGTCAAACTAAAGCGTGTAATTCTCATCGGAGCAGTTTTCGTTTATAATTTAGTTTTTTGAGTTTTTTTAGCCAAACCGGGGGGTCAGGATTGGCCGAGGGACATCGCCGGCTTTTCCACCCAGGCTAGCAGAGAGCACAGGCTTAGATTTGAGTCTTAAAATATTCTCTGTTAGAATTTCAAGGGTGTAGAATTTAGGAAATAAACAATAACACCGAAGTTAATATTTGTTTTAAGCAAAGGCACGTGACTTTACCGAAAGAACCAAAGAGTATGGATTCCTGGAGTCACGAAAGCTTCAAATTAAGATCGTACAGTTACTACTTACACTGTAGGTTAACCATTAAGGGTAAAAATATTATTTTACATTAATAAAAGCCATGGTAAACAAAAAACTCTACTCTAAATGCATGATTGCACCAAAAGGGTATGTGGGTGTATCTTTTTTAGGGGGACTATTGTAAAATACAGGAAGTCTGGTGACCGCTCGACTTTGCTGTTGTTAGCTTACCGTTGGTATTTCCCCACCCCACACTTGCCTTAAATTGACTCAATAGTTCTAATTGCCACAAGTCCCACAGTGTCATTAACCCTGTTTTGTAAGAGTTTCTTGAAGGGCATTGAGACACCCAAAGTTTCCGAGCACTTGTGAGGGGCTGGCACCACTTCTCTCTGTGCTATTTGGCTCTTTATAACGAAGTACACTGCTATTTTATTCTCTTTGCCAAACACATCAATCGGTAGACGAACACAACTGATGCACCATCCTAGGGCAGTTATTACATGCTTTTTTTCAGACAGTGTTTGATTGAATGAAAAGGCAATAGAGAGGAGGGTGGAGTGCATTTGGAAAATGGAATTTAGTAATGAAAACTAACAGACCACAGTATATTTAAGGCAAGTACATTTCTAATCAGTGCGGGTTACCCATTATGACGCATGGATTAGAAACATGGACTCTGCCAAATATTGCCTCTTAAGGAATCAATAAAAAAGTCCTTTAGTTCAGATTTAAATAACATGATGGAGCGAACTGCAGCCTTCCACCTCTGCTTCATGATGATGCGGCTTAAACTATAAAGTATTGTGCTTGTATGCTATTTATGCACATTATATGTGGGTGATGTGTTGATGTGACATTTAACCCTAAAGGAACGAACGAATCTTTACAAACGGGACAGAAAAAGAAAAATGTTTCGGGCAATTTGGTGAAATGAAACACGTTTTAAACGAATCGTGATAATTCATTGATTTTCGATTTAAAGCTTTCGTGACTGCAATGATTCATCTTCTTTGGTTCTTTCGGTAAAGTCACGTAGAATGATAATAAAATAATAAATTGAAAGAACCAAAGAAGATGAATTCATTGATTCCCACGTGGTTTGGAGGTGGAGGTGGTGGGGCAGAGTTTTAATCGTTATAGGCCTTGTACAGGGGCCGGCAACCAAATTAACAAGAAGAGCCATTTTTGTTCGAATTCGGTACAAAACTCAATATTTCAAAAGCCGCAGTGCACGTGAATAAATACATTGCATACAGTAGCACCCCTCTTAATGACGGAACCGGTCTTTAAGTGATTTGGTTGTTAAGCGAGTAAGGAAAATACATGTTTAAGGCTTAATGTGTTCCGATAGCATAGAAAGTTACCCTTTTTCACCCAAAAAACGTACATTAATACATAAAGATACTAACAACATTATAAACACATAATATTAAAGGATACATGGTTAATCAATGCATTAATTAATATGTACTATACCTACAACAGCCCGTCGTTAACATATTGGGCACTACGGAGGCCCGTCGTTCAGCGATTAGTCGTTAACAGGGGTGGCCCTTAAGAGGGGCCCGACTGTACATACATTATGTCACGAAGCAGTCCGTAAAGAGCCACATGCGGCTCCGGAGCCGCAGTTTTCCCACCCTTGTCCAAGTCGCAGGGGATATGGTCACGGCAATGTCTGCCAACCTGGCAACGCCAACCAACATGCCCCCCCCCCCCCCGCACCCCTCCGTGTACGTCGAGACGTTTCTGTGCCGCCGATCGTCTCTTTTGCATCTTCCTTGGCCGGCGCCCAGGGGTTCCTGCGCAAGCTCGTGTCGTGCCTGTGGGCGGACGGGGATGAGCTGTACCGCGCGGGCGATGCGGCCACAGCGCAGCGGCAGTACGGGGAGGCGCTGGACGTGGTGGAGTACATGGAGAAGGAGGGCCTCCGCTGCCCCAACTCCGTCAACGAGTGTCTGCACGTCAACCGCGCCGCCTGCCACCTGCGCCACGTAAAAGACGTTGCTAAGACGAAGATCCCCTGTGTAGCCTCTTAAACCCTTTCCCGTTCCGATGACGTACGCGTACGTTGTGAGTTATTCTTCCGATTGTCTTTTGAACGGAGTTGCTGAGCACCGGGCCACAACCGAAAGAAAAACTAAAATTAATAACTCTTTCAGTACCGAGGCTACCACAAGTTCATGCGGGAGGGCGTGTGGCACAGTTTGCCACCAGCTATCACAGTGTGCGGTCGTGTCACTACAGTTCTCTGTGGTGAGGACAATGTCTTTAAAAACGACGGTGCTATGCCTCTCTAAATAAAATTAACACGAACCGCTTCCACGTTCTGAGATTCAGTGGTGAACGGGACCCACCCTTCAACTTGCAGATGTCTCGGAACGGGAAAGGGTAAACAGACTGTCGGGGCAACCAAGTGCTGTTAGTGAGGAGCGCCGATGAAGGCCGCCACGGCACACAAGGGGGTGGGTGCCACGCCCGGCCGCCTTTGTCTCCCCAGTGGCGACATTTTTACACATCTCACTATGTACCCATTTGAGATTTAGTCGACCTAGGGGAGGCCCAGGACCGGCTCGGATTAGCATCACTGGTGTTGGCCGTGAGCGGGAATCAAACTCGGGTCACCGGGTTAGTAGTGCAGCGCGCTAACCGCCACGCTACTGCTCAGAAACGCTTCACACACTACACACACTACACACACACACACTGCACCATGCACTGTCTTGTTATCAGTATTCTGATATCTTGTGTTCTAATCCCCGGCAGTGTGGTAAGTTGAGCATCTCAGCCTGGTCACCAATGACAACCACAAAAAACATGAATCTTGTCACATGTGTGGGCTTGCAAATAATTTGGCCATCCCAAGCAGTCACCGCGTTTGTTGGCAGAGCATTTTGGGCTTTTTTCGACAATGTTTCGTTCGGCTCGATTGCGACGACTGAACACGCCAAAAGGCGAATCGATAAATAACCACGGTTGTGAGGACCGCAGCGAGGAGCCGGCTGTCACGCGGGGTTGACGTGAGTGAGAGATCCCTTGGGGGCTCCCCCGCGTCTTCGCAGTGCTTGCCCCATCTCGGGCGCGTTGCCGCCTGTACGCAGCATGGTTTTGCTGAGCGCAGACCCCCACAATGCCCACAACGCCAAGCGGTCAGCAACAAACAGCACGGAACAAAGTTGCATAATCTACGAGACCATTTTTGTCATTATCAAGACCAATGAAAACACGAATAGGCTTTGACCTTTCCGGCAATAAAGCAGGAGGTGTTAAGATGTTCAAACAGCAAATAGATACCTGTCGCAAGGCATCGAGTCTGCATTAACCACACACCCTTGTGGTAAAACATGCACACAAACGTGCTTTCATAATTTATGCATTGTCCTTGAAATTTATTGGCCTACACGTTATGGCCTTGTCTCAAAGGCAAATAGCACACAAGCACGTGTGGTTGATGCAGACTTGATACCTTGTGGTAGCTGTCTTATTTGGTGTTTGAACGTCAACATCAGCTGGTTGTGTGGTGCTTTCTTCAAAATGCGTGACTTGCAGTGAGGTTGTAAGCTGAAAATGGGTGTCGGGAGTCAACTCGGATTTTATAATCAGAACATTTATTTATACTGGAGGAATAATAAGATCATTATCACTGGCAAACCAACCGTAGTGTGTTGTATGGAGTCACCAGTGCCTATCATTTTAATCAGGAATTTCGACCCTTGGCTGTGGATCATCGATGGCTATTAACACCACCCCAGACTTGTTTGAACAGTCTGGCGCGTTCACTTGGTTGCCGAATTTGCGGTCCGGCCCTTTCGTCCACTTTTGATGGATCTCTTTACCCCACCCCCCCACCGTCTTCCTCTCCCGGAAAACAGAACGACTTCGGCAAGGCCCTGGAGGACTGTGCCCTGGCGCTGAAGCTGAACGAGAAGAACGCGCATGCGTGCTACCACAGGGCGCGAGCGCTACGCGCTACGGGCAGTGTGCGCGAGGCCTACGACTCCGTGGTCATCTGCTCTAAGCTCATGCCGCAGGTGTGGGACGACTTCTGCGGGGGGGGTCCATACGATGGGCGGAGCGCTCTTCTGTTGAGTAGCCCCTTCAGCAGCCCCAGCGCTCATCGCAGTCACGGGAACCTAACGGTCCCAGGAGCTCGCTCGCCACGGTGGCCAGATGTTAACTCGCTCGCCTGGTATGCGGGAGGTCATGGGTTCGATGCTGACCCTAACTCCTGTATATTTGGAGTTTGCATGTCCTCTCTCCCCGTGGTCGCGTGGATTTTTCTCCAGGTCCTCCGGTTTTTTGCTCCACATTTAGTAACATGCGTTTAGAGTATTTGGCTGCTATAAATTTCCACAAGATAAGCCACTTCGTTGAGCTATCATTTGTGATAACCAGGTCGCTTCTGAAAAAGAGCTATGTATTTATATGAGCCAATTACTCGAAACGGGCGTTTCTAAATGTGAAGGGAAAAACCGGAGGACTCGGAGAAAAATCTTCGCAGTCACGGGGAAACCATGCCAACTCCAAATATACAGGCAACAGGATCGAGCCCACAACCTCCTGTATATAAGGCGAGCTAGTTAACATCTCATATGGAGAGACTGTAACCCTTGGACAGTTGCGTTAAGCTGGTTTTAATGAACAAGAAATTATCATAGTTTGTATTTGCTGTCGTGGGTTGAGACCTTCAAGGCACATCGCTTGAAAAATGCGTTTAATTGCGCGTCTAACATTAACGTTTTAACCTGTGATCTCACTTATGCTGACACATTTTTATAAAAGGTGTGAGCTCCCTGAGTCATTCAGCCACCTCCCATGAAATATCACTGAAATTAAAAATATATATTTACTACCCTTTTGAACGTAATCTATCGTTCCCTTGTGTAAAGGGCATAAACTCAATTTATACAGGTTTTTTTTCTAATACCAGATGATGCGCGTCATCCGTTCTTTATGCCATCTCTTAGCACGTATGTGACACCACTTTGCCAATTGTTTCTGTCTTCTCTGGTTGGATGGAACTGGACAGAATTCGCATATGTATGTTGAATTTTCTTCACATCGTACATAGACAACCGTTGGAGGTTGACAAAGCCAATGAGCACTTTGGAGTCAATTAAATGACCACTGATTTGTGGGAACTCATTATTGGGCATATTATTGAGATACTGGCCTTGCCATGGGAATATGGAATTTCTGCTGGCAGGCACATGGCGACTATGAGACAAACACCACCTCAGTATTCATTTGAGTTCAGACACCTTGACCTTTGATTCAACATTCTGGGGTTGGGGTTAGGGGGCTGGTGTAAGTCGTTTTCCAGTTATGATGTGGAGACTTTGGTTGGCTGATGTGTGCTGCCCCACTTTTATTCCCATTGCCAAGGATGACATTTTAAACGTTGCGTTCACTTTTCACTTTCCCATCGCCTTGTCTAGCCAAGCAGATGCCATAGGGAAGTGTTTTTTTACAAATTTTCAGAGGAGGGGCCACTTTTGCCGATAAGATATCAGTCTGAGGGCCACCACACATTTGAAAACATTGTGGTTTGACAGCACGAAGATAGGGGGCGTGTTCACATTTGTGTTTTGTCCGGGGCCTTGCACATCAGGGGGGGGCGTACAAAAGGCCACCAGGGGCCACCAGTGGCCCGTGACAGGCCTTGCAATGAAGGACATTGGCGTAGGGCCCTCTGTTCTTCACCGATATCGCTCGTTCTCCCCATGCTCAGAATCAGCAGGTCATCGCGCTGATGCAGGAGCTGGCACAGGCGTTGGGGCTGCGTCTGCGCAAGGCCTACATAAGCCAGGTAAAGACGGTTCTTTGTCAACGACGCGCCTCTCAAAAAATGCATCATCGTCATTTACCCGTTGTTACCTGCTCGTGGTAGAACGTGCTGACGTGTTTGACGCAGCGTCGCGTCAGGCGTGTTGGTTTCGCCACTGGGTGAGCGTCTTTTAAAAATAGGGAGTGCAGTGAGCCGCGTGCAATAAAAAAAAAAAATGTCATGTAATAGTATGACTACAAATGTGTATTGTTTTGGTTGTATCGCTCGCATAACTGATATAGTGTGGTCTATAACATAATTCCTTCTCTGAGAATTTCCATCTCTGGCTCAGGACTGCCAAAGTTAGGCTTTGGGGCCAGAAGCACATGTCAACGCTGAAGCAGCACCACAGGCTGTTGGTAACGGGCACGCTGGAGGGTGTTTTTGTCCTATGTTGGGGCGTGAGTGAATCCACAACATTCACTCTTCAAACACACCGGTGGGCTGAAGAAGTAACTAATTGGCGTTTTGTTAACGTGACACATTTTTTACTGATTGGCCGTGTCGGGTGGTGGAGGCTTGCGACAGGTTTATACTTTTGTGATCTCACCCAAAAACAATTATTATGAACAACCCTGCGCTTGTATATTTGGAGTTTGAATGCTCTCCCCGTGGTCACGTGTATTTTTCTCCGGGCCCTCCGGTTTTTCCCTCCACTTATAGAATAAACGTCACGCGTTTAGAGTATTTGGCTGCTATAAATGTCCATGTGATAAGCCACTTCTTTGAGCTGTCATTTGTGGCCAGGTCACATCTGAAAAAGAGCTGTATAGCTCAGTGGGCCTTAACTGGAAAAATTCCAGGGGTTGAATGATTCCCTTCTGCCATCCCATATACAGTTATACGACACAACTTGACTTTCAATTATGTTTTCTGAAAAACAAAGCTTCAAACATTTATTGTACAGCCCGTCAGAAACATATATATAAAATATGTCTGCGTTTAAAATATAGCATGTTATTAACGTTGTTTTTGCGTCTTCCGAGCTGACGGCAGCGTGTTTAATTTGGGCGTTGCCGTCGACTTCTCACGTGCAGGCTTCTGGGGAGAGGCAGGCGATAAAGAACGACATTGATGACGTCATCTCAGGTGAGATGCCCCCCCGCTGCCCCCTCTCTCCGCCTCCCCGCTCCCCACCGTCACCGTGGGGCAAAGACCCCCCCCCCCCCGCAGTGGCTGCAGCAGCACTCGCTTGACATCCTCCCGACCTTGTGTAGATTTCTACAGCAGCGCCTTACTCAAAGGCACTTTACAAACGAGGGTAACATTGTCCATAAGATGATAGTGGTTGAGACGAAGAGTTGGGCTTGCTGTCATTAAAGGTGGTGGGTGTAGTTATTGTGACAGGAGAACAGACTGGAGAGGAGGGGTTTGGGGTAGTGGTAGGGGTTGGGGTAGTGTTAGGGGTAGGAGTAGTGATAGGGGTTGTGATTGGGGTAGGGGTAGTGATAGGGGTTGTTATTGGGGTTGTGATTGGGGTTGTGATAGGGGCAGTGATAGGGGTTGTGATTGGGGTTGGGGTAGGGGTTGTGATTGGGGTTGTGATATGGGTAGTGATAGGGGTTGGGGTAGTGATAGGGGTTGTGATAGGGGTAGGAGTAGTGATAGGGGTTGTGATTGGGGTTGGGGTAGGGGTAGTGATAGGGGTTGGGGTAGGGGTAGTGATAGGGGTAGTGATAGGGGTTGGGGTAGTGATAGGGGGGTAGGAGTAGTGGTAGGAGTAGTGGTAGGGGTAGTGATTGGGGTTGGGGTAGTGATAGGTGTAGGAGTAGTGATAGAGGTTGTGATACGGGTTGGGGTTGTGATAGGGGTTGGGGAAGTGATAAGGATAGGAGTAGTGATAGGGGTTGGGGTAGGCCTGGTCGTAGCTGGGGGACCGAGACAGGGAGTAGCAGTCGCAAGATGGGCTAGGGGAAAAGAGATGGGGGTTGTTTTAAGGGAGGAATGGAAGCAGGCCGGTCAAGAATGTTCTATGTGCCGTGGGAATTTGTTCCAGTGAAGGGGAGCATGGAGGGTAAATGAACGCGAGAGCGAGACTGAGCGCAGGGCGAGGGAGGCACAGACTGGGAGAGCAGGGCAACTGTGGATGAATGATGCCGGGCAGGGGTGGCTACTCATGTGGCCTGTCATCCAACACTGGAGGTGACGAGGGTTGGTGGATAGCCACAGAAATGTTGTGAAACTTCCTTCCCGCAAGTGTCGAGGTTCCAGCTGCCATACCTCGGCCTGCCAGGTGAAGGCAGTACAGCAGGTGGACTAATCTCCAACTGTTTCCACATCTGTACAGGGATAGAGTGTTTGCCCCCCCCCTCTCCTTGCACCTGTGGGTTTCCTCCGGGTGCTCCGGTTTTCTCCCGCTCGGATAAACATTCATGAATTGGCTGAAAACATCTTAAAATTTAAAAAAATGCGGGACCGTCCTGGAAAAGAGTCCTTGACCTTAGTGTGGAATGTTCGGGTAAAATAAATAATAGTAATTATTATAAATCATTACAACTGCAGCAGAGCTGCAGTGAAGCGAGCATGTACAGGGGATCCCCGCCATGCGTAGGGGTTAGGGACTGGAAAGTTGCGACTTATAACGAAACGATGTATAATGGAGACTTTTCTCCCATAGGAAACACAACTCCATGTTCATGGAGGGGGATGGGACCGTGAGAGCATAAACGTTGCCTATGCGACGCAAAGCGGGGCAATTTCTCGCATTATAAACAATGGAATAAGGTCGGGATAGGGACCGCAACTTTGGGAACTGTTCAGTTTCATACCTAGCAACCAAAATACGTACATGTACAGAAAAAACAGGTACTGTATTTGTACTGTAAATGTACAGTACCTGTACTATACCGTACAACACACAATGTACATATTTTTTATAACCAATTCTGAGTTCAAGAACGTTTAAACAGCATTTACACTTAATTGAAAACCATTTTTATGAGCATTTTAAAGCAACCCTGTTCACTTTAAAACGTTTTCCTGTTTTGATTGAAAACGTACCTGCGACGTTTTTAAACAGTGACTCGAACAGAAAACCATTATTTGTGTAAAGTAAAAAAACCACAATCTTAAACGGCATTACTCTTTGGTCCTTTCGGTAAAGTCACGTAGAAAATAAAATAATAATAGAATACGACGTTTCGGTTGCAACACAAGCAACCATCATCGGGCAAGACACGGGAACAGCATAGACACTCGCTCGGTATGTCTTTGTGTGTGTGTCTCTCTCTCTCTGCACGTGTGTCTACCTATGCTGTTCCTGTGTCCGTGTTTTAAAATGCATTCTTACCAGATGATGGTTGCTTGTGTTGCAACCGAAACGTCGTATTCCATTACTATTTGATTTTATTTTCTACGTGACTTTACCGAAAGACCCAAAGAGTAATTCCTGCAGTCACGAAAGCTTCGAATCTAGTTTTAAACACCATTTCAAAAATATTTAACCTTAACCTATAATTCTTATGACCTTACCTTGAGGAGTGGATGAGTTTAAGGGTTGCGACGATATTTTGCGACAAAGTCCGCGCCGATTACAACGAGCGCTCAGTACGCACGCGAGAGAGGACACGATGGGACGGAGAAGCTGGCGGCGCATGTGCGAGTTGTACAGTACCTCTACACCCGCCCCTCCCCCAGTTCAGCTTAGCCGAGTCGAAAATGATAACAAAAAAACGATAATCATCACTGGTGTTGGCCGTCAGCGGGAATCTACGTCAGGTCGCCTGCTTCGTAGAGCAGCGTAGCTTCCAACCGCTACGCAACCCGCGCACAATGTTTTCGACTCGGCTCAGCTGAGTCAAAAACGACGTGTGTGTATATATATATGCGGGGAAATTTTACGTCGCGTTCCTCTAAGGAGTCGCCAACGTGAGTGCGAAACGACGCATGTCGAGACGACGTATATCGGGGACCCCCTGTACGCGCGTATGTATTTTGAACTTCTTTCGCACTGTACGTAGCCAACTGAGCCAACCTGAGGTGTTCCTAGTCCATGCACTGTGTGTGGTTAGACTCAGGATCTGGATGTAATCATCGTTATCAGCCAAGATCAGTGTACTGCTGGTTGAAGAATTTGCCCTAGTCTACTAATTGAAAGAGACGTACAGTTGCAAATCCTGAATAGTGTTGTAACGGATTCGAACCTTGCCTCTCGGTGGTGTTGGCTCATTGCTCCGACTCCTGAGCCACCCGGCCACTGCAATTGGTCGTACTTTTAACATACGACCAGTTGCTGTGGTGAGATGTTAATTACCTCGCCTGGTTTTAATTTTCGATTTAAAGCTTTCATGACTGCAAGGATTCATCTTCTTTGGTTCTTTCGATAAAGTCACGTAGAATGAGAATAAAACAATAAATTAATAAAATAAAATAACAATAAAATTCTCACGACGTTTCGGCCACAACACAAGTGGCCTTCATCAGGTGAAGGGATGACAGTCTCGTCCCTTCACCTGATGAAGGCCACTTGTCTTGTGGCCGAAACGTCGTGAGAATTTAATTGTGTTATTTTATTTTATGAATTTATTATTTTATTCTCATTCTACGTGACTTTACCGAAAGAACCAAAGAAGATGCCTCGCCTGGTGTGCAGGATCGTGGGTTCGATCCCAACCCTGATGCCTGTTGTATATTTGGAGTTTGCATGCTCTCCCCGTGGTTGTGTGGATTATTTTCTGGGTCCTCCGATTTTTCCCTCCACATATAGAATCCACATCACGTGTTCAGAGTATTTGGCTGCTATACATTTCCATGTGATAAACCACTTCATTGAGCTATCATTTGTGATGGCCAGGTCGCTTCTCAAAAAGAGTTGGATAGCTTAGTGAGCCTTACCTAAATTTTGATTTAAAGCTTTCGTGACTGCAGTGATTCATATTCTTGGTTCTTTCGCTAAAGTCACGTTGAAGGGAAACAATAAAATAATAAAATATATATCAAACAATAAAATTCTCACGACGTTTCGACTGCAACACAAGCAGTCATCATCAGGTGTGAAAACCAACGAACATGTTCTTGCCATTGGTTTTCACACCTGATGATGACTGCTTGTGTTGCAGTCGAAACGTCGTGAGAATTTTATTGTTTTATATATATTTTATTGTTTCCCTTCAACGTGACTTTACCGAAAGAACCAAGAATATGAGCCTTACCTAATCAAAGAAAAATAGTTTTATAGTTTTCGGTGTTTTCCCCATGCAACGTCTGAGGCCAGAACCTGCGTTTCCAATGTGCTTGGAAACATTTAACCATTCTTAATGAGCACACGTGTACAAAAATATATATATAATTTTAATAATAATGTATACATGTATGTTGAACTTCTTTATCTATTTATCCTTAGATATTTCTTTATAAGGTGCCCTAAAGAATGGATCTCGGAGTGCCATGCAAATAAAGGAGAAGTGACGGGTAACCAGATAGCTAGAGACTCATGAGACTAGCAGAGAGAAGGAGAGAGAGAGAAGGGCTTTTACAATAGGTGATGGGGTCTTTAGGCAGGACTTTGTAATGATAAATAATCATCGCTTGTCTCCTGTGCGCTTGGTGACCGCCCCCCTGCAGAAGATGAAAATGTGAAGCCCGCCCCGGAAACGCGAAACGAAACCCCGGTGAGCAAAGCCACCCTGCCGAGCCAGCAGTGCAATGGAAAAACCAACGCCAAACCGATCGGCGGCGGTGGTGGCAGCGGCGGTGGTGGCAGCGGCGGTGGTGGCAGCGGCGGTGGTGGCAGCGGCGGTGGTGGCAGCGGCGGTAGCGGAGTTACCGGCGGCAGCAGTGGTGGGGGGGGCAGCAAGGCAGCCACCGCCCCCGCCAAAACCAAGGGCCACAAGGGAGGCAGCGGAGGCAGGGGGGCGCCGGGCGTCTCGGTGCCGCCGCCGCCGCCGTCACCACTCCCGCCGCAGCAAGCCGGGCCGGGGCTCGCGGTCGTCACGCCTGCACAGACGCGGCTCGCCAGCAAGGTGGGCCCCACGCGCAATTTCGCCACCGCAGCAGCCGCCGCCACCACCAGCGCCGCCGCCACTGCCAGCGCCACCGCCAGCGGCGTGCGCGTCAGGGAGGCTCCCAAGCCGGTATCGGTGCTTCCCACTGCGGGGAAGAGCGGCGCTCCTGCCAAGCTCGAACCCGTGCCGTTGAGGCCCGGCGACGCCGTGGAGAAGCCACCCAATGCGGCCGTGCCGGTCAAGGAGACCCCGCCGGGCCTGGTGAACGGCTATGGGGGCGGGGGTGGTGTGGGGGTCGGGGCCAATAAGCTGCTTCCTCTCCCTGTGGCTGAGAGCGCGACCTTCAACACCGCGGAGGATGAGATAATCGGAGAAGACTTGGACGAGCTGCTGGACATGGTTTCTGAGGAGTTCTCTATGCAGGTAACGGGGTCCTCCTTTCTGCAACCCACGAAACGATGGCTTCGATCTTGCAGTCGCCCGCCTATGCGGCAGTCGTATGGCTTAAACTCGGCAAGCATTATTTGGCGGCTTTAAAACGCAATTTGACCGATTGTTTTGTGTGTGCTGCAGGGCCTACAGTCGCATTCCATGCAGTTTCCTCCGGGACTTCAGAACTCCATGCCCACGCCTCCTCAGGGTCTGTCGATGCCTCATGAAATGCAGCTTCATCAAGGCCTACAGATTTCCCAGGAACTTCAACAAGGCCTGCACATGGCCCACGGCATGCACGTGCCCCTTCACACGGGACTGCATTTTGCGCTCCAGCCGGGCCTGACTCTGCCCCACGGTCTTCAAATGCCCCCGACCATGTTCTCGCATTCCGGAATGGCACATGGTGGCGGGCCCATGCTGCACCAGCATCACCAGCAGTTTCACCTTCAGCAGCAGCAGCAGCACTTGCAGCTTCACCAGCAGCTTCACCAGCAGCAGCACCAGCAGCAGCACCAGCAGATGCCCCCCGGATTCGCCGAGCGAGTGGCCACCTCCTCCTCCTGCAGGGGCCTCGACTCTTTGGACGACGTGTCCACCGCCCTGCCTGTGCTGAGGGCCACCGGGGCCTTCAGCAGCGGCCCCATCGCCTACGGTGAGAGCCAGCGGCGTTGAGGGCCCTGCATTGAGCACTTCCAGATGTGTAGCGATTTATTTATTAATTCATATTTCTACTCTTACTCTTTGGGTCTTTCGGTAAAGTCCCGTAGATAGAAAAATAATAAAAAAATCACGACGTTTTGATCGCAACACAAGCAATCGTCTTCAGGTGAAAAAATACAGCAGGCAAACTGCTGAGGCTTTTATTTTGCTGGTGAGATGAATACAATTCCATTTGCCAAGAGCAGTGCATCGCCGCCTCCCATTTTAGAGAAACGGCCTGTGGAAGATGATGTCGCAGAACTACTCCCGAGCTCCCTTCAGTTGCCTCTTGTCTACCCGAGGTGGTGCGGCATCTCTCTCGCACTGCCCGCTGTGTACAGGTGGTCTTTGGATGGCAGCCGGGAGTTGTCAAAAGCTGAAAATAGGCCAAATTTAGTGAACCAAATTCAGCATCATGGCCGATATAGCCCAAGCATTGGTAACTGCTGAGACATGAACTCATTATCCTTGAGAACCTGGATTAACCACAGGCGGTTTAGCTGGATTCGAACCCGGAATGTCAGCGTCACCGGCGTGTTGCTCTCGCACACAGCTGCCTGACCCAGCCGGCTCCCGCGAGAAGTTGTAGAGCTCTGGGACTAACCAAGTGATCTCGATTGTTTATTGCCGCCTCCTGCTAATTACACGAGCGTGGAACGCCAGTCGACCAGTAGACTTGGAAGACATGCGCGTAAGCTGAGTTACAAAGCAAGAGGTTCATTTATTTAATTCTCGGTGAGTTTTTTTAGAACGAGTTATTATACAGAGCTGTGATATTCCAGCCTGTTTCTCCTCGCCCAATCTCTACAACAAATCCGACAGTACATATAATATGATGCCATTCCACTTTGACCTGTGAGCTAGATACTGATGATCTGTAATCTGTAGTGACGGCCATCATTTCTGTTTGCAGATGGAGGTGCTGGCCGGCTCTATCCTGAAGGATGGCCCGGTCACATCCTGCAGGAAGGTAAATAAACTAACTAAACTATTAACTATTTATATTTTTACCAGCTAAGGCCCACTGAACTGTATATCTCTTTTTCAGAAGCGACCTGGCCACAATTGATATGTTAACAAAGTGGCTTATCACCTGGGAAATTTATAGCAACCCAAATACTCCAAACACACGTCGATTATAAATGTGGAGGGAAAAACCGGATGACCCAGAGATAAATCCACGTGTCATGCAAACTCAAAATATACAATTGTTAGGGTCGGGATCGTTGAGTTCACCCGTCAGGTTCCTTCGGCGTTGAGTTCACCCGTCAACGCTGTGCTACCACCGCAGACGGCGCCACATGTTGCCCAACTAGACGATCCCGGTGGTGCATCGGACACCGATAGATGATCAACATCAAGTAAAAGTGTGAAGTGTGTTTAGGAAAAGTAAAACGGCTATACACTGCGCATACAAACGAACCCTGCAGAACCAGCGCAGTGTCGCTGGATTGCTATTCGAGCCCCTTAATGGATTGAACATCACTCGGGGCCTTGCGACCAATGTGTGACTTTCCGCGGATGTACGTACGTATGTATGTTGTTGAACTTCCTTTGCATCGTACGTAGCCAACCGTGCTAATCGGTGGAGTGGGGGAGGGAGAACAAACTAAATACATAAAGCAGATGAACCGCACATGCCTGCAAGCAGCACTCAAGAGGCTTCTAGGAGCACATGTCCCTGTAGTTTTGCTGCCCCTGCTGCTGCCGATTTCTTAAAGCAACTGTCGGATACATTTTGCCGTGCCTGGGAAGTGTGCCTATCCATCCCAACTGCAGTTCACTTGTATTCACGAACGGGACAAAACCCCTTTATAACCAAGCACGATGAAACTTATCACAGCTTACCAAATACCAGCGCCCATATCTGTACAGATTTTTTTAGCAACAAATTTGTTTGGGAAAAAAAGTTTTTCAGCTCGTTGCTTATCAGTACGGATGTACTTGTGTGTTTGAGTGCATGAGCGGGTGTGAGCGTGTGTGTGGAACGCGCGTGTGCGCGTTTGTTTCTGTGCACACATTTCTTTGCATAAGTCTTAATTTTCTCACAAATGAAAGCGTCCTTAATTGGCTGGCGGTACAGTCACAACATGGGGTGCAGGGGTGAATGTTTGTATTGGCAACAGTAGTTGCTTTTTAAGTTTTATTTAGAAGTTGACATCTGCCAGATAAGTGTTGCTCAGACGTTGTAATGCTTCTATTTATTTTAGAGCGGTCAGTAGATGTAGTGTTTCTCTATTAATGCGATTTTTTTGTCATGTCTAATGACAGAGTTGATGAATGTGGTGGCGAAAATGAACTCTGCCGATATTGTGGTAAGTTTTTCTGTTTGCGCGGAATGTATGAGAACACGTTTCCAACGGGGATGTGTGGATATTAATGTGGCACTTATTTAAAAACCCTGCGAAATATCATAGGGCACTTTCATTGTGGGGAGGCTTCAGAAAACATTTTTAATTCGATACATATGGCGCTCTGGCCTTGCCGAATTATCCAATATTCCGGATTGTGTACAGTGGTACTCCGCAGTGCCTCCTGCCACAATAATTTTTTTTTCCAAATTTGTTTTACAAACTCTTAAAACGCCATACGCATCGACACGCACCCTGCATCAATTCTATCCCAAACTTTGTATTTGTCTCGCAGACTAAGGGATTTATTCTTCAGTCCCTTTCTATTACTTCTTGATGTAGGTGTAGACGACATTTCTGAGAGGGTTGGCTTACACGGAGTGCACAAACAAGATAAAGTCCAAAGCGACACCGTCTGCACTAACGCTCACCACGCTCACCACGCTCACCACGCTCACCACGCTCACCACGCTCACCACGCTCACCACGCTCACCACGCTCACCACGCTCACCGCCACCAGACCGAGTCGTCGTTTTTGTCGTGGCGTGTGGCGCCACTCCACGTGTATGCCGAAATTGGACCATCCGGTACGACAATTTGGCTAATTGCGAATGACTAATATGGCGAAAGCGAAGCCGTACCGAATTATCCACAATTACGAATGATCAAATACCGAAATAACGAGGTTTTACTGTGTATATATTTAAAAAAATGAGTTAAGAGTGCTCATCTCGGACGTTCGCAGTGATCCGTGCTGCCTCTCTGTGTGCTCTGGCTGGCGTGGAGCAGGCCGGTCTTGCGAGGCCCGGCTGGGCCGGCGTGGGCATGGTCACCAACCCCCTGGCGGAGACGCACGACCTGAGGCAGGCGTGCGCTCAGTGCTTCCCCTTAGGTGCGGAACCGCGGGGAGCACGGCGCTCACGCCGCTTGTTGTCGTGCACCACGGCTGGCGGTGTTTACACGAGCCTCTGCACACCCTGCGCGGCTCACTCGCGCACACACCGAACTGACAGCGCACGTAGGCACACACCTCAGCTCTCGTACACCTCATAGCTCTCTCACACACACACACACACACCTCACAGCTCACACAGCGCGCGCACACACACATCGGCGGTTTGCATTACAAAGTAGGAGAAATAAGACGACTTTTTAACATCCAAAATATTACTTTGTTATTTGTGTAAGTTGAGTGAAAGCTTTATTCGACAATAACGTATTTAAAATAATCTACCAAAATAATGATTCGATTGCAGCTGACTCGCTGGTTTTTGGAATAAATAATGTGGATAGTCAGATAGTCATACAGCCTTGATATTGTGCGTGCAGTCAGAGCCGGCACAGCGTGAAGTGTTTATTTTCCCGTGATGCCGGGAATGCTCGAGTGCCTTTAACATGAGCGTGTACCGACAGTGAGGCTCAACCAGCCCTGCTGTTAGCACGTAGTGACACCATTGTGCGTCTGCGATAGACTGCCACCAAGTGCGCCTTGTACGTACTTTGAACTTCTTTCGCACCGTATGTAGCTAACCGAGCTAATCGGAGGTGTGCTGTCGGCACTTGCCCCAGGATCCTATGCAAGGGGATCCTTTGTCTTTGCACGTGCGCGCGCACGTGTAGGGAGTGATCGGTGCGACGAGGCGATACGCACACTCCTTGTGTAGAGACAGTATTGCGCGAGTGTGTGCCACCGTGTTCGTGTCTAACGCGTTCGTGCCACACGGTTGGTGTTTGTTCCTCGTTGCAGCTGCGGGTTCCGAAATCCACGATTACAAGTTTTTTCCGGACCTGGAACACAAGTGTAAAAAGGACTTGTTGATAGGGCGGCTTCGGAACTCAGAAGATCCCCGCTTCAAAATAATAAGGCCCCGACCGCAGATGATAAACTATATCGGCTCATACTACATATGTAAAGGTACTGTGCCACACGTTCATGCTTACAATGTGGTTAAAGGAACGCGTGACCCCAAAATCAGGAGCTCTCTTCTCGTTGATCCCCACAAGGCTGCGAGTCTTGGCGCGTCCGACGATGAGCTTAGGCTGCATTGCTATGGTGCCCTTGCAAGCCTCTCTCATTAGGCTTCAAGGTCGGGTCAGACAGCCCTGGACACCCAGCCTAGTCACCAGACGTGTGACGACGCATCGATTCGTCAATTCACGCCTATTCCTAATCGTGACACATGCATCACATGCTTCGTGTAAGAATAACTCGCGATTTATACAAATGATACCGCGGTTTGAACTCGCAGCCTTCTGATTACGCGCCGCTCACTTTACCCCCCCCTCCCCCTTCGAGCCACCTGGCCGGTTGCTTGTAATGAACGATGCAGAAGGTGGTGCAGTAGACGGCGCACGTTGCGCACATGTGCGGACCGGGTTGTCGCGCCCAAGGCGCGCTGCCGTAACCAACTGCCGACCGCTGACCCACGCGCTGTCGCCGCAGACATCACGGAGGGCAAGGCGTGCCGCTTCCCCGGCCACTGCCGGTTCGCGTACAGCCAGGAGGAGATCGATGTGTGGACGCAGGAGAGGACGGGGCTGATGCAGCGCGCGCTGCTGTTCGCACCCGTGTGCGGTACCGGCGGCTGGAGGGTCCGGTTGACGCTACAGGAGCTGATAGAGGAGCACCATGGAATATTTCTCTTCCTATGCGAGGTATCGCACGCGCACGCACGTTAGCACGCGCGCGCAGGCCCGCAGTCATTCATCATTCCTGCATGTCAGGCTTTTAAACGATTCCCATCCCAACCTCGCCTTCCGCGAGTCGATTCATTGTCACCAATGTCGTCGGCAGCCAAGCCACTGCTGGGCGAAGGTGTCCCACAGGCCATCGCCATCTCTAGCGGTTCTGACTAAATTAAACTTTAAACTATCTTAATTTTACCAGGTAAGGCCCACTGAGCTATTTAGCTCTTTTTCAGAAGCGACCTGACCACAAATGATAGCTCAATGAAGTGGCTTATTTTGTGGAAATTTATAGCAGCCAAATACTCAAATACTCTAAACGCACGTTGATTCTAAATGTGAAGGGGAAAACTGGATGGCCTGGAGAAAAATCCACGCGAACATGGGGGGAGAGAGACACGCCAACTTCAAATATACAGCAGGCGTCAGGGTCAGGATTGAACCCACGACCTCATGTATATCAGCAGAGGTAGTTAACATCTCGCCCCCGTGGATGCCACAATGGCGAGATGTGATGTAACGGTCCACGCAGCGCCTGCACACGAGATCGTTGCTCCATCTCTGGGACGGATGGCCTTGCCAGCCTATTCTATTTTTTGTCCGTTGAAGAAATTTTGCTTTAATCTCTTGTCATTGTGTATACTTTTATTCATTCATAACTTTTTTTAATTGTATATAGCATCATTCGTGCTGATTTCATCGCATGAGTCAACCTGTTCTGTTGAACTTACGATTGAGACCATTGCTGTGGGTTTTTGCTGAGCAGTCCCGATCAAGGTGGTATTGCAGGGAAGTTAAACTTTTGTCTGCCTTTCTGCAGCGCCGGCAAAGTGTTATAATTATTATTAAGAGAATAATGAGAAATTAATTATTTGATCAATGCTGACAGGTTTTTTTTCTCTCATGTTCAGGAATGTTTTGACAATAAACCCCGGATGTTGAGTAAACAAAACAAAGAAAACCCCAAGTATTGCACCAACCAGAGCGCCAAACACATCTTCGAGGAAACCAAGTACGTGTCCTCCTGCGTGCATATGCGCGGGTGTGCGCGCGTGTGTTGGAGTGTCGTCATCTGCCAGTCATCTCAGTCGGTCAACCCATGGCACCTGAGTCTGTCCCGTGACCTCCTGTCAGCGAGCCTTCGAAACTTCACGTGGCTGGCCTGCCACAGGCGCCGTAGTGACATCACCGCCACTTAGTGGCAAATGGCAGCTGTTATTGTTAGTGTAGTGGGGAGCAGTGACGCAGTGGGGAAATGGCAGTTCACCCAATGCACAGTGATCCCAGCAATTCCCCAGTCTTGCGCATCAGTGCGAAGTGGTATTTGGACTTGCCCTGAGTCTCCCGCAGGACAGCTGGGCAAGGACCTGACCACACTGTACCCCTCATGCCTGCTTTAATAGGTGCTCACGCATACACGCATCTTCACTCTCAATGCCAAAACATAATTTCGCTCACTCTCGTAGAGAGAGAACGGCTTGAGAGAGGCGCGTGGAGGAACCACAGGCAAGCGGGAAGGCAGCCACGCGCCGAGCCGGCGTGAATATTTGCCCAAGCTTTGCGTCCCTCTCGATATTCAGGGGTTATTTGCCACTGAATTGAGTGTGTTTCCACGTGGAAGCAAAACCGGAGCGCCCGGAGGAAACCCACACATGTGAGGTAGAAACACTATCCCATACAGACGGAAGAAGAGGAGTCCACATGTTTTCTGCACTGCCTTCCGGCAAGCCAGGAAATGGCAAGGCCAACTTGTGATGGAATTTAACTTAATTTTCGGTGGTTGTCGTTGACTCCTCATTCAATTCACAGTTTTAACTTCGAGCGGGCTTTGCCGATGCCAATCCGAGAAGTTGATCGACGCGCTCGTTCCTTCGCGTTGTGTCCCACCCCCCACCACGCCCCCGCTCTCCCCCCCCTGCCCCCCCCCACCCGCTCTCCGCCGCCCCCCTATGTGCGCTGCAGGTGCCTGGTGCACGTGTTGCGCGGCACCAGCGTCCACTACTCGAAGATCCGCCCGCTCAACGAGCTGAGCCAGTTCGACATTTGCCGGCACGAGATCCGCTATGGCTGCCTGCGCGAAGACAAGTGCAACTTCGCTCACAGCTTCGTGGAGCTCAAGGTCTGGGTGATGCAGCAGCAGTCAGGTACCACACCCACCACACCTTGCGTCGCTCCCTGGGTCAGATGCACCACCTCACGCTGTCTGGCGACACGACCTGCGAGCGTGCCTCGGTCTACCACACGCTCGTAGTGTGTGTGTGTGTGTCGGTGAACTCCAAATTCAATGAAACTGTGTCCCTCCCTTTTCCCTCTAACCTCTGCCCTCTTACCCAACTGCCTTGCTGCCTCACCCTTCATCCTCACCCTGTCCTCCACGTGCCAGTCCTGCCTTCGTCGAGGTGTCAATCATCACCAAGGGTCGCTTATCACCGGAGGGACGCGCGGTATTTACGCGAGTACGTGTAGCCGCGGGCACGCATGATCGTGTCCTTGTGTGCGTGCGTGCGCCACCGCAGGAATTACCCACGAGGAGATTGAGATGGACTCAGCCAAGATCGTGGCTCAGAGCAGCGGGGCGCTCGCAGCTCCCACACACAAGGTTCGTGTCTCTCGGCCGTCCCCCCCACACGCACGGAGCAGGCGGCCCAAGCAGTGCCGCCACGACCTCGCCGCACTGCTCACAATCTCCCACAATACCACGAGGCTTTATGAAGCATATTCGCCGTCAGTTTATACGTCAAAAGAGCTATGAAGTGATTTTTTTCACAGATGTCAAGTAGGGGCGGGTCTGAACGTTACAACAAAGTATAGGAAAGGTAATTCATAGGAAAGGTAAACAAATCACTTCAGAATATATACAAACTAAACTAAACTATTTTATTTTTATTTTATCAGGTAATGTCCACTGAGCTATTTGAGACCTGGCTATACAACATACGAGTTCTACATTATCAGTTGTACCAGTATAACTCAATTTTGTTTTTTATAAAGCTTCTCAATTTAACCATTCTCAGGATGTCGTTTAGGTATGGGGAGGGGAGATGAAGGTGAGGTGTGAGAAGAGATGAGTGGGGAGCGGTGGTTTAGTGGTTCGCGCGCTGCGCTATACAAACCCAGCGGCCTGGATTTGATTCCCGCTCACGGTCAACACCGGTGGTCGACGCAGCCTCAAATGAGTACCCGGTGCAGTATGTAAACATCGCCACTGGGGAGACAAAGGCGGCCGGGCGTGGTGATTACCATCCACCTCCTTGTGTGCCGTTGCCGGCCTATATAGGCGCTACTCGCTAGCAGCACTTGCCCCAACAGTCTGTTCAAAACTA
The DNA here is from genome assembly GCF_048934315.1 of Petromyzon marinus. Lineage (NCBI taxonomy): Eukaryota > Metazoa > Chordata > Hyperoartia > Petromyzontiformes > Petromyzontidae > Petromyzon > Petromyzon marinus. The sequence continues at coordinate 2,774,077 of NC_133692.1, read as the reverse complement.
CATGGTGATCTTTGGCCTTTTAAAGAGATGAGTGACACGATGAGCGAGTCGGTGGGTTCACCGCAGAGAGGGGGGGAGAGAGGGCTGCAGTGGAGTGCAGGCAGAAACGGAAGGGGTTAGATCGTAGCGGAGGAGACACGGGAGGTCTGGGGCCAGGATATGAAGAGGTGAATGGAATTACCAGAGCGATGAAAAACAAACGAATAGGCCTTCACCTTTACTGCAAGAAACATCAAACAGACACCTATCACAAGGCATCAAGGCTGCATTGACCACACCTGCTTGTGGTAAAACCCACAAACAAATATGCTTTGATGATGTATACATATTGGGCTACACCAGAGATGGTATCCTTTATGGTCGGCCTTATCTCGCCGGTGTTAGACCAGAGAACAACGGAAAGAGGTGAACAGCACAGAGACGTGCGAGGTAGTTCCAGACGGAGGAAATGGGGAGTAAAGGAGTGAGAAGGTCCTCCGATGGAAACACGAAACGCCAACCGCGCTAATCGGAAGTGCGGGGGAAGGACAACAAACTACACACAAAAAGCAGTTCTAGAGAAATTAGTTTTCAACCTAGATGATGAATTAAAAGTGCATAACTCCCAGTGGCTTGCTAATATCGGACGGGAGAGCGTTCTAGATGGCCGTAGAAGCGCACCTTGTTCGATGGCTGAGCCAAAAGCCGCTGCTGCTGCGAGGATGACCGGAGTTTGCGTGATGATGGTTTACGATGGTTTATGCTCCTTGCTCCTGATTTGGACGAGCGCCGATGGTACACCCACGTGAGGTGCTGCAATGACGCTTGGGTTGGCCCTGCCTCCTCGCTCTCTCTCTCCGCAGATATCCAAGGTGGAGGCGAAGCGCTCTCAGATGCGCTTCCGCATGAAGTTTGTGTGCAGTCAGTGCTGGAGAAACGGGCAGGTGACCGAGCCTGAAGCTACGCTTAAGTACTGCAACTCCAAGGCTAGACACACGTATGTATGCGCACACAAAGATCCCCCATATAGCCTGAACAGACTGTTGTGGCAAGTGCTGTTAGCGTGCGCCTATGAAGGCCGGCACGCCACACGTAGGGGTGGGTGGCCAGCACCATGCCCGGCCGCCTTTGTCTCCCCATGATCGGTTCAGATAATCGTCAGTGGTGTTGGCCGTGAGCGGGAATCGAACTCAGGTCGCCGAGTTCGTAGCGCAGCGCGCTAACCACTGCACTACTGCTCCCAACATGAGCACACCCACATCGCGATATAGCCACGGTGGCGAGATGTTAACCCTTTCCTGTTCTGAGACATCTGCAATTTGCAGGGTGGGTCCCGGCCACTGTTGAATCTTGGAACGTGCAAGCGGCTCAGCGTTAATTTTATTTAGAGATGCATGGGTTCCGTTGTTTTTAAAGACATTGTACTCACCGCAGAGAACAGTAGTGACACGACCACGCTCTATGATAGCTGGCGCCAAACTGTGCCACACGCCCTCCCGCATGGCCTTGTAGGTGCTCGCTAACAGCACTCGCCCCAACAGCCTGGTAAAGGCTATACGGGGGATCCTTACTTTTGTGTTACACCTAGCCGGGAACAGACACTATGGTAATGTTACTGTCACTTGGTGATGAATGGCGGTTGTTGTGTGTGAGCATTCACAGTTATATAGGTGCACCTATGCTTATGTCCGTGTGTGTGCGCTTGTTCTCCTGCAGCTGGTCCAAAGAGCGCCGGGTTCTTCTGGTCATGTCACCGGAGCGCAAGAAATGGACACAAATCCGCCCCTTCCCAACTCCCAAAAATGTGCCCCTGCAGTTTGATGTGAGTACAGCGTTGGCCTTAGCTGAGTGGTCTTATCAATCCGTGCCGTCCTTGGCTATTGGGGAAACCGCGCTTTATCTTCAATTAACTACCTCACCTGGTATACTAAAGGTCGTGGGTTCGATCCTAACCCTGACGCCTGCAGTATATTTGGAGTTTGCATGTCTCTCCCCATGGTTGCGTGGAATTTTTCTTCGGGTCCTCCGGTTTTTCTCTCCATATTTAGAAAAAGGTATTTCGAGTATTTGGCTGCTATAAATTTCCACACGATAAAACACTTTGAGCGATCATTTGTGGCCAGGTCTCCTCTGAAAAAGAGCTTTATAGCTCAGTGGGACTTATCTGGCAAAATAATAAATAGTTTAATTTTAATCTGACTGGCTGTGTGGTACTTTGGTTAGAGTACTCAACCTGTGATTGGACGGTCGTGAGTTTAAACCCTTGTTGAGAGGTCGACTTAGCTCATAATTCCCTCTGAGTACCAAATTTAAAACAAAAAAAACTGTTTAGTTAGCTCTTTGAGAACTATATCCTCACATTTCCACTGAGAAGAATTCACAATTAGGTTGAAACCATCAACACAATTATAGTCTGGCATTGACTTTTTGACCGCTTATACTAGGGGCTGGTAACCAAAATAACAAGAAGGGCCATTTTTTTCGAATTTGACTTGTTATGCAATGCGAACACGAGACGGTGGGTCCTGAATAAATAAATGTCACGAAGCAGTTACTTAACGAGCCGCATGCGACTCCGGGGTCCGCAAGTTGCTGACCCCTGGCTTATGCAGATATGCTGCTGAAAACGTCCACTTGTGTGGTGGTAATTCATTAAGTAGAGACCGACTCCGCCTTGTGAACGTGGCATTTACACTGCCGGCTCATGGTGTCATGCAGACATGAGTGCTGCCACCATTGCTCGCTTCAGCCGGGAGACCCTTGGCTCTAAAAGCGCTTTATCAGAAAATATTAAGGCATTTCTAACATTGAGTGTTCGTGCCCATGAGAGTATCGGGCGGAAGCGTAGCGGTTAGCACCCTGCGCTACAAACCCGGCGACTGGAGTTTGATTCCCACTCACGGCCAACACCAGTCCTGGCCCTCCCTTAGGTCCACTCGGCCTAAAATGACTACTTGGTGCAGTGTGTAAAAATTGCCACTGGGGAGACAAAGGTGGCCTGGCGTGGTGCTGGCCACCCACCCCCTCGTGTGCCGTGCCGGCCTTTACAGGTGCTCGATTGACATCACTTGCCCCAAAAAGTCTGTTAAGGCTACGGGGGGGATATTTGTCTTTGTTTGAGCAATGGGCGTGCACATTCGCAATGTGTGTCTGGGAACTGCATCAGCTCACGGGAAGCCGCCCTGGCATAGTGAAGCTGACCTCGCGTAGCGAAGCTGCTCTCACGTAGCGGAGTTGCCCTTGTGTAGTGAAGCATGCTCGTGGTGAGTTAAGGCGTCTGTGTTGTTTCCCCTCCTTTTTCCCAGTTGTGTGCTCATGTGGCCAAGGGTAAAAAGTGCACGTTTTTGGGAAACTGCACCTTTGCTCACAGCCAAGAAGAAAAGGAAGTCTGGACCTACATGAGAGAGAGTAATAGTAAGTGTGGGTGGTGGTGGCGGTTAGTGGTGCTGCTGGGCATACATTGCATGAATTAGCGTGGTTGAAACCTCCGATCAACACGGTTGGCTACGTGCGGTGCGAATAAAGTTCAACATATATCTACAAATCCGAGTTAAACTGCATGCATGCGCTGAGCTTGAAGCCCTTAGGTTTTTACAAAGCCAACTTCAAAGGTTGACCTTACCGCACACATTAAATGAATGACGAGTGTCGTGTGCATACACCAGCACTGGGGAGACAAAGGTGGCCAGGCGGTGCTAGCCTTACCCCAGCCCCTTGTGCTAAGTGCTGACCATAATAATTGCTCACTAAAAACAATTTGATTCAAGGGTAAAAAAAAAACCCTTTCCCTAAAGTAGCCGGGTGGCCCAGAGGTCAGTGCTGAGCCGGTCCTGCTGAGATCTTGGGTTTGAATCCGAGTGGGCCTCCTCCTCCCTATTAAACTGGATTCTCAAGTCTCGCGACTTGATCGTCTGAGCCGAATCATCAATGGTCGCGCTCTAAAAAAACTCGAAGTTTTCTTTTCAGCCTAATTTGGTTAATTTCCAGTTCGGTGAAATAAAAATATTGTTTGGTCTGTCGTGCACCTCCGATTAGCACGTTTGGCTACGTGCAGTGCGAAAGAAGTTCAGCATACATACATGCGACGAACAGTCTCGGAGTAGAATGTTAAACCTGCAGCCACTCTCTGGCAAATGGAACAAACTGTAGGATTTCTAAAAGGATTCTGAAACATATGGCATGATGCTGACAATACAATTCAAATATATTTAACATGAACTAACCTACTTGGCACTGTTATTTGCCAGTGATGCCACTTCCACGAGGTCTACCGAGACCCGTGTCTGATGTTGAACCTGTTTAGGACCAAGGTTCTGGCCATGACACAAGGGGCCTGATTCGCAAGCCGAAAGGAGCTGCGATTCCACTTATTTTATCCAAAAGATGCCCTTTAATTGCTTTGTCAGTTTCAGCACTGTTTACCAGTTCTCACAGTAATTGTTGTTTTACATCAGCGGTCGTCTGTTTTTGGAGTTGCATAACAGCATCGCAGCAATGCCTGAGCCAGGCCCTGGCGCCATGCCCTGTCTCTTGATGCCAGTTAAGGAAACGGAGAAGCTGTATGAAATTTGGATGGAAACGCACGGGCCCAAGGCAGCGGCTAAAGACACCACGGGGGGGACTCTGTCGGGCATCAGTGGACAGAGCTCGGAGCACATCTCTCTGCCTACCGACTACGCAGACATCACGGTGAGCAGCGGCACATGCGGCGGCACGCAACTCGCTCCCTCGCCGTCACTCGCCGCACCGGCGCTTCTAAGAATGCCGAGACGCTACCGTCTTTATGCAAGACGCACACGAGTACGAGCAATTGGGTACTGTATAGCTTCATGATCGAAATAATATTGAGCCACGTCGATTATTATACTCCAGGTACGCACGTAACATTTTGATGTGAAAATAGACCATTGACCCTTTCCCGTTCCGAGACGTCTGCAAGCTGCAGGGTGGGTGTCCCGGTCACCGCTGAATCTCGGAACGCGCAAGCGGTTAGCGTTAATTTTATTTAGAGAGACATACAGTGAGGGAAAAAAGTATTTGATCCCCTGCTGATTTTGTACGTTTGCCCACTGACAAAGAAATGATCAGTCTATAATTTTAATGGTAGGTTTATTTGAACAGTGACAGAGAGAATAACAACAACAAAATCCGGAAAAACGCATGTCAAAAATGTTATGAATTGATTTGCATTTTAATGAGGGAAATAAGTGTTTGACCCCTCTGCAAAACATGACTTAGTACTTGGTGGCAAAACCCTTGTTGGCAATCACAGAGGTCAGACGTTTCTTGTAGTTGGCCACCAGGTTTGCACACATCTCAGGAGGGATTTTGTCCCACTCTTCTTTGCAGATCTTCTCCAAGTCATTAAGGTTTCGAGGCTGACGTTTGGCAACTCGAACCTTCAGCTCCCTCCACAGATTTTCTATGGGATTAAGGTCTGGAGACTGGCTAGGCCACTCCAGGACTTTCATGTGCTTTTTTTTGAGCCACTCCTTTGTTGCCTTGGCCGTGTGTTTTGGGTCGTCATGCTGGAATACCCATCCACGACCCATTTTCAATGCCCTGGCTGAGGGAAGGAGGTTCTCACCCAAGATTTGACGGTACATGACCCCTTCCATCGTCCCTTTGATGCGGTGAAGTTGTCCTGTCCCCTTAGCAGAAAAACACCCCCAAAGCATAATGTTTCCACCTCCATGTTTGACGGTGGGGATGGTATTCTTGGGGTCATGGGCAGCATTCCTCCTCTTCCAAACACGGCGAGTTGAGTTGATGCCAAAGAGCTCCATTTTGGTCTCATCTGACCACAACACTTTTACCCAGTTGTCCTCTGAATCATTCAGATGTTCATTGGCAAACTTCAGACGGGCATGTATATGTGCTTTCTTGAGCAGGGAGACCTTGCGGGCGCTGCAGGATTTCAGTCCTTCACGGCGAAGTGTGTTACCAATTATTTATTGGTGACTATGGTCCCAGCTGCCTTGAGATCATTGACAAGATCCTCCCGTGTAGTTCTGAGATCTTGCATGGAGCCCCAGGCCGAGGGAGATTGACAGTTCTTTTGTGTTTCTTCCATTTGCGAATAATCGCACCAACTGTTGTCACCTTCTCACCAAGCTGCTTGGCAATGGTCTTGTAGCCCATTCCAGCCTTGTGTAGGTCTACAATCTTGTCCCTGACATCCTTGGAGAGCTCTTTGGTCTTGGCCATGGTGGAGAGTTTGGAATCTGATTGATTGCTTCTGTGGACAGGTGTCTTTTATACAGGTAACAAGCTGAGATTTGGAGCACTCCCTTTAAGAGTGTGCTCCTAATCTCAGCTGGTTACCTGTATAAAAGACACCTGGGAGCCAGAAATCTTTCTGATTGAGAGGGGGTCAAATACTTATTTCCCTCATTAAAATGCAAATCAATTTATAAAATTTTTGACATGCGTTTTTCCGGATTTTGTTGTTGTTATTCTGTCTCTCACTGTTCAAATAAACCTACCATTAAAATTATAGACTGATCATTTCTTTGTCAGTGGGCAAACGTACAAAATCAGCAGGGGATCAAATACTTTTTTCCCTCACTGTAGACATCATTGTTTTTAAAGACATTGCACTCACCGCAGAGAACTGTAACGACACCACCGCATTCTACGATAGCTGGTGGCAAACTGTGCCACACCCCCTCCCGCATGGCCTTGTGGGAACCTCGGTACCGATGAAGTTATTTAATTTTTTCTTCCGTACAGTCACATTTGTCTGTTTGCAGTTTTCTTCTATATTCCATTAGCCTACATACAGGCAGAATTGGTTAGTAATCGGTTCTCACGCGTGCAGTTGAATGCGTGTATTGTTGTGAACATTGGAGGCTCGTGAAGGACGCTGCTGGGCAGTTGGAGACAGTCGCCCTCCAGCAACAACGGAGGGCAGAGGAGCGACGCTGACGACAACGAGCGGAGCACCATGCGGCTAAAACGCAGCAAGTTGGCATAATAGGGGGCACAGCTTATTCATCTGCCAGTCATCTCAGTCAGTCAACCCATGGCACCTGGGCCTGTCCGGTGACCTCCTGTCAGAGAACCTTCGACACTTCACATGGCCTCTAAGTGCACCTGGCCTGGTAGAGGCACCGTAGTGACGTCACAGCCCCTGAGTAGCGAATTGCGGCTATTGTTGTTGGGAATCGTGAAGGTACGTATCGTATGTTGTGTTATGCATGGTGCGCTCATGCCGTGTGCGTGGCTGTGTGCTGCTGCTGCTACTGCTGTGTGCCACGCCTGCAGACCGGCTTCCACTGCTGGCTGTGTGGCAAGAACTGTAACGGTGGGAAGCAGTGGCAGCAGCACATCACGTCGGAGCGGCACCGCGACCGTGTCTTCCTGGACGATGATGAGCAGAACTGGCAGCATCGCTTCCCTGCTGGGGAGTTCTCTCTGTGCCCGTTGTGCGTGATTACACACAGCCACCCAGCAGCCTACACTCGCTCACACACACTGGCTCACGGTGCATAACCACCATCCAGCAACCTATACACACACACGCTGATCCATGGTGCATAACCACCACCCAGCAACCCCCACACGCACACCAATCCATGGTGCATAACCACCATCCAGATACCTACACACACACTAATCCATTGTGCATAACCACCACCCAGCAACCCCCACACACACACCAATCCATGGTGCATAACCACCATCCAGATACCCACACACACACTAATCCATGGTGAATAACCACCACCCAGCAACCTAGAAACACACTAATCCATGGTGCATAGCCACTACCCAGCAACCTACACACACAGTAATCCATGGTGCATAACCACCACCCAGCAACACACTGGACTCTAGTGTGGGGGCAATACTTCATTTTGTGGCCTTTAGGTCACTCCAGCAAACTGCTTGCTTGCAAAGCTCTCCCTTAAAAAATATCTACCCATCTCTTGTAATGTAGAATGTAGCGACTGACCCGGATGAAACCATTACTCTCTGGATGCTTTACTTCAGGTGCACTTGGTCTGCCTGCTGCGAAGCTTTATCCTTCCCCCTGAAGAACCACTTTGTCCTCGCTGCTCACACCACTCATTCATAAAACACATTCCTTTATTGTTAATGTTAACGTGCTTGGCAACTAGGTCTAATGAGTATAGGATGTCACCTGATTATTTATTTATTAATTCTAGATACAACGCACAAACACGATAATTTTAAACGCCTATGAACGAGCGAGAGTTAATCTGTTGCTGTGAACTCACGTAATTGTTGAAAGTGCACTACTTGTAACCTTTTAACCTTTGTTCTTGTTGCACTTCTGTGTCAACCACGGATGTGTAGATCACACCACACATCTCCCAATGAGTATTATTAAAATGTTTTATAGTTGTTACAAATGCTACTGCTGTAACAGAACAGGGCATCAATGCGTTGCACCGCGTCGACGATAACGGCGGAATTGTGACTTATAATTTTGTTTTGTAAAAAAAAACTTGATTTGTGATTAATTTATTTTGTTGTCATCCACACCGTTTGTGCTGCTCACTCTCCTCCCGCAGGATTGAGCACGGGAACATTTGTCCCGAAGAGAGTGAGTGCAAATACGCGCACGGTGCCGCCGAGCTCCAGGAGTGGATCGAGCGACGGGATTACCTCAAGTCCAAACTCGCCAAGGCCATCAACGACAAGCTCATTGATGAGCGGGGGGATTTTGGAAAATACAGTTTTTTAACAAAATAGTATTCGCTTGTAACCCCCCGTTAAAATTGTTAATGGATATCATCTTATTTTTACCAATCAGTGAAATGTTGACAATATTTACAGCTTAATTTTAATATAATACTTAATCTTGCTTTGCATAGAGAATGTATTCAAATGCAAAATTGAACCGAGTGGTTGGGCTAAGAAGTAATGGGAACTTTAGTTGGTAAGAAATTGTGTGGCAGAATAACTTTGGCAGAATACACAACGATCCGTGTGGATTTATTTCCGTATCAAGTCCGTTTGAAATATACAATTATATATATTTTTTTGTTTAATGTGATTGCCACTTTGCATTATGGGCCTTTTTTGAGCAGCATAACAGGACAATCCCTGGACGGAGGAGTGAGAGCCGCCTGGGAGACTTGTCTCCACCACACTTCACTCACGCTCTGGCTCCCGTCAGCTCGTGCCGTGTGTGCGCTGCTTGCCTGCGTGCGTGCGCCTGTTTGGAGCATGGTGCCATGTCCCCACCGTAATAGAAATTATTTTATTTGTGGTTAGATCACGTAAGTCTAAATGTGTCGTTAAACTCGCCACCACCACCCGACAGCTAATTGGTGAGGTTTGTCACTTACACGATCTATCCTTAAAACACCTTTATTTTGGACAATATTGGTCGCAAAAGCCTACGTGTTTAAGTGAATATTCATTTGCTTTTGTGGCTTGTTATGCAGGGCACCAATTATTTTTTTTATTTACGTCTTTTCCCCTCTTACAGAAAATAAAAGTTGAACTTGCTCACCAGCCCTATAGGTTGCTGTGAACTGTGTGCGGTAGATTAGCCTTCGCGCACACCGGCTTGCCACCTGACGCATCGTTTCCATGACCACTCAGAGGTGTACCAGAAGCGGCCTGGCCTGCAGCAGTGAGCCATGGGAAAGAAACTGGACCCCCCCCCTCCATGCTTGCCCATCAACAGCCCAGGAGCAGCGGTAGTAGCCTCTTCGCACCTTCTGCACTTCAGAATCAGAATTTTTAATTATACTGGAGGAATCTGATGAGCTAGAAAACTTTTTCACAGATGTCCATTTGGGGCGGGTCAGAACTTTACAACAACAAACAATACACAAACACGATAGGAGTGGAAAGTATAGGAAAGGTAAGCAAATCACTAAGAAAAATACAAAGAAACCTTTATGTTACCAGGTAAAGCCCACCAAGCTATTTGCTTTTTCAGAAGCGACCTGGCCACAAATGATAGCTCAACGAAGTGGCTTATCACGTAGACATTTATAGCAGCCAAATACTCATTTGTAGCTAAGCCGCTTCTGAAAAAGAGCTATGCAGCTCAGTGGGCCATACCTGGTAAAATATAAATAGTTGTATAGTTGGTCCAAACGAACAACTAATATTTTTGGAAGAAGAGAACATTTGTTTTTTGTAATTAATTGGGGTGGTGGGGGAAGGTGGTGAAGCAAAGGGTGATGGGATGAGCAGCACCAATGAGGTCCGGTATTCAAATATTATGAGGTCGCACTCATACACACAGTGCTTCTCACAAACCACAAAACCTGGTCGATCTTGTCAAGGACCATAAACCATCACGCCAATTCCGGTCATCCTCACAGTAGCGGCTTTTGGCTAACCAGTGAACAAACACGGTCACATGCTTTCAGGTGCGCTTCTACAGCCGTCTGGAACACTCTCTTTTCCGATATTAGGAAGCCACTTGAGCTGTCCACTTTCAAACCTAAATTGAAAACTCATTTCTTTTTAACTACTTTTTGTGTTTAGTTGGCCTTCCCCTGCACCTTCGATGAGCACGGTTGGCTACGTACGGTGCGAAAGAAGCTCAACATAGTCACCTGTGATTAAACTGATACGTGAGTTTATCATCTCAGTCCATTCGCCAATGAGGCTTACTCTATGATAAGTAAATATTTATTTTGATATATTATGAACACTCGCAGGACATGTAACATACACCCCGAGTGTGTATAATGAAATCTATCGAAGGGAATTGGAAGTCGTGTTGTGATATAACCATGTGGGGCCATGCTCTGACAAGGTGGCCCTAGATAGGAACTGCTCACCGTGAGAGTTGTGAATGGAACTTCCTTGGCCTCATGATGCCAATATTAGTCTAAAAGATGGGATTAGTAGGCGCTTGTGACACATTCGTTTGAATACATGGCAGAAACATGTCATGCCATTCTAGTTTTGACCAAAGCATCTGTTTACTTTTTTGTTTGATTGTTTTTAATTCACATAATTTAGCCTTTATGGTTATTTTAAATCTGGTAGAATTGTTTTATGGTTGTGTATCTTTTAGGAGCTTTTTCAAGGTCTGTTTCTTTGGCTGTGTGCTTGGTGTAAGTTCTGATTATGCATCTTGAAGTTGAATATTGCAATGGTGTGGAACTGCTGTCATTCTTCAATGGCTTTGGGTAGGATTAATTGACAGCAGTGTGATCTATTTACACGAAGTTGTGCTCAAAATTAATATGAACTAAACAAAAGATCATGTGATTGGCTGTGTCGGATGGAGGTGGGTGTACGACACATTTAAAGTTTCGCGATCTTTGCCCAAAAAGCCTCACATGAACATGTACAATACGTTTCTAAAGAATCGGTGATATCTATTGGAGGGACGCAACTTGAAAACACAGCAGAATATTTATATACCTAGGGTATTGAAAGTGCACCGCAGCCAAAATTATTAAATAAATAGGTGGACGAGAGCTGACCTTGATTTTGAAGCAACATACCAATGTGCCTAAAGAAGTGTTTAACCAATGCGTACTACCACGACATGTAAGACATGGGGTAGAAACATGGACATTAAAGAAAATTATATGAATATCTGGAAATTGTGGAAAGCAGCACGTACAGACGATGCACATGCTTGGGATTATGACAGAATGATGGGACACATGGGATCAGAGAACATGAAGTTTGAAGACAATTATAACGCAGAAAAGTCTGGGCAAGAGCAGGACACGTTGCTAGGAGAGACGATGGATAATGGTCAAGAATAATTAAAGAGTACCAGCGAAGGGAGGGTATGAATCTCGTCCTCCACGGAGATGGAGTGGTCAATTCAAGACCGTGTGTAGGTGTTGGGCAGATTTTGGGAGGTGGTGACGGCCTGGGAAGGCCTTGATCCAGCAGCGGATTGATAATTTTAAAAGTGGACTATAAACCCAAACAAAAATCACAGTGTCAGAAACAATGTTAATATTATTTACTCTGCATCAACGAGGATAACGTGGGAAGGGTAATCGCGAGAGTAATCGCGTCCAGGTTGCTGGGGTCGTTAAAGACCCGTCCTGGTTAACTGTGAAGCATTACCAAACATCAACAAGGCAAGGGCTGCTCTAACTAATGTGTATGGTTACAGTTAACGCGTCGGTTTTTGTAGCCAATATGATTCACGTGATTGTTTCTTGGGTTAGGCCACGTAATGAAAAGTAATAATTGTCACGCAAAACAATTGTTAACGTGCCAATTAATTTGGCTATGTCGGTTGTGGCCTAATACAAACATCAATTATGAATGATGCGATTTAATCTCTTGCAGTTGGCAGAATTCGGTGAAGCAAAAATAACGTGTGGAAAACCTGCCGTTTTAGGTATTGATTGTTTAGAAAGTCAAAATGTAAAAACATCTGTTAGGCCAGCAACGGGGAAAGTGATCGCCACTATCCAGTGCCAGGGCTGCGATGAGCTGGTTTCTAAGGTTGTCTTTCTTTTTGGAATGAGTTTGTTAATCGTAATAGATGATGCATCTGTGTGATATGTAACATTCACAAACAATAAAACTTTTGGCTGAAATTTACAGTTTTGACACAATGTACGGTAAGGCCTTGCTTAACGCGTGGTGTTCACAACGCGTTTTCACATTCGGAGAACACTGCACGAAGCGGAACGCGCTTTGTTATAACGCGGAACTCGCCCCGTTATAACGCGGTTTTTGAGCGGTGCAATGATAAAGTAACGCTGAAGCGGACCCTCCGTTATTTGTCCCGCCATCTCGCTGTGTGTGCACGCGCGCCCTCGCTTCGTATCTCGCCAAACGTTATCGTTACATTATTGTGAAATTATTTCCGTTTAACGTGGCTCTTTTCAGGAACGCATCTACCGCATTAAACGAGGGCGGCCCTGTATTAGCATGGTTGGCGACGTACGGCGTGAAAGAAGTTCGGCAAACATTGTGTGTGGGCACCGACTGCTGGCAGGGTCATGCCGAGCTGAGCAACTGCTTACAAACAGTTTAACAAGAACGTGGCTTTCACGACCAGTATTATCCATAGTCAAGGTTTTTGGGTTAGATCGCGTAAAATTTAAATGTTGTTAAACCCGCAAACACCCGACGCAGCCAATCGGGCGGGCAGCCAAGATGATCATTAGGTGTACAGCCAGAGTGGTATTCTTTAAATCTGCCACTAGAGGGCAATCTTGATTTGAAGCTTTCGTGACTGCAGGAATCCATACTCTGGTTCATTCGGTAAAGTCACGTTGATCTTCTTTGATAAAATAACACAATAAAATTCTCACGACATTTCGGCCACAACACAGCCAAGCTCAGACCGCGACCTTTAAGCTAAAAGGTCGCGGTCTGAGCTTGGCTGTGTTCGCTCCAGCGCTGTCCTCCAGACAGTCTCGTCCCTTCACCTGATGAAGGCCGCTTGTGTTGTGGCCGAAACGTCGTGATAATTTTATTGTGTTATTTTATTTTATCAATTTATTATTTTATTTTCATTCTACGTGACTTTACCGAAAGAACCAAAGAAGATGAATCCTTGCAGTCACGAAAGCTTTAAATCGAAAAATAAAAGTCACGTTGGTATCCGAGAGGGCTTTTGAACAACGTGGCGTCACGGCGGCGTGTGAGGTGTTTGGGGGGCGTCACCTGTCTTCACGCCCCGCCCACCTTTGGGGGGGTGGTGTTCGCGCGCTCCGTGATTGGCTGTCGCGATCCTCGCGACTCTCGTCCAATGGAAAGCTGCCGAATCGCAAGGAGTCGCGAATGTAAATATATTCGTGGCTCTTTCGGTAAAGTCACGTAGAAGGGAAACAATAAAATAATAAATATATAAAACAATAAAATTCTCACGTTTAGACTGCAACACAAGCAATCATCAAGAACCAAGAATATGAATTCCTGCAGTCACGAAAGCTTTAAATCAAAAACGTAAATATTGTTGATTTAAAGCTTTCGTGACTGCAGTGATTCATTCTTGGTTCTTTCGGTAAAGTCACGTTGAAGGGAAACAATACAATAATAAACGTCGTGAGAATTTTATTGTTTTATATCTATTTTATTATTTTATTGCTTCCCTTCAACGTGACTTTACCGAAAGAACCAAGAATATGTAAATATTGTTGTTTTTATGGCGGCCCCTCCAGACGGCGAGCGCGACTCGCGGCGGCCACGTTGGGTGAGGGGCGGGGCGGGGAAGCCGTGCCGGCGTGTTGATGACGTCACGCCGCCCGCTCGCTATATAAGCGGTGGGTAGGCGGCGTGCGCGGTGGCTTCCTCACCCAACGTGGCGGCCGTCGGCTGCCCGCACGGGCTGGCTCGCTCGCTCTTACACGTGGGGCTACGATTCTCGGGTTTCTAGCGGCCCCCAGGGAGGCGTGAGCGGGAACGAGTAAGGGAGGAGGAGGAAGAGGGGAGTCGTGAGAGGGGAGGAGGGGACTGGAGGCGGGTTAGTAGCCGGGCAACCCCCCCCCACCACCACCACCGCGCTCGGCATGCGCGCTGGAGCCGGACCCGAGGAGCGAGTGGAGCCGCGGGCCGAGCCTCTGTGGAGTCGCATGGGCGGTCCCGCGCTCTGCGGCCTCGCCGCGCTCGCAGCCGCCACCGCGATTCTGCTGCTCGCCGTGGTGCACAGGTGTGGGGGGGGGGCACTGGGACACGTGGAGACCTGAGCATGGGGGTACACGGGGAGACGGGGGGCCCAGGGGGGGTGGGCAGGGCACAAGAAGATGTGTACAACAGGGGTGCACAGGTGTGAGGCACTGGAATGAAGTCGGAGGTTGGCGGGGTCGGGAGGCACAGACGGGGAGACTGGAGCATGGGGGTACACGGGGAGCACAAGGAGACGTGTGTACAACAGGGAGACGGGAGAACACGATAGGTACGCGGTGGGTATGGACATCGGGCCGAACGAAACCTGGGTTGATGACGGGAGGCCACGCTACCGGGGTCACGGCTCCATCGGTCAGGGTTGGAGTTGGTGGGTCACGAATTTGCGCCGTCTCGCGAGTGTATCGGGGTTTTTTTTAAACTTTATCCCGCGAGCTGCAGTCACGGGTCGCAGTGACACGGGGGTTACTGTGACAGATCGAGGAATTCGCGTGGAATTCGCGTGGTCGCCAGCCCACGTTGACGGGTGTAGCCGCACAGATGGACCACAAGTCGTGCTATTCATGGGGGTGGTGGAGAGGAAGTGGTCAGGTGTCGGGGAGGTGGGTGAGGCACGGGACGTGATAGAGACACGGAAAAGTGACGGCACAAGGGCACGGACAAGTGCCGAGACGTGGAGGAGAGCGGAGGCGGCCCAGGGACCGGTTCGGGTAATCGTCACCGGTGGTGTCGGTGGCCGCGAGCGCCAAGCCGCTACGCCACCGCGCCCCGTCCGACTTGGCGATGGCCACGTTGAGTTATTGACTTTTGACACAGAAGAGGTCCGTGCGTGGTGACCCCCCCTCCCAGCAGCCGACACCGCCTCGACGTTGTAGCGACGTTCCAGCGACGTTCCCGGACCTCCGTCCTCACGCCGTCGCCGTGGATGGGATCTTGACGGATGATCGGACTTGACGGTGGAGTCCAGCAGGAGGAGCCCGCCGGGGTTTGCCCCGTTCCTGATGTTACGCGACTTTGTTTTTTTACCCCCATGCAGCCGAAGGGATTTATTTCTGTTTGCAAAAGTTTGATTTCGACTCTGCTGCCCAGCCGCATCAAGTGTTCCACTAAATACTCTGTTTAGTGTCTGCTTGAAGGAAAGTAGTAAGCATTGACGTTGAAGTTTGCTTGGTGGGGGGGGGGGGTGCTGTTGGCTCGCCTCTCGTGTCCAACCTCGGCGTCTCCCGAGGAGTGAAACGTGGCTCCTGACACCGCCAGGGCAGAGGGCTGGCCGGGCTTTATCCCCTCCCCCGGATGGTGCCGTGCCACGCGTGGTGGCTAGGCGATGTTGACTACCTCGCCTGGTATACAGGAGGCCGTGGGTTCGATCCCGACACTGAACGCCCGCTGCTGGATATTTGGAGTTTGCGTGTCTCTCTCCTCCCCCCCCGTGGTCTCGTCGATTTTTCTCCAGGTCCTCCGGTTTTTCGCCACCACATTTCGAATCGACGTGGGTTTAAAGTATTTGGCTGCTGTAGATGTCCACGTGATAAGGCACTTCGTTTGTGACGGCCCAGGTCGCTTCCAAAAACAAGAGCGATATATATATCGGTGGGCCTTACCTGGTAAAATATATTATTTTATATATAGTTTCAACACTTACATCGAGTTTTCATCATTAAACACCCTACCTCCTCCCTTGGACCCATCCCTGCTTAACTTTAACCTTTTAGATCGTTGTTTAGATTGTGTGGCTGCTATACATTGCCGCACGATGATAGGCCACTTCGTTGAGCTATTATTTGTGTCCAGATCGCTTCTGAAAAATAAGCTCATAGCTCAGTGGGCTTTACCCGGTAAAATAAAATAGTTTTTCTAGTGATGTATTTACAGTTCTTATACTTTGCACTCCTATCGTGTTTTTGTATTGTTTGTTGTTGTGACGTTCTCACCCGCCCCCTCTGGACATCTATGAAAAAGAGCTATATAGCTCATCGGATTCCTCCAGAATAAATGCATATTCAGATTATTATCCCTGCTTCCCTCTCGACCTCCCCTCAACAAACTCTGCTGCTAAACTCCTGGTTCACTACCTCGTCTTCACTGAACTTGACTCCTGCCACCTCTCTTCGTGTCAGCCTTCCTGCCCCCGACGCCTTCACTCCTCTCCAACAACAGATGCACAACGCCCCAGCCCGAATAATTTGTAACCACCCTCTCCATCACAGTTCCCTCAATTCTGCTCTACTTTCCCAACTCCACTGGCTCCCTGTCTACAGTCTCTTTAAATGTCTCACTCGAGTCTACATCCCTCCATGGTCTTGCCCCACTTTCTCATGCCTCTCTCGTACCTCACGACTCTGTCCCATCCCAGCCTCTACGCTCTCAAGTCTCTGCTGTCCCTCTCTGTGCCTCCTCACCCTCCGCCCAGTCTCGTTCTCTCCTTCTCCCTTGTTCTAGCCCCCCAGCTATGACTAGGCCTATCACTACCCCAACTCTTATCACTACCTCTATCATTACCCCTAACCCTATCACTACCCCTATCAATACCCCAACCCCTATCACTACCCCTATAATTAGCCAAACTCCTATCACTACGCCAACTTCTATCACTACCCCAACCCCTATAACTACCCCTCCTTTGCTGTCCCAGCAGTTCTCCTAACCATCACCATAACTGCACCACCACTACTTTTAATAACCTGCTCTGTCTGTCAACCACAATCATATGTACAATTTTTAATGGCTGTGAAGCTCTTTGGAATTAGGTGTTATATAAATATATGTAGGATAAGATGTGGGAGACCGATGAGATATGAGAACTTAATCCTGCCCAGGCAACACATAGCCGACCATGCTAATTAGAGGAGCGGGGGAAGGACAACAAACTAAACATGAAAAGCAGTTCAAAATAAATAGTTTTAAATGTAGATTTAAAAATTTATAGCTCCGATGGCTTCCTAACATTGGAAGAAAGGGCATTCCAGACGCCCGCAAAAGCACATCTGAAGTCACACGATGCAGTTTGACCGTCTTTGTTCGATTCTGGCTCGTAGCCGGCGGGAGCGGCATCGAGCGGACCGTCGAACCAGGGATAAAGCGACGTAGTGCCCAAGCGGTCGTGCGTACTGCAAGCCTGTCCCCCCCCCCCGTCTCTCCCCGTGTGTGCGCCCCACGCGTAGCCGAGGGGGCAGCGTGGAGCGGGAGGCGTGGCCAGCGGCGCCGCTGTTCCGCGGGGCGTCGCGCGTCGTCGACCTGCCGCTGGGCCAGCTGGACTGGGCGGAGCGCCTGCGCGGCGACGCCGAGGTCTGCGTGCTGGTGCTGTACGCGCCGTGGTGCGCGCGCTGTGTGCGCGCCGTGCCGCACGTGGACCGCGTGGCGCATGCCCTCGCCGGACAGGTGAGAGTGCTATGCCCTCCACAGGTGAGAGTGCTTTGCCCCCCGCAGGCGAAAGCCCCTTGCCCCCTACGTAGGTTTCCGCCACCTATATTATTCGCAACAACGTTTTTTTCCTTTGGGTGAGATCGCGGAAATGTGAATGTGTCGTAAAATCCGACAATGCTGGTTGTAATCACCAGCGCAACGTCACAGTACTCAAATTGTAAACGTGGATTTGCTCTCCAACACAGCGGTGTGCTGAATTAATAACTCATTGGCACGTTTTGTTCACGTGGCAAAACTTACTGATGGGCTGCTTCGGGTGGAGTTGGGTTTTACGACACATTTACAATGACTGCCAGGCAGTAACATTTATTTCCCACAATTTGTACGCTTTGTCAACCTTATTCGCGTTTTTTACGTATCTTTTCGCACCAATAAAAAAATCTAAACGCCGTCACGCTTTTTGTAAATGGCAGCAGTAATAACAAAAACAATGTGCCTGCATATTGGTGCTGGGCGCTTCATCATTAAAGATAAACGCCTGCAATGGCTTTGATCGAAGCAGCATTTTACAATCATTTAATGCTGGTATAAACCAAGCAGCTTAGCAGTTGTTGTGTACATGGGGAAAGTTATTTGTTGTTTCAACTGGGCTGGCTTTGGTCCCTTTGCGATATTTTAGGTGAGGAGAGAGTAACCACTGTTAATCCTTTCCCATTCCGGGAACGTTCTTGTTCTTATGGGTCATCGGAATGGGAAATAACGTTATTGGTACGTCTTCCGACCGGGAGCACGTGCGGCACAGTTTGGCGTCAGCTATCGTAGAGTGCGATCGTGCCGCTACGGTTCTCTGTCGTGAGTGTAACGTCTTTAAAAACAACGCCGCTGCTTCGCCTCTCAATAAAATCAACGCCGAGCTGCTTGCGCATTCCGAGATGCGGCGGTGAAGGGGGCACCCACCCTGGAAACGGGAAAGGGTTAATCGTGAGTGTGTGAGTTACTCGAGGGAATAAACTCAACATCAGAATCCGTGCTGGTACGTCCCATCCACCTCTGCTTTCAGGTGCTGTTTATTGCGGTGAACTGCTGGTGGCCCAAAGGGAGATGCAGGCGAGAGATGAGCTTCTCTTTCTTCCCAGCGATCCACATCTACCACACCGGGTAAGGCGGTGAGCAGCCCCCCCCCGTAATCCACACTGTCTCGGCCCTGAGGCCTGCCTGCGTGGCACAGCAACAATTAATGCACGGAGCAGCGACGCTGCAGCCAGCACCAACTTTGA
Source organism: Petromyzon marinus (assembly GCF_048934315.1). Lineage (NCBI taxonomy): Eukaryota > Metazoa > Chordata > Hyperoartia > Petromyzontiformes > Petromyzontidae > Petromyzon > Petromyzon marinus. The sequence goes on along the minus strand of NC_133692.1, from coordinate 2,754,902 downwards.
CAAAGAGCCCCTGTTTTAGCCTGAACACTTTGTGGGGCGAGTGCTGTCGGCGATCAGCTATGAAAGCCCGCCACGGCACAGGAAGTGGGTGGATGGTCCGCACCACGCCCAGCCACCTTTGTCTCCCCGTTGGTGATGTTGACGCCGCACCAGTTACTCGTCACAGCCCGAGAGTTAGAAGTGCTATTTGATGCATGGCTTGTTCAGCCAGAGCAAAAATACCCTGCTCTAGTGGAACACGTATCGTCTGTCCGGTGCTCGCGGAGCTGCATTGGCTTCCCATTGCTGAACGAATACATTCTAGTATCAGGTCGTACTTATTACACACAAAGTGCTTGCCCCACAAATGAACCACGATACTTTGCCGATGTCGTCAAGGAGTATAAACCGTCATGCAAACTCCGGTCATCCTCGCAGCGGCTTTTGGCTCCGCTGATCGAGCAAAGACGGTCGCCGTTTCGTGCGCTTTCAGATGCGCTTCTGCGGCCGTTTGGAACGCTCTTCCGATATTAGGAAGTCACTGGAGCTTTTCACTTTTAAATCATCTAGATTGAAAACTCATTTCTTTAGAACTGCTTTTTGTATTGGTTGTCCTTCCCTGGCCCCTCCGATTAGCACGGTTGGCTATGTACAAGCTCGACACACACATCCATGTTATGGTGACGCCTCCTGAGTTTTGCCACGGCGGGCAGGCGAGCGGCCGCTGTAAGAATTCCGGGAGTGTCGTGGCTCCGTGAGCGAGTGGCTCCTCGTGCCGCAGGCTCGGCCCCATCCCCTACGAGGGCCCGCTGCTCGCCTCCTACCTGCAGGCGTTTGTGGAGCGCGTGATGGTGCCCGTCACGCACGTCGCCACGCCGCGACACCTCCTCGACTTTCTCGCCACGTCCGAGGTGAGCACTGGCAGAACCCCTCCCTCAAACTCCGGTCATCCTTGCAGCGGCTTTTGGTTAACCATCGAACAAAGACGGTCACTGTTGCGCGCTTTCAGATGCACTTCTTTGGGCATCTGTAACGCTCTTCCAATATGAGGAAGCCACTGGTGCTATGAACTTTTAAATCTAAATTGAAAATTAATTTGTTTATAACTGCTTTCTCTGTTAAATTTGTTGTACGGTGCACCTAGCGTGACACATGCTCTGTGGTGACATGGCGAATGATGGCTGTTGTCGTATGTGTGTATGTCTGTGGCAATGTATATGTGTGTGAACCCGGTGACCCGAGTTCCATTCCTACTCATGGCCACCGCAAGTGACGATTATCTGAACCAGTCCTGGGCCTCTCCTAGGTCGTCGACTCGGCTTCAAATGAGTATTCTTTAGAATACCTGTGTCTGTGTTTGCGTCCCCTGCAGCCGGGTATCTTGGGATTCTTTGAGTTCAATGCATCTCCGCAACCGCCTGGGTACCTGGAGTTCTACCGTGCTGCCCTGCTGTCACTACAGAGAGGTAGGACAACGCGCACACACACACACGTGATGGTGTGCGGGGAGACGGGAAGCACGCGGCAAACGTCGCAAACGTGGCCTACGTTCCACCTGTGCAACGAGACTCTGTCCCACTCTTACTCCAGTTGAGCCGTTTGGGGTTGCGTCGTGAGATGCTTCCACAAGGAGCTCTCGCTGAAAGCAGCGCACCAGGTTGTGTTAGAGAAGGCACCTCTGTAAGATGAGGTCACAGCACCAGGCCGTGTTAGAGAAGGCACCTCTGGAAGATGATGTCACAGCACCAGGCCGTGTTAGAGAAGGCACCTCTGGAAGATGAGGTCACAGCACCAGGCCGTGTTGGAGAAGGCACCTCTGGAAGATGATGTCACAGCACCAGGCTGTGTTGGAGAAGGCACCTCTGGAAGACGAGGTCACAGGACCAGGCCGTGTTAGAGAAGGCACCTCTGGAAGATGAGGTCACAGCACCAGACGGCGTTAGAGAACGCACCTCTAGAAGATGAGGTCACAGCACCAGGCCGTGTTAGAGAAGGCACCTGTGGAAGATGAGGTCACAGCACCAGGCCGTGTTGGAGAAGGCACCTCTGGAAGATGATGTCACGGCACCAGGCCGTGTTAGAGAAGGCACCTCTGTAAGATGAGGTCACAGCACCAGGCCGTGTTAGAGAAGGCACCTCTGGAAGATGATGTCACAGCACCAGGCTGTGTTAGAGAAGGCACCTCTGGAAGATGATGTCACAGCACCAGGCCGTGTTAGAGAAGGCACCTCTGGAAGACGAGGTCACAGGACCAGGCCGTGTTAGAGAAGGCACCTCTGGAAGATGAGGTCACAGCACCAGACGGTGTTAGAGAAGGCACCTCTAGAAGATGAGGTCACAGCACCAGGCCGTGTTAGAGAAGGCACCTCTGGAAGATGAGGTCACAGCACCAGGCCGTGTTGGAGAAGGCACCTCTGGAAGATGATGTCACGGCACCAGGCCGTGTTAGAGAAGGCACCTCTGGAAGATGAGGTCACAGCACCAGGCCGTGTTGGAGAAGGCACCTCTGGAAGATGATGTCACAGCACCAGGCCGTGTTGGAGAAGGCACCTCTGGAAGATGATGTCACAGCACCAGGCCGTGTTGGAGAAGGCACCTCTGGAAGATGATGTCACAGCACCAGGCCGTGTTGGAGAAGGCACCTCTGGAAGATGAGGTCACAGCACCAGGCCGTGTTAGAGAAGGCACCTCTGGAAGATGAGGTCCGGAGTTGTCTTAGCCACACGAGGTGATGCTCCTCTCACTTCTCGGAAATGGAAGGGTAAGGGAAACGCATGTCACATTTATACAGGAAATCCTCGTCGGGTCTTCAGACGTCTTCTCAAGCTGCCTTCCAGTTCCCAACACCGGCTCGGCACCTCTTGAGAAGAGCCTCGTGTGGGGTCTGGGTTAAAATGCAGTTCAGCATCGTTCTTGTTTCTCACAGAATCGATGAAAACGATTAAATAAAATTATTTTACCAGGTGAGGCCCACTGAGCTATGCAGCTTTTATTTTCAGAAGCGACCTGGCCACATAGCTCAACGAAGTGACTTCTCATGTGGAAATTTAGAGCAGCCAAATCCTCTTAAACGCATGTTTATAAATGTGGAGGGAAAAACCAGAAGACCTGGAGAAAAATCCACTGGGAGAGAGAGACATTGCGAACTCCACATATACAGCAGACGTCGGAGTTGGGGACGAACCCACTGTGGCATCTACTCAGGCAGGCGATTTGTCCACATCAGTGGAGAGACGCCTGATCGCCTAAATCAGGGGTCGGCAACCCGCGGCTGCGGAGCCGCACGCCGGCTATTTAAGGAACGCTGTGCGACGTTATTTATTGACGACCACCGTCGTGTATTCGCGTGCATTGCGGCTCTTGAAATATTTATTTATTTTTTACCGAATTTGAAAAGGAAAATGTCTCTCCTCGTTATTTTTGGTCGCCGACACCCCTGGCCTAAATGTTCTAAAGCTGAAGAGCTTTTTATTTTTTTCAAGTCCGCTAGGTGGCGCCACGGGCCATAAGTTCACGCGTGCCCAACGCGTGAACCCCCGAGCGAGCCGCGGAGAGGCTCGCGTCGCCGGCGTGCTGGTGGTCCCCTCTCTCTGCAGATGGAGACTCGCCGCTGGACTTCCCGCAAAGTGGCGTTTGTGTAAATGGCCGCGGTGGGCCTGCGGGCCGACTCGACGACCCCCGCTCGCGTTGGTTTCGTGACCTCGCACGTTCCAGGCAGTGGCCGCCCACGTGGAGGGCCCCCGGTGCAATTGGTGGAAGGCTCCTTTGCTCATAACGCGCGACAGCCCCAGCTGCGTTTGCTTCACAGGCCAATGCCAGCTGATGAGATTTGGAGAAGCTGTATTTATTTATTAAGTTTGTTGAACCAGCTGGCCGGGATTGGGCAAAACCCCTAGCCCACCTTTCTCCCAGGCAAATGGAGAGTGCAGACCAGTTGCTACGAACCTGAAAACTAACAATTACATATTTCAGATTCACAATTCGTAGACAAATAACGGGACCAGCATTGGTGATGGACTTGCGTTTTGCTTTATGAGATGGCTTCGATTCGCAGGATATAAAAACCAATAGACGAGTTTTGCTCTTTGGGAAAGCAGCAGTGGTAATGTGTCTTGAGAGATTTGGGGTCCTTCCAGGGGAATGTGGAATTTCCACGAGAGAGCTCCCGACCAGTGATGAGCCGCCGGTCCTATTGCTCGTGTGAGCGCGCGGACACGCTGTCGTCACCATCGAGAGGATGGATGCTCTGAGATATTTCATAATTTTGAGTCTTTATTTATCCTGGAGAAATGTGATGAGCTATGAAGCTGTTTTTCACAGATGTCCAGTAGGGGCACGGATTCAGAACATTACTACAACAAACTACACAAATATGATAGCAGTGCAAAGTATTGTAAATGTCAGCAAATCACTATAAATAAATACACTTAGATGAAACTTTTTTTTATTTTACCAGCCCATTGAGCTATTAGTTATTTCTTCGGAAGTGACCTGGTCACAATATGAAGGGATGTCCATATTTTTATGTTGTCCACAACGACGTGAATTATTATTTTATGTTATTTATTTTATATTTTTTTATGAAACAGGACCTCAGTATAAAGGGAGGCATCCTTGTTTGTAAGATCGCTACTTCACCAGCATTGATTTAAACAAGCCTGACTGCTGATCAGACACAAAACTGGTCCAGAGTTTGCTGGACTTGAAGCAGCACTGCTGAAGTTATGCACTCCCAGAAAGCCGTGGCTTGTTGATGGGTTGAGTCAGAACTGCTTGCATTTTTCACGTGAAGACAGGTGTGCGACGGAGACGTCTGCTTATTTATTGGCGCGGAATACCAGGTGCGCTCTGAGTAACCGCGGTGAGCCGTAAACAGAATCGCATGCACAGCCGCGTCACGTCAACGCTTGACTTACAATTACTGCGCACCTCTTGGTCACCTGATAAATTCGGCGGCTGTTTCACAGTTGAAATCTCACCGCTCTGGTCTCGTCCTACAGCAGTGTTCTTCACAAATTTTCAGAGGTGGGGGGGGGGGGGGGAGCCACTTTCGCCAATAAGACATAATCAGTGTGAGGGCCGCCACACATTTGAAACCATTGGGGGTTTGACAGCAGAACGATGATGGGGGGGGGGTATTTTCACTTCTAGATTTGAAGCTTTCGTGACTGCAAGAATTCATACTTTTTGGTTTTATTCGGTAAAGTCACGTAGGTACAATACCGTATTGTACCTACGTGACTTTACCGAATAATTGTATTGTCAGGGGCCGCACTAGAGGCCACCAGGGGCCGCCAGTGGTCCGGGTTGGGCCTTGCAATGAAGAACGCTGCTGCCCCCCCATCCCCGTCTGAGTCTCGGGTGTCCTGCTTGGTCAGCTGATCGCCGGACGCTGCACAAATACCCCGACTCAAATCGGAACCTCGTGCTTGGTTACACTGTTTTGACGAAGTGAAATGAAAAGCTCTAAATTACCACTTTAACCACGAAGCCAACTGCAACGCCTGGTATTCCCCACACTGTCTCTCGTCCCAAGTACTAACCAGGCGCAATCCAGCTTAGTTTGCTGAGATCTCATGAGATGGGCTGAATTTATGGTGATTTGGTCATCGGTGAATTTTCACGTGTAATTAAATTGTGTTTGGGGCGGGTGTAAAATTAAAACCATCTGATGGTGAGTGCCTGCACTGGGTGTGATCGCCGCTGCACATGGATTCCGTGCGCACCCTGCGTGACCGCCGCTGCGCTTGGGTTCTGTTTCTCTCCGGCAGACGGCACGGCGCCACTGCGGTTCGGCGTGCTGACGAGCGGCGGCGTTGCGCAGCTTGCGGGCCTCGTGCGCTCGGGCTCCGTGTGCATGCCCCGCCTCTTCAACTCCACCGCGGTGAGCCTCGGTCATAGCCCAGGCCCCAGCTCTTGCCCAGGTCATGGCCCAAGCCCCAGCCTGGACCTCGGCCTTGTTCATGGCCCAAGTCTTGGTCATAGCCCAGGCCCCAGCCCTGGCCCCAGTCATGGCCATGGCCCAGTGCCGGATTGAGCTAGTGCGGGGCTTGTAGCATATGTTATAAAGTGGCCCTAAATAATAATAAAAAGCTAAATATTCAAACACTGACATTTTTACTTGCATAGTAACGTAATTGTATTTTTTCATTTGCTATACAGCCAGATAATACGACAATCACTAACCTTAAACACCCACCCGTTCGTAAAAGTTGAAGGCAGTGTAGTACTATAGTAATAGAGCAAGTGCAGAATTGCTGAACCGGAATTGATAGCTTGAAAGCATTTAGTGAGGGCCCCGTGAAAGTACGAGGCCCGTAGCATATGTAGCTACTTTTGCTACGGGGATAATCCAGCACTGCCCAGGCCCCAGCCCTGGTCCCAGCAGCAGAAGGAGCGCAGTGCGCGACCCTCTCAGCACTGTGTCCTCACTGCCCCCTTTCTGAGTGTCCACCCTGGGCTCGACACAGCAGCTGTGCCAGCCCTCAGCTGCAAACAACCCTCCCGGGGACTGTGCCTTGGCGGTCCCTTTTCCATCATCGCTGTCAGCACCTGCACACCTGTAATTCTATAAAACCGCAGCGATTCCGAAGCCGCACCATCAAACTGTCTGCAGAGAAACCATTTGCATCAGGCACTCGCCTAGTAGGGGGTCCTACACAACCGTTGCTGTGTAGGACCCCCTACTAATGGCTTAACGCTTTCTCGGAGTACGGCTGAGACAGGGAGAGGCGATCAGAGCGGAGACGTGCCTCAGAATTTACGTCTCTTCCCCCTCTGAGGCATTTAATGAACTTTGTGATACACCGCTGTCTCTGTGCTTGTCCTTCAAAGTGTGGCTTGAAATACTTGAAAGCTGGACAGAAGGGCGCCTTTTCATACGGTTCAGTTCCGACTTTGAAGATGCGATTGGCACCAAAGCAGGAAATTACATTTGCTCATTAGTGTCTCCTGGAATAGCGCAACTCCGAGCTAGACATTGATGTTCCCCGGAGTTCCATTGGCTCCACAACCAGTGCTCACCGATGGAACCTTGGTTTAAAGTCAGAACTATATTATATGGTGTTTTCTTACTTCGCTAATTTTTAATAACCCTTGATGTTAATGAATTAATTTGTGTCCCAGATAAGCAAAGGTGAGAGCAGTCGGCACGAAAAAATTAACGTCGTCGGCCAAAATATCACGTTGAAGAGTGGCGTGCCTGCACCATTCACTGTCACGTACGAAGAGTAGGTGCTCACGAATGTCAATAAGATCGATGAACGTTGGAGTAGTCGGACTTCAGATCGGAGTACGTTTCGTACTCAATTTATATATTTTTCAATAATGACGTTAAAACAACAGCTTTTTATAATAAATAAGAATAATAGTCTCCTTTTCCTAGGAGAGCAATTCTGTGGCTCAAGAGGGTCCTGCATTGGCTGGTTGAGCATTTGGCTTCACGTGGGGAAAAAAAACGGCGCATTTTGCGGATTGGCACTCAAACCTTTGCACAGATGAGTCACGAGGCTGTAACTGCCATGTGCCGAGTAGTCCCGGTCATGACCCCGGCGTCACGCCTGGTATACAGGAGACCGTGGGTTCGATCCCTACCCTTGACAATGCCTGTATATTTGGAGTTTGCATTTATCGCTCCCTGTGGTCGCGTGGTTTTTTTCTTTGGTTCCTCCGGTTTTTTCCCTACACATTTATAAACATGCATTGAAAAGGATTTGGCTGCTATACATTTGCACGTGATAAGCTACTTTGTTGGACTCTGAAAAAGAAGCTAATAGCTCAGTGGGCCTTACCTGGAAAAATAAAAAAATAAGCTATCGCTTAGTTTTCGTCCGATTTTTACCACCTTCAATTACCACTGTTGGCTACAACAACATAGTCCGCCAGTGTTTCCCCCGCCGTCGTCGTCACGGTGGGCTTCTGTGTTCCGGGCAGGTGTTCACCGAGACCGGTGCGGGCGCCACGGCCGAGACGCTGTACCGCTGGGCCGCGGGCGCGCGCCAGCCCCCGCCGCTGAAGTGGCTCCGGCCCAGCGGACGCAAGAGCCTGCTGCTCAACACGGAGCTGCGCAAGGGCCCCGCGCTCATCCTGTTCCTGCCCTTCCGGCCGTTGCGCTCGGACGGCCACGAGCTCCTGCACATGGTAACCGCTGCTCGTTCGCGCGCGCGTGCGGGGCGAACGCTCGCCCCCGGCTCCCCCCGTGACACCGACCGTTGTGCGGTTTTGTCTTCTGTTCGTGTTGTGCCGGGGGGCAGATGGCGGGTGGGCAGGGGGAGAGGGTGCTGTCCAGTAGGTGGCACGGTTATCGGCACGGTTCCAGTCGCGGCCGATGGGGAATTTTCGGCAACGGTTTCCACCTAAAAATTATCCTGGGTCTTTCGGTAAAGTCACGTAGATGGGTTCAAAGAAAATAACAAAAAACTACGAAGTTTCGATCGCAACGCAAACGACCGCTACGTGACTTTACCGAAAGACCCAAAGAATATTAATTCCTGCAGTCACGAAAGCTTTAGGTCAAGATTCAATCACTGTATGTACTATATTAACACAATTACACTTCGATTGATTATGGTCTCAGCCAACAGCGATTGGAGAAGTCTGGGCCTAACTGAATGCACGGTAAATGAACATTCAGAAGTGACTGCTTTCTGTTAACAATTAATATAACAAAAATTTAGTTTTCATAAACAATTGGATACAGTATACGTTCCATTAGTTTAATTATGGGCAGTGTTAGGGTATATATTAGAAGAAATGAAAGAATCGTAGGAAGTGCACAGCGTATGTACAGCGACACGATACAGGTGGTGATAGAAAATAGACGACATTGCAATGCAGTACTGAGAAAAAACGAAAACGGTAATCGGATATTTGCGGCTATGGGATTTTATCATTCATTTTTGGGGGAAATTGTTTAATTCGGGTTATGGATCATTCTCGGGAACCTAACCCTTCCGTCACCCAGGGACTGCCTGTGTAAAAAGAATGTTTTACCGAGTTCACTGATTGGCTGACACTGATAATATTGGGGGTGGGGGGGGGGTGAGGAAGGGGGGAAATGACCCCACCCCCCGTTCTTCCCGCACCAACATTTGATAACGAAGGGCCGACTCAGCACTTGACTTTATCTGGGCGACTAAATGAATAGAATGGCTCCCCGAAATCCTCAATCTAAGTACTGCTTTTGGTCTCTTGAAGACGAGGACTCCTTTTCAGCGAGGCCTTGACAAGGTGTGGAGCGAGTATGTCGGCACGCCCACTTGTGTCGTCCCCAAATGGAGGATTCCACAATCATCATCATCATCTTTGCATTCTTTTTTTTTGCATCTCTTGCCACCACCGTCACATGAGGTTTGGTAGATCGCAATAATGTTGTAAAGCTCCATTCCCGTGGGCGTTCAGGTGCTATGCCCTAGCCCGCCAGGTGAGGGCATTGTAGCAGAACGTGGACTACATCTGTCCCACCTGTACGGGATTAATTATTGCCCCTTGGCACGCGAGAGTTTTCACCCCGTGTTCTGGTTTCCTCCCACGTGTAAATACGCGCAGCGTCTCTTGGCTCAGCCATCGAACAAAGACGGTGGTCGCCGCATCGCGCGCTTTCTGATGTGCTTCGGCGGCCGTCTGGAACGCTCTTCCGATGTTGGGAAGCAACTGGCACTGTGCACTTTTAAATCATCTAGATTGAAAATTCATTTATTGAGAACTGCTTGTTGTGAATAGCTTGTTGTCCTTCTCCCGCACTTCCTATTAGCGCGGTTATCTACGTACAGAACATAGGTACATATAGAGGACGGCTGAGCTTGGGATGGAATTTGATGCCGGCTCACCGCATGGCTGCCCTCCCCGCTTGTTTTGCGGTTCCTCTTGGCGCCTTCGAGTCGTTCCCGGTCTTGCCGGAATGCGTCGCCATGCAGTAGCAAGCCGCTGTGGCGGGGGAGGGGGTTACAGTGGGGCACAAGCGAGGTTATTTTGGGGTTGCGCGCGATTTGGCGGGGTGCTAGGAAACACAGGCTGAGCATCCGACGTCCATGCAGGGTGCGTGCACAGAAAATGTCCCGCGTCGCACGGCGGCGATGCGTGCCCCGTGTCGTCTCCAGCACGCGCTGGATTGTGTTTCGGCTGAAGGATTGTGTTTCGGCTGAAATAGCACCAGTCATCGTGGAAACTTCTTGATGGGTCTCGAGTCAAATCTATATAATCTATATATTGATTATATCTTGCCCCCTCGGAGGAGACGGAGAGGGTGTTGGTGGTGGCACAGAGGAGACATGGAGGGTGGTGGTGGTGGCACAGAGGAGACGTGGAGGGTGGTGGTGGTGGTGGCACGGAAGGATGTGGCCTTGAAGGCCACGCGAGGACATCCTGACGTGCAGCTGCCACTTCCCGGACGCGCGTCAGCTCGGACGTCGTCGCGTGCGCTGGTGCGTGCGGATGGGGGTCGTGGTTGTTTCTCTTTTGATTTCTCCAGAGGAAGACTCGGACCCACAAAACACAAGGCCGTGCGTCGCAGGCTGTCTCCCGGGAGTCTTGAGTCGGGGAAACGTAATCCTCCCCCTTTACGTAGTGGTCAAGCTCTCGTCTTGACGCGACGCACAGCGAGATGGCGATGGACCCGGTGAACTTACTTCCCACCCCCCCCCCCCCCCCCCGCTGGGGATTGCCACCGGTGACCCTGCGATTCCCCTTGTGCTCCCCGAGCCTAGGATCGGAATCGTACATTTATCTATACTGGAGGAATCCGACGAGCTACAAAGCTCTTTCACCAATGTCCGGCGGGGTCTCGGGCTAGAATCGTGACGAGCCCATCCGCGTCGAGTCGCGTGAGAGGCCCCCCGCGCCAGTGCGTCCGCATCCCTTTTGCGAGGGACGCTCGTGTCCGAGCCGTACGCGTGGACGCCGGTGCGTTCTTGTCGACTGGGGAAGCGTCGCCGCCTCTTGCAAGAGACGAAAATTTGTCCCCCGGCGCCCGAAGTTCACTTGCCAGCGGAGTTGTGACACGGTTCATTATTCACACTTTTGAGCGGATGCGTTCAGAAGAGGTACCGTTGACCCGTTGCAGGGGGGAGGCGTTGCGAGCGGAACTTTAGCCGGGCAGTTGGTTAATGCTGCATTGTGCGGTTCTTTATTCGCCGAGGCTGACGGTGCATTTGCATATCTCTGAAGGGCGTGTTGTTTTAAAGCTTGAATGGATGAAACTAGCAACATTTTAGCTGTTGGCAGCACCACGGGAAGGGGGGGGGGGGAGCAGAGTCAAGGAGATTAATGAACGGGAATAAGAGCAAAGAATGGGAGAGGGAAGAGAGAATGGGGAATGGGAGGGAAAGGAACGGAGAGAGACGGGCACAGGGTTCAGGGGAGATGAGAGGGAGGGAGATGCCGCGGAGAGGCCTCGACACTGCTGCACGGAGCAGAGTCTGTTTTCATAGGGGGCAGAGTCTGCTTTCACAGGGGGGTGGGTTAGAGGGGAGGGATTCAGAGTGGGGGTGTCCCCCCCACCACCTCACCCTGCCCCCCCCACCCTGCCCCCCCACCACCTTACCCTGCCCCCCCCACCACCTCACCCTGCCCCCCCCCCCGTGGAAATTCAACCAAGTGGAATAACTTGTCACTGGAGGTGATTATTTGCCTACCTTTCTTATATTTTCCGCTCGCATCGTTATTTTGCATTGTTTGTTGTAACCTTTTGACCGCACGCGCGCCACTTGCTGAACATCTGTGAAAACGAGTCTCGTAGCTCATTGGATTTCTCCAGGATATAAAAAAAGACTCCGATTCTGATAAAGGTTTAAGTGAGCGGTCGTCGCGTCGACATCCTCGCTTGCTTGCTTGTTGCCATGCGGGTCCGCCGAGTTCGCTGACACCACCGACGAGTGAGGAGTAGCAGCAGCAGCGGCGGCGACCAATCGGTAAACCGGCGTGCGTGCGCCGCCGCCGCCTCGGGAGAGCTGCAATGCAGCATGGCGCAAACGGCAGCATCCACACATCAAAGCGTGCGGAGTCGTGCCGCGTCCGCTTTTTGCTCACGTTAATTACAATTATAACATCACGCCCGTAGGTGGTGGCGGGGGGGACTTTGCCCGTGAAACCGTGATGGTATGATAGATGATGACATTCTAATATCGTACAGGAGTGAACGTTTTCCTGTGGAAATAAAAAAACCAAGGCTGTTTATTGAGTCTGATGGTGGCTGTGAGCCAGTCGCGTGGGGTAAACCAAGGGCAGAACCCCAACCAATTTTCACCCAGGCAAGCCGAGAGCACAGACTTGGATGTTTCTTCACGTATCGCGATTCTCACGACAAACCATTGCGTTTACTTAAGAACCTACAATAATCAAAATTTATCGCAAATATACAACTATAGAATAAAAATAAAGACTGTTTTTTTTTCACGTAACATCTTTATCGCTGATTCTCGTGTCTGGGACCCTGTTGAGGCTGCCTATGACTGGGCCCAACCTTTGCCCAGACGCTTTATTCCCACAGCACAAACCACTTGAGCCGTCAACTCTAACCTAAATCACGTCGCTGACAACCATTCCCTTTGATGGGCTGTCACGATGATAACTCATCCTACCCAATGTAAGCACTGAATATTCCTTGGCAAAGGCTATTATAAGAACTGTCCCGCTTGGTGCGATTTTCTTTCCTTTCATCAAATATTCATGTTGTGCACTAAAGTGCCTTAGGAGGAGGGTCTCGAGTTGACTCCGACACTTGCAGGGTTGAGCGGGAGGAAGCGTGCATTGCGTGCTGTGCTTCCATCAGCGACATGGGGAGTTGTGACCTTTTGACCTTGACATTTCCATCCATTCATCTTCCGCAGATATTATTACTGGGTGCCACGGTGGCGAGATGTTAACGACCTCGCCTGGTATACAGGAGGTCCTGGGTCTGAGTCCAACCCTGATGCCTTTTGGTTATTTGGAGTTTGTGTGTCTCTCTCCCAGTGAGCGCTTGAATTTTTCTCCAGGTCCTCCGGTTTCCCCCCCCCGCATTTAGAATAATGCGTTTAGATATTTCCACGCGATAAGCCACTTTGTTGAGCTATCATTTGTAGCCAGGTCGCTTCTGAAAAAGCTATATAGCTCAGTGGGTCTTACCTGGTAAAAATTGAATTTTTTTATAGTTCAGTATAATGTTAAGTGTGCTCTCTCACATTGTAACACTCTTTTTCTGACGACGCACCTCCACAGCGACACCAGTGGCACGCCAAAATATTAATTTAATTCTTTGAATTCGGCCAACTACTGGTCTGTCCGTTTTTGTCCTATTAATATATGGCACAATTGTAATGTGATATTTGTTTTCTTCGCACACTTATTTAGAAGTTGGTGCAATTTTTGTCACGTGTCAGTTTACTTCTGTTGTAATGGAATGTTGGCCACAGGGTAGCCCAAATGTTAGGACACATCGGGTTATATTTTAACACTGGCATTAAAAGTTTTTGTTTATTCTTTCTGTTGATATTTTATCTGTTATCAATATCTGTTTAACACGTGGTAGGCTTTTGCGACCAATATAATTCATAATAGAGGTGTATGGGTTAGATTGCGTAAACATAAATGTGTCGTTAAAACCCGCAACCACCCTACACGGCCAACCAGTAAGGGTTGTCGCGTATTCTGCTCGGACGGGGTAGAAATGGTAAAATAACACTTTACCAAAAGAAAACGCATACTGACGCCTTTCTGAATGCAGAGTCACACCATCACCCTGCACAGAAATCTGCTATTATCAAGACGCTCATTCATCGAGCTAAGAACGTGTCAGATGGTGACAGTCTGAGAAGTGAAATTCAACATGTTAAAGAAGCGCTGCTAATGAATGGTTACAATGATGCACAAATCAACAGGGCATGTTCTGTTTACGTGACAACCCTTACTGTTTGGCTGTCGGGTGGTGGTGGGTTTTAATGACACAGTTGTACCTGCGGTTACTGCTATATCGGGGAGACGAAACGACATTTCTGACCAAATTCGCCAGCACAAATCAGATTTGAAACACGGCAGAACGAATTCTTCTGCCGTAGCTGATCACTGTTACAACGCTGTGGGTTATCATGATATTGTTTTCTCCGATACCAAGGTACTCTGCAAGCCGTCTGGATACCACCAAAGATTTGAACATGAAGCCATACAGATATACAAACATAGACATAACTTCAACTGAGAAGATAGATTCAAATTGAGCAATCATTGGAAAGATGTGATTAACCACCTAAACCGATACTCTCCCCCGCCCTGCGTCCCCCCCTCCCCCCATCCGTGGCTCCGATGTTCTTCTTTAGCTTTCCCTTCCTGGCTCCACCCACACTCCCCACCCCCCCCCATACTGCACCCGTCCTCCCTGGCTCCTGCCCCTCCTCTTACCCTATATAACAGTCTATCATCACAAATAGCTCTCTCTCTACAGTTATTTTGTTGTGCCCTTTTTTACACCTGATGAAGGAATCTTGTGTTGCCTCCGAAACGGCGTGATTTAATTTAGTTTTCATTTATTTTAATTTTATTTTTTACCTACGTGACTTTACCAAAAAAAACAAAGTGTTTTACGCGATCTAACCCAAAAACCTCTTATGGATGATCAATATCTGTTTTGCTTCTTCCTGTATGGTCACCTCAAATTCGTCATGTCCAAAACCCTAATCAAGAACCCTGAATGAGTTGAGACAAAACACGACAGACGAAAGTTCAGAGATAACAAATCTTTGTGAGATGGTTGTGGTGGCAGTGGCGGTGGTTCCTTTCATTGGCCTGCCACAGGCGCTGTGGTGGTGTCACCGTCGCTTGGTGCCAAATGGGCAGGTATTGGTGCTGTGTTGTTGATTCATTCGTGGTGGTGGTGGTGGTCCCAGGCAGAAGAACTCGCCCTGGAGTACCACAACTGCGAGTGCAGCGACGCCGTGTCCCTGCTGACGAAGCACCTGCGCGGCAAGCAGCGCGGCGCGTCGCCGGAGCCGGCCGCGACCTTGGCTCCCTGCTGCAGCTGCCTCCTGCCGCGGCCTCTGCGGCCGTCGGGGCGCCCCCTCGTCGCGTGCGAGCTGTGCGCGCTGCCGCCGGTCCCCTCCTGCCCCGTCGGCCTCCCGGCCTTGGCGGCCCTGCCGCCCGCCGCGCGAGGCCGCGCGACGTGCGACGGCCTGCGGGCCCAGGACGGCTACGGCACGCGGAGGTTTAGCCTGTGTTGCCGGCGGCTCGGCCGCGCGGAGCCGGGGTCGCAGACTGGCGCCGGCGTGCCGGGTCCTCTCGCCGGCGGCCTGGGCGGCGGCTCGTGTGACGGCGCGGGGGCGGTGCCGGTTCTGCGGGGCCTGCGGTGCCGCACCAACCGCACGCTGCGCTTCTATGCCATGGACTCGGAGCTGCACTGGGAGTTGGCGGAGCGGCTGGGGGCGCCGTCGCCGCCGGCCCCCTCCCCCCTCACTTTCGTCACCATCGTGAGCGTGGAGCAGGAGCAGCACCACGTGCTGCGGCACAACCACACGGTCAACCGCACGCAGCTGGGTGAGCAACTGCTTCGCAATCTCTCTTCGACCACAGTGGCACCACAACTGCTCCACAACCACCCCATAAACTGGAACCACTCCAATGGCAACTGCACCACAAACTGCTCCACAACCGTCCCCACAACCACACGTTCTCTGCTCACGGCTGGATGAATGACCTGACCACTCAATCCCTGCCTTCTGCGCCCCAGCCACAATATCACCTGGGACTTTCAGGTTTCCATCCTATCCTCTTAGGTTCATTTCAGATCTCGCTAGAATCGGCGCCTGCCCGATTTTACGAGCATCTTCTGTACTCGGGCCTCGGCAGTGGCCCGACCTGTCATGGGAGACAGAGACGGGGGAGGAGCCTTGTGAAGTGCTCTGCTGCATCGGCGGAGTAGCAGCAAGACCGCCTCTAGCGCACGGGGCCTGGAAGTTGCAATACCCATGCATAAGAGGGGACCGCACTCTGGGTTCGTGATGCCCACTTTGCTGCACTGGTATTTCCCGGCCCACTCGGGGCAGCCCAGTGGGTTTAGGAGTGACGCAAATCGTGGCTGTGATCCACCAACCCGTGCCTGAATCACAGCCACAGCATCTGGGTGTGTCCACTTCTGCGCGGAGGTTGAATGCGCATATGCGTCTCCCGCGGTCATTGCCTCGCCCCCGCGGTCATTGCGTCGTCCGCGGTCATTGTGTCGCCGGCAGTCGAGTTCGTCGAGGAGTTCAGCCGCCATCACAGTGGCCTCCAGCGGCACTTGAGCTCCGGCTGCGGCGTGGCGCGGCCGCCCCCCACCTCCGCGCGGCCGCCCCTCGTGATGGAGGTCACGACGACCACCTTCCGCGAGCTGGTGCTCGACCCAGCCAAGGTGGGTTTCCGCGGCATGGCCGGCGCTCGCGCCCCGAGCGTCGCCACCGGTCTCGTACGTTATATGTGTGTGTGTGTGTACGTGGGGAAGGATGGCAAACTAAACACAAATGCAGTTATAAATGAATTAGTACTCAATCTAAATGATTTAAAAGTGCGTAGCTCCAGTGGCTTCCTGATATTGGAAGGAAGAGCGTTTCAGACTGCCACAGGAGCGCATCTGAAAGCGCGCGATGCGATGACCACCGTCTTTGTTTGATGGCCAGCCAAAAGCTGCAGCTGTGAGGATAACCGGAGTTCGCCTGGTGATGGTTGACGTTGCTATTACGTAGATGCCGCTGCCAGCCACAGGAATGTGGAGTGGCTGTCACCGTATCGGGATTGGGGGGTGAGCCCTGGTGCAGGGGATCGTGTGAGCATGAGGACAAATTTTATTTGTATATACGTATGTATGTAGAACTTCTTTCGCACCGTACGTAGCCAACCGTGCTTATCGGAGGTGCGGACGAAAATGTACGATTGATGTGTTTAATCAAACTGATTGTCAAATATAAGCGCTGAGCCGGCACCGCTGACACCTGTGTTCGAATCCAGGCAGGCACCTGTGAGTAAACCGGGTTCTCAAGCTCAGCGATTCGATGGTGTCGAGTAGGGCATCGGCCGCGAATATTTTAAATGCAACGTCGCCCATTTCAAATCGTGCTCCAATAAATTAGTCACGAATACCCAAAACTGAAATCGCCAAACCCACGAATATCAAGGGTTTATTGCATAGCGGTTTCCTCGCTCTTTTCTCAGCTGTCTCCGCAATCCAATGCTGCTCAAGCGAGCCCGAAGTGCTGTTCACTTTCACCGGTCGCTCTGAGCCATGGGTGGAATTTCCACATTACTGGGGCAGGGGTCAGTCTATTAGCGAGGCAGCCGCCCACTTTTGACTTCTCACAGTTGTAGGTCACATCGTCAGCCCCGGAGTTATGAAGGGCTGTCAGTTCCTGGCTGATATTTAAATTCGTGATCATGAGTTGAGAACGCTGGCAAGTCCACCTGGCTGCGTCTACAAATAGACAATGTTCCCTTCTAAAACTCTCCAGTCTGGTTGTTACAAGCTGGGATGTGCCGTGTTGACGAGCTGTGTGACCGACGTGTTTTGACAAGTAGCCGTCGGCGCTGCTGGGTGGCGAAGCCGGGGGTTTCGGGGGTCAGGGTTTGTGGAAGTTGGGCTGTGGGAAGGGTCTGCTGCTGCTGCTGCTTTATGCCGGGTCCCTGGTGGCACTGGAACAAAAAATTCCCCCAAAAATACAGGAAGGAATTAAAGCTGCAGGCAGTGTGGCAGCATTGGGGCAAGGCTTGTTGTCGTAGGGC
The DNA here is from genome assembly GCF_048934315.1 of Petromyzon marinus. Taxonomy (NCBI): domain Eukaryota; kingdom Metazoa; phylum Chordata; class Hyperoartia; order Petromyzontiformes; family Petromyzontidae; genus Petromyzon; species Petromyzon marinus. The sequence goes on along the minus strand of NC_133692.1, from coordinate 2,737,211 downwards.
AATCCAAACAAAAAGATCCATATCCGGACAGGGGCTGGCACTCGGGCTCATGAGAGGGATGTATGTATGTGTGTACGTTGAACTTTTTTGCAACGTCTGTAGCCAACTGCGCTAATCGGTGGTGCGGGGCTTTAGGTATGCAGTAATTGCCCCACAATAAAGAACGGTGCACACGCAGGCCGGAGGCTTTCCCTGCACAGTCGTGAAGAGTCCGATTCTACGGGAATGGACGCGGTTCATGCCTTGGCCGAAGGGTTCCTTCGTGCGAGTGTGTATGTACGTGTATGTGTATTCAACTTCTTTTGCACCATACGTAGCCAACCGTCTTAATCGGATTTGCAGGGGACGGGCAACAAACTAAATGCAACAAGCAGTTCTAAAGAAACGAGTTTCTCAATCTAGGTGATTTAAAAGTGCATGGCTCCAGTGGCTTCCTAATATCGGAAGGAAGAGCGTTCCAGACTGGCCGTGGGAGCGCATCTGAAAGCGTGCGATGCTGTTACCATCTTGGTTCGATGGCCAGCCAAAAGCCACTGCTGCTGCTGCTGCTGTGAGGATGGACCGGAGCTTGCATGGCGATGGTTTATGCACCTTGACGAGATCAGCAAGGTGTTGTGGTTCATTTGTGGTGAGCACTTTGTGAGTTTTGGCCAAAACGTCCCCACCGTGGGGCATGTAATCATCCATCTCCTTCCCCACCCACCCCATTCAATGAATTTAAATCCAGGGTCACAAACCCATTCAACGATGAATCTTTTATGAATGTTTTTGTCTCGTTCGTACCGTCTCACTTGTAGTATCAGCCCCGTACGTGGTCTTGTTTGTTCTGCGTCATTAATTTAATGAGGCTAAATTTGTGGTTTGAGTAGACTTTATAAAAAGCTTATGCCACTGTTTCTTACGCTTATAATAATGATAATTTATTATTTATTCAGGAGAGCTACGTTCAGTCCAAGGACTCGTTTTGCAGCAGGGTCCTGCCCACATCAAGATGTTTTCGGTCAGTTTACGGGTGTTTAACGTGTGCTTGCCACTGTCCCACCACTCTCTCCCCAATTCTATAAATATACAGCAAAACAAGTGACCTGCTCCTTCTTCAGTAAATAGTCCTTTGCATTTGAAATTGGTTCATAAACATAGGATTGCTCATAGGTAAGAAAGGCCGAACGTTTCGACTGACAGATGACCAGGAAATGGTTTATGTTACAGCTATAATGAATATGTTTACATATATTTCGAGTGCGGCTAAAATGAAAAAAATATTAATAAAATCAGCCACTGTGTGCATCTGGTCCTTCTGATGCAGGCAGAGTGCTTGGTGCAGATGAAGCGATACGATCCGGGTTTAATGAAAATTTAATTGAGATTTAGATTGAACGGATTGCGTATATTTTTTTATCGTGCATCTGCAAAGCCATTGGTATATTTGGGTGCTTACCCGTACTTGCACTCCCAGCCGTAGGAGCAGTGGTTGCTAAACCATCGATGGAGCCATATCGAATGAATATTCCTCCGTGTGTTGCGATCCATCACCCCTAGCCATGCCTCCTGGACAGGCATCACTGACCGCGACGACCGTGCGTGAGCAGCATCACCAGGTTGAGCGCGGGCGGGCCCACGTTCGGTCGCGTTCTGGCAGCAGTTTCACTCTTACATTTCACTTTGAGTGTTTCCGTCCAAGTGGAGTGACATCTCTTTGCGTGGCACGGCGGACGGGCGGGTGGCCGAGTCGTCGTCGTCGTCACGCGCTAACCCAACCAGACGCAGTTCTACGCTGCTCGCGAGGCCGGGCAACGGAGAGTCTGTGTCGTGCGCCGCGCTGGCACGGCTTGGGGGGGAGGAGGGGGGGAGTGCCGCGGTGCCGATGGGTTTGCGTGTGGCGTGCGCGCGTAGCAGCTTTGGTCTTGGCTGAAGACCGCTTGTCTGCAACGTCCGTGCCTAATGGGCACTCGTGCGTGCACTCGCATGTCCCCCTGCGCTTTGCCGACGCTGCGCGGTGTTGCGAGCGCTGAGAACGCTCAAAAGGGATTCGTTTTTCACTTCACTGCCACGCGATAAAACCGAAAAAGAAACCCAATAATGACTTTCCGGAGACACTCGTTGCGTCTGCGTGCGTTGTGTCACCACGTTACACGTTGAGGCCGTGGTAAGAATAGTTTGTTCATAAGGTGGTCACTTTCACAGTCCGGGTAATACTACTAATAATAAAACTTTCATTTTGTATAGCGTCATTCATGCTAATAGCATCCCACAAAGGACCCAAATCCTCTATACAGCCACTACCAAGCAAATGAAAACCCAACTAACCAAAAAACAAGGAATAAACTAATGAAGAAATGGCACCAAAACAAAAGCACAAACATCAAGTTATCGCGACAAAGAAATGAGTCCACGAAGTCTCAACATCCCAGACCCACAGTCCCAACTTCTCAACAAAGCCAGGAAACTGTCACGGGAGGGAGGGGGCGGTAAGGTGCCCATTCAGAGCTTGCCGGTGACCACCTTATGAAAACAAGATTATTATTTTCCACCTTCACTGTCTCCACCGTGCCACCACCACCAACACTCCACATCTCCTCCGTGTCACCCCACCCTCCCTGTCTCCAGCATGTCATCACCATGACTAATGAAACATATCGGTTTAAAAGTTATATTTATATGGATACAAATTTTGTACCTGCAATTATATCCTGCTTGTGCTAAGTGGCATCACGTCATGAGACGAATAATCAATTCGGCTCTCTCGTGCAACCCTTGGTGTCGGACACCGACCCACGGAGGTGGATCTCGCAGAGCTACCTCCTGGGGTCTTTTCAAATTTTGCACAAATAGAATTTTTATTTTATTTTTGTCACAACTTGTTGCAGCGTATTACCCGCGTGTTGTCCGTCCCCAGTTTACAGTGTGCGGCTCTTGTGCCTTAATGGTCCCAGAAGGCAGGAAGTGCCGCGCTCCGTTATTTTCTAAACTCTGCTACCCGCGGAGCTTCTCTCCTGCATCCGGTGGCTTCGCCATAAATGTAATTACACAATCATTATTTGTGGGAAATTTTTAAAAAATTCATTTACATTGTAATTATTCAAAGGAAATAATTGACCAAACATCGCCAATAGAAATACTGCGACGCGTTGCAGCGGGTGGCACACGGATCATCATTCTTCACGGAACGGCGACACGGTGGTTTCAAATACAACATGGGGTTATAAATTGCGAGCGAGCGAACGGCAGTGGCTCCCAGAGGTTGCCCACCGAGCGGGGGGCAGCGCCTTGTGTTCAGAGGCCACTGCCAAAGGAGCAGAGCTTGGAGGTCTGGAGTTGACCTCGCAACCGCTGCAGGATCCGTCACGTAGAAGGAAGCATTGGCAGGCAGTATTCACTGGCATTGGAAAAGTCTGCTGGCATTTTTGGGTTTGACCTCTGGAGGGTAGTTGGCTCGGCAAGAATAGGTCCGAACATTGGATTTGCCGTGAGGAGTAAGTGGTATAAAGCGGTATGCTGCACGATCCTCCGATTTAGCCACGGTTGGCTACGTACGGTGCGAAAGAAGAAGATGGGGTCCAGATTCATGCCTTGTTCCTGAGTTTTCTCCACCGTTGATATTGTGGAGATATCATTTTGTCCAACAAAATATGAAAGTGAGCAATGCCCAACTTGTGAATGGGGCCATACACTTTGTAAAAAGTAGCCGTTTTGACGGTTTAGATTAAGGCATGTTGATGACGTTATCAACAATGTCAATATCTTGGACAAACGGATAAAAAAGAGCAAGATTTCGTTTTTGTTTCCCTCTAAAAAGTCCCGGCGAATGTGGGCCTTGCCTTAGGAGACCCTCGCGGATCATCTTGGGTGAGAGGCAGTGGAGGAGTCGGTAATTTATGCAGCCCTGCTTACCGGTGGAAACTTCTACTGGAGCCGCACGAGGTGAGAGTAAATCTCGAGTCGTGATCTTAACGCGCCCCGCTGCCCATCGCTAATCATTTCTTCGTGGTTCATTCATTATGAACGGCGTCGCCATTTAACGGGCGCCGCCACGGGGGGCGGGGGGTTGCGGTGCCACGAATCCACGAGGCCGACGAGAGGCCATGGGGGGGGAGTCAGCAGGTAACGGACGCTCTGATTCGTCGCTAAAAAACAATTCTTACGCTCGCGATATGCGTATCGAGTCGTGCGCACAGTAGCCCGTTAAATTTTTTATGAAAATGTTCACATTTTTTTTATTCGTAACCCGCTGCGTGTAATTGGGTTCGTGTAACCTCTCCAGCCAATAGAGGCGGCTGCATCCACTGGACTGGGTGGCACAGAGGGTTGTTGCTGTGTCGGAGCACGGGAGCCAGCGCTCATAGTTTAACTGGATTCTCCATTGCGGTGATTTCATGGCCCTCAGCCAGTTGCCCATTAAATAACTGCATAAAAGATGTGACGGAAAATTTAGTTTGCCAACCTAATCGTTTTTCTGTAGCCGTGAAGACGAAAACACGTTGGATGTTTTCCGTGCGGTGAGCTTCGTGACGGCGGCAGCAGCGGCGGCGGTGGCGTGTGGGAGGGTGCAGCAGCAACCCAGTGTGGGTACGAATCGTGTGATTTCATCTTCCAGAGACCGCTCTGTGAACACAGGATGGTGCACTGCTAGCTGCGAGAGTTTAATGCGGAAAGCTCCCCTGGTCTTCTGACATGACACTTGATGGCACAGTTCGAGTAGAATTTGTGAAATTTCTGAATGACAAAATCATACATTGTCAAATATTCCACATTTAAACACTCGGCCCCTGAAGTAGCAACAGGCTACGCTACTTGCTGCACTGTTGACAATAAACCATGAGCGTGTTTCCCCTGGCGAGCGTCGGTGACGTCATTTTTGGATAAATGTTTCCCTTGGGCTTGTGTGTCGCAGTGCCACGATCGTGGAGATAGCCGGAGTGCCGGAGGTCGCCGGAGTCCCTGGAGCCGTGGTTGTGTGTCGTGTGCGGTGCTCTTGGGTTTTACTGTAATGAGTAAGGAAAGTTGAATCTAAATTGGGTTCCCTACAAACGACCATTCGATTCGTCATGATACAGGTTCACAATTTGATTCAAAGAATCACTCTTCTTATATTGTTGTTGTCATAGTGAATTGGTGCGGCTCCAGTGGCTGCAGAGGTCACGTGAACCTGGCTGCAGGCCGTCAGGGCGGCAGGAGGCGTCACCTGAACCCTCGGTTCGGTCGTGACAAGCGGTTCAGGTAATTGAGGATCTCAAGTTACAGCAGGAGGCGAACACCGTGTTTCCAAACCGCTGCGTTGACCCATGCCTGACCCCAAGCAAATTGGACGTGCCGCACATTATTTGTGAGCAACATAGCTCGTGCGTTACCCATGCCTATCTGCTCATCTGGACCGGGGGAACAGCGGATCGTTAATATACACAGATTTTGACCTGACTCTGGACGAGGGCTCTCAGCGGTCTAATCCCACGGCAGTTATTTTAAGTTACGTAAGCGTGGCATTTGGCCACTGTAACACGTTCTCCCGTTCAATTTGTGCAGCACGCGGTCGGAATATTAAACTCTGTAAGTGATCCACTTGGATAGGAAACTCTGTTTTCCAAAACCTGAATGAAGAATTTCGTAAAGCAAAAATAAACATCGCAGTTGTGGATGGCAGCGGCTGCTGCCAAGCCAAGCCAAGTCGGGTGATTGAGGCGACGCCGAAGACCTTGCATCCGTGGTGGATCCAGTCTGACGTAAGATGAACGGGTTAATTTTTTGTAAAAAAAAAACTTTTGTCCAAAACAAAATGTAATTGCCTCCCATAATTTGGATTATTATTTCCATGACTGTCAAGACACACAGATGGACACACAGACACACAGACAGACAGACACACAGACAGACACACAGACAGACAGACAGACACACAGACAGACAGACACACACACAGACAGACAGACACACAGACAGACAGACACACAGACAGACACACACACAGACAGACACACACAGACAGACAGACAGACACACAGACAGACAGACACACAGACAGAACAACAGCCGCCATCCGCCACCTAAGTGGCAGTCACATCACCAGGGCGCCCGTGCCAGGCCAGGTGCACTTTGAGGCCACGTGAGGTGTGTCGAAGATTCGCTGACAGGTCACGGGACAGAGGCAGGTGGCATGAATTGTTCTTGTACTGTATTCTTGGTTCTTTTGGTAAAGTCACGTAGAAGGGAAAAAATAAAATCATGAAAATAAAACAATATATATTTTTTTTATTATTTCCCTTCTACGTGACTTTACCGAAAGAACCAAGAATATGAATCCCTGCAGTCACGAAAGCTTTAAATCGTTCTTGTACTGTTTGTTGTTGTAACCTTCCTACCCACCCCTACTGGACATCTGTGAACAAGAGCTTTTGGAGCTCATCGGATTCCTCCATTAGAAATAAATATTCTGATTCTGATGATGATTCTGATCAAGATGACTGGCAGATGGCACTACTGTGCCAACTTGCTGCATTTTAGCCTCCTGGCACTCTTCTGGTTCTTGTGAGCGTCGCTCCTCTGCCCCCCGTTGTTGTTGCAGGGTGACTGCCACCAACTGCCCAGTAGCAGCATCCTTCATGAGCCTCCTCCATAAAGGCCGACCTTGACACAGCTGGTACCGTTCTCAAGTCCACTCGGTTCTACATCCTGCTGTACCGCATCAGACCATCTCTTTTCCAGCAGGTGTCATGGCCGTTTAGCCCCCTCTGTCCGCCAAACAGAAGCTGCTTGGGCATGCGCTGGCTAGGCATGCGCTATATAACCTAGCCAACGCAGCCTTGCCTGCTGGAGGATCTTGCTGATGGGAATGTGTCCAGATCTTTCAAGGATTTGTGAGCTCTTTATACAATCCAGCCTGGGTCAACCCAGGATGGATCGTAGGCAGGCCAGCCTGAATGTTTCTAACCAGTGCAGATGTTCCACAAGCATAGAGAAGGGAGGGCATAACTGTGGCCGAGGAAGACCCGACGCTTCGTGTGGAGCGACAGACCAGGTAGTTTCCACACAGTTCCGCAGCCGATGAAAAGATAGCGTCGCCTGACCTGGCGACCCGGGTTCGATTCCCGCTCACGGCCAACACCGGTGGTGATTATCTGAACCGGTCCTGGGCCTCCCCTAGGTCGACTCAGCCTCAAATAAGTACCTGATGTGGTGTGTAAACATCGCCACTGGGGAGACAAAGGCGGCCGGACGTGGTGCTGGCCACCCACCCCCTTGTGTGCCGTGCTGGCTTTCATAGGTGCTGCTCGCTAACAGCACTTGCCCCTCTAGTCTGTTACAGGATATACGGGGGGGATCTTTTTCGTCTTTGCATGTTTGTGCCGTTTTTGTGTAGTGCTGCCCACGCGACTGGACGCGCATCTATTACTTGACTCGTACCGTTGGTATCGAGTGGTATCGATGCCAGGCTCGGAATGCGCTGGATGTTCATCCTGGGCAGAAAGGGACACCTCATTCTACGTGATACCTTTGACCGGGGTCACTTTTCTGCCGAACGCTAATGCACTTTCTCGTGCCCCCATGAAGCTGTAACCGTTTTACATCGAGCGTGTCCTCCGCACTGGCACGCCTATGCACATTACAACCACGCTGTTCCGTACAGCAACTGGGCTCCCCTTAGACTTTGGGTGGCACGGTTCCAAGACTGGTGAATTGCAGTCGTATTGTAAACAAATAATTTCGCATTAGAAAGGCCAATTTGATTTATTTTTTGTCGGTGCAACAGAAGTCCACGATGAGAATATGTCGGGAATGGTGTTTTTGACAACATCATCGGAGCAGGAAATCCCAGCATACTTTGCAAAATAACTTTCATAACAAAAAAGATAATCATCTTTTGCATTTATATGGCGCTTAACGTCCTCAACAACTCCAAAGCGCCTTGCGTCCCATCTCAAACATTCGTAGAGCACCCACCAAGCCCGCAAGCGGTCATTCGTCTGCAGGAAGTTAGCGGAGGCATGTTTACATGGCTCGCCCGTGCAGCCGCTGGGCCCGGGGTCTTGAGGGCAGCAGCCCAGCACGAGCGCGGAGCCGGTGGGGAGGCCGCGGCCTGTGCCCAATGGTGTTGTGCCGTCACATCCTCGCGGTGCGCCACGGTGGCCAGATGTTAACTGCCTCGCCTGGTACGCATGAGGTCGAGGCTTCGATCCCGACACTGACTCCTATATATTTGGAGTTTGCGTGTCTCTCTCTCTCTCTCTCTCTCCCCGTGGTCGTATGGATTTGTCTCCGGGACCTCCGGTTTTCCCCTTGACATTTAGAATCAACGTGCGTTTAGAGTATTTGAGTATTTGGCTGCTATAAATGTCGACGTGATAAGCCACTTCTTTGAGCTATCATTTGTGGTCGGGTCGCTTCTGAAAAAGAGACATATATAGCTGAGTGGACCTTACCTGGTAAAATAATTGTCGGTTTTTTTTAGCAAGTGAAAACTCTGCTCTTGAATGGAATCGCGACCCCTGTGACCCCTGTGAGCTGAGTCGGGTGGGCTCAGCGCGGGGGGGAGTTTGTTCTCCTGCTGCCTATTGGCCACGGTCTCCATCTGCGACATGGCCTGACTCCTCCGTCCGCCCCGCGTGTTGTGTTGTGCGTGCCCCTTCCCATCCACAGGATGTGCTGCTGCTGTACTACACTACATGGTGTGGCCTCTGCTCCACACTGAGCCACCGCTACCTGCAGTTGGCGTCACAGCTGCGGCACAACGGGCACCTGCGCATCGCCCGGTGAGCGGGCACGCGCACAGCGCCATCGGCGTCTCTCTCCCCGCGCCACGGTTGGCTACGTACGGCACGAAAGAAGTTCTACATACGCATGTACAGTCCGTTCTCCTATAACGCTGGAAAAATCGCGTTGTAATAAATATGTAATATGGGGTTAGAGCAACAGTCCGCGATAACACGTGATATGCGTAGGCAGACCGAACAAAGACTGAGACGCGTGGTTAGCATCTAGAAGCAACCAGCGGCATCTCGACGCCTTGCATGATGCTACGCCGAGGCACTCGTACGGCGGCTTATTCCTACTCGCGCGACGTAGTTCCGTTCACTCGATCGCGTTATACCCAGTTCGCATCCGCGTTGTAAAAAAAATTCATCGCATTACATCCAATTAGCTTCATGAACACAGCACGTGACGTTTTTGGGGAACAGGCTGCACATACATCTGTGTCTCGCTTCGCTCGCTGCTGCCTCTAACTTGCGCAGTGTCGAACCAGGTAGCTCAGTGGGCCTTACCTAGTGAAATAAATAAATAGTTATTTTTGTTTTAGTTGAGGCGTGCACACAAGAAAGGCGTCTGGAGCACTGCTTAGCTCTTCAGCTGCGCTCATTCTCATTTGCCGTGAGTGTGCAGTCCATACTGCAATCCGTTCTTGACCGAGTAATTATCTCAAACGCCCCGCGGTTCTGCCGTCTGCAGTCGTGCTGCATGGGAGGTGCGGTGTAAATAATAAATGATGATGGCATTGTCGACGACGACGATGATGAACGGAGCGTGAAGTTGGGCGCCGGCCGGCAGTGAGGTCATTTCACGGACAATTAAACTATATGTATTTTTTTATTAAACCCCATGGGTGTCTCGCTTAACGAGCATTCGTTTTTTTCCCTATGCAACGGAGCAATTTGAATTTAGTCCAATTTGTTGGCAAAAAAAACGCAGCAAATGTTCGCATAACGAGCGGGGGGGACCGACCGATCAATCAAATCCGTCCCGTGGCGGGCCCGCAGCTGTTGGTTTACCAGCTGTGCCGCGCTGGGTAAGCGCCGTGTGTAATGGGTGGGCGGCGGGAGGGGTGGGGCGAGCGGTGGCACAGACTCGGACTCAAATGAGTACCTGGTGTGGCGTGTAAACATCACCACTGGGGAGACAAAGGTGGTGCTGGCCACCCACCCCTCGCGTACCGTACCGGCCGCCTTCATAGGTGCTCGCTAACAGCACTTGGCCCAACAGTCTGTTAAGGCTATACGGGGGATATGTGTCTTTGGGGGGGGGGGAGTTATTTGTGCATGCTATGAGAGAGAGAGAGGGCTGTGTGAGTGGAGAGAGTGAGTGATTTCAACTGTGGTTGTAATAAGGTGATATCATAGGTTATATGGCGGATTCAGTTTTATTTATTTGGTATAGCCCTGGTGGGTGGGGGGGGGTCTTGCACTATGGTTCGTCATGTATGGTAAGCGTTAAATGTTGATGGTTTATTGCTTAATTTTAAAATGATACGGTAAATTGAGTTTGTCATGTTCCAAAAAGTTTTTCGATAGTGGACAAATTTTGGGGCTGAAACGTAGCTGAGCTTTTAACACGCGAGTGAGTCTGGCAAAATGACGCTCGCTTACCTAGTGCTCGCTTACCATGGAACGTTTCTCTCGCGTTACGGTTATTTTTAAAAATAATAATGATTCTATATTTATAAATGTTTTTATTATGCTTGTTTACCCAAGAAAGTCTAAGTCTCAAGACTCTTTAGTCACGAGGAGAGGGTCCTGCCATGTTTTTGCAGTAGGTGGCGATGTTGCTGCTGTGGTGTGTAATGCAATTTGAGTAATTTGCAAGTAATATTTCAGCATTCAACTAAAACTATAAACTATTTTTTATTTTACCAGGTTAGGCCCACTGAGTCCTGCAGCGCTTTTTCAGAAGCGACCTGGCTATCACAAATGATAGCTCAACGAAGTGGCTCATCACCACGTGGACAATTATAGCAGCAACCAAATACTCTAAAACGCACATTTATAGATGTGGACGGAGGAGACCAGAGAACCCGGAGGGACCCCCATGCAGAACAAGGGTACGCGGTCAGGGGTACGGGGTCAGGGGTACGGAGTTATGGGTCAGAAACTCTATACATTAAGGTGTCAGAGTCAGGAATGCACACCATGTCAACCCACACGGTTTGACCCCGTATTCTTGTACAGGGAAATTGAGTTTTCAGGTCCATAAGGCGTACAGCCGTTTCAATACGGGCAACAACAAAAAACAGTCCATTTGTTTGTGTTTCTCCCTTGTGATGGGACTTTGTAGGATGAACGTTGAGATCTATAAAGGGCACGGGGTGACCAATAACGTCTGAATTGGTCTGTAATAAGGGAGTCGCTGATAAGGGGTTGACAGGTATCGGAATGCAACCCATGCCGTTCTTGCTGCGAGGCCGGAGCGGCACCGCTGCGTTGCCACCGTGCCGCCCCCTACGCAGGGAGAGTGGCTGCGACGTGGAGGAGATGTTGGGGAGTTCCGCGCGTTGTGCCTTGGTGTTCTTCACGTGCGTTGTGGCGTTGCATTGATGTGGTCGTGGCGGCGTTGTTGTTTGAAGCTGTTGTAGCCGATGATGATGATGTTGTTGCGCTGCTGTCTGGCGTTGTTATGCCGGTGCCACGCTGTCCCCATACCGCGTTGTTGTGCTGTCGAGTTGTGACGTCACTGTTTTGTTTTGCAGAATCAACGGTGACACCAACGACCTGCCCTGGGAGTTTGTGGTGGAGCGGTATCCGACACTGCTGCTCTTCCCCGCACACAGGTACTCGCCTACCCTTACACGTACCACACACAGATACAGGGCAACGCTGGACATCCCATGGTGATGCGTTACGCTGTACGCAGACCAACAACAATCATCGTGTTGCAGCGCGTAGCCTGACCCCGTAGCCCTGACCCCGTACACCGTAACAAAAAAAAGTAGGAAAGTTAAACCCCTTGCATTGAGATGGTAACTCGGCCCAGGAATGCACTGCCTGGTGGATTGTGCCTTGTGCTCATGTCAACAAATCTTCCCACAATGCTATCGGTTATATAAAACATTTAGGAGTACCGGTAATCCTTTTTGATGATTGAACGGGGGTTGGTTATTATTCAGTATGTATGTATGTTGAACTTCTTTCGCATCGTACATAGCCCACCGCGTGCTAATCGGAGGTGCGGAGGAAGGAAACACTGCTCGAAGAAATGAGTTTGCAAATGAAAATGTAAAAGTGCATAGCTCCAGTGGCTTGGTAGTCTCGGAAGGAAGAGCGTTCCAGACGGCTGCAGAAGCGCATCTGAAAGCGCGCGATTGATGCGGTGACCGTCTTTTAGTCCATGGTCAGCCAAAATCGATACTTGTATATTGGGTAACTATTCGCATGAATATTAACAACTGGTCATCAGGACACATTCTCACGATGTAAGCAAGTGCAGTCTCCAACTCGTATCGTCCACTCTGTCTCTCTACCAGGGACTCTATTCACGTGCTATGAAGAAGGGCCATTGCCGGAAATGTCGCCGATTTTAATATTTGTCCTTTTAAGGTCACATGCGGCGTGCGATCGACGATTACGCCGAGTGGGTTGTCAAACGGGGGAGGGAGGGGCAGCCGCAGGCGGAGACGTCTCCTGTGTGGGGACCATGGCCCTTTTGTCCCGGGCTGTCCCACGGGAAGTGTGAGGCCTCGCTCACGAGAGGAGAGATTCTGCACTCGGGCACTGCAGTGACTATTTTATGAGCGTGACACCGCTTGTTTATATCACGATACGCCGAACCTTAACCTTTCAAACAACAGGTTAATGGAACATAATGGCAGCATTGTCTACTCTCACGGAGTAGAATGGAAGGTGTCGATATTTTCTTTCTTACGGAAATATTGGTGTTTACAGAGAGAGCCTTGAATATATTAGTTGTGTGGATTCTGGGTGGTATCAGATGATGGGCTGGCTTCGATACAATGAGTCATCCGTGGTAGAAGTGTTTTTTTTATCTTTCCATAAGTTAATATGCAGATTTTCTCCCTGTAGTGTTTTAATCGGGTTTCCCCCAAAACAAAAAGGCGTTTGAGTTGGTGTGAGAGTGCCCTGAATGTGTAATCTGACCCATTGTGGTGCACTCGTCTGTGAATGTGAATAGGCCTTTTGAAAACAAGAAGCATGGAGAGCAGTTGCTGCATTCCTGCATGTGTTAACGGGGCCACGTGGAATGCCAGTTGCTGTTTTGGGAAACTGTTATTATGCCAAACGTGTAGAGAGACACGCACACACACGGTAACACCACGCGGGTCATCAAGCCGTACTTACGCCCAAACACCCACCCGCCTGCGTGGCCAGCGGCCTCCACCTCTGTGAGGCCTCTGTGACGTGGACAAAGACGGTGGCTACCAACCCGGGCCACCCGAGTTCGATTCCCACTCACGCCCCCAACACTCGGTGACGATTATCTTAACCGGTCCTGGGCATTCCCCTAGGTCGACTCTGCCTCAAATGAGTACCCGGTAAGATGTGTAAACATCGCCACTGGGGAGACAAAGGCGGCCGGGCGTGGTGCTGGCTACCTGCCCCTCGTGTGCTGTGCCGGCCTGCATAGGTGCTCGCTTAACAGCACTTGGCCCAACAGTCTGTTAAGGCTGCACGGGGGTTCTTTGGGGGGGGAGTTATGTGTGCATGTTATCTGAACCGGTCCGAGGAGGAGGGAGGAGGGGGCAGGATGTTGACCCAAGCAATCTGTTTTTATTTCAATCTCGTGAGAATGGGCCTGGAAAATGTTTGTAGGGGGCCTCTTAGGAATTGATTTCCTGTTGGTCATCTCTCATCAGTACGGATTTTCTTAACTTGATCAGAGTTCGAAATTATTTGCCTAAACAAAAATCGTTGGCATTTCTGCACCCAGTTTTATTAAAAGCGTTGTGGCCTTGCTGACGATTCGGAACCATTACGCGGTTGTCCGTCAATGCAGGCAGCGGCTGGGCGCTAATATTAGAGAGCACTTTGCTTCTAACTGCAAGGTCCGCTACAATCGACCTGTCCGTGTCTCGCCTATGCGCCGGCGTTTGCTTTCATAAATCAACCTCGGCGATTTGCACAACTTCACGTTGTCAGTACACTGCTGGATAACGGCCTCCCTGCTCTGCATCAGCCTTTGCAGTTTCTTTTACTGCACCACGCCGGTAGTGTGCTGCCTTTTTGCGCTTTCAGATGCGCTTCTGCGGCCGTCTGCAATGCTCTTTCTTTCGATATTAGGTAGCCAGTGGAGCTGTGCGCTTGAAAATCATCTAGATTGAAAACTCATTTCTTGAACCGCTTTTTGTGTTTAGTTTGTTGTTCTTCCCCCGCACCTACGATTAGCGCGGTTGGCTACGTACGGTGCAAAAGAAGTTGAACACGCGTACAAGGGGAGCACTCAGGATGGGTTCAGATATCACTTGGAGTTGCACGGTGCTTTGACCTATCAGTCCGCTCTCTGTGGTTCGTGGCTTTGCGGGTTATGAAAACCCCCTGCGTAATATAATAACACTTAAGTCAGTGTTGGGGAGTAATTTGTTACAAGTAATGCACAGATATAATCAGATTACCAATGGCAAAGAACAGTAATCCTGTGTGTAATCCTATCGTAGCATCTAATCAAGTTACCGTCACTGGGAATGTATCGATTGATTTTTATGACTTCTATGATTTTTTAAAAATGGTTTCCAATAGTCGGTAGCGTAGACCGTTGAGAGGACCACAGCAGCCGGTCTGTGTATTGGTCTAGAGTCCACGACCGCCGTGCCTGATTCTCCCGCAAATGTTTTCTCCTGAGTGCCAACCAGCAGAACCTCCCATTTTTGTGTCGTTCTGGATTAAGCAGCATTTCGTATTGCGCAAACCAGCACGTGCACCGCTCGCGTGCAATCGCCGCCGTTACCGAGGCTCTCCGAATATAACTTTGACCTCCACTGCGGCGTACAATTGTGTACCATCAGCATGTTGATGGGACTTGATGTCGTGCGATGAGGTGACATCGGCGAGAGGCCTGATTCCGAACCCACACCCGCCCCGCACAAGCTACAACCAGAGAACGGTCAGACTGTCTGAGGTCAAATCAACCGAACATTAGTTAAGTTAACAATGAAAGCAGTCGTTGAAGGCAACGATGTAATCGTATTTTGTTAATTTTGAAATTTGAAATGTGGGACTACAATGCATCGCTTCTAAAACGTTCGGTTCTTGGGGATCGGAAACTCGAGTGTACGCTGCTGCTGCTGCTGCTGATTCTGCGAGCTGGTCCCTGCACTGTGAGCGCTTGCCAAGTTTGTCACCGATCACCCAGCAACACGGAGGCCAGGGGTTGGCGGATCGCGATGTCTGTGACGCTCCGAAAGCGACTGAACGGCGGTGGTGGCGGTCAGGAGATGCGAGCACGACAAGTTGTCTTGTGAACCCATCCGTGCGGACCTTTGAAGTATTTATCCCTTTGCAAGTCTAGATGGCTCATCAAAACAATTTTCCCGCACCTCCGATTAGCCACGCTCGGCTACGTACGGTGCGAAAGAAGTTCAACATACGTACAACCTTGCTCAATTCAACTCTTGTCCATCACAACCACTGAAAACATTTTATTTATTTAGAGCTACTTTTTGTCTTTAGTTTTTTGTCCTTCCCCCCCCCCCCCATGCACCTTTTTAAATAGCCACGGTTGGCGACTCAGGGTGCGAAAAGTTCAACGTACAGAGACCGCGCCGTTTGTTGCCGGCCGCTTGGCGTTTGGCGGCCTTCGAGCCCTGTGCGCAGCCCCAGCGACCGAGTTACAATAAAAACAAACCGCGCCGGTCAGAGGCTACCGGCAGCGTCTCCCCGCAGCCTTGTGGCGTGAGAGGCTTTCTGCCGGGACGACGAGCCACGCCGAGCCACGCCGAGCCACGCCGAGCCGGCCGAGCCGGCTGTGCCGCTGCTTTCCCAACGCTGGCCCCGGCGTTTGGGGTACGCAGCAAATTTGATGGTTTCAGAAAAAAAAGTTTTAAGTGAAAAAATAGCTGTGTATCTGTTGGAAATTATCTAATTTACAGTGTGTGTGCAACGAATGATCACATGTCGTGAAATCAAAACGTTGTTTACCCGAGTGTGCCTGTGTGTTTTCGATTGGCAAATTAGCATTGCTCACAGACCCATACCAGTGTTTAATAACAAATAATTATTGCGTTGATGATAGGCCAATAGAAAGGACCCGTACACTTCAGGCAAATACAAAGCTCCCCCGTTTAGCTTTAACAGACTGTAGGGGCAAGGGCCGTTAGCGAGCACCTATGAAGGCCGCAACGGTACACAAGGGGCTGGGTGGTAAACACCACGCCCGACCGCCTTTGTCTCCCCAGTGGTGATGTTTACACATCGCACCAGATACCCAATTGAGGCCGAGTCGACCTAGGGGAGGCCCAGAACCGGTTCAGATAATCGCCACCGGTGTTGGCCATGAGCGGGAATCCAACCCGGGTCGCCAGGTTTATTAGGCAGCGCGCTAACCGCTGCACTCCCTTCCCCCTCACAGACACACACGCACGCGTATTAATTTGTGAGACTTGTAATGTTATTCTATTGGAGCAATTGCCGAGAGCAGGGCATTTGTCATTTTCACAGCTATCCAGAGGTCACCGAGTTGACGTTACGCCTGGCTGCATTGTCTCTCCACTGCGATTACAGACCGAGCCCAATACTGGCGCTCGGTGACCTTAGTCCTGTGCATTCAATATTTTTGCACAATTAGGACCCAAGTTATAAACAAGGTCCTCGCCTTTAAACATCTGGCAGCTCACCCACATTCAGTTGAAGCAAGCCTGACTGTTGATGAGACACTGAATATCGAAACCGTTCCAGTGTTTGCTTATTTTGAACCACTGCTGCTGAAAAGAGGCACTCCCAGAAGGCTGTGCTGCCAATGGGATGTGTATAAAACGCACGTATGATTAATCTGGCAAGACAAATATATTGCAATGAGGCATTGTCTGCTTATTTTGTGACTGATTTCGGGTTCAGTTGAGCCAAGGGAGAGAGGCTCTCAAGTGCACTATCACACCACGCCACAACTTCCCACTCGCACTTCCTCGCTCGTGGTTTCACTCTCGGCGTTTGCCACAATCTCGAAATCACGGCGGTGTGTTGCCCACCTTGTTGCACAGTACTCACCCGCATGGCGCAGCCACTCGCTCATCCAACGCGGCCGTTCCGTCACGGCGCAGCGCTCCGTTACAGCGCCGCTTGTGTCCTACCGTACGGAGCCCAACGCGGCAACCGGATGTCGGTCGCAAATCCCACCGTTGTAATCCGAGTCGCGCTCAACTCTCATTGACGTCACGCGGGTCGCTCGCAACGCGTCCCCACGGCCTCCTCCCGGATCGCGTCTCGCCAGCCAAGGAGCCGTGCGTCTCGTGCGAGTGAATCGCGGTGCCCACCACGCCCGAATGAAATGCCCACCGCGCAAACGACTCGCACGAGCGGCGTTTGCGCTGTCCTCTCTCGCTCGCCGAAGAAGGCTCCGGGGGTTTCTTTGCAGTGTGGATTTTGGATTTTGCTTTTGTTTCCGCCGAGCCGGGGATGGTAGACTGAAGACGGAAGCGCTCAGGAAAAGTGCATCATAGCTCCAGGACGCCACTGGAGCTGTGATGTACTTTTACATCGTCTACATTGAAAACTAATTTCTTTTCAAACTGCTTTTTGTGTGTCTAGTTTTGTTGCCCTTCCCCCGCACCTCCGATTCGCACGGTTGGCTCCTAACGGTCCGAAAGAAGTTCAATGTACATTGATACATACGTTGACAAAGCTTAAACATAGCGCTTACGTGACAACCCTGGCGTTGTAAGAACGGCGCAACATGTACGTATTTATTTAGTCACTTATTTTCTGCTTGCCGTGGTCTGTGATCTGGCACCGGCAAGTTGCCGTCGCTCGGTGTGGCCACTTACCGTAGACTTTGCCGAGTGCGTGCGAGACTGTCGTGGAATCGGTGCAGGTGAAGCGAGTTGTGTGGCTAGAAGATGTTGACTACCTCGCCTGGTGTACAGGAGGGCTTGGGTTTGATCCCGACCCTGACGCCTGCTGTATATTCGGAGCTTGCGTGTCTCTCCCCCCGTTATAACGGTGCGCGTTCCGTGTTATAACGGTGTCTTTTCCGTTATAACGGCGCCCATTACACGTTATGACGGTGTGCGTTGTGCGAAAGTGTTCCCGAATTGAAGAGCCGCGTTATCGCAAACACGCGTTTTAGTGTGAGCACCACGCACTCAGCGGGGCCTTGTATCGTCACTTCGTTTGATATTCTCGTCTTCAATTATTTTCGCCGTTGGTTTTGACGGTGCGTTCCAAACCTAGTCACGGCGCCGCCGTGTTCCAACAAGGTTACAGAAGCACTCCTCTCCAGCAGTCGAAATTCCACGTCACCATGGCAGAGGCCGGTTTCTCCATGAGACAACAGATGTTGAATTTCCCCTGTGGAGTCGTAATTTTATTGACCCTGAAGGAATGATGGGCACAATCATCCCCTGGCCACGCACGTAGATGCAGAAGACATACATCTGCATATCCGCGCACATAAACGTCTGTTCCCAAACATACTCGACACACACGCACTCGTGACACGGACGTGAGCGTAAATCTTTGCTTACGCCCACGTGTTATTGTAGGGAAAACTAAATCGGATAAAAAGTGTTGAAAAGCTGTTGGTTAGTGCCTGGCAACACGTCAATCCACAGAACCCACAGCTAAACTCTCGCATAGCAGACTTCCCCTGCGGTCTACAGCGGCCCGGGGGAGTGGGGCACTAGGGGGCGGGGGGACTGGGTGGGATAGTGGAATCGGGCTGGTTGGGATGGTGGACTCGGGCTGGTTGGGATGGACTCGGGCTGGTTGGGATGGTGGACTCCACGACTCTACGTAGCGGATAGCTCAGGGTGGGGGTAAAGCGTGGGCATCTCCTCGCGCAATTCGCCACCCGGCCCGTGCCCGCGTTTGTGATTCCAGATAATTGGCAAAAGCTGTGGGGCAAAACACGTGACGAGGGCAACACCACGCGAGTCGTCACGTGGAGCGTGTTAGCGGGCTTGCTTGTTTTCCATTCGCAGGTCACGGGGTGAGAGTGAACTCGGCTCTCGGCGAACGTCACCTCGGCGGGCGAACGTCACCTCGGCGGCCGATCGAGCTGTTCCATCGCCACCCCGCCGCCACCGCCTTACTCTCTGCCTTGCCCTTCCCCGTTTCCGCTTGCCCCGCGGCACGCCCCTCTGCCCGTGCCGTGGCCCCCACAGGAAGGACATGAGCGTGCGCTACCCGGACGAGGCGCCCTACTCGCTGCCCGAGCTCGGCCGCTTCCTGGTGCGGCACGCGAGCGGCGCGGCGCGCGAGCGGCTCGCGGCCTCCACGTCCAGCGGGGAGCAGCAGCAGCAGCAGCAGCATCAGCAGCAGCAGCAGCAGGCACGGCCGCCACATGCACGGCTCGCAGCTCTCACCACTCGCACCACAATCACTTGCATAGCACTCAAACCGCACTCACTCGCACCACTCTTTATCACTCGTGTAGCACTCACTCACTAGCACTCACAGCACTCGCCACTCACACTCGACAATGCTCGCAGCACTAGCTTACAATACCACTCAACTCTCTCGCTCATCCACACTCGCTCTCGTTCACTCACTCTCATTCACACGCTCGCCCTCTCACACCCGGGGACGTAATCTAGCGGACCTCCCACATGGACGTCGGTCATAAGTTAAGATTCCTCAACATGGCAGCGTCTCAAACTCTGTGTCCTCACTCCCCAGCACGCGGCGCGGCCTCTGCACATGTCTAACGGAATACCGATCACGTGATGGACCCACGAAACATCGCGCACGCTCGGTGACTGATAAACACGAAGCGGCGCGGCGGGGGCCGGGGGCAGTGCGGCCAGGGCAGCTTCTCACAGCCTCGAGCGCCGTGTGGCCGGCGGCTGATGAATCGAGCGGAGTGTGGGTGGGAGGGGGCGTTCACAATGCGCCACTATTCTCAATGCCTCGCAGGCCATTCTGGTTCCATTGCGCGTGCGGCGATCAGCGCGGCCATTATTCCGTCGGTGCCCACGGCTCTTTTTGCGTGCGCATAAATCACCGCCCCGTTTCTCCTCGAGCTGTTTAGACTCCGCTCAAATTGCTCCGTTCGGAAACCGCAAACAGGAGGTGGGCAACTCACGAGGGAACCGAAGCTGCTCGGCTTGGTGGCACGATAATTAATGTTTCATGATCTTCCGAGATCCCATTTCCTGTTTCATCTCTCTCTATCTGCCATGTCCTCTGACCAAGGGCTTATATCTACACCCCCAGTGAACCTCCGCTCAATGGGAGGTTAATCCTTTTGCACTGTCCCTGTCATTTAAATTCAGGCTTTGGAATTCCTTCGTTTGCCTCCAATTACCGCATTTCCATTCTCAATGAGTTGCCACAATCCGGGATCATCATTCGATGTTGGCAATACAGTCTCTGGGGCCTTCTGCGGTGGTAGCAATGGATTTAAACCGGCCAGCTAAGCCTGACGGGCGAGAGCGAGCCGCTCGCAATCGGAAGGTCGCGACGTCAAATTCCGGTTGGATGTTGATTCAGCCCATCATCTCTCCTGGGTCAACAAAATAGGTACTGCTCTCTGTTGGGAAGTAAACTAAAAACCACACTCAAACTAAACCATTTTTATTTCACCAGGCAAGGCCCAATGAGATATGTACCTCTTTTTCAGAAGCGACTTGGCTAACACAAATGATAGCTCAACGAAGTGGCTTGTCATGTTGAAGTTTATAGCAGCCAAATACAAATGCACGTTCATTCTAAATGTGAGGGAAAAACCGGAGGCCTCGGAGAAAAATCTAAACTACAACAAGGAGAGACATGCAAACTCGGCGGGGGTCGGGGATCGAACTCTCGACCTCCTGTATACCAGGCGAGGTAGTTAACATCTCCTAGCCACCGTGGCGCCCCTCTCACCATCGTAACAGTGATCGTCCTGTGGATAGACTCATCTCTGCCATAGGGGATGTGGAATTTCCAGCACTGTCTCAGTGCTGTAAACAGGACATCACCGGAGCAGGAAATCTCCGCTGAAATCCATTGGCACCTCTGCGGCAGCACCCGAAGCCTCCCAAACCGTGCGTGGCCCAGCCTCGCCGCTGTCCTGGACATCACCAAGCCTCAACCCCCAACCCCCAACCCCCCCCCCCCCCCCCCAGCCACTTAAAAGGAATACACAACCCAAGACTCGGGGAGAGCTCTCGTCGTTTCTTGGGCTGCAGGTCGCCCCCGCACCATGGAACACACACACACAGGCCAGCGTGTTGCACCGGGCTGAGCGATCACTGCAGAACATGGGACAGCAGCGCTTAGAATGGCAACCGCAATGTTTTCTTCATTAATGAGAAAAAACTTAATTGTTCTAAAGCCAGTAAACTGTGGGGAGAGACGGGGGCACCCTGAGGTCCCAGCGAGGGCTGCGAGCCGCTCGACCGTGCCGGTGACAGTCACCGGAATCTGGCGACCGTCTCCAACCGCGACTCTCTGCGTTGTCGCCCACCCCCCCCGGCAGGCCGAGCTGCACCAGCAGCAGCGCGAGGCCGGGCGCCTGCGCGAGTCGGCGCGGGTGCTCGCGGCGACCGAGTCCCAGCTGCGAGGCCGCGTGTCGGCGCTGCGGCGCGAGCGCGGCCGTCTGCGGCGCGACGTGCGCCGCCTGGGCCGCGCGGCGCACCGTCTGCGGCAGCACTGGGGGTGGCTGCGGGGCCCCGGCGACCTCCACGGAGACCTCCGCGCAGACTCCCCCGGGGGGGATGCGGCGCTGGCGTTCCAGAGCGCCGTGCGGGCCCTGTCGGCCGAGAACTCGGTCCTCAAGCTCTACATCGCCGCCCTGGAGAGGAAGGTGACCGCCCTCCTCGCTCGGCAGCAGCAGCAGCAGCAGGAAGGCGATAGGCGGCAGAACAAACGGCAGCACTTTCACGAACATTACCAGTGGCATCAACGGCAGCTGCAGCAGCAACGGAAAGAGCTGCAGCAACCCCAGCAGCAGGTGCCGCGTGGGCAGGACAAACATCACAATCATTACCAACGGCGTTGGCAGGAAATTAAAGATCGGCGAGAAGATCGGCAGGAACACTGCCGCAGCCGACCCGAGCAGCAGCAGCAGCAGGAGGAGCAGGAGGAGGAGGAGCAGGAGCAGGACGCTTGCGAGTCGCGGGACGGCGACCCCGGCGAGCGGCGTGGGTCTTTGCTCGGGTCGATGGTCATGCGCGCTGCGGCCGACGGAGCGGCCGACGGAGGCACCGCTGGGCAGTGCGGCGCTGGGGATTTTGAGAGCGCGCAGAGAAGTGTCGAGCCACTGGACGGCGCTTGAAGGTGTCAAACTAAGGGTTCGGAGTGCACGCACGAGGTCTTGGAATAACTGCTCCTCCGCGGCAGTAGCAGGAAGTCTGTAATTAGCAAACAGGTTTGGTGTCTGTTCATCGTCGTAATGAAATGACGATCATTTACAGAAGGGGCCCCATTGAGTCCATGGGGCTGAATGCTAATTTATGTGGCCGATTAAACGGATGCCTTAACTGTTTTTAATTTATACATTTTCTTGAAAGTCCTCAGTTTTATGAGCAAGTGACGATTATCTTAACTGGTCCTGGGCCTCCCCTATGTTGTCTTAACCTCAAATGAGTACCTGGTGAGGTGTGTAAACATCGCCACTGGGGAGACAAAGGCAGTCAGGCGTGGTGCTGGCCACCCACCCGCTAGTGTGCCGTGCCTTTTATAGGTGCTCGCTAACAGCACTTGCCCCAACAGTCTTAAAGCTATACAGGGGATTTTCGTTAGTGTATGCACAGTGTGAAGCAGCTTCAAGTATACCAGTTCCCAAAAGGCACAGGATTCTGCTCGAGATGACGCAAATCCAGTCGTGACTCACAATTTAATTCCAGATCAATTGCAATGTGCGTCACGTAAGTGTGCAAATTCTACATGGACCACTCTGGCCATCTCTCGCGGGGCCCCTCTCTCCTCATTAACTCTGCTCCAGCAATCATCAGGGGCTTCCCAGTGGTGGGATGTTGTTTCTGCTGCTGCTGGAATTCCCACGCCCTGCCAACGATGTCCAAGCTGAAGACCTTCCAGAGCTTATCTGCCTTTTTGCTGTATGGCAATTGACCTCTAAAATCACTGCTGCTGCCCCCCCCCCCCCCCCCCGCTGCACACACCCCCCTCCTAATCACTCAAACCCTGCCTGGTACGACCTCCTGCTCTGTACAGGCAGTAGTGCATATGCAGTTTCATTGACACAAATTTCCGTGTAAGCACGAGGGAAAGGACTTCTGTGCTCGACTCGTTAGGCAGGCAAGGCCCACACCATGCACCCTCCCCCCTCCCCAAGCCGGGTGGGGCAGAAGGAAACATTCCACAAGGCCCACCTCGTGAGTTGTGACAACAGCTAGGACCCACCCAGGAGGATGCAACTCCAGCGTGCCAACGTTGAGGCAAGATTTGTTTATCAAAATCTTTCCGGGGAAGGGAAACACTGCAGTAAGGATGGAGGTTTTTTCATGTTTAAGCCCTTTTATTTTGTCAAAGGTGTTGGGGGGGGGGGGTCAACTATTCCTGCCACTGCATAGCCTGTGGTGCTAATCCACCCAGATGTTTAAAAGCTTTTTTTTCTGCTTCTTACTCGAAGCCATACTTTACAGAAGGGGACAAAGTTGCAACATGTTGATTCAGGGAAATGTGCATAATAAAATAAGTACACAAGCCAGTTTGACAGTACTTGGGGATTTTTATTTCATAATTACCAATCATAAAACAAGTTCATTGCCTCAAGAAATGGCCAGCCTCTGCCTCGCGTGACCCTTTATTGCTAAAAGTATTCAGTGGATGCTCCATTCACATGGCCCGGCAACAACGCTGGGGATTAACAACACAACATCACCTTGCACATGCGGCACGTGACAAGTCACAAGTCGAGCAGCTCCAGTGCTGCCCTGTTGCCCGCCCTTCAAATTCTGGCTTCTGAACGCCACTTCCGGGCAGATTCCTCGCGGGGATGACAGGGACAGACAATCACAGCCAAGCTCGACCACCCAAATCGGATTCATCCATTCAGATTTGCCCCCAGATACCGTGCAGATACTCGGTTCGTCTGCCCCATTCAATTCTTTACGTGAGCAACACATGCACAGATTCATGCACGCAAAAAAGTGATTTTCCATTGGAGACAGACACGTCCAGCTAATAACATGCCCCCACAGCCATCATGAGACTGCCTCATATGCACGTGTGACTCAAAAAAATCGTTCCCTATAACAAGTATCACGACCTTCGCGACTCCCATCTCTACAGCATGGACAAATTCATGCACAACAACTTACAAGCATTGAAGGGAATGGGGACACATTTTGTATACAATAGATGCTCGGATCAAGCAGCCTTCAAGCAGGCATTTCCCCTGAACATCCACTTTATCCGCAGGATACGGGCACCATTATTTTGCTAATTGTTAACCAACCAAGCACTCACCTTAAAAAGCAATGACCTCAAGCTATGGTGTGCACGTGCCGCGTGGGTTAATGTTCCTTCTTTACACACAAAGGATCTCAATTACAACAAAACGAGTTTATAATACGCTCCCTTATGCCCATCACATGCACTGCTTTCAAATTCGCTGGTTAAGACTGGAAACCGAAACCCGTTATATCCCAGTCCAGCGAGGTTCTATTGAACGATTACCGTAGCCCAGCATGCGTCCACGCGGCCAATCCCGGTTCACAGGAGACACAGCAGGGACTCGGTGTAACACACACACACAGCGCGCGTGTGCATTCAAACAGAACCCACATTTTTTTCCCCCCCATCGAAACAACTTGAGATAAGTGACCAAACAGAATGTACGCAACAAGTCTCCGTGAATGCAAAGTGGTCGTCTTCAGCCGCGGTTCTCTTCACATCAGATGCGGATTTTAATGTCAATCCACCAACGCCAGGAGTGGCCGCCTCCCATTGCCACGGCTCCACCTCGGGTCGTTACGCCCCAAGAGCAGAGGCCGCACGTTTCAGAGCCGTGCCATTCATCCCTGGCTGTTGAACGCCCCCCCCCCCCCATCCTCACCCGCTGTGAAGGGGGTTACAGAGGGAGACGGCCTCCAGCAAACCGCATCCATGACAAGAACCAAAAGCGAACAGCCCTGGCCCTGGGGGAAGGACCGTAATATTGACACGCTCAAGGTGGAGGCGCCGGACACGGGTGCTGGTTGTTTACGCCGCGGGTCAACCTGCTCCCGATCCCTCTCCAAAACGCCCGTTTGAGCGAAGAAGTGAAGCGCACAGTGCAGCCCGTGGGCACGGAGCAGGCACGTCACTTGGTGCCACCCGAGGGGAAAAACTCTGCAGAAACTTGTTGTTTTTGGTGTCTGGCCAGAGATGGCACGGGGGATGTGATGATCATTGAGAGCGTTATCACCATTGAACTTACTGGCCATATAGCTTGGTAGCACTTTGCATTTTTCCTATCTCAGGTGGTACCAATGTGTGCGCTGGCCCAAGGACGGAAGCCGATGGGGCGACGGGCAAGTGAATGGGGGGTGGGAGGGGGGTGTAAATAAAAAGCCGAATTTTACATTAAATCCCAGTGGCTGCTCGTCTGTTCAGGCACCGCACCAGAGTTCTGTTCCTGGCCACAGGCGACAGTGACGGGCGATATCCGAACCGGTTCTCCGACAACTCTCTCCAACCAGCCCGGTGAAGTATGGCCAAGCAACCCACATTACCCAATTACCAAACGGGTTTCAGCCGCAACTCGGACCAACGTGAATCCAAGTGCTACCCCGGGTGTCCAGCGAGCAGGAGGCTGGCACTTGGGCAGGTGGGCGGGCACGTCTGCCTACAGACCCTGGTGTTGCCCCATCCGAAACGGATTTATAAACTTACCTACAGATCGCATCGGTCGAATCCAATTTTTTTTTTTTATTCCAAAAAAAAAAAATCGCACAAAGCACTCGCGGACGAGGAGCTCGTGGTGGACGACGCCGGCCCGGGCCCCCGCTTACCCCCATTCACAGTCACAGGGTTATCGTTGTAAACGTGAGGGTAAAACAAACCGCAGCTGCGGCACCACCACTCCCCTGCAGTGGGTGGGGGGGTGGGCAGTGGCTCAAGGGAGGAGCGATTCACATTTTAGATCCCCAGTCGTTGGGCGAGACGCTCGTTAGCGGCCTGTGTATTAACACAATCGGGGCCGTTAAAGTTAGCGGGGAGGGGGGGGGGGACAACACCACAGGAACGAACGTAAAAATAAACTCGCGCTGCCGACCCAGCCTCTCTGGGGGTTCAACCAGAAAAAAAATTGCGCGGTGAGGATCAGCGGAGCCAACTGCCGTGACCTACTTTGAAAGGCCGGGTAGGTGTGACCACGGCCTAAATGAGTGGCCTTCACCACCCCCCCCCCCCTGCACGCACTAATTAGGAATGATAACGATGAAAGTCCGCGGCAATGTTTCGCAGGGTGACAATGCAAACAAGGCTCGCGCGTACGTTACCCTTGCAGATAAAATCAATTGTATTTCCCCCCTCCCCCCTCACATTTCACCAGCTGCCCCACTTTGTTAATGACGATGCTCGCGCTGCGAAACGTATTCTCTGCGGCACGGAGGCGCAACGATCGACGTGGGGGGGGGGGGGGTTACTGTGAAGCAGCATACACGAGTTCACTCTTGTGCACTACATCCTGACAGACAATTGAACCATCAGCAGTAATTTTAAGGGCGACTCTCGACGATTCATCCTGGGACCGGACACCATTCGTTCTCCTGAATGTACTTTTAGATTTGCTTCATTTCCCTACTCAACTCATGCAGCGTCATCAATAGTTCGAAATGTGTTGTCCATTAATCCATTTGTGAAAGACGGTAGCTTGGTACAAGATACAAGAAAAAAGTATCGTTTTTTTTTACTTAATACACAGCACTATGTGAAATGATTGCACGGTTATTTTCCATTTACTACGCACACAAGTGGTATTTAGGGACTTACAACACTGGCTCCGGAAACCTCGCAGACCCTGGACAGAAATCAACAATTGTTGCACCCAAAGGGCACCGCGGAAACTGGCGCTAGCCGCTCAGCCTGGTCCTGGCTTCTGTGGTTGCGATCCCTGTGAAGGTCGCATCACATTGCGACCGCCGACCACCACTGGAGCCCCAACCACCCTCATTGGCGCAGCCGCGCTGCCTTTTCCCATCCGTCCCCGCAGCGGCAACGTGCCAAGGGAAGCCGTTGGACCGTCCGCTGGGCGACCATCGCGCGCGGCCGTGTCGCGCATGCACCTCGGCCCGGTTTGCGTGCAAATCCCACGGACTAGTCGCTATTAATGTTACGGCAACGACATTAAACACTGCCCACACACTTTTTTGTTTGTATGCGAACACCGACACTTTTAGTAGCAACATCAACACTAACGACAACACCACAAGCAACACCAAAACCGCCATTATCACCGCAACATGGCGCTACGCCTACCTCTGCCAACGCAAATAAAAATGCACCCGTCACAAATGTACACACGCGCGGGCGAGGCGCAGGCAAGATGGAGTGGCATGCACCGGCGCCCTCTCGTTCTGATCTCGTCGATTGCTCGCGGCCGAGCGAGGCTTCCCCCCCCCCGCCCCACCCAACGCTCATCCATGAGTCCACCCCCCCATCACCCCATCACCCCATCACCCATCCGGCCTCCTCAGCTCTTGGCCCCGTTGGCTACGAGCGTCGTCTTGGAGGCGGAGCGCGGGGGACCTTCTCCGTGGCCCTCTCCGGGCGCCGGGGCGCCCGGCCCCCGCAGGAAGGGCTCCTTGCGCGTCACGTAGCCGCCGTCGCCGCCCACGATGCTCTCCTCGTCCTCGGCCGGCTCGGCGCGCTGGCACAGGCGCAGGCAGCACCAGCAGCCGAGCAGCAGCGTGCCGAGCGCCGCCACGGCGATGAGGATCACGATCACCGTCACGACGCCCGTCGTGGGGCTGTGGTCCAGCACCGTCATGGCTCGATGGTGCGAGTGCTACGGGCTCCCGCGGGCGTCCGCTTCTCGGTTGCGAGACCCTCGGTCGCTCGTTCCTCTTCGCCGAGCCTGCGCACGACAACAACAACAACAACAACGTGTTCAGTGCGGGAGCACGCGGCTGCACCCTCCAAGATCAACCCACAAGTGTCCCTTCAATCCAGGAGGCGGAGGGCCCTTCCCTTGGCCTCCTGCTCCTCCCGGCAGGAACAAACAGCAAGCTGTGGGCACAGTCAACCAACGGGAAGCGAAACGCACCAAAGCCCAGATTGCCGCAGTTGGCGCTCCTGCGTCTCGGATAAAGGCTTTAAGTGTCTCAGAGCGGCGAGCGGACACTACTGGGGCGCCGGCGACACGGCAGTTCTGGGGGGTCCCGTGCTTCACCCCGACCGGGTGGCACTGCGGACAAAGGTGTTCAACCGAGATCGGAAAGTGTCCCGTTGAAATTCCCGCTGGGGGCCGACTCGGCGCATCAGCTTAGAAGGCACTTGATACAGGTGGCACCACTTTACGTGAATTCGACAGACGTCATCTTGTGGACAAGGCTGGACTCCCAAAAACCACGAAAATGTGGAATTGTCATCGCTAACATCGGGGCTGCGAACTGGTGTATTTACAGGGCTGCAGCGGTAATGAAGTTTTTAAAAATGTTTAATAATAAGACAGTTCTTCCAAATAACCACTTCCATGACCCCCACAGCTACTACCACAAGGAACAGGTGGATTGGCGTGAACAAAACCCACACTGCCGGTTATTCGGGTTTTATCAAAGCAATCTACAACTTAGGTTTCAGCCACATCACGATTGGTCAACTAAATATGTACACGCATGCAAATCGCCAAATTCTAAATAATCCATTGGAAACATCTTTACTCAATCCGTGCTGGATTACATTGACAACTGACAGTGACTGGGAGGCATTTTTGGTTGCCAAGCCTCAATAATTTACGGGGATTAAAGAGGAAGTGATTACAAGGGGTGGCCTGAATATCACATTTTACCATTGCGTCAGACCCAGAACAACATCGGAGCAAAGGGCTTGAGTCAGAGATAAATCGCTTTTTATACAAGAGATGAAGTCAACAGATGAGCGAATCCGATAAGAATGGATTAGAGCGACAAGTGTGAGCCAAGGCACAGGTGTAGGAGGATGCCAGAGACGCAGACAAGTGATGACAGGTGTCGGCAAGAGGTGGACGTGCAATATGCTCCAGAGTAACGAGGGCAATGGCGACGGGACTCGAAGGACCGAGATATACTGGGGGAAAATTAGAAAGCGCCGCTTAAAGAAAAATATAATACCAGCGGGAACAGTGCCCTCCCCCCCCGCCCGCCACTCCAACCCCCACCGAATATCACATGACCACTACAGGCCGCGCGCACTGCGTAGCGGAGGTGCTAATCGAAGCCGAGTGCTAACGTAATCACGTGCAAGATAATAAAAACGGGCCCTCGTCATTTGGAAAAATTATCCCCTCTCGTAACGTTTTCCAGCATTCGACACTTTAGGCCGGGGACGAAGGTAAACGACGAAAAAAATGGGGGAATCAAACAGGAAGCCGGCACGGTGCACCACAGCGAGAAATCTCAATCCGCCCCAAACGACGAGCGAAAGCGGCGGCGCCAAGCGAAGGGCAGGGGGCGGCCGCTTTGGTGGGGGTGGCCGCCTTCATCAGCAGGGCGCCCAGACGGCAGGGTCAGAGGCTCGAGTTAGGCGCTGGGGAGGGAACTTCTTGTGCGTCTAGGCTGGGGGTTAATTGCGGAGAGAGCCCCTCCACCGAGGACTGGACTTGGTTCCATTTTCAAACCCCCCCCCCCCATCGCCGGTAACACGACGCAGGCACCCCGTGAAGACGCCGCGGGCGGTTTTGCAGCACCCGCTCGCTCGCGTCCCCGCTCGGCTGGCCTGGCGCGCGCCTCTCACCGTGTCACTGGTGGGCCGCCACCGCCGCACTTGCGGCCGGGAACGCAAGCATGTAGGGGATTAAAACAATTTTTTATTTTACTAGCAAAGGCCCACTGAGCTATGCGGCTCTTTTTTTCAGAAGCCACAATTGATAGCCCAATGAAGCAGCCTTTCATGTGGAAAATGTATAGCAGCCAAATACAATAAACACACGTCGATTCTAAATGTGGAGGGAACAACCGGAGGACCCGGGGAAAAATACACGCGATCACGGGGAGAGACACGTAAACCCCAAATGTACAGCAGGCGTCAGGGTCAGGATCGAACCCACGACCTCCTGCATAGCAGGTGAGGTCGTTAACATCGGTACCGCGGCGCCCCGATTGCATCCTCCACGCAGGCCACTCGTGAATCCGAGGGGCGTTCTCTGCCAGGGCCGCACGGCATGAAGCATCACAGGCTGTTGGTACAAGGGTCCGGTTTATTAACAGCAGCAGCAGCAGCGCGTCTGCTGTGACCCTCTGGGGTCAGTTAAGTGTGGCCTTTGCTAAAAATAGTGGCTTCGGAAGGACCGACTACATCTCATTTCTTTGATTTGCAACAGCACAACCGGGAGCCAACTAGTGGTAAAATACTAAAGTATACGGACGACTAGAACATGCAGACATTAATAATAACGCTCCGTTTAAGTTTGCCTCCAACGGTTTTGCCCGAAGGATATCTTCCGGTCAGCATTCCTCTACGTTTGGAAGACAACGGCGTGGGGCCATTAACTAAGCATTCCTCTGGTAATCTTTTATTTCGCTGTCATGCATTTCTTGCTGCGACAAACAATTCGAACGGCACAGCACGTTTCCAGAAAATAAAATTCCTAACAGAAGGGAGCTAAAGAGGCCGGGGAGGTGCTTCAGAGGACGGTGCCGAGCCGGACACTGCCGAGAGTTTTAAATCCGTATTACAGCCACCCGTGGTTAAGCGGGTTCGCAAGTCGAGTGAGTTGACGTCATGGGAAGCCGGGGGGGGAAGAGCTGAGCTCCAACAGTCACGCACCGCCACACCGCAGTGTTCTCAAACACGAGACGATGTGTTGTTTTGTGAGCATTCCCAACAGAATCGTCTCTTGAAATGGTGCTGAAGGAACAATATAATAAAACTGGGGGGGGGGGGGGGGGAGGAAACATATATATATAGAAAAAATATTCATCAGATGCAGCCAGAAGCTGCCCAAGCATTCGGCGCTTCTGGCCCAAGCTAAACGCTGCCTGTCAGGGATTTCCTGCCCAGATCGCTCTGTCAGTTGGAAATGAAACTTCATGATTACCTGCCAGAGCAGCAAGGCCACTTTGACAACCAGGGGATAATGAGGTGTGCGCATAGAAAAATGTGGCAGATCAAAATGAGCACCAACCCATTGCACAACTGAGATAACTTTATCTCCGTTTTATGGAAACACGTATTGCAAAGCAGTAACAACTGCAAATACATTTTTTTACTTTTACCATTTTTATTTACCGTTTTTACTTATTTCTCTCCGATCTAACGTACCCGCAGCAGACACCTTTCGGGGAGATAAAATGACCCGGAAGCGTGTAACTGTGGCCTTGGGGGTCAGGCAGCCTCGCGTTCTTCGTCGGCTCTGGAAATGGCGTTGCGCAAATTAAGCGACGCCACACGCGGGAAGGGGGGGGGGGCGCTGACGCAACGCTGCCGGCGCTGAGCTGCTGAGCTGCGTCGTCTCGCTGGAGGAGACACGCGTTGCACAACCCTGCGAGAGCGCTTCTCCCCCTCCTGCACCCTCCAAGGGAAATCTCGCGGCTCAGACCTCACTGACGAGCGAGCACCCACACCCCCCCCGCTCCCCCGCCGTGCATCTTCCTTGCGCCGCCGAGCGGACGACCGATTTGACGAGCAAAAGCAATTCTCCAAAGGCAAGATAAATAATTGCGAGTAAATTACGCCCACAACTAAGTGTAAGCCGTGTTTCTTTTTTTCACGCCCCTCAATTAGATTTATCGCGTCGGGACCGTTCTAGGGAGGTGGGGGGGGGGGTAAGGGGGTGGGGCCGTGTCGCGACTCGTCTATAGAGTTGGTTCGTTTTGTTTTGACTCGTGTTCCTGACGCCGCAGCGAAGCCCTGCAACCATTCCGCGCTGAACAGGCCAAACCAGCAAACGCTTTGAAGGGCGCACAATGAGATCCTCGTTTCATCAGCAGATACGAGCGGATCCTGCCCGCGCAACAACTCGCGCCGCTGGGGCATTCTGCGGCGTTCATCCCCCGTGGGGGCGTCGCACCCAAGCACGGCGAGCGCCGGCTGACGATGAGCGAGGCACACAAATGGAGGGGGGGGGGGGAACCTCGCGGTGTGTCCCACGCGCGTCGATCCGCTGCTGGATGAGAGCCTGCCCCCTTGCTCGCCGTGCGGTTACTTGCTTGTGCTCCACCACGCGCTGGTCAGTGCAGGGCGCCAAGCGTCTCCGTATTCAAAGGGCAGAAATTCAATCTCGTTGCTGTTGATAAGCAGCCAAAGCGCTCCCCCCATTTACAACGATCCGAACGCTAAATTATTCAATTACCTTGCCCCAAGCTTCAGCATTCGTTGGGAGCGCAATTGACGAGAGTGACTCCTCATGTGCGGATGGGGTACGTGACGGTGGCCGGGAGAGGTCGGAGGTCGTCATCTCCCGCGGTCAACGATACCGCAGCTCGAGAGGCGGCGATCGTTTGCGAGCGACGTGCACGGCTTCGCGTTCGTGCCGACATGCAAAAGGACCCACTGCACCCCTACGCAGCTCCACAACAGCTCGTGGAAACGTGTTCACACTGTAGAATCACACACACACGACGATGCAAATGCGCCACTGGATATTCTCAAAAGGGGGTTATATGCCAATGTCTGTAGCGTGTACGGGATTGTAATTTGTCGTCATTATGTACGTGGAATTGCTTCCGCACTTGTACGCGCAAGTTTGCGCGTGTGCAAACGTACACGCAGAGGCGTGCTGCGGTGAGCCGCGCACACTGTGCTCCACGCTATGGGCCCTACGTGACGCACGGGCGCCCTTGGGCGAGCAGCGGCGTCCGTCTCTAAAGATAGAGAGGCAAGGGCAGTGAGAGGCCCGTGTAGGATTACTTCTTGTGGACATTTAGAACCGCTGTAAACGTGCCCTAATGAGCCCATCTAGGAGGTTTAATACGCGTACGGCTTGCGCCGCCTTCATGTTTAAGCACTTCGCGTTTATTGCAGCGTAGTAACGCGCAACGCTCCTGCAGTGCATGGACTCCCCCGGCAGAGAGATGCATATTTAACTGGCCTCTCGCTGCAGCCAGTGAAGGAATGCAATCGATGCATTCATTCCAGCATGGCATGAAACGTCAAACGATTATCCCCCGCAGAGGACCTCGGGTGCATGTTAATTAAGCGCCCACAAAATGTTACTTCAGCTGATCGAGGGTTACTTAAATACACCACTGTTATATACACCACTGTGCAACGCACGGCCATCTCGTCTCTCCGCCGATTTGTACAACAGTTCGCAACCACCGCATGCCGAGATCGTGATTATTCATGGGCACAACGGCACCCCAACTGTAGATAAGACTGCACCGGCCGCAAGCAATTATTTCCGAAGCATGACGTTTCTAGCTGCGAATGATCGTAACACGTTCACCTCGTTACTACGTAAACTATGTTACGAAAAAACTGCCGCAAGTCGATTTAATAAGTCCATGGCATCACGGACGTACGTCTAATTGACGTACGGCGAGCTGCCCTAACCATGATGCTTGAAAGCACAGTGGGTGCCACTGCAGCCGCATTGATTTAAATGGATTCAAATTGTCCCGCATTTATTAAATTGCCTTTCTGCAATTCTTTACGTGCAAACGTTTACAGCAACAAACGTATGCAAGCTGGTAATCTTAAAATGTCGGCTTTTAAGCGTCCCATAATTTTTCTTCTTTATCTGGGTACACTTTATCTGTAACTCAACTCGCGCAGAGATGAGTTCCCATCACCAGTTCCGGTCGATTGGGGAAAAGCTGCATCTGTGCTGCGAAGAGGAAGCTGCCCTCACCAGGGACTTTATCCCCACCCCCCTCCCCAACTTCAAACAGGGGGCAGCACAACCAAAACCAGCAGAAAGAATGCAGAGCATTTCACTGGGATAGAGATGGGGGGGGGGAGGATGGACAAAGGCTCAGTTTGCATCCCGTAACGTCGCAGCTGTCGCCCACGGCCATTTATTTAGACCAGAGGCAAGCGCCCATTGAGCCTGGAGCGCTGCCAGCGTGCCGGCACCGTTCATCCAGTGGCACGGCATTTTAACGAGTGGGAATTACAAAAGCTTTATTTATTCACGTCGCACGCCGCTTTCAGAGCGCAATCGGGATGAGGGGGGGGGAGGGGGTACGGACCGCATTAACTCCGCATCAGGCGAGCACGCGCGGTCTTCTGCGGCACGCTCGCGCGACACAAGCGGCATCTTCACTGCTCGGGCGGATGGGAGAGAGGAAAGTGGCCGGCCGGGTGGCTCTGGGGTTTGAGGCGGAGCGGCCGCAGCCCAGATCCTCGCTTCCAACTTCGGTTTCAGCCGCCTGTGAATAAACCGGCTCCTTAAGTGACCGTTACTTTCCAATTACTCCCGGCTCATGCCGACTGTCTAAATAAAACATTGCGGTCAGATTGACGGCAAGGCAAACGCTCGCGAGGAAGCGTAAAAAACGGTGCAGACCCACGTGTGGACCGGAATCATTGGGGGGGGGGGGGGGCGGTGGGCGGTGGTGGGGGCAAGCGACTTCAGAAGCAGACCTCTTCAGGGGGCCGATTTTCACGACACAGGATGGGTCCACCACTCGCCATGAGCGTTCCGAATAGGAATATCTTCACGTCACCAAGAGAAAAAGGCCACAAAACAGCACTTCGCAGGAGGGGGGGGGGGGAACGAACGGCGAACCCGCCGCCATTAATCCACCTCAGGTGCACGAACTCGGGACCAAGCGCGGCCTTTCCCCTTCGGAAAACCGCTGACGCGCGCGGCGTCTTCACGTCGCGTTTGGCTTGCGGGGAAGGGTGCTTTGGAGCCGTTTCGCCACCGTGCCGAGTCGGCCACACGGCGCGGCTCGCGTCAGGGAAACCGGATCGGACAGGGGCCCCCCCCAGCCCCCTCCCCCCCCGTGTCGGTGAGCCGCAGCAGGCTGTCACTCAACAGCAGGCGCCCACGGCACTACCGCCAAGCGCAACCAGAGCCTCGACACAGCCCGCTGCCGCGCAAAACCAAAAGAATGATCACACGCCAGCCCCTTTTGTTGATCCACTGTTATACGGAGGCCTCAGTGTAACGTCGGGAATTTGTACGTCGCTTGACCATACTTCACCGTGCCGGTCAGTGAAAAGGAGCTTTGTGGCCGATCGGATTCCGCCGGTACGAATAAAGATTCCGATTCCGAAAAGAAAGGACCAGCATTGACTCGTGCATTTAGAACTTCTTTCGCGCCGTACGTAGCCAACGTGCTCATCGGAGGTTTCGGGTGGGAGGGTGGGGGGGACAACAAACTAAACACAAAAAGCAGTTTTCAAGAAGAGACATCGCTCGCCACTGGCCGGGAGTCAAACCCGTGACGCCAAGTTCATAGCGCTGTGCGCTAACCACTGCTCCCTTCCCCCCTCCCCCTCTCGTCAAATGCTCCTTGCACGTCCCCCCCCCTTCCTTTGGGAGCAGCGGCTTACGGGGAGGCGCTCACATTTATACGTTTCGCACATTCCGAGTCGTGTTGTCGAAAACTCAATTACTCACAGGAACGTCCACACTTGAATCATTTGGTGGGACCCCGGGGTCCCGCAAAAATCAGGTCAATCATTATTATTTTTCAGTCCGCCCACTACGTGATCCCGACAGCAACGCGCCGCCCGCCCAGACTCGCACCAACAAGCGCCAGCAGCAGCAGCAGGTGGCGATCAACACGATGGGCGCCACCCCACCGGCCAAACGCGAGCCCCGGGGGGCGTCCGCTGCAGTCGCGTGCGGCGACGACGCCCTCCGGTCAGCCGTCGATCCTCAGCTTCTTTGCCAAGGCGAGCCCGCCCCCCAGGCAGTGAATTTAACGTGTTTATGTAATTTTTCAACTTTTTACGAAACTTAGTGCCCCGAGTAGCTCTCGACGAGGCCAATCGATTGACACTAGTTTTGTTGTCGGTAAGACGACAAGACTCGTGTCACTACGCGGTGATTCCCACCCCGGGGCAGTGATGGGACCCCGGGGTCGCGCCAATTGCGATCGTTGTCAACTCTTTTAGGACAACAAATAAACCCCTTTTGTTCACAACCACGAGGAGATGATAAATAAATAAACATTCCTCAACTGGGTTTGTTGTGAAACCAAAAACCACCTGAATTATTATTGTTATTCAGCAACCATCAGATGCTTAAAGCTACAACAGGGACAGTGAGAACGTGCTGCACATGTGCTCCCTCCCCTGCCTTTCATTAGCAAGCCACTGGAGCTATACACTTTTAAATCGAGATTGAACACACATTTCTTCCGAACTGCATTTTGCGATTAGCTTGTTACCCTCCCCGCCTCCGATTAGCGTGGTCGGTTACGTACGGTGCAAATGAAGTTCAACAAAGACAAAGATCCCTCGTATAGTTTTAACAGACTTGTAGGGGGGCCCGCACGCTCCTCGGAGCGAGCGGCCGTGGCCGGCTCCCGGCGAAAAACGGCATCCATCGACCGCGGCCGCCATTCTCCCAGGCCGCCCGCTCTCTGGTCCCCTCGGCTGAAGCATTCCACAACGCAGGCACGTCCGTCTGCCGTTGACGCGCGCAAGCAGCACGCCCGCGCGCATCGTAATGAATGGGCCACTCCGCGCTCGCTACTTCCTGCAGGAGGTTGGGCTGCTGTTTGTGTGATAGGGCGTTGACTCGAGCTGGGAACCACGGTGCTTTGTCGTAATCGGCGGCGGCGGCAGCAGCGATGACAAACCACAAACCCACAGGGCCATGACAGGGCCCACTCGTTCCTTGCGTGGTCTCCAAGCACACTTCTAGGTCCCACAGCAGCGAGAGTGTGCGTGTACGCACAAGTATGTGCATGTGTGTATATGCGCTGCGCTACGAACCCAGTGACCCGAGTTAGATTCCTGCTGACAGCCATACACCAGTGACAATTGTCTGAACCGACCCTGGAATTCCCAGAGGCTTTTTTCAGCCTCAAATGAGTATCTAGTGTGGTGTGTCAACATCGCCACTAGGGAGACAAAGGCGGCGGGGCGTTGTGTTCGCCAACCACCCCCTCGTGTGCCGTGGTGGCCTTCATAGGTGCTCTCGCTAACAGCACTTTCCCCAAAAGTCTGCTCAGGCTACACGGGGATGTTTGGAGTTTGTTAACGCGCCGCAAGACAAACCTGGCAGCCAGTTTGACTTCTAGCCACTGCTAGCATTGGTGGCGAGTGATATCTGAACCGGTCCCGGGCCTCTCCGCTCACCAACCAACTCACCAGCGTGAAGTGTGGTCAAACAACACGCATGATGAGCTCCATTGTGTGGGTAGGGAGGCCTTCACCCAGTACTGGGGCTGACAGACGTCTGTAAATAATTCATTATTAGTTTTTTGCACGGTGCAGATCGGGTTGCCCCTTGAGAGGAAGCCACTCAAACACGACCCGGGGTCACTGCATCGTTCGCCAGTCGCAGGGCGCATTGCCAACGTCTTGGAGCGACTGAGAACGTCTCAGGGCGACCGCCGACATTTGAGAGAGACTGCAGACGTCTCAGGGAGACTGCGGACGTTTCAGGGCAACTGCGACCATCTCAGAGCGACCGAGGACGTCTCAGAGGGACTAGTCGCACCGGGTGGCCCTTGGACACGAGCGGGCTGCGAGGGGGGAGGGGCACACCTCACGGGGAAGAAACCGACGGCAATCGTTGGGGATGGTCGCGCGGCTGAGCCTCGCGCCACGTCGTGGCGTCCCTACGTTACCATCTCGCGCTGCTGGGCAGAGTTTTGTGTGAGAAAAAGGGATCTTCGGTTGTTGTTTTTTATGGCGAGTCGCATTTTTCTACCAAAACTGTGCCAATCTCTCGATCTCCGGCAATGCGGCAAATTTTCTAGCAGGTGTTGCGGCCATTTTGATTGAAATAGAAATTAGAGCCCAATACCAATACAATAATGTATACATTCAACAAGGTATAATATAGGTACAAGGATACGGTTTTCATTCTTTAAATATAATTAATCACCCTGTCGTCAAATCAGCTTAACATGGAAAAGGCCATTTAGACTAAGGTATTAAGACCTATTTAGTCACAGCATCACACACTTTCAGATAAGCCTCATCAGCCGTCTGGAGGCTCTTCAGATATTAGGAAGCCACTGGAGCTATCCACTTTTATATCATCTCGACTAAAAACTAATTTCTTTAGAACCGCGTTTTGTGTTTAGTAAGTTGTCCTTCCCCACACCTCCGATTAGCACGGTTGGCTACGTACGGTGCGAAAGAAGTTCAACATTCATACAAATGGATATCAGTTTTTTTTGGATTCAATAATTCTCCATCTGACAATTTGTTAGACAATTTGTTACCCAAGGCCGTATGTTTACAATACACACGAGTGGTGTCACGCCCCACCACCACCACCTCCCACACTGCTTAAATGATTCCTGCAACTAATATCATGTTTTCCCACGTTTATAAAAATTATCACATTTACCCAGCGAACGTAATTTACACTGAGTGCGGCAATGCCAGGCATTTGTGGCTGCCGTGTTGTGTACAGCCAAGCTTATTGTTCAGATGGAGTTTGCTGACGCTTTGGCCAATCTCACTGTGCCACTGAGCGTTGGACAACGTTAAAACGGTGAGGCCTGTAGAAAAGACAAATGCAACCATGGATTTTTCCATCCACATTGATAATAAACAAGCGTTTAGAGTATTTGGCCCCTATTAAATTCCCACACCATAAGCTGTCGTTTGTGCCAGGTCGCTTCTGAAAAAAATATATAGCTCAGTGGGCCTTACATGGTAAAATATATTTTTTTTTAAAGTGTCACATCACTGGGTAAGCCCAACCATCCCGCTTGCCAAATTCAAAATGTACACAATAGCCTTGGCTGGGGGTGGCTCTGGGGGAGATATATCGACTTAAAACCACATGTCGGGCAGGCGTCAAAGGCTTGGTTATGTAACGGGGAGACCATCGCGACAAGCACAGGGGAGATGCGACAATAAATGCCCTCACCGTGGTGCGTAACGACCGTATGGAGGGTCGCGGCGTCCGTCTGCAAATGCGTTCCCACGAGTCGGACCCAATCACTGCTCACTGCAATGCTAATTTATCGGGCGCGGGTTTTACGCGATGGGGTGATGGCGATTACGATGCGTACTACGGTACGACATGTTCCACATATGTCACTTGTCTTGAGGAGGGGGGGGCCCATTTAGGTGTCACACACACAGAGCATTGGCACGGCCGTGTAGTGACAAGCTTACCAATTACCGCAGAGGGGCGCCTGCAGCAGCGGCATGGGGCAGACAGGCATGGGCTGGCGCCCGCCTCGGGAGCGCCAGACTCACAAAGCGATAACGGAAAGGTTCCGAGTTCTAGAACCTTGTGCAGGGGTCGAGTTATACAGCCGGTACCACTTGGTGCCGTGGTCCCCGCCACGGGAACCTGGAAAATATTTACCACTGGTTCAGGGATATATTTGTTTAGGAGCACTTTGCCCCGATGGAATAATCTACAATTGTCTGACGGTAGTAGAGGTTTCTTTTATTTTTATCCAGTGGATCACACTGCGTAATATTTACAGTTAATGTGTTTTACGCATCGGTCTTGAGATAAAAACGCAAAACAAATCGCACAATTAACAAGCTCAGCACATGTGTGGGTGCACGGAGTTTCCCTACTACTATTAGCAGTGGCCCCCGTCAATCCACTGCTGGATGAGTGCTTCCCAGGGGCAATGCGGGTCGTGGCAGGGGGGGGTTAATTGACCAAATTTTACCACGCTGGGTCTGCTGCACAACATTTTTATATTTCACATTTTCTGAAACTGTGCACATGAATGCATTGCCGATGCTATGGAGAAATATCAACGTGGGTGTAGTGGTAGGGGTGGGACCTGCCAGCACATCTCGCGTTCTCTCGCGGTTTTTGTGCGAATCTCTCATGACTCGGCACGTGCCCTCATCCCACAGAGAGGGGACATCGCACACGTCCCTGTCACGACGACCCCCAGCATCGCGCGTCACACACACGCAGCAGCAGGAGCAGCAGCAGCAGCATCAACAATGTGCCTACACAGCTGCGCCGGGCGTTCGCTCACAGCAGCGGTCGGCAACAAAAGGGAGACATTTTGTTTCGAATATGCCTAAATCACTCTATTTCAACAGCCGCAATGCCATGTGAATATGAGACGGTGGTGGTCCTTAAACAATGTCACGAAGCAGTCCTTAATGAGCCGCAGGTTTCCGACTGGCCTCCCATGGTAGACCGGACTCCCATGGTAGACCGGACTCCCATGTTAGACCACCGGACTCCCATGGTCAGAAGTCGGCAACCCACACATAACAAGATACTTTTTCCAATTCTGTAAAAAAACTCAATATTTTTCAAGAGCCGCAACGTCGTCCTTGTAGAGCCGCTGGCTCACAGCAATGCAAGGGGACATTGTGAGTCTCACTAACCACGCATCCACCATCTCCTTGGCACACACGTGGAGCAGTAGTAGTACTGTCGTTCTGTAAGTCATGAACGATAGAGCTCAATCACCTGCTGACACATTTAAATGCCTTAATCAAGTAATTTGCAACCACTCAATCAGGCCCACGGGTATGGAATTCCACATTCCTACGGCAGGGGCCAAGTCGAGCTCCAAATGAGAGGAGCGACTAACGAATGGTATACGAGACGGAACCTTTTAAATCCAAGCGAGCGCCGCACAGATGGATCTCTTCTCTCCCAGGTAAACGAGGAGACACCCCCCGCGTGGCCACTGAGCCGCCTTCGTTTAAGCCACGAGAAATGTCCCGCGACGAGGATGGCGTACGGAGATGATGAGTGGAAGATGATAGAAGATGAGTGGGAGATGAGTGGGGAGATGAGTGGAAGATGGTGATGCAGAGAGATGATATGGGAGATGGTGAGAGATGATTATTAGGAGATGCGTGACAGTGAAGACGGTGGTGACGACTCAAGAGGTCTCTACTGAACACAAGTGAAAAAGCTGGTGTGTAGCTGATGGGATTCCTGCGGCATGAATAATAAAACATCGTGGCGATTCTCTCAATTGCGACGACCCCGGCGCCGCTGCAGAGCGCTCCGACGATAGGAATCGGCCGCGATCGATCTACTGCTGGATGAAGGACCACACAACACCGCACCACAGACACGAACCACACACCACACTCACGAACCACACGCACACCGCACCACACACACATCCCACACACCCACACCGCACACACACCACACTAACCACACACACATCCCACACCCACACCGCACCACACTCACGAACCACACACACACCACACGTTCACCGCGGCAGTCGCCATCCCCAATCAGCTGGGCTCACGGTTCTAACTCGAAGCGGCCATCGGCTCCACAGAGACAGAGAGAGTCAGAGTCTGTGGAGACACCGCACCACCACCACCGCCGCCGCAGTTAAAGGATCCTGAGGGCCCGCCACTTGCGACCACCGCTGCCGCAGCGCTACCCACCTCGTCCTCCTCCTCCTCGGCTCTTTTGTTTCGCTGGGCGGGGGGTGGCAGCAAGAGTCGCCGCCTCGGCGACTTCCACGCGCGAACCGAAGACGATTTCTAGTTTTGTCTTCTCTCGCCGATGGCCCTACGGCCGCTGCGGTGGCACAAAGCAAGAGGAGGGGGGGCCCCCCGTTTAAGCCTCGACACAGCCGCACCTCGCTCGCCCCCCTCTCTTTATTAAAGCCTCGCTCGCCCCCCTCTCTTTATTAAAGCCTCGCTCGCTGCTCACGCCAGCTCTGTGCGTTGAGGTGGTGGGCGGGCCTGGGTCTCGCCTCCCTTATATAGACCCCTACGCGTGACGTAACAGATCGCTGCCGCGCATGCGCACTTGGGCCAACCCCCCAACCCCTCCCCACACCACCCCTATCACCACCCCTCGCGACAAGTGACGAGCGAAGGAATCGATCCGCATTCGCCGTTTAGGCTACGTTCGATTCTCACGTTCGCGTGTTACACGCGTTTCATTTTCAGTTTCATTTATTTGGTATAGCCCTGTGAGCCATTCGGCTCTTGAATCGGGTGCAACCGCAACAAACAAAAAACAATAAAACATCTTAAATTGACTATGTGACTGTGCAAACAGAAAAATGCAAGAAAAAAACAGCAAAAAATTCCTGAAAAAGCAGCTCTGCGTCGCGCGTGTTAACGATCGATTCGTCTTGCATTCCACACACAACGTCCGCCTTCCCGTCACTAGTTAGCGACGACGGAGCAGCTATTATCGATGTAACATTCACGAAATTAAATCGTCGGCTAAGTTGATTCCCCATCATCGGGAATCGATACCGAGACAGAATCGATACTGCCTCCCCCCCATCCCCCTAGGGAAAGCGCGAGGCGGGGGGGTGACCACGTGACGCGGCTTGGAGGGGGCGCGCGTCACGTGATCAGGGGGAGGGGTGCGGGTGGGGGTGTACCACGTGACCCCCCCCCCTTTCACGATGGGGGTGGGGGGTCAGGATGGGTATTGAGACTGCAGGAGGAGAAATCCGAAGATCTGTGAAGCTCTTTGTTTGTCACATATATCCCGTAGGGGGCACGGGGTTGGGGGGGGAGGTCAGAAAGTTACAACGGCAAACAAAACAGACAACGCTGGTAGTGCAAAATCTAGAAAATGGTCAGCAAGTCATCGAATATAAATAAGTAATGGATTAATTACTTACATAAGTTGGATTAATCAAGATTGGGCAAGGCAGCAAAAAACAACAGCAACAACAACACAGTCCCAGACCACACCGAGACAACGCCACATAGCAGCAGTCCCTCAATAGCAAGGCACATTAACACTCAAACTATCGATGATAACACCACAGGTAAAGGATCAAAGTGACCAATCACATTAGCAAATGTGGCCTCC
Source organism: Petromyzon marinus (assembly GCF_048934315.1). Classification (NCBI taxonomy): domain Eukaryota; kingdom Metazoa; phylum Chordata; class Hyperoartia; order Petromyzontiformes; family Petromyzontidae; genus Petromyzon; species Petromyzon marinus. Next base: position 2,694,386 of record NC_133692.1, on the reverse strand, counting down.
GTGTGACCAGCACTCATCTCCTGCTTCGGGGTATTTATTTAAAGGAAAATGTTAACGGTGTTAAGGGAGGAAACGAAATTGTTCCAAAAGGCTGCTGCTGCTGCTGCAAAGGCAAAAAGCTTTGTCACCGATTCCTCTTCTTGTTCTAGGGACGGGTTCGTCACGTGGCTGTGTCGGGTGAACAAAGAAAAAGAGCCCCCGTGTAGCCTTCAAATAATATCGGGGCAAGTTCGTCGCGAGTAGCGAGCCCCTATTGAAGGCCGGCACTGTGGCACGCGAGGGGTTTGGGTGGCCAGCACCACGCCCGGCCGCCTTTGTCTCCCGAGCGGCGACGTTTTACACACCGCACCAAGGTACCCATTTGAGGCTGAGTTCGACCTAGGGGATGGCCCAGGACCGGTTCAGATCATCGCAGTCACATGTGTTGGTGGCCCTGAGCGGGAATCGAACTCCGGTGCCCGGGTTCGTAGCCGAGGAAGGCGCACGACACGCACACGCAATTTTACTGACGCTGCGATCGGATTTTTAAATAAAACATATATAGACCAGAAATCAGATCGTGATGCTGCTGCTGTTGAGTTGGCACTGCTGGACAAGCACAATTAACAAGAAACTGAAATCCGTCCGACAAAAGCACCGCGACCGTGTGTGGCTGGGTGGCCTTCACGGGGACACGTACATTGGGTGACGTTACGGGAAAGAGGGCCTTCTTCATCGGCCATACATGGGGCACATTGAGTGGATAATTGGACTTGGCAACTTAAAACCATGGTACCCTCTTGACAATTACATTTTAAAGCGTGATTTCTGATTCCCGTTTATTTTTAATTGGCATACGAATAGTTGTCTAATAATAGTAGGCGTAGAGTAGCAACTCCTTCTGTAATACATTAAGACGTGCTAAATAAACTACAGTGTGTACTCTTTGGTTCTTTCGGTAAAGTCACGTAGGTAGAAAATAAAATCAATCACGACGTTTCGATCGCAACACAAGCGGTCGTCCTCGTCCTCAGACGGACGCTTGTGTTGCGATCGAAACGTCGTGATTGATTTTATTTAATAGCTACGTGACTTTACCGAAAGAATCAAAGAGTATGGATTCCTGCAGTCACGAAAGCTTCACATAAAGATTAAACTACAGTGTTACATTTTGATTTAAAGCTTTCGTGACTGCAGGGATTCATATTCTTGGTTCGTTCGGTAAAGTCACGTAGAAGGGAAACAATAAAATAAAAATATATATTTATTTTATTGTTTCGGTAAAGTCACGTAGAAGGGAAACAATAAAATAAAAAAATATTTTTGTTTCCCTTCTACCGAAAGAACCAAGAATATTAACTACAGTGTATTAAAGGTGAAATAATAAAATGTTTCTGACACAATACGTCGTGGGAAGACTTGCTCTGGTGAGGACGAACAAAAGAGCTTCATAGCTCATCGGATTCCTCCAGTATATATATTAAAAAAAACATTCTGATTCTTATCTGGGAGTGCACTCCTTTCCCCACCCTCCAACCCCCAAATCACCAACGCAATCGAGGTAATTTGGCCGCCTTGCCTTTCTGAGGAAGAGAAGTCTGGGATTTGGTTAGGCTGCGGTCAATCCACACGCGATGTCAAGGACGCCTTCTTGGCATCCGATGTTTCGACTTCGTCAGAAAAAAGTCTCCGTTGACATCCGCGAGCGGTCTCCGAGCGACCGAGAGCTGAGTCCGAGAGCTGAGTTCGAGAGCTGAGTCCGAGAGATGAGTCCGAGAGCTGAGTCCGAGAGCTGAGTCCGAGAGCTGAGTTCGAGAGCTGAGTCCGAGAGCTGAGTCCGAGAGCTGAGTCCGAGAGCTGAGTTCGAGAGCTGAGTTCGAGAGCTGAGTCCGAGAGAGAGATGTCTGTCACTTTCAGGACGCGTCGCCCCACCTTGATGGGCAAACTCCAGCAGCACAGAGCGCTCGCTTCAGTTGACGGTGGAATGCGACTCTCCCCCCCCCCCCCCCAAATAATTTTTGTTAGAATCTGAATGTTTCATCTATACTGCAGGAGGAATCCGATGAGCCATAAAGCTCTTTTTCACAGATGGCCAGTAGGGGCACGGCCTAAGAACGTGAGAACAAACACAAAAACACGATAGGCGTGTAAAGTTCAAGAAAGGTAAACAAATGACCCACACACATACACAGATACAACACTACACCATCCCCATCCTACCGGGCAAAGCCCACTGGCCACAAATGATAGCTCAACAAAGTGGCACCATCATTTGGACATTTATAGCGGCAAAACATTCTAAATAATCTCAATGCGTGCTTCTAAATGTGGGGGGAAAAGTAGTTGCGCCCCCCCCCTCCATCCCCGATCCGTGGATCAAACAAATCACTTCGACACGCCGTGGTTTGTGACAGCAAAGAGCAGTCGACGCGAATGCCGTCGCAAGAGGTCACACGTCCGGCGCCACGGCCTCTTCGCTGACGATGCGCGATGAATGAATGTGAGTCTGGGAAATAAAATAGTGGAATGAAACACACACCACGGGTGCCACCAGCAGGCTGCCTGATGCCCTTCTGAGTTCCCACTCACCACAGCTGACTGCTCCAGCAGTGAGTCGGTGTGCGACGAAACTTTGTGTTCACGAAGCCTGCAAAGGTAAAAGCGCAGCCCTGCGTTTGGTGACTCGCGCCACCGCCGACGGAAGGGGCCTCCACGCGAGGGAGCTCGAGAGTGCCCCTCTAGAGGGTACTTTGGTCTACTCTTCCAAGCTGCCAAGACGTCTTGGGAGAGGTGGGAATAGCCACGATTTACCCCACCGCGCGCGACCTGCTGATGAACCGACTGGGGATGCATCCATGTGGAGTACGCTGCTCGGTGGACAGAGGCGGTGGAATTTAAGGAACTTTTCCCCATTTATTCAGCTGCCGCGCCTGGAGATTGCACTGGCGCCGTCCGCATCGCAGGACCAACGTGTTGACCAGTACACCGGCGGCAGCTTACAGGATGCCCGCTCCGGTATTAATCACAATGCGAGATCTGCTCCCGGCATCCTGCATATGGGGAGCACTCCCCCCCCACACCCGACTCCGCTTCCTCGACCGAGTCAAACAATCCACGTGGAGGAAGCAAGTTCAGTTTGGGGCTTTGCGGATGCGCACTTAACCCAGTTTCAGCGATGTGAATCCCACGTGTGCCCACGCACGCCAGGGCCACGCATCCTGCAGGCCACACCAGAGCCCCGGTCTGCTGATCGTGCACGAGCGACACTGTCCTGTGTGTATGTACCGTATGTTGAAATTCTTTCGCACCGTACGTTGCCAACTGGGACAATCGTAGGTGGGGGGGGGGGGTGACAAAACGAAACACAAAAAGCAGTGCTAAAGAACTACTCATTGTTTTTTTCGGTAAAGTCACGTATGTAGAAATACAATAAAATTATATTAAAACAAAAAACAATCACGACGTTTCGATCACAACGCAAGCGATCTTCATCAGGTATTTCTACATACGTGACTTTACCGAAAAAACCAATGAGTAATTTTATGCAGTCACGAAAGCTTTAATACTTTATTATCAGTGCTACAGAAATTAGTTTTCAATCTAAATTATAAAGTGCAAAGCTCCGGAGGCTTCCTACACCCTCATGCATGGTTTATGTGGGACTAGGCAATGTTGTTGAGAATATAATTATTGGCAGATAAGCATTTTCATCTTGTGCAACAGCAGAAATACAAAGGAAAAAAAAGTTATTTGTGGATGTTAGTATTCGAAGAAGGTGGATTTAGTTGAGACCGGTGGAGATTTTAATAATTATCTCCAAAATCCGGAATGTGATCATGCATTGCGAGATGTTCCCTCTGGTCTTTCAAACCTGAGAGTTCGCTCGTGCAATGTGGTCACAGGGATCACGGAGAACATTTAAAAACTCTCCGGTAGTCGTGTGCCACTGTGGTCATCCAGAACAGATCGTACAACAACGTATAACGACGCGATGCCCCACAAACACGAAGGAGACATCACGGCGATGCTGCGCTACTCCGCTGCTGCTCCGAGCGCGGTTGTCTGGTCTTGACCACCTGAATGTGAAATTGTAGTCGATGCTCTGCATCTCACATCATCAGCAGCCGTACGACGGAAGAAGTGAGCGGAGAAGGTCAAGAGAGTTCTTTTGGAGTGAGACCATTTAAGTGGACATCGGGCATTACACTCGTTGGACAGAAATATGTTGAGTTTCAGGGAAGGCGAGATTTGGGCGGTGAGAGGGTAAAAGGCCCAGAGATGGAAAAAAGCCATCAAATAAGATAAACAATAAATTTGGTGACGCGCGCTGATGTCGCGGATTGAGAAGTCGGGAGACGCAGCGCGGCAGGGCCCTCGGATCATCTAAATGTGCTGAAGCAGAGGGTGTGCATACACTCATTGTGGTGTTAGAAAGTATGATGTCAGGTGCGTGACCGTGGTAGATGGGTAATCCGACAAGACCCAGGGTATGTGTGTAGTGTACTGTATACGGCTGTGAGAAATCTATTATGAGGCGGGATTCTTGCACGGTGCAGAGTTTCATCAAAAGCCATGTTGCCGATTGCATTGTCACTGTTTGATACTGAGCGAGTGCACGGCATATATACAGGGTGTCCCATAAGTCTGGAATCATAGGAAAATAATACAGAAAAGGCAATAATAACGTCTTGATTCACAGAACGTGCTCAATGTGTCCACCGTTGTTCATGATATACAACTCCCCGAAGGTCCACTGCGCGGTTAATCTTGTATGCATCCCATTTCCCTAAACTTTGCAACAAGTTTGCTAATACAGCTCTGTTATTGGTCGCGGTGTGGATGCAGTCTGTTAAACTCAACAGCGACCTTCCTCTTCTCTCCGCTTACTTACGAGTAGAATTATCTGGACTCGTTCTTCCTTACTGAGACACATCTTAGGCCTGCAGAAACAAACACAAATATGAATGAGCTATTTCCCCCCCCCCTCCCCCCCATGATTCCAGACTTATGGGACACCCCGTATATTGTGTTTACTTACACTGGACTGGGTAGCGTCCCTTCACTTCCTCGTAGCTGCTTTTGGCTCATCGAAGCAGCGGCTGCTTGTGGCTGGCCGTCGAACAAAGACGGCGGTCACCGAATCGCGAGCGCTTTCAGGTGCGCTTCTGCGGCCGTCTGGAACGCTCTTGGTTCCTTCCGACATTAGGAAGCCACTGGGAGCACTTTTAAATCTAGATTGAAAACTCATTTATTTAGAACTGCTTTTTGTTTTTGGTTGTCTTGTCCGTCCCCCCGCACCTCCGATTAGCGCGGTTGGCTAATGTACGGTGCGAAAGAAGTTCAATGTACGTACGGACTAATCGGTGGCACGGTAGTTGAACGCTTCCTTGATTCCGAGTCACGAAGGGTAACAGCAGTGAGTACAGGTGGGTGTTCACTTTCTGTCTGTAACATCGCGAATCTTGGAGCTTCCATCACCCACTACCTTGGCAGTGCATTTCAGTCTCGGCACACAGCGTTTGGAAATGCACTTTACAACTATAAACAAGGCATGCCGCTTGACAAAAGTGATCCCAGCAGGACACACGAGGGTCTACTGTCATTCATGTCAAGAGGAACAAAACCATTGAATAGCTTTCAATCTACCCCACTTTACCACAGCAGAGAAATACCCATTACTACACCCGACACAACACACACACACATCTGGCAGTGTAAGACAATTTACCGACAGATCAACGCACGCACACAAGTGAAAACACCTTCACTCGAACAATTCTCTGTGCACGTGTCAAACATGGAGATGCCCCTGTATCTAGAGATTGAGTACAATGCCACCACACCGTGTCAATCCACGCGGTTTACCACGCGTTCTTGTGCAGGGAAATTGAGTTTTGAGGTCCATCCGTTTTAATACGGGCACATTTTTTTCGTCTATTTGTTTGTGTTTCTCGCTTGTGATGGGACCTTATAGGATGAACGTTGAGATATTTAATGGCACGGGCTGACCAATACGATGTGAATTGGTCTGTAATAAGGTAGGGCACCGATAAGGGATCGACAGGTATTGCAATGCAGGCGAATGCAGCACGTGCAGAGCACTTTAACAAACACGATCACAGTTCTTAAGGTTGCATCCTAATTATACACCTGCAACTTCCACAACTGTCATTGTTTTTGTGTATTCCTCGTGGAGATACACACACAGACACCCCTCTCCCGTATCGCCTTTAATAGACTTGGTGTGCCAAGTGCTCCTATGAAAGGCCGGCACGGTACACGAGGGAGGTGGCGAGGATGGTGAGGGTAGCGAAGGTGGCGAGTGTGGCGAGGGTGGCGAGTGTCAGGCTGTAGTGTGGGTCAAGGGGCCCCCCGCGACTGGCGAGGGGCCTCCGACTCGTCTCCTCGCCGTCCCCTCGGGGCGGGTCAACCTCCAACCGCCCGTGTGATGGAGAGGAACGTCTTGATGGGGAGGAACGTCTTGATGGGGAGGAACGTCTTGATGGAGAGGAACGTCTTGATGGAGAGGAACGTCTTGATGGAGAGGAACGTCTTGAGATTCAAATCCAAAGTGAGCGCCCGTCTTGGGCTGACACGTGCGCTCAAGATTTGTGATGTGCCCCGCAGCCTGAGAAGCACTGTCGTGGCGGGGACCATTCTAGAAACATCCCCTTGTTGTTCTGACGAGCAGACGACTGAAACTAAACTCAACTCAAAACGACACTTTAGATCGTACCGTGTAAGGGCCCCGCTGAGACACGTTGCCTCTCTGTTTCAGAAGCGAGCTGGCCATCGAGGACGACGTCTCGACGAAGTGGCTTTCTCATCATCATCATCATCGCCGCGTGGACAATTTTATAGCAGCAGCTAAATCCTCTGAACGCGTGGATGATGTTGATTCTCAACGTGGAGTGATGGGGAAATCGGAGGACCCGGAGAAAAACGCATGCGGCCACGGGGAAAGAGAGAGCGAGAGAACACACAAACTCCAAATATACAACAGGCGTCAGGGTCTGGATAAAATACAAAGACCCCCCGTATAGCCTCAACAGGCTGTTGGGGCAAGTGCTGTGAGAGAAGCTATGGGTCGGGATCGAACCCCCAGGCGACGTAGCTAACATCGCGCCACGTCGATAAAACACGAAAAAGAATGTGCGCTGTTTATTATTCTACGCGGTTCCTTTAAAGTGTAAGGACACTTTGTTTTATTTACGTTATGAGGATCCGATTCCCGCCATGCGTAGCGTGGTCGTTGTTATTTAATGCCTCAAACCCACGCAGAGCGCGCACCAACTTCCCCCAGGCCTTCTGAGAAACTTGCTTATAAGGAATATAAATGCCAATGTCGAGGTCTGCTCAACACGTTGACAACACTGTGTGGCCTCAGATTATTTTTTATAATATGCAACGTTTCGGGCAATGAGCCTTTGTCCTTCCTTAAAGACAACCTCATATCCCCTCGCCCATCCTGCGACTGCTACTTCCTGCCCCCACTCCCCAGCTACTACCAGGCCTACCACTACCATTACCCCTAAAATAAAATAAAATGTTTTGCTCCGGATGACCGCTACAAAGTATTATCTGTATTTTGATTTAGCGTGCTGATCTTAAAGGTGCATTGAAAAATGTGATACTCCAACTTATGCTCCTGTTGTTGTGGAGTGACTCATGCAGCCAGCTATGGCTACAGGGTTTGGTGTTACATGTTGTTTATGTTGTTTATTGTGAAAATTCGATCACAGTTCCTATGATCACTGTTACATTGCTTCTATGGCTTTATTTTGGTGATTTCGAAAAGTTTTTTGGTTTGGCTATGTTTGTTTGTTGTAGTACGGAGTTAGACTGATGGCCTTAATCTAAGTTTTCTTGTGGTTGTTGTTGTTGTTTGACTTGCATCCCACTGGGACTTTTGCACACAGCGTTGGTGTACGGTGCTTTTTCAGGAATATTTTGATGTTTTTTCCTGGATTTTCTGTTTGCAGTCACATAGTCACTTTAAGATGTTTTCTTGTTCATGTTTTTGCGGTTGCACCCGATTCAAGAGCCGAATGGCTCACAGGGCTATACCAAATAAATGAAACTGAAATTACCCTTACCACTATCACTACCCCTATCACTACCCCTACCCTGATCACTACCCCAACCCCTGTATCCAGCAACTGTGACCGATGGATACGGCAGCCACATTTGCAAATGTGATGTCACTTTGATCTTGACCTGTGCAGTATCGATAGTCAAGTGTTAATGTGCCATCTTATTGAGGGACTACTACTGTGTGGTGTAGTCTGGGACTGTGTTGTTGTTCTTGTTTTTGCTGCCTTGCCAAAGCTTGATAAACCGGACTTATATAATGTATTTTTTATTTACTTAGATCTTGTGACTTGCTTACCATTTTCTCTCTTTTGCACTCCTATCGTTGTTGTGTTTTTGTTTGTTGTTGTAACTTGGCTTACCTCTCCCGTACTGGACATCTGCGAAAGAAAGAGCTTCATAGCTCATCGGATTCCTCCTGCAGTCGAAATAAAGATGTATTTATAAACGGCATTTAACTGCCCAGCACGTACATTGGAGATTTCTGGGCTCAAGTGACGATGGTGGGCTCCATGCCAGTCGGGTGGGTACGTCCGTGTTGTGCGGAGCACATTCGCCGTCATGGCATTACACTAAAAGAATCAGAATGTTTTTATCCTGGAGGAATCCGATGAGCTATAAAGCAATTTTTCACAGATGTTCAGTAGGGGCGGGTAAAGAACATTGCAACAAACAGTACAGAACACATGATAGTCGTGTCGAAGGTAAATCAATAACCTGAACACATACAAATAAAACTAAACCATCCCCATCATGAGAATAGGTTTTCCCCTTTTTTTCTGGCAACAAAACAGGTGTTAAGGTGTTAAAACACCAAACTGAAACCTTTTACAAGGAATCATGTCTGCATTAACCACAATACTTACGGTCAGAATGCAAACAAAAAACCACACTGATAATATATGCATTGTCTTTTAAACTGATTGGTCCACACCAGAGACAGCTTTCTTTGGTGCCTCGTCTCAAAAGGGGTTAGACCAGAGGACGCCAAAACGCGACCTCTGGTCTAACATCCCCATCATACCAGGCAAAGCCCACCGAGGTATTAGCTTATTTTTCAGAAGCGACCTGGCTACCACAAATGACAGCTCAACAAAGTGGCCCATCATTTGGACGTAAATACATATATAGCACCAGAATAATAATCTTAACGCAACAGCGCCAACCCGCATCACGGCGACCGAGAGGGCTCCTGCTCTCGGCCCACGTGCCAGAGCAGTGGCTGGTACCATGACGGGAGGGGGTAGCAACTCTGTCGGAGTGTCGTGTGCGATGTCTTCATCACGGGCAAATTCATTAATTGCACACGGCCAGCGAAGGACCGCTGCCGTCACACGTGTGACCTCTTGCGACAAGCGGCTCGCTTAAACTGCTCTTTGCCGTCATCCACCGGTGTCTCGAGCGATTTGTTCGAACCACGGATCACGTGGGCAGGGCCATTTCCTCTGCTGAAGTCGTAACTAATTGGCACGTTTTGTTTAGGTGACGAACCGTACCAATTGGCTGTCTAGGGTTGGGGCGGATTTCACGACATTTTTATTTACGCGATCTAGGCCCAAAAAAACACCCCCCCCCCGCTCCTCTTAAATCTGGATCGGTTTTTCGCGCTTGTTTATACGTTGGGACACGTCCACATCGACTCCTCCGGAGAATGTGGATAGCGCATGTCCGGACACGAGCCACCCATTCCTGAAGCACAGTCACCGACCACCGACCGGCAAATCTGCGGGGAGGGGTCCCACTCCCGGTTCACCCCCCCCCCCCATCTCTGTCTCTCTGGGCCACCCACACGCTGGGTGTAACCGGGACTCCAATCAACAACGCTTCCGATGGGGCCGAATGCTCGGCAGGTGTGTATACAACAGCAGCTCGGGAGAGGGGGACATGATCTTCTCCGGTGCAAGTTGCGTCCAGGATGCGAGGGGGGAGTTGGATGCCGTTAGTGGGGGAAAAAAAGGGTTAATTTACGACTGAACAAATTATTTTGTGATGTTGCTGGTGCTGCGTTGGCAATGGTGCATACGCGTAAATAACAAACAACCACACATTCGTCAATAACCGTGGCCTTAAAGAAGACGTTTCGGGCAATGGCCTTTCATACATTGTGTATGCTAATTTGACACGCTATGAAGACGGGCATCGTTGCGAATCGATGGTTGTCCTTTTTTAAGGGCCACCGTGTGGTGCTTCTGCACCACTTCCAACACAGCAGCGTCACCAAATAATTATTTAAGCACTCAGGGCAATTTCCAGACGACGATCTAACGTTTCGAAAAATGTAAACAAACCCCCGTGCTGCGTGGTGGGCCTGTGGCGAGTTCCGCGGACTGAATGAAGGAGTTCCACCAACATCCCACACGGAAGCGCCGTGCCGTGCCGCTCACTTTTCTTCACCGCCCGTTCCAGGGATTCCGCCCCCGATCGTCGCTGGGCATTGCCCCTCGTCCAGAGGTCGCAGAGTTTGGAGCAGGCTACCACCACAGTATGGGACTTTTTGTTGTTGTTGCCAGTATCAGAGCACGTTTGTTTGCATGCATGTTAAACGCAAGTACCGTGCGTGGTTAATGCAGCAACTTGATTTCTTGCAAAAAATGTTTATATTTGAGTGTTTTAACATGTTAACACACCTCCTGGTTGATTGCAACGCTGCTCATGGAAGTACATTGGAAGACCCGAGTGTATATCGTCAATGCATAAAACAATTTTTTGGGTTGTCGTTTAAATATAAAAAGGTGTCGTCAAACACCGCCGCCACCACTACACAGCCAATTAGTAAGTTTTGCCAGGTCAACAAAACGTGCCAATTAGTTCCTCCTTCAGCACTACCGGTGTGTTGGGAGAGTAAACCCACAACATTTATAGTTCATCAGGCGATGAACAGATTTGTTAGAAAGTCCTCCTATTTCGCTCTGGAACTCGCCAGCTATATCATTGATATTTCGCAGAGAGAATAGATTGCTTGGTTTTAAATCACTCAAGGGCCATATTTAATCAGCTTGAAATGTCGCTCACGCCCACCCTGCCTTGGGAAGTTTCTTGATCCGCCTCGGATTGAATCTGGCTAACATTTTTTAAACATGCAGTGGTTAAATCTTTACATTCGTGCATACATCTCACGGGGGGCAGGGGGGGGTTACTCCCATGAGGCTGAACACATCAAGGGGCAGCGAGACTTCCACGTCGACCTCAACGTTTGCACTGCACGCAGCTGCTGCAACCGGACCACGTTCGTGAAGCCGCGAGTTAAATTGGGGTCAGCCACCGCCTCCTTCCCACGCGCGGGACGACGATGTCAACGTGGGCGGTTCTTTTGCTTGGCGTGGGGATAATTTCGACGCGTGGGTGATGGGAGCTGCTGCGCGCGACCGGTTTGACCAGGTTGAAATGTCTGCGCCAATACGTACGAACACAAACATCGTAATGGTCGCACACCAAGGGCGCGAAGGCAGACAATGGCGTTTTCGGGACGGACATCTTCAAATAGAACGGGTTTGATGATTTTAGATGACACCACAACTGCCTCGTTCAATAAGCGATGTCCAAGGGTGTAATTTGGCGCCTGTCCTATCGAGGCGGTTCGCCAATGTGTACACTTTGCTGTAGGGTCAGTCTCGGTTAAACAGGGCACTGCGGGCCCATCGTTGGCACGTGTATTGGGGGTAACATGGTTGGGATGTTGAACAGCATGAAAGGGTTAGTGGGGAGCCTCATTCACATAGGAGGGATGTTCTGGCGGAAAGCCGTGACAAGAAGAAGCTAGATACCCTTCATCACAGAGCAGCAGTGCGGATTGTGGGGAAAAAAAAAGTGGTGACAGCCGTGAGGTCAATCACAGCTGCCTCTACAGGCAGGGGCTCGTGTGGCATTTCCTCTCAAGGCTGCAGCTGTCACGGGTGAAAAGATGCCAATTGAACGGAATTTCAACAGCAGCACGTATATCCAACGATGGAACACAACGCGTACAATTGTTGGTCCCGTTAGATCACCTAGAAATTAATCACATATCGAGAGTACGGATCTACAATACTGTCACCTAGAGTATTCGCTTTTGTACCAATTGGATTTTAAAGATTCAATACGGAGAGCTCTTGACGATACTCGGACCCAGACAATTCACGTTTGAAGCTTTTTTTTCATTTGGAACAGAACCTTTAACCTATTATAAAGCACACCTAAATAAGCTCGCTGTTAAGAATGTTATCTTTAAATTTTAGATATTGGGAGTTGATTGATCTACGAAATGGCATTACAATAAAGAATGAAACAGAGTTGTCCTCATTTCTTCACTTTATTTGTTGCAGTTTCTAGCAACCTTGCCGACAGACTGCATGTTGTATTACACAGCAGCAGCAGCAACATGCTGCCCGCAACAACACGGAGCAACCTAATAACGGACATACTGCACAATAGACTGGAACTGTATTTACAGTTAAGGAAAACAAAAAAAATCATTCTTAACATTATACTAATTTTATTAGAAAAATCTGCCGTCTTCCACAAACACACGACTTTTTTTTCCAGCTGGAAAAAATGCAACCGAGTAAACAGGAGTCGCCGTACATTATCCCACGAGAGAGAAAACAAGAGTTGCAGCAAAGTAATTATTTTATTGGTCAGCTCCATCGCTCCAAAACTTACATCTGCCCTGCCACTTGTCTCAAAAGCGTTAAAACTAAGAACATGGTGTGAAACTCAAGACTACACTTCTTAAAATGTTGCCAATGACGGCTGCGAATTTTTAGTCTTTTCCCTCCCTAAAACTTTTTTTTGGCATTTTAACCAGTTTTTTTTAATGAAATGTCTACACTTTAGCTTCATGTGGCTGTGGCGCAAAACTGGAGGGGCGGTGGATGAGGGAGGGAGGGGAAGGGAGCGAGGCTTTCGGTAACGCAAACAGCAAGTACCGCAGGGGTGCAACGGTTAGGTTCGGCAGGTCTTCGCAATCCTCTTGTTAACAACGCACAAAAGTTACATTAGTTGGGCCAGGTCAAAAGGTGAACAGAGGTGGAAAAAAAAGATAAAATATTTTATTATTTAAACTCAATATAGGATGCGTATTGGAGATGTCAAGCATTTCTAAGGACCGTGAGAAAGTTGCAAGATAACACTTCAGGTGATGTGCATCTTTTGTGTGGCTTGCGAAAAACACGCTACGCTAAAGTGGCACCGACAACCATACAAAAACGCAACGGGGGGGGGTAAACGTAATCACACGCGGCGATCGTTCGCGCGATCCAACATAACGCGAGCGGTTGCCCCCCCCCCTCACCACCAATACCATTTAGCACATTCCTAGCCCTCCTCCTCCTCGATCCACGTCGGGGTGCTCCTCTTGACGATCCATCGTCCACGGAAACGCTCCGCTCTCGGTCTCTACCCATCGTGCCGCCCGCCCGCCCATCCTACCTTCCTGTACACTTGTGAACCTCTCTCCCCTCCCCTCACACCACACACGTGGGAACTGTTAGATTTGAAAGGACAGAATTTTTTTTTTACAACTTACACTGTACACGAGAGATGCAATTCACACTCGCATTACACAAGAGTGCAGCAGGAATCCCATGAGCATTTACTGAAGAACACCTTTTGCTCCATTATTATACATACCTTTGATCTTGTCTCTAAGAGATGTTCTGGCACCCAAAGTTGTCGGCTCTACATGTCATTGTCACATGGAACATTGTTATTCAAAACCAGTTGGGCAAAAAAATGCCAAATTTATCATTAAATTTTGGACACAAGTGGTATTTTACAGACCTGGGCCGAACAGCCTTGCAGACTCAATCATGCGGTTCCACTCCAGCAGTTCAAAACAGGGTACAAAACCACCCACTCTCACTCTCTTCCACACAAAACGGGGTGAAGGAACTTTTTTTTTATGTACAGCCAAAGGCTATGCCATGCGGTAGTGCTCTATACATCACATACTAAAAGCAGGGTCGGGAGCCCATGTAAAATGCACCTCTTCAGAGAGGCTATTGAGATTTTCAAACCTGCTCAAAACACGTGCACTGCAATCTCAAGGTACACACTCTGTGCTAATCTTTAAACATTCATGAAACAAAAAAAAAGCCTGTTAAAGCGACGTCGCAATCGACGGTCGTGTCCCCCCCCCCCTCCCCTGCTTCTCCGGTTAAGGTCTTCCCTTTCGGTTGTGTCGCAGATAAGCAGGGACGATAAACGGGGATTGGTAAATCATCGCACGGCACCGGGGGGGGGGCAGGGGGACGGGGCTACACCTGGGAACGCAACGTCGGTCGGTACCCCGTGGTGGTGCCAACGAGCACGCCGGTGGTACAGGTGCACAAAAACTCTGTCCTTTGGAGGGTCCGGCGAACCGCAAGCAACAATGTGTCAAAAAAGAAACACATTTCAACGAGACAAGGACACTTTAAATACTATTACAGATGGCCTTGCAACCATCTGGAAAAAATGAACAAAAAAAACCCAATGAATCTAAACCGATGTATACTGGGGGATTGAGCATGAGGACACAGATTCAACACCATCCAAATTCGTTTCATTAAACAAAAAAAACATTCCTTGAATGCGCAGGCAAGGTCCTATACATTTGCAAGAGTTAAATTCACATCCAGTCCAGCTGTCAAATGTGTACACCGGTGTGTGAAAGCTGCTGGTTGTTGGCTGCACGGCGGAGAGAAGGCGCACGTGGGGACAGTGCAGGAGGGAACCGTGCTGTGGCGTGGGAGAACGAGGGGAGGCGGCTCTGGGGCAACTTCACGCAGACTGCGATGACGGCGATGATCAACGTCAGCTTTCTCTCTCTCTCTGCCAACCCCTCTCCACTGCCACCCCCTTTCCCCGTCTCTCCTCAGTTGTGGATCTTGATGGCCTTCTCCAGGTAGGGGTAGCGACTCCTCTTGGGGGCCTTGTTGAAGTGGTCCAGGCCCAGCCACGGCCTGGTCTGCACCATGCTCCCTGCCGTGCACGTGCATGAACAAAGCGGAAAGGTGTTTAGAAACCGGCTCCGGCAATACTTTCTGTAATTTTATTTAACTGTTTAGAGATAAATGATTCCACGCGACAGTAAACCCTTATGTACTGGGGGTATTTACATCTTGCCACGGTGGCGAGATGTTAACTACCTCGCCTCGTATACAAGTCGTGGGTTCAAGCCTGACCCGGATGCCTGTATATTTGGAGTTGCCATGTTCTCTCTCCCCAATGGCCGTGTGGATTTTTCTCCGGCTCCTCCGGGTTTTACCCTCCACATTTAGAAACATGCATTTAGAGCTGCTATAAATTTACACAAGCCACTTCGTTGAGCTATCATTTGTGCTAGCTAGGTCGCTTCTGAAAAACATCTATATAAGCTCAGTGGGCTTTACAGGTAAAATAAAAAAAAAGTTTAGGCTTATTTTACAGCAGGTTGAAATGCAAACACGGGAGGGCTTCCCCGCGTCAAGAGGAGCACGCTGGGTGGCACTCATTTGCTGGGGGAGTCTGAGCCAGGGTCGCGAGAGTGGTTTCTGTTCCCATGGGCAGGACTGGGCCACCCCCCACTGCTGATGTGCTCAACGGCAGTGCTCATTTCAGCAGCCCCGGAGCAATGATGGGCAAGGGGAATTGTAATCGTCCCACGAATTTAATTCTAAAGTCTTGTTTAAATATTATCTTGTTATATTGTATAAACTGCCGTGTCATATTTTTTTCCTCGAGTGCTAATGTTGCACTCCATTCTTGCCCAAGTTACATTTTTGTTAGTCTGTTATCCTTCCCCCGCACCCCTCGATTAGCACAGTTGGCAACGTATGGTGGCGAAAGACGTTCAAACATACACACATACATCCTAGAATGCGAGCCTTCAATGTCTCAAAGGAGCATTTTTTTTAATCAACATACAACATGCGAGCCGAACAGCGACACGCGCGTTCACGAGCCTCCACGCGCGGTGCAGACCTTGCTGTGGCTCGAAGTCCTTCAGGTCGACGATGTATTCATCCTCCTTGATGTACTGCGGCCGACCCATCATCACCACGGCGAACTTGAACTGCCGCGCATGTCAGCGACAGACGCACGCAAGCACCAGGTTAGTGGCGGCACACACACACAGCCCAACTTGTCACGAGCATGATGGCGTTTTCCAGAAAAAACTCTTAGGCAAACGTTACCCTCGTCACCGCAACAACCAAGTTGACACGGTTAGTGGAGTCGCAGCTGTGGCATCGGTTCAACCAGACGAGGGACGGGTGAAATGCATCACGGGGCAGCGTCCCCCGAACCCGATCTACGATGCGACATTCATCCGCAAGGCGTCAAATCCCCGGAGCTGGTCAGGTGTTTTGTGGTTTGCTGCTGGGTTTTTTTTTACTTATCATCAGAGGGCGGTGCGGCAAAATCAATCGTTGTATTGTACCATGCTCCCACATCTATGCTGCCCGTCTTCCAACAGCCTGCACTGGGTCAAACAATACCGACGCAACCTGCACGGCACGGGGCAGGGCCCGAACCCCCTTCAGCAGATTGACCAAGTAAACGTGACGGTGGGAAAAAAAAACTTTTCTTGCACGATGCACATTTACAATCGCGGCAAAGGCAACTCGATGTTCGAGGCCGCAAGTGCGTTTGATTTAACAGACCCGACAGAGTCACAGGGAGTCCAAATGCAGGAATTCAATTCACCCACAGGACCTCTTCACTGCAAGTGAAAACAACGCAGCTCACTCTCCGTTGTGCAGGAGAGAGGAAGACAAAACCATGAATTCTTCTTTAACCAGAAGCGTGGAGCAGCGGCAGATCTTTCTCACAAGTAAAGGAGTCACTGTGTCCCCCCTGCAGCATAAACAGGGGGTGCGAGTTCAAATCCTGATGAGGAATCGACTCTACTCATTATACATCTGGGGCTGATAACATTGTTAAGAGTTTGGAGGGCAACATTGCTTTTATTATGGATACGCTTGCCGGTCCCTCCCGCCCCCATCATGAGAATATGGAATTTCCACCACCGGTTCAGGGCTGTAAGCCAAGGGATGGGTTTAAGAGCCACACCACACACTCGTGAGAGCAGAAAACCACTGACTTTGTTGACACGGCATAAATCGAAGCGTTTGTGGGTAAAGTTGAGGGCAGCCTCCACAGCCCAGGCTACTCTTACATACACAGACACGAGGCAGAAACAAATGTACACTCTGCATCAAACTAACAAACGCAATTTTACCTTTTCAAACTCCTTGTCAGGAACATCCAGAATGGTTTGAACTCTCTTCGCCACCTCTTTAAAAGGTTCGTCCTGCCACACAAGACAGCGGGTGGGTTCTAAATGAGGCACTTTCATTCAAGCAAACGTCGACTGCGGCACCATTCGGAGTGTGCACATCCTACAAAAGAAAGCCGTCCTTTGGTGTGGACCAATCAGTTTCAAGGACAATGCATATATTATCATAGTATGTTTTTAATATGCATTTTGACTGCAGGTATTGTGGTTAATGCAGACATGAATCATCGTAAAAAGGTTTCAGTTTTGTTGCCAGAAAAAGGTAAAAACCCTATTATTATATTTTGGTACTGGCAAAGGAGGTATAATGATACATACAGCCAATTCTGACCAAGAAAGGCCCAATAAGCTATATAGCTCTTTTAGGAAGTGACTTGGCAACAAATGATAGCTCAACGGGGTGGCTATTCGTTTTTTAAATGTATAGCAGCCAAATACTCTAAACGCACATTGATTATAAATGTGGAGGGAAAAACCGGAGGACCCGGAGAAAAGTCCACGCTATCACGGAGAGAACACGCAAACTCCAAATATACGGGTGTCAGGGTCGAGATCGGACCCACGACCTCCCGCATACCAGGCGAGGTAGTTAACATCTCACCACCGTGGCGCCCACGGTGGCGAGATGAATGCACTTCCCCTCTGCCACGGAGTTGCGTTCTGTGCTGGAGGACTAACACCTACTTGGCATATTCGCAGCAGAAAAGGAATCCCGAAGGTGCCGAAGACCTCCTTGTGGAAGTGGGCGACTGGGACCAGCATCTCTCGCTCTTTCTCAATGTCCACCTGGTCCACAGGAGTCTCCTGCACGCGTCGGGGCAAAAACCCAGGGGCCCAACGAAGTCAAACGTAATCCCAAGCCACCGCAGTAGGCAACAACATACCACCGTGAAAAACTTGCCGACACCGAGTTTGACTGCCCAGCCAGGACCAACTTCAGTAGGGCTGCTTGCGAGTGATATCTGAAGCGGAATTCAAAGTGGACATATGCCGGGTTCCCAAAAGCGACATCAACGGCATCAATTTGGGGAATTTAAACGGTATATATGTTATTCACACCTGAATGATAAACTGTAGTTGTTGTTCTGCATCGACATCAGTCATTTACTGATAGAACATTCACACAAGGAGAGCGGTGGTGCAGCGGTCAACGCAGCACGCTGCGAATTCAGCAACCCAAGTTTGATTCCCAGCCACGCCAGCCCTTCGTAAGTGGTTGCAAACAGCATTTGCAGTGACTATATTGGGGGGGGGGGGGGTCTTTGTGTATTTGTGCATTCGCGTTTATGTGCGGGTGAGAGCGGCAGTGCATTAGTTAGCGCGTTTCCCTATAAACATCACAAACAAGAGTTCAATTCCGAGCCAGCACACACATGAGTGGTGAGTAATATTCAAAGCGATCCTGGGCCTCCCCACTCATCAAGCTGCACTGACCAGTGCGGTGAAGTATGGTCAAACAATCCCCATGACCGACAACACCCAGTAGTAGACTTACAAAATGTGTACACTATTGATAACATATAAAAGGCACTAAAGATAAGGATCATAATTGCAACCATTAGAAATATATTAAAATAATCATACAATTAATACAAAGCAGCTTAAACTAAAGTTACACGTAAAATGTGTTTCTGAACAAAATAGAAATAACAGTAACATACATTTATATGCGCAACTGTTACAACATTCATTACCACAACTACCAAAATACCCACATTCACGATTATACATCTCAATTGTAAATCAGGGGAGGAAATGACACATTTAGTGGAGAAGCAGTTCCTGAAATTTTGAAACATGTGTTACTTGAGATTATGTCAAGAAAATTATTTGCTACCTACAAATGTTTATCCAATACTCCCAGACAAAAGCAACAGAATTAAGTTTGTAGGAAGCACTGTAGATAAACTATTTTTTTATTTTACCAGGAAAGGTCCCACTAAAGCAATATCGCTATTTTTCAGAAGCACCTTGGCCACAATTCATAGATCAACAAAGTGGCTTATCACGTGGACATTTATAGCACTCTAAAACGAATGTTGATTCTAAACGTGGAGAGAAAAACCCAGAAAAAATTCCACGCGACCACAGGGAGAGACCTGCAAAGTTCAATTATACAAGCGTCAGGGGGTCAGGACAAACCCACGACCTCCTCCGTACCAGGCGAGGGAGCTAACATCTCGCCCCCGCGACGCCCAACGTCACGCTCGGTCAGATAAAAGACTGAGCAGGAACGTCACACGTTACACGACTGCAGACGGATTAACAGAATTTACAATGAGTACTGATTTACAGTAGGATACAGTACAACAGACAAGACGGCACCGCTGCCTACTTTGGAAAAGTGGTAAACTTTCACGACACGCCGATCCCGATGCTCGCTGCTGAGGGGGAAGGAGGGAGATTGCGCGCCGAGGTTAAAACACAACCAAACGATGGCTGCTGTTGAAAGGGCTGGGAAAGCGCCGTCCGCTTGGTGGCACGTCCGCACGCGATGGAAGGCAACAACGACTGACGTTCAAGTGGCTCCTCTCGGGAGTGCAGCGGTTGAACACAAGTCAATCGATGGAGTGCCCCTGCTCGTTTATTATCGACGTGAAAATGGCCCCGGCCGCGTCCGATAAGGAAGGCCCTGACGAATTGTTTCTGCCGCGTAAAAAAAAATCGACTGCAATCATCAACGTCTCTCTTAAGATGCCATCACAAGCTGTCAGCGCCGTAATGGAAACTAAGCGACCCGGACAGAAATAGTAACCCTTCAACAAAAAAAACCATACAAAATGGAGCCGCGCAGCTTGACAACGCCAGCGTTGTGGCATGTGGTTATACCAGGACGGCTGTAACCCTCACCCCTATCTATAATGTGGGTTGTAAACGTTAAAGTGCAATTGCAAAGAGAGAATGCAGCTGCCCTGGCATTTGGAGAGCCATTCTCAGGTCCTCAAAGGGCAACTGTTTACTCCAGCGCTCAACTGCGAACCGTGCTGTGTGATGTACAGTATGTTGAACTTCTATCGCACCGTACATAGCCAACCAATCGGAAGTGCGATGGCGGGGGGGGGGGCAGAGCTCATGTTGACCTACCTCTATTCTGTAGGTGCGACTGGTCGCTGAGTTGATGCATTCCAAGAGTTCATCCTCTTGGCGCATGCCAATGATCTTGTAGCTCACGATTTCCAGCAGCCTAGACAGAAAACACATGCACACACAGGTTCTAAAACACACACACAAACACATGCACGCTCACAAGCACGCATACACAAACATCCGTCATGAAGCCTGAACAGGATATTGAGGCGAGTGCAGTCAGCACCCACCTATTAAAGGCAGTAAAGGCACACGATGGAATGGTGTGGTATGGCTACCATCACGCCCGGCCGAATTTGTCTGCCCAGTGCTGATGTTTGTAGACTGCACCAGGTACTTGTATAAGGCAGGGTCAACCTAGGGCAGGTCCGGGCCCAGTTACGATATAAGTCACGGATTATTGCCATGACATGGAATCAAACTCGGGTCACTGGGTCAATAGGGCAGTTCACTAATCACGACACCACCACTCCCATAAATCACACCACCGTTACATCCACGAACAAACACAAACATAAAATTGGAAAAAAATAGAAATACATAAACAAACACATCGGGGTTACTACTGAGGCACATCACAGGCAGTTTTGAGTTTGAGGCACGCAAACACGAGAAAATGTAAACATGCTCTGCTGAGTGATGGGGATGTTACGGAAAAATGGCTTTGCGATTTTCATGCGAGTGGGCAGTAGCACCAGAAATGTAAAATCTGCTTGTGTAGTCACCCCGTGTGATTTCATGAACTGCACTGTCATTGTCTAACATGTACCGTGTGTGCTGTACAAACACGGACGCGCGCAAGGACGAGAGATGGGCGACTTAAACAAACACTTTTACAAGCACGGGACCATCATATCTGCTCCTGCTGTTGTATCAACCTTGGCGCCGAGAGTCTGTACAACTCAGTCTGCTTTAATCCGTTGCGAGATAACTTGTAATAACCATGCACAAACAATACGTATGGGGGTGGATGATACTCCGTTACAAACAGCTTTGCTTAAAAAGCTCACCTAGAATGATGGCACAAGCGCCCATGGTGACGTCACCGCCACTTAGTGGTGAACGGCGGTTGTTGTGATGACAAAACAAAGGCAACGCACTAAATAATGTTACACTTCTCTGCTGCGATGCTAGATGTAGTATAAAAGCAGGTGGGATGATGAAAGGGACACTATCGGCTTTTACCGTAATTGCTTTTCAAGTTATTTACGTATCATTAATTGTACTCGTTTACCCTGATGTCTCAAGACAAGCTTTTGCAGTGGGGGTGGGGGGAGGTGGGGCAATGTTTTAGTGATGTTTACTCTTCCTATATTTTGCACTTCCATCGTGTATTGTACTTTTTGTTGTTGAAAATCTCTGACCCGCCCCTACTGGACATCTGTGAAAAAGAGCTTTATAGCTCATTGGATTCCTCCTGTATAAATAAAGTCTCATTCTGCTGCAGGCTACGTGTAATTTCAACGGAATAATTTTCAAGTATTTTTTTTTCAGCATTGGGATGTTTGGCCAATACCAGTAACATTGTATGGGTTTTTTTTAATGAGAGGAAACCAGAGAACTGAAGAGGAAACCCATGTAGAACATGGGGTGAACACACAAAAAAAACACAGAAGGCACCCAAGTCTGGAATTCTAACCCAGTCCCTTCATGCACTGCGCTACTCCGATACGTGACAAACCGGGGCTCTTGAGACTCGGGTGTATACTCGCTTGATATCCTGGCATTGCGATCTTTGTAGGGATGACCAGAAGTGTTTTTATCAATCGCCCCTGGAAGGTCCTGATGTGAAATGGGTTTCTTGTTTTGGGTTGGAGGGCATGTATAAAACTATTGCTTTTACAGAGAGGAAACAAGATTTGAGCAGGGGGGTGTGACACCTTTTCTGACATCGAATGAAGACTTGATTTAATATGCGGCTGCAAGTGCAAGTCGGGCAAAACACGCTCGAGGTATTGATACGCCTATCTCGCCAGACAGGATATCATCAACTTCAACTGACAGGCGTGGAAGTAGGTAAGTGATACCAAGAGCCGAGCGAGGTCAAGGTCTGTGTTGCACCTGGCCTGGAGCAAAGATGTCAACATAAATGGAACATAACGATTTTACGAGCTCAATTACACATCTACCCTACATGTTTCTGCACTGGAGGATTAACCCTGCAGATGAAGTACGGTTAAACAAATCGCACAACTGATATGGAGTGGGGGGGGGGGGGTGATTATTACTTAGCAGCGGGTTGAAAAAAATAATTGTCCATTTTTACTGTAAATTCAACGATCGTCGGGAAATTGAGATTCTCATGAATGCTGTGCCGATGAGGTCTGTCTGTGTTCTCAAGCGGAGACCGTGCGGATTCTCCACATGCGTCAGCGGGGTAGTGACCTGCACACAATGAAGACTTTGTGCAGGAAATACACCAGAGCATTCTGTTACCAGTAAAATTAAGCTCAATTAAATATTAAGAGTATTTTCTTACAAATGATTCAGGGAACAGAACATGATCCAGATAGAAGAGGATTTACGTGCAGTTTAAGATATTAATTGAAAATTTCCGTTCACTAATTAATTTATGCATATTTTTTGTTAAATGGAACATTAAGCGTTGCTTAAATGTATAACGCAAGTCACGCAATAACTATGTTGTGGTTCAATAACAACACACACTGCCAGCCGCGCTCACTCTGTGTGCCAACAACGCAGCAGTTCACTTGAATTCAAAATGAGTAAGCCAAATCCAAAACCAACATAGAACAATAGTGGCAGTTCAAATGGATTTCGCCACAGGGGTGGAAAAAAATCAATTTTTTTCAGATCCGAATTTGAGGATTAAGGTTCAAACCTTAATAAACCTCGTGGTTTTATTCGTGATACTCCCAGATCAGTACTTGTACTGCTCCGACGAGTTCCTGTCGTAGCTCTCCGACATAGAACTGCATTCGGCAAATGCCGCAAGTTGCTCTTGAGGTAGACCAACTTCGCCACCGAACTGGGCGCCAAGCTGTTCCTGAGCTCGCTGTGTATGAAGCCCATAGTTAAGAAGTTGTGCTCAGAGGCTGCAGAGGATGTCGCCATCATGAACAGCTTGACGCCGATCTTCTGATCGGGCCAGGCCACACCGTCAGACTGCCAATACTGCAAAGGTATCTTACGTTCCTTGAGCAGCATAATGAATCTAAATCCACCGGCGTCCTTCTTCTGCCGCGCCGAAATGACGTGGTCGGTGAGCTGCATAAAGAGCGCCTCTCGTCATCAACTGCCGTCTCATCATCGATCGGTGTCTCCAGTAAGATGTTATCCAACTCTTTTCGATTAGCCAGGCTCAAGCCCTCTCCAATGAAGCGAGGATCTAACAGATACGCCAGTCCATCGACCTTTCCGTACATGAACTGAAAACGACTTGTTGCCAACTTGATCAGGTAGTTGATCTCTTCAGTGCTGGCATGACCAACTTCGTGCAGCTTGGCAAACTCAGCAGGGAGGGAGGGTGTGAAAATCCGGCAAGACTTCAGAGACTGGTACGGAATCGGATTGATATTTGACAATCAATGCGTCGATGGGCGTGAGAATGGAAAGGGACTTCTGCAACAAACCCAGTCGTCGCTCGTAATGATGGTCTTGATTCGCATTCGCTCGGATTTCTGAGCTGCCGTCTCCTTCATGAAGTCACGAGCTGTGACAATGGAATGCAGAATCCTCTCCGACGACAACAGCGTCTCGCAAGAGCCTTTGATCGTTCCCCAACATGTAGGAGCCGGCCGGACAAAAGCTTGAACGCCAGCGATCTTCTGTTCAGCCTGCAGCTGTGCCTTGAGAATGTGACTGTTGTGAAACAATTTGACCGTGTCCTTGCACCCCACGATGAACTCCAACGGATAGTCGATCGGGTATGTGTGTTCTGATTGGCCGGGTTTCCTCGTCTTCGTGACAGAGAATGTCCTTGACAAGCTAATGCAGACCATGCAACGTACAGCCTTGGAAATAGGATGGGTGAGCCTTCGAGAGCTGTTCCCACGCATTCTTGTTGGTGGATGTGTTGTCGGTGACCGTGCCAGCGAATGTAGTCTTCGGATGGGATGCCATCACACGTTGAAGATCCGAGGCGATCCAGTTAGCGTTGTCGCCCTGCTCTCCAGTGGACACCGACTCGAGAAAGAACGTTGGGGACGGCGATGTGACCATGTAGTTCACAATCAGATCATTCTTGATGTTTGACCACGCATCAGATGTCAGGCAAACGGCCTTATTGTCCAGGACGGTGTCATCCTTCTTCATGTCGATGTACGCCCTGTCGAGCAATGGTCCGGCCAGCCTCTTCCTGTTCGGCAGCACTGCATCTGGGCGAAGGGTCTTCACAGCGATCACCAGGTTCTCCTCCTCGACCCACTGGAACGACGTGCCCAAGAAAAAGCAATGCATTGCTTGGCCTGCTCAAACTTCTCCTTCGTTAGTTTATCGAGCCTGGGTATTAGGTGATCTTTGATCGATCCTTGCTCCATCGACGAAGCATTCGATGTAGATGGAGTTGAGCTGCATCTTGCCTTCGATGGCTTCGCCCGCTTCTTGTTCGTCACATACCACTCGAGATGATCATCTATCTCGGTGCCATTCATTGCCCTCCAAAAAGCGGGGCATGCATTCAGGTGCCTCACCGCCTGCTCACTCTTCTTGTGATGGTTGAATCTGGTGCGACAATGGTTGCAGATGCCACTCTTCAACTTGTGCGGTTCCGGATCATCGGTGAAGTAGCGCCAAAACTGGCCCATCGAGCGTCCTCTGGCCTTCCCCCTGCGTTCGCTGACGTCTCGTCGGCCACTTCATCCTTCTCTGCGTCGGCCACTCCATCCTCCATCACAATTACGACATCACAATCACATTCTTCGGAATTGAGTAAATCCTCATCCAGGTCCTGATCCATGATCCTGCTCGTGGTGGAAATTGGGTTCGTTTGATGACACTAATAACTCAGGTAATGCTAAGATTTCTGATTTCCGGGCTCCGGCCTTCCGCAGTCCGTTACTTCAGTCAGACTTCCTGCAAAAACCAAAATGGCGTCTTTTTATAATAAACCTCAAAACCTCACCCTAACTGGCCCTTCGGGATAGAGGTTTTTGATTTAAACCTCGCCTTGCCATCCATGATTTCGCAACAAATTCTCCACACAAGCATGGAGCTGTGGTGCAGTGGTCAGCCGGTCCTACCCGCTCCTTCCATCAAAGGGCACTTCCCTGTGTGAAGTATGGTCAAACGACCCACGTGAATGACGTAGCGCGGGGAGAAGGCCTTGATTCGGCAGCGCATTGACAAGGAGCTGTACTTAATTAAATGTTAACATATAAATATAAGGTGCGACGCAAAACACCAACCGCACAAAAACAGGCAGCACTAGCCAAATGGATGTTCTAAAAATATTTACAGAAACGTAATGCAAACTAATCAATTCCCCAGAGAAGAGGAAGTAATAACTTTCATACAAAAAGCAAATAGTAAAATCTACAGGGTTCATACACATGCACCATTGACACTTCCACGAGTACAATTACCTATAACCGTCCCATTGTGTACGTACACACAAACAAACATCTATTATGCCTGTCCAGCCTATTCCCCCTCTGCCAGATAACAACGCACCTGTGTTGTTTATTGATGGGAGTATAACCCTTACACAGCAGCGCAGGCCTGGACATTGGGTACAGAGCCCCCCTCACTACCCTCGCCAAGCCCCTCTCCCCACTGGCCTCACCTGGCAATGGCCCAGACACCGTGACCACAAACCCACGAAGCAATCCCAACGTACAAACCCAGCCTGGGTGCAGGCACAGCATACCTCGCTCCTCTTTCTCAACCCAAGCACATTGTGATTTTGTACAGCGCTCATCACCTTCTTGCCCCGCCACGTGCAAACGCACCTAGCGCTGTGTTGCCACGTTTGGCCGGTGTGAGCTCACCTGTAATTAATCACGTGTATAATTGTGCACTTTGTAGCATATGGGAACATAAGGAACCATTCTGCAGAGCTACGGGTAGCGAAGTGCGTGTTTGTTATCCTGCGGAGTGCATCTCAGCGCCCTGCCTGTCGCCCCCACAGATGTCCTCTTCTCTCCCACACCCCCAATGTGTGCAGATAGTACTTACTCTGTTGTATGTAGGGTGTGGAGGTATATACGCTAACAAAATAAAACAATTGGGGGGGGGGGGGCGACAATTGTTGTAAACTTATTATTGGATCAACTTTTCACCCCCACATTTGGGGGGGGGGGGGGGTTCACTTTCTATAAAGTTGTGATTCAGGCCTTCTGAAAGTCTCTAATAATTTAGTTGACGGATAAACAGACAAAACAGACAAACGGAACCCCGAGCTTTTATAATCTATTTTTATTTATAATCAGGCGGTGGTGATCAAGGGTTGGACCCAAAGCCCCTACGTGCACAGTGGAGTCGGAGGCACATCTCAAATATAGATCTGGACCGGTAAGCTGCAATCTACATTTGCTCCAATAATATATAACTGTTAAATTGATATTACTTGAATGTCAATCGACTGACAGGAACTTGGTAATGTTAATCGAGTGTTGATTGAGTTATTGGTAATAATGAAAATATGCACAATTAAGACTTCGATATTAAAGTTGATTTCAAAATATCAGCACTGGCGCTCAATCCCACTGACAAGAGGGATTCAGCTGCGGTGTTGTGACGCGGAAGGGTATCTTTGATCGCTATTGCAGAGACACAAATTGCCCTTCTGAAGAGGACTGTCTTGTCGTTTCACAAACCCCCCCCCCCGACCGGTGCTCAGCCGTTGTCGAGTCGCCCATTTCTCCGGAGGACAGAACAAAACGTAGAGTCTACTCATCATCTCAGAACTTTGTTAATTTTATTATTTGTGCTCTAGTTAGCTGACCTGTCCTCCACCCCGCCTGCCCACCCCCCCCTCGAAAGGATTCATGGGGTGGGAAGAGAGCGGACATGGCAGATAGGCTACACGTGCAAAGTTAATGCACCCTTTAAAGTGGTGAAACATCCATCTCATACTTTGATTATCTCGCCACTTTAATCTGTTGAGTCACGGCTCTCAACTGAAACTATCAACCATTGGCGGCATATCCCAAACCGTCCCCCCCCACCCGCCATCGACTAAAATGTGGTGAATTTTTTTCTGGTAGAATTTTGCAAACAAATGGAAGCGTTTTATGTGGTTCACTCTTAAACGGTTCATTATTTTAAAAAAAGCTGTAATTCATAGCCAACTGAATATCTGCCAAAGTAGCTAATTTTATTGATATTTATGCAGAAATCACTGCGAAACACAAATACTAGCTGCCTACACAGGTGTATAGAAGCAGAACTTTGCACAGCTGTGTTTGTTAAAATCCCGACTTAAAAAGCCACTAAGATCGAGGAAACCTTCCGATGGCAAGACAATTTAGCAACAGCCAACATTACAGTTAGAAGCAAACGTGACAAAAAAACATTAATGTCACGTGGTTTAACAAATACGCTGTTTCAGGGTTATGTGATCTGGACCCGGTGTCTGTGGCGGGCCTCTGCGGGCAGGCAGACAGGCCGACGATGCTCGGGTGAAGCACCAAAAGGCTCTTGTGTATCTGGGTTTACAAAACATTTTTTTCTCAGTTGGCAGTTAGTTTTTCACAAACGGCAAACGAGCCTGGCCGTGGCTCTCAGCCAGCGTGCCTTGGCAAGCCTGTGCCTCCTCGCTCTCAACTTTGGCCTAGAGGGGAAAAAAAACCGCAACAACACTGCACAACAGCAGCCCCGGAAAACGACCACGACACTTCTGGCTTGGCTCAGTGCCAACAACAACCAACGCTTTGCTGGAAAAAACAGCTGTAGGCACGGCGGGCGAGCAGCTTCCAAAGGAAAACTTTAAGCAGAAATACTGAAACAATGCGGTAATTGTGTATACATTGAGGAGCTGCTACGATAGCGGCAACCCCCGTCGCCACTGTGAAGGTGAATTCAAACGGAACGTGGACAACGAAACTAGAGCACGACGATGATGTTGGGAGAGAAGACTAGGCACTGTGCTTTAGTCGATGAACAAACGACTCCCACTCATTCAGCAATCAACACCGTAATGTACTCCCCCCAGATGCCAGACAATAAGCTTAAGGGTACAGATTTCATCTATTGGGTAATGGTCTCTTCCAAACCTTTCGTTGGTTACACATTAAAAATATTCTGAGGTAGGCCAATGCAGTGCTCGGAATTTTAGAAGGCAGAGCTTTGCAGGAACTCATTCGAGCAAGGCAACTGTGTACGTGTGTTGACCATCCAATTAAAATTCTACAAATCATTATCTTTTAAAATTTTGCGATGGAGCGCCCCAAGAAGTGGACCGCCACTCAAGACCTCACCCTCTCAACTGGTCACAAAAAACACCTCCTTGCTGGCCCGCACTGCCTCTCACACAACGGATCCATCTCTACGCGGTCCACCAACTCCAACCTCTGCATACACATTCCTTGAGCAAAAGCAGAGAAAAGCACAAGCTGTGCCAGCAGCCTCGGCGATGCTTGCTGTACGAGGGGGGGGGAGCACGCCGGCGACGATTACAACTGACAAAACAAGGTGCGGCGCCCCCACCCCGCTTACGAGCGAGCTCTATATAATTAGCACGCAAGCAAAGCTTGACGCTTTTTAACACTGCAATTAACTATAATGGTGAAATAGCAAACGGCCGTTTCAACAACATTTTTTTTGTATTATCGCTCTTGTTCTCAAGCGGCCCCTCGTCCCTTTTTAAACTTCTGCTGCAATGACATGACCCAGCAATGTGCTAGCACAATCAGAACGCAAGTCAACAGGAAGGCATGACAGAGGATGGCTCTGTGGAATAGGCCCAGCCCAGAGGACAGCATTTCCCCCCACCACCCCCCCCCCCGTCCCTCCTCCCCACCATGAACAAGAGCTGCTTCCCATTCCTAGAAAAAAGGCTAAAATTATAACAAAAATGGAAATAGGCCACATCCACAAATTGTAAAGCTTTGTTCCCAAGTGAAACGGGCGAGGTGTTAAACCATCCTAGCAAGACAAATAAAATTCACAAACCTGTCGTTTTAGAGCAATAATGAGAAACCCCAACCCATCAAAATAACTGTAATTACGCACTTTGTAGGTGTTTATTCGTTGTGCACAGTCCCCGAGTTACGGAAGGGTTAGGTTCCCGAGAACAATCCGTAACCCGAATTTTATGTATGTCGGAAACTGAAATTTTTTTCCCCCAAAATCAAAATTCCATTTACTTTAATCCTAGTGAACCTCGCTCCACGGTATTAATTTCACAACCCCACCACGCTGCACTACTTGCCCTTACGTAACTAACGCAAACATTTGTGTGTGTAGAATTTTTTCAACATGATTTATGGGAGCATTTCTGTAAGGTTGGATTTCCGTAAGTCGGGTTTTCCGCAACCTGGGGACTGTCTGCAATCACGCTGAACAGAAAGCTTGAGACAGAGACTGCTTGTGGCAAGAGCCGTATCATTGGAATCAAATCTAACTGCACAATCCACGAAAGTTAAAGTGAGCGGATGGCAACAGTCCTTCGATTATGAACATGACCGATACCGGGGACTCGATACAACTCAACTCAGGTGGACTCTGTGCTGTACCAACAAAACAACCGCAGCCACATCAATGCCTTTTATTCGAAGGCATAGAACATTGCTGCAACGTTTTAAATAATACTATACTTATTTTTAGTGTTAGGTAAACGGTCACGAGATCTGTCTATTTGGCGTTAGAACATCTTAAGGCCTCTGGTGTTATTGACAGAAGGGCTAAAAAGCCTATTTTTATTTCCCCGTTTTGACACTGGCAACAAAGATTCGATAGATATAATTGCTCAACCCGAGCTATTCATGCTTTGATAATTGCATTGCCTTTGCACGGTTTGCATTTTGGCATTCTCTGGTCTAACACCAGTAAGACGAGGCCATAAAGGAGGCCATCTCTGGAGTAGGCCAATCAGTTTCAAAGACAATGCATACATTATGAGAGCAAGTTTGTTTGCATGCTTTGCCACTAGCAGGTGTGGTCAATGCAGACTTGCAATAGGTAGGTGTCTATTTTGTGTGTGAACATCTTAACACCTCGTGTTATTTGCCAGAAAGGGGAAAACCTATTCGTCTTATTTAATCATTCTGATGACAAAAAAGGTCCCATAGATTTGTCATGCATCCTCAAATGTGTGTTCATACCAACATCTCACAATGCACACGTCTGTGCCCTCATTCCCCTGGAGCAGGGAGAACATGAGCACCAACCACTCTGCAGAAAAGTCAACAGTGGTTGACTGATGTACGTGTGTATGTTGAACTTCCTTCGCACCGCAAGCAGCCAACAGCCAACCACGCGGACAAGGACAACGAACTAAACACAAAAAGCAGTGGAAATGACTGGCTCTGCTCACTGGAATGTAGAATTACCACCACTGGCTCTGGGACAATCAACAAGACAGCGCCACCCTTGAGCTAATCAGGGTAAGAACACTGACCACCCCCCCCCCCCTCGACTACTGACTGCATCTGCGCTTTTCTTAATATATATTAAAAAAAACTTGCAGAATATTACAAGCGTGCAAAACAAGCAAAGGGAAGAACGGCAGCGGTGAGTAAAGATGTGACATCACACAAGCACACAAGGACAAATAAGTCAACTGTGTTTCTTTTTGATGCTGGTGAAATGTAAAAAAAAACGGCACTATTTTGCCCCATTGCAACATTTAAGTGTGAATTCTTCATGACTTTGGCAAGACATATTTAGAAATAGAGTGGATCATGCAAAATACAGATCAAGGTTTTGAGTATTGGAAAGCTTGTTTGGAATAATGTTATTTCCCAATACACTCTCGAAAACAGCAATTCGTCATCAGCTACTGACTGATGCCATGTGTCCACCTCCCGATGCTCGTTGATGTGTGTAAGACATTATCGAAGCACCGCATAAGGCTGTGAAAGAGGATGCTAGACACGGTGCCATCGAAAATGATTAAAAATAAGAATAGGTTTTAGCCTTTCTGACAATAAAACAGGTGTTAAGATGTTCAAGCACCAAATAGACACATTTTGCAAGGCACAACGTCCGCATTAACCACACGTACTTGTGGAATGTTTGTTTGCATGTTTGCCACATTAAGTGGTCAATGCAGAATTGATGCCTTGCAAAAGACATCTATTTGGTGTTTGAGCATCTTAACACCTGTATGATTGCCAGAAAGGGTAAAAAAAACCCCTCTTATTTTTCATAATTTTTTATTCTGGGAAAAATGTCCCGTAGATACCGTGACCTCGATCACAAAAAAATGTCCCACAGATACCGTGACCTCGATCACAAAAGTAGGCCACAGTTTCAACATCGTAGCCCAAATCCGAGATTTCAAAATGTAGCCAACTAAAATGCAAAGTGTGAGTAACCGTCTCCACGGCAACAGCCACCGACATTACACTTGAAAACATAACAGTACGAATCTAAACAGGGTCTCACATTGTCAAGCAAAAAGTCACGAATGCTCCGACTCTCCAAAGGCAATTAGCATGCTAATGCTAATCCGTGCTTTATACTTAAAAAATTGCAAACTGTGATCCCCATTACAAGTGTGTGGTCCAACTATGCCACTGAGTGCACTGAGGGGGATTTTTGCAATTCCATTAAATAGCACAAACCGGAGAAGCGGGACTCGTGTAGAGTGGTACTTCCAGGAACTCGTGTAGAGTGGTACTAACAGGAACTCGTGTAGAGTGGTACTAACAGGAACTCGTGTAGAGTGGTACTAACAGGACTCGTGTAGAGTGGTACTAACAGAACTCGTGTAGAGTGGTACTAACAGGACTCGTGTAGCGTGGTACTAACAGGAACTCGTGTAGAGTGGTACTAACAGGAACTCGTGTAGAGTGGTACTAACAGGACTCGTGTAGAGTGGTACTAACAGGACTAGTGTAGAGTGGTACTAACAGAACTCGTGTAGATTGGTACTAACAGGACTAGTGTAGAGTGGTACTAACAGAACTCGTGTAGAGTGGTACTAACAGGAACTCGTGTAGAGTGGTACTTCCAGGAACTCGTGTAGAGTGGTACTTCCAGGAACTCGTGTAGAGTGGTACTAACAGGAACTAGTGTAGAGTGGTACTAACAGGAACTCGTGTAGATTGGTACTAACAGGACTAGTGTAGAGTGGTACTAACAGAACTCGTGTAGAGTGGTACTAACAGGAACTCGTGTAGAGTGGTACTTCCAGGAACTCGTGTAGAGTGGTACTAACAGGAACTAGTGTAGAGTGGTACTAACAGGAACTCGTGTAGATTGGTACTAACAGGACTAGTGTAGAGTGGTACTAACAGAACTCGTGTAGAGTGGTACTAACAGGAACTCGTGTAGAGTGGTACTAACAGGAACTCGTGTAGAGTGGTACCAACAGGACTCGTGTAGAGTGGTACCAACAGGACTCGTGTAGAGTGGTACTAACAGGAACTGGTGTAGAGTGGTACTTACAGGACTCGTGTAGAGTGGTACTAACAGGACTTGTGTAGAGTGGTACTAACAGGACTTGTGTAGAGTGGTACTTACAGGACTCGTGTAGAGTGGTACTAACAGGAACTCGTGTAGAGTGGTACTAACAGGACTCGTGTAGAGTGGTACTAACAGGAACTTGTGTAGAGTGGTACTAACAGGACTAGTGTAGAGTGGTACTAACAGGAACTCGTGTAGAGTGGTATTAACAGGACTCGTGTAGAGTGGTACTAACAGGACTAGTGTAGAGTGGTACTAACAGGAACTAGTGTAGAGTGGTGCTAACAGGAACTCGTGTAGAGTGGTACTAACAGGAACCCGTGTAGAGTGGTACTAACAGGACTAGTGTAGAGTGGTACTAACAGGAACTCGTGTAGAGTGGTACTAACAGGAACTCGTGTAGAGTGGTAATAACAGGAACTCGTGTAGAGTGGTACTAACAGGAACTCGTGTAGAGTGGTATTAACAGGAACTCGTGTAGAGTGGTACTAACAGGAACTCGTGTAGAGTGGTACTAACAGAACTCGTGTAGAGTGGTACTAACAGGACTCGTGTAGAGTGGTACTAACAGGAACTTGTGTAGAGTGGTACTAACAGGAACTCGTGTAGAGTGGTACTAACAGGACTTGTGTAGAGTGGTACTAACAGGACTTGTGTAGAGTGGTACTAACAGGACTCATGTAGAGTGGTACTAACAGGACTAGTGTAGAGTGGTACAAACAGGACTGGTGGAGAGCGTTACACAGCTGCTGGGGTAGCGACCTGAGTTTGCCGGAGCTGGTCTCCGAGAGGGTGACCGTCTTCTTGCACTCCTCTAGCAGGTCTTGCACACAGCCGTGCTTGTCCGGGTAGAGCGTGATCTCCTGCGGGGCAGCACACTCACCCGTCACTCTAAAACTAAACATTTTTTTTATTGTGCCAGGTAAGGCCCACTGAGCTATATAGCTCTCTTTCAGAAGCGACCTGCCTATCATAAATGATAGCTCAATGAAGCGGTTTATCAGCCGGAAATTTATAACAGACAAATACTCTAAATGTATGTTGATTTCCAAATGTGAGGGGGAAAACGGAAGGACCCAGAGGGAGAACATGCAAACTCCAAATATACAGGTTAACTACCTCGCCTGTTATGCCTCCTGTATAACAGGCGAGGTAGTTAACATCGTCACCGTGGCGCCCGCCACTTGTCTGCCACCTGTCTAACCCAGCCACACTCAAAACAGTCAATGTGCTTCCTACTCAAAAGGGCATTGAGGCTGTTCATCTTCCATATACAGCCCTGAGCCAGTGGTGGAAATAACACATTGTTATGGCAGGGGCGAGTCTACCCATAGGACAACTGCTGTCGACTAATAAGCAAAGTGGCAAACATTTTATCATCCATAGAGGGATGATGGGGGGGGGGGCACGATTGCGAGTGGCTTGCTCTAACGCCAGCGACTCAGCTGGTACACGTAAGAGTCAAGTAATGTATGCCAATTGCTTATATGATAAATGTATAATAGCTTGAGAGTAATGGAATCAACACGACACACAATATATAGATGAGCCACAAGAGAGTACTTATTGAATGTAATCGTGGCACTGACTCTTGACGGTTAATTGTTAAGTGGCCCACTAATACTGGCTGCGACTCACAATCTGGGCACATGGGCTACGGTGAAACAGGGTGACTCGTTAAACGGTGGGCACGAGCAGAAGTGCAAACTTACCTCTTCCACAAAGTTGCTTTTCAGCCAAACGCATTTGAAATTCTTTTTGTTTTCAAAGTCCGTTATCTTCATCTTAAGCTGCAGACACACCGTCACAAAGTCGCCGTATTTATTGTAACATCGGGTTAAGATTCGACGAGACGATGTTTCAACAAAGAACTAAAACAAAATCACAATACTGGTTGCAGTAAAATTACAGTGGACAGGCTCAAGTACTGGGAACATCTGTCACTTTGAAAAATTAATCAATACAAGACATGCACTACATCCGGAAATAATGTTCATATTGGTTTTTATAATACTCAATCTCTATTCGAAAAGGCTACTACATGATAATTATTGCACCTCGAAAAGGATGTACACAATAAAGGAGAGTAAGGATCTCGCGTTCAACGGGAATATAAACGCGGTTGCAGCTCACGAGTGCTTAAAAAAATATAATGTTCGGGAACAAGTTCGGAAAAATCAAGCATTTAGATGGTAACATAATTCCCTTGTTATTTACAAACTTGCTATTCTCGAATCGCATCTGGAACTCTGCACGACTGCATCGAGAAAGTGATGAGATTAAGTGATGAGATCAAGTGATGAGATCATCACCGTCGTTACTGCATCCTCCTACTGTACATCACCATCAACATAATTTAAGCTAAGTTAATTTATAAACTATTATTTAATATTCTATGGTTCTTTTGGTAAAGTCACGTAGATAGAAAAAATAATTAAAATAAAGTGAATGAAAATAATCACGACGTTTCGATCGCAACACAAACGGTCGTCATCAGGAACGGTCGTCATCAGGAACTGATAAATATTAATTCTTGCAGTCACGAAAGTTAAGTCATTATTATTTAATACTTTAATATTTACTTTGTTTATTATAACGAATCTAAATGTTGTGTCGTAATTTGCATGTAATAGCATATTTACATATTTAAAGTAATTTTAAAACATTATCTGCAAAAAAACGCTATTCACAAGCATCTCCATGACGTATCCCTTCCAAATAACGAGGCAATACTGTATACATTATCCGGATTATAAGATGCACACCCACAACTTTTGCTTCAAAATATCAGGTGTATGTATGGAGAACTTATTTCGCACCGTACGTAGCCAACCGAACTACTCAGAAGTGTGCCTTATAATCTGGAGAATACGGTAATTCACTTTGTTTTCATGCATATCAGTGGCGTCACAAAAGCCGGACTCTTTCAAAGCTTATTCGCAGCCATGGTGATGTAATGTGAACGGTGCTTACAAATTATTTTATTCAACAAGCAGAACGGAACATCCCTGACAAGTACTTTGCTGCCATGTACGTACGTTGAGCTTATTTTGCACACCGTACGCAGCCAACCATGCTCATCGGAGGTGCGGTTGAACGTTATCCAAATTAGGAGTCATAATCGTCACTCCTTCATGACTAAGTAAGCCAACACTGGCATTTCAGCCGACAAGCATGTTCGAGGATGTGCTGTATATCTGCTTTAGCAGTATCTAATTAGCGAGGAACCAAACACCCCCAACTGTTCATGACATTTGTTAAAAGTCATGCCCGATTTTAATAATGAAACCCATACTTAGCAGGCAATTACGTGGAAATCACACGGCCTGAAACTATCGATTAATAATTTTCCACCAACTATTAATTAATATTCTGAGTGCACATGACCACGTGCTGCATAAAAAGACCCGTGGTTTTCATAGCACACACTGCCAGTGCGCGTGAGACCATGCCCAACCTATACTTCACTGCCAAGAGCTAATGCACTATGGGTGGCGTGCGTCCTCCGGTGGAAAATCACCAGGAATCCCGCTGCGTACGACAAAATTACAGACCTCAAAGTGCTAGCATCAGCAATTGCCTTTTAAGTTATAAAAACCAATGATTGAATGGTTTCTACATCTTTCAGGTCACACTACCTTCACCATTCTAGAGCCAAGGGCTTTTCACTGGGCATGCTCTGAAAATGAGCTCATAAAAACGTAAAAAATGTGACAATTGGACACCGTTGTCCCGAAATCATGGAGAGTAGGTGGTACAGGGTGGTGGGATGTGTGTGCTGGGAACACAGGGGCTGGTCACAGATGGAGGCATCTGAATCGCGCCCAGAGGCCCGAGGGTCAAGGGGGAAGGCCTAAACCCAAATGGTGTTCGTGATGAGGTGGTAAGAGCGATCCCATGGAGGTTGTAAGTCCCCCACTGTGCTACAGCTGTGGGATCTAGCATAGAGGAAGTAACAGAAGTGCAGTTTTATATCAGGGCACCAGGGTGGCGAAATGTTAACTATCTCGCCTGGTATACAGGAGGTCGTGGGTTCGATCCCGACCCCAACGCCTGCTGTATATTTGGAGTTTGCATGTTCTGTTCTTCCCGTGGTGGCCTGGATTTTTCTCCAGATTGTTCCGTTTTTCCCTCCGCATTTAGAATCAACATGCGTTTACAGTATTTGTCTGCGATACGTTTACATATAAGCGACTTCGTTGAGATATAATTTGTGATCGCCAGGTCACTTTTGAAAAAGAGCTACATAGATCAGTAAAATGAAAATAAATAAACTAAATAAATAAAATATGAAATATTGGCCAACATCACCTCTTGAGATCGACCAACATTAAACTGTAGACGTAAAGAATATAGAATAAGAACGTACAACAGTTTCATTGTTATGAAATTGAAAGCCAGGCCACGAATATGTGCGGAAGGCGGGGCCACTCGCTGCTGAAGGCCTGAGGCCGTTGTGGTGGAGTGCAGAGCGCACGGCGTTTGCTGCCGAGCGTAGACCCCCTCTCCCCCCCTCCCGATACCTGTTGATAATAGAGCTTCTTGGGTTGCCTGGGCTTGAAGTACTGCAGCAGGTCTCGCAGGGTGCCCTCGTAGGTGTGTCGCAGCGGGTTTCCAGGCCCATCCCTGTAGCTACAAAGAACAGATCTGATAAACAGCTTGCTGTCCCCCTCACGCCGCCCAAAGGGCCCCCGCGCACGCGACGGCAGGCGCGACAACCGCGACGGTTGAGCGGGATTGCAGACAAACTGGCGGGGAGGCAATTATCCAGCAACTCAGGCAACTTCTACCGACAACTTCTTTCAGGCCTTCACCAACCACCGGAACAGAAACGAAGGCAGCGCTCATAACGACGCATGAGACGGCGAGGCTGCACGGTCTGTTAGCTGGTTTCTTAACGGTTTGGTTATTATAAAACGTCTGTCTCA
The DNA here is from genome assembly GCF_048934315.1 of Petromyzon marinus. Classification (NCBI taxonomy): domain Eukaryota; kingdom Metazoa; phylum Chordata; class Hyperoartia; order Petromyzontiformes; family Petromyzontidae; genus Petromyzon; species Petromyzon marinus. The sequence goes on along the minus strand of NC_133692.1, from coordinate 2,656,535 downwards.
AAATTGTGTGTGCAAGGATTTATTTAAAAACCACCACTCCGACGATGCACGAGGCAACTTACACTCGAAGTTACACCAATTTCAAAAGAACTTGCCAGTGTATTTAATGTTATGTGTTTTTTTTTATTTATGCAATCAGTGTACAACTTCCAAGCAGATTTCTACACCGCAGGATTGTGAGGGATGGGGGGACACCAGTGGATGGACCATGACTGATGATGATGATGAAGATATTATTTTACAACTCATAAGAATGCACATTTAAGGAACTCATGTAAATTTAGCGCTCCTGCGTTTTGCACTACACAAACTGCTGGGCTGCTTAAACAGCTGGGACAAGTTTGCACTTCATGTTCATGTGTCAACTGGATGAGTGTAAATACAGTCTATTCCCCTATAACGCTCGTTTTCATAACACAAATTGGATATAACGCGATGAATGTATGAGGGAACTGCATATAATGCGATTGAGTGAACGGAACTACGTCGCGCCAGTAGGAATAAGCGGTTGTGCGGCTGCCTTGGCAGAGCATTACACAAGGCAGGGGGGGATGCTACTGGATGCTTCAAGATGCTACCCACGTGCCTCCGTCTTTGTTCAGCCTGCATACGCATATCACGTGTCATCGCGGACTTTGCTTTGCCCTATATTATAACGTCATTTTTACATAGCGCGCTGTTCTTCAGGAACGCAGCTACTTCCACGTTATAGGAGAGCAGAGTGTACAACGTGGGCTACACGCTGCATACTAATAGAGGTGGCGGATATCCTGCAGCAGGCCGATACATAAACCAATGCACACTCCGGAGCAGTGGTTCTCAACGGGGACACGCGGACCCCTGGGGGTATGTGGCAATGACCCAGAGAGTACACATGAGGTGATGTATAAATGTGTGAAATTACATCGTACATGAAGTCACTGGTGAATAATCATGTATGAATCTGCCAATATAAAATAACTACGATAACATTTAAAGCCATATGGTAACCTATAATTATGTAAAAGGCCTTTCTAAACTCATTGATCGTAAACAAGGTGGTTTCCAAGAGTAACTAAGGGATCGCGAACAAATTATGTCATGCATGCAGAGTGTCCGTATAATTTTTTTGTATTAGCTTGCAGTTACTCGAGCGAGTTAGGGATACCTCACAAAATGGACAATTGGTTAAAATACTGATGTTCATTATTCAAATATCTATTTCTCAGAACCACGTTGGGTCAGGCAAGGAGAGGCACCTGGATGAAACAAAAATCAACAAGGAGTACATACAGTAACCAAACAAAGTTGAGAATATAAGAAGTTTTTGGGTTAGATTGAGTAAATATAAGCCTCTACAGTGAGGGAAAAAAAGTATTTGATCCCCTGCTGATTTTGTACGTTTGCCCACTGACAAAGAAATGATCAGTCTATAATTTTAATGGTTGGTCTATTTGAACAGTGAGAGACAGAATAACAACAAAATCCAGAAAAAGGCATGTCAAAATGTTCTAAATTGATTTGCACTTTAATGAGGGAAATAAGTATTTGACCCCCTCTCAATCACAAAGATTTCTGGCTTCCAGGTGTCTTTTATACAGGTAACGTGCTGAGATTAGCAGCACACTTTATATAAGGAACGAAACAGGTGGACTTCTCCACAAATATGGCTGTGGCCTGATGAAGCTAGTTGTCATTACTGGCGAAACGTCACTCAGATTGTAAATGTTGTAGCTTGGCTCTCCAACACACCGGTGTGCTGTACTCGTGACGAATTGGCCACGTTCTGTTTACATGACAACCCTTACTAGTTGGCTGAGTCGGGTGGTGGCGGGTTTAACGACACATTTATATATTAACGTGATCTAACCCAAAAAATATATATTATGGATAAGCGTGTCGTTAAACCCGCCACCACCCGACCACGGCCAATTAGTAAGGTTCTTAGCATAAACAAACGCATGCCATTTCATTACTAGTTCAGCACATTCCACTCTCCACTTCTCCGGGAGAACTGACTGAAGCCAGAGGGAGCGGACTTGCAGCAAGACGAGGCTCGTCAGGTTGGTCGGTGGGGAGTACAGCCTTCCCCGGTGTGCGCTGGTGAGTAACAGGGGCCACCCACTGACCGCACGTCGCCAATACCACAGCACGTACCCTTGCGATTTGAAGAACTGGAGCAGCATGGGGTCGGTGTTGAGCCTCTGCGCTACCGTCTTTGCCACCTGAAGAACGACAGACAAGGTGTGGCAGGTGTCTTGCGCGTGATACCTATGTACGTATGTTGAACTCGTATCGCACCGTACGTACGTCGGTCAACGGTGCTAACTGGTGGTACACGGGTGTCTCTGTCACGCATGATACACGGGTGTCTCTGTCACGCATGATTCACGGGTGTCTCTGTCACGCATGATTCACGGGTGTCTCTGTCACGCATGATTCACGGGTGTCTCTGTCACGCACGATTCACGGGTGTCTCTGTCACGCATGATTCACAGGTGTCTCTGTCACGCATGATTAACGGGTGTCTGTCACGCATGATTAACGGGTGTCTCTGTCACGCATGATACACGGGTGTCTCTGTCACGCATGATACACGGGTGTCTCTGTCACGCACGATTCACGGGTGTCTCTGTCACGCATGATTCACGGGTGTCTCTGTCACGCATGATTCACGGGTGTCTCTGTCACGCATGATTCACAAGGGTGTCTCTGTCACGCATGATTCAAGGGTGTCTCTGTCACGCACGATTCACGGGTGTCTCTGTCACGCACGATTCACGGGTGTCTCTGTCACGCATGATTCAAGGGTGTCTCTGTCACGCATGATTCACGGGTGTCTCTGTCACGCATGATTCACAGGTGTCTCTGTCACGCATGATTAACGGGTGTCTGTCACGCATGATTAACGGGTGTCTCTGTCACGCATGATACACGGGTGTCTCTGTCACGCATGATACACGGGTGTCTCTGTCACGCACGATTCACGGGTCTCTGTCACGCACGATACACGGGTGTCTCCGTCACGCATGATACACGGGTGTCTCCGTCACGCATGATTCACGGGTGTCTCCGTCACGCATTATACACAGGTGTCTGTCACGCATGATACACGGGTGTCTCACAGATGTGCACAGAAGAGACCCAGAGCAGAGGGCGAACATGAGTGTGACTCACCCGCCAGCCTCCCTTACCAGCTGAAGCGGGAGGCCTTTTTAAATACCACAGGAGTAAATAAACACAATTAACTGTAGCCTGCCCTCGCACTCATGAAGAGTTCAAAGGAACCCCGTTATCCTAATGCAAGGATTGTCCCAGGCTCTGTCCGTGACCGTTTTAAACATTATTTCTCTGAGGTGTTCCTAATTTTATGTTTCATGTTAACTACCTCGCCTGGTATACAGGAGGTCGTGGGTTCGATCCGGACCCTGACGCCTGCTGTATATTTGGAGTTTGCGTGTTCTCCTCGTGCTCGTGTGGATTTTTCTCTGGGTCCTTCGGTTTTTTCCCTCCACATTCAGCAACATACAATTAGAGTATTTGGCTGCTATACATTTTTATATAAGCCACTTTGTTGAGCTATCGTTTGTGGCAATGTCACTTCTGAAAAAGAGCTATATATAGCTCAGTGGGCTTTACCTGGTAAAATAAAAAGTTTACTTTGTAGATTAGAATGGCAAAAAGCAGCTCTGGGTACCAAATGCCAAGGGGCTCATAGTAACAAATCTCCATTAAAATATAAATTCCACTCGGTGCCTCTACAATGGTCTACACTGTGAGAGTGCCCCCCTATTTGGAATTCAATATGAGGCACACGAACCTCAAAGGTGGAATCCTATCAGAGATGACTTATGGGACATAGGTCTAAGAGGGCAAGAAATGCTGGCCCGGGCTACATCACAGGCACGACAACATTACCTGGAAGTAGGTCATCCTGTTTGAGAGTGTGACGACAAAGCCGGGGTCGTTGGGGATGGTCTTGTCGCAAAAGGTGACGTCCACACGGTGGTACAGGTCGTGGAAGTAGTCTCTGGCGGTTGGGAGCTCGCTCGTGTTGTCTGGATCGTCCCTGTGTAATTGGTGGCACAGGACACAGTGTGCTCTCAGTAAGCACGCTTGTTCAATGTACAGCCCTTGTTTTCCTTCATACGAATTCTGCGGAGGGACCTTTTCGAATATTTAGGCAATGACCCTCGTTTGTGATTCATTGAAGGTTCATTGTGCAACTGCACATCAAAGCCAAAGATTTCCCGTATAGCCTTAACAGACTGTTGGGGCAAGTGCTGTTAGCGAGCACTAATGAAGGCCTGGCACGGCATATTAGGGGGTTAATGGTCAGCACCACGCCTGGCCGCCTTTGTCTCCCTAGTGGCGATGTATACACGCCGCACCAGGTACTCATTTGAGGCCGAGTCGACCTAGGAGAGGCCCAGGACCGGTTCAGATAATTGTCACTGGTGTTGGCCGTGAGCTGGAATCGAACTCGGGTGGCCGGGTTCGTAGTGCAGCACGCTAACCGCTACACCACCGCTCCCCACTTCACAACAGGCATTGGCACACACCCATGTACAAGCCATGCCTGATACAAATTTGAAATAAAAACTACACTTTCTCAACGTAACGAAAATATTAGACACACTTTACAAATGTAAGCGTTTATTACGAGATGAAGCCGTCATCTTTCACATTTTATAAAAATAATACACTATTGTCCAGTGAAATAAATGTGAAAAGTTAATGTGAGAATAGCTTAGGTTTTGCCCCTATATCCTGAAATTGATAGAACTTTCCAGAAAATATATTTTTTGGTATATGCACTGACGGAGCAAGTACCAGAAAATATACTTTTTAAGGCAAACAGTAATAACCAAACAGTGACACGTAGCTTAATATAAATAAGGGGATATTAGGATTTGAGTCACAAAAAATAATTATGTGGTTTAGTTCAGCCCAGTGATCAATCAGTGGCAGCTTCCACAGATATCTGAGGATGTTCATTTTGCTGGCACTCAAAGTAATGTGTGGCTCTGGCCTTCACATTTTGCCTTGGCCTGCACACATTTTCAAATGATAAGGATTTCCATTGGCTCGAGAGGGGACATTTGCTCGAGTGGTGCAAGATGACTGGCATGTCTCTCGACTGCCAAGCATTTTACATGGGACGCTGGTGGCTATGCTGCAGGTCTGTAATCCAGCACTGCTGAGACAAGGGTTGGTGGATCACACAAATTTGTGAAACTCCCTACCCAAGTGCATATCATTGTCTCCATCTCCTGGCTTGTCATGGTATGGCAGTAAAGCAAATGTGTTAATTTCCACCTGTATTTCATCTGTACGGGGGATCGAGTGTTCCCCCTTGCGCACGAGTTAGTTTTCTCTGGGTACTCCAGTGTCCACCTGCACGTAGAAACACTCATGAATGGAGTTGGCCAAATATCCCCAACATAGGACCACAGCGCTTGGGCATTGATTGGTGCCAGTTCTGACTGCATTTCCGCTTGTATGCGGTTTCCCGCGTCCCTCGCTGGAAAATACAAAGTTAATTTATCATTTGATATAGCCAACGGCTAAGGGATCGGTGCACCTTACATTGGACTGCACTTCAATAGTAAGACGAGAACACTCATGGAGTTTTTAAATAGACATATCAATAAACAATTCACCCATTTGCTCCTGACTTTGAAAGATCTGAAGTCTTGTCGAAAGTGGAATGTCAGCGGGGTTTTGTGATTTTAGTCAAATGCAATGCGGGCACTAACTTCTGAAACACGATGATGTCTCCATCCATGAGCTCGTCCAGTGCCTTGTCCAGGCAAAAGTCAATCTCTTGAATTCGCTCAGTGAGATTTGGTTTAACTTCCTGTGGGAAGAAAGGAAAGTGGTTCAGAGTCATTACGCGCCACAGTTAAAATTACAACCCGTAACCACAACCAACTAGAGAAGCAACAGTCCAAAGGATCAACAGTAAGAGTAGAACGCAGAACCAGGGATGACGTTTACTATGACTCAAAGATTGTCAACGCACAAGTAAATTGATTTAAATTTCGACTTAAAACTTTCGTGACTGGAGGAATTCATATTCTATGGTTATTTCGGTAAAGTCACGTAGATAGAGAAAATTATAACAATAAAATAATAATAAAATCGAAACGTCGTGATATTTTACTTATTTTGTATTCACTTTATTTTAATTTGTATTATTTTATTGTTATTATGTTTTCTATCTACATGACTTTAACAAAAGAACCATAGAATATAAATTGATTCAATTTCGGTTGTGTAACAAGCACAATGAATAAAAAAAACTCGCATTTGTCAATCACACCGTGTCCTTAAAAGGAACTTTGGAACAGGCAACATTTTGGGAAATGTCCCTTTTGCAATGGCACATAAAACTCACTTGTATGCCATGAAGGGTCGTTGCCCGAAAGGTCACAGACTATGTAATTTTTCCTTTTAAAAAGGGAACCCCCCGCCCCCAGTGGCAACTCGCCCCTGTGCGGCTCGACTCTGGCCTGCAAGTGGGCATTGGCCTGCCAGTAGGGGGGGTAATGATCACTATATGTAATCCACATTGAGCAATGTCATGATTATAAAGGACATTTAACATGCAAACTCAAAAAATGCAGTCGTCATTTTTGGAATCGAACCCACGATCTCCTGTATATCAAAGGAGGTCGTTAACATCTCGCCACCACGGCACCTCACGCCAGAGCATGGCTTTTGACAGAACACGTGGTGGGCATAAAGTTTTCATTGCGAGACTGGCACTGGTCTGGCAGTGAAAGGCAACGTGTGCACGTGGAGACTGCAAACAAGTTCGAATTAAATTTAGATATATATGAAATGAGATAGTCAGAGTATACAGGGCGAGAATAACACGCGAGTAATTGACACTATTAAGGCATGACTTGTACAAAGCATGTCCTTCAAGTTATTTTACACCTATGAACACCGAGCTCGATTATGATTGAACAAAGTAGAGGCAAAATTTGATTTAAAGCTTTCGTGACTGCAGGAATTCATATTCTTGGTTCTTTTGGTAAAGTCACGTAGAAGGGAAATAATAAAAATATAAAAAATACAATTCTCACGACGTTTCGACTGCAACACAAGCAATCATCATCAGGTGTGAAAACCACAGCAAGAAAATTTGGTTTTCAAACCTGATGATGATTGCCTGTGTTGCAGTCGAAACGTCGTGAGAATTGTATTTTTTTATTTTTATTATTTTATTGTTTCCCTTCTACGTGACTTTACCGAAAGAGCCAAGAATATAAAGTAGAGGCAGTATGTATTTTAACATAGACAACTACTAACGGATTTGCCGTTACTGTATTCTCCTTCGGCACACACACTGCAGTCAAGTGGCAATGCTGCGACAAAACAAGTGGCAGAGGTGGCACCAACCTCATAGAGGATAAGATTCGTTCCCTGTGGGAAGCCAGCTCTCTCACACATCACTGGCAGCAGATCTCCTGGCAGGGCAATTGGGGAGGGAGGGGGGGGGGGCGGGGGCACACAACAAAGCCAGCGTTAAACACATTCACCCACCAGGCAACAGACGCTGCAGTGGAGGGTGGAAGAACCAGAAGTGAACCGACATAGCGTCGCAACGCTGCCGTTAGTTTAACATACCCAGCGGGAATGTTTGTGACCACGACCGCGTTCAATCTCTACGTGTAGCGGACACAGAAAAGGTGTCACACGGTGATGATGCCGGTGCTACTAGTTACGGGCAGTTCTCGGATTATAATGAGTTTATGCTTGTATGCACGTAGAACTTATTTTGCGCTGTACATAGCCAACCGTGCTCATCGGAAGTGTGGGGGGGAGGGGCAACGAACTAAACACAAAAAGCAGTTCTAAAGAAATGAGGTATGCCGAGCGGTATGCCGTTTTGCAATGGTGGGTTGTAAATCGGGCGCACGCCGTCATGAATATATTCTTTTTTTTCATGCGGCGAGTGCAACATTATTTGCGTATTTGCAGCGCAATTGCGTGTGCCATGATAGTGGCCTTCTGGTAAACTAAAGAAATGACCAATGCATAACTTCATCTAGTCAATGCTTTAACGACAGCAGAGCTGTCCCGGAAGACGAAATATGAATAAGGGGTATCCCCCTTGATTTACGGAAGGGATGAAGACATCATCAATGAAGACATGTTAAATAGAATTTTACGGAAGGGATGAAGACATCATTAATGAAGACATGTTAAATCGAATTTCGTGAATCTGAACGGCTTTTGCTATTCATTGAGGACTTTCGTGACTGCAGAAATTAATATTCTTTGGGTCTTTCGGTAAAGTCATGTAAGATAGGTTCAAAGAAAATAACAAAAGCTACGGCCGCATGTGTTGCGATCGAAACGTCGTAGTTTTTATGTTATTTTAACCTATCTACGTGACTTTACCGAAACACCCAAAGAATATGATGAAAAATAAAACAGGTGTTAAGATGTTCAAACACCAAATCGATACCTTTTGTAAGGCTTCATATGAAGTCTGCATTAATCACACGTACTTGGAGCAAAAAATGATCAAGGCCATAAAGAAGGCTGTCCTCTGGTGCAGGCCAAACAGTTTCCAAGACGGTGCCATATGTGATCAGAGAGCATGTTTGTTTTCAAGCATGGTTCTTTCTTCAATGATTTCATGAGCTCACAAAATATACATGTTCCCCGCATCCGCACATCCCTACTGAGAAAGAGTGCTAAAAATCTTGATTCTCTTGATAATCCTTGAAACACAAGTTTGTAAAAGAACCACCCCAATATTATCGTCGCATATTACAAATTTTCTTGCTGTGGTTTTCACACCTGATGATTGCTTGTGTTGCAGTGGAAACGTCGTGAGAATTGTATTGTTTAATATTTTTATTATTTGATTGTTTCCCTTCTACGTGACTTTACCGAAAGAACCAAGAATATTTAATTATCCATTCACATTCCCTATAATGCCCCATTTCTCATGACTCGCTGTGCTCACAAGTGGTCGCTAGGTGGTGCATTATAAACTACAGATCAGCAGACACTCTCATGCTTTTAAAAGAAGTACATGAGGCTTCACTCTGTTGCACGAGTACATGGTCGAGGAATTGTGATGATAATATAGAACTATCATGCAGCAGTCAGTCAATGCAAAGAAATCATAAAATGCGTCACAAAAGCACTAATTTACTACGTATAGTGTAGTTCATATAAAAATACCCTGTTGAATTTTTCCAACAGTTAATCCGTTTTTGAAACCACAAAAACTTGTTTTACAATTTCAATGACTACATATACAATCTTCTGGATAACGTTATTAGTAATTTCCACAATCAGAAAGTTGCGAGTTTTCATCCTGGAGGTTGATAAAATTAGTACCACTTTGTGGGGAAGTCTAAAAACTCAACTATTTTTTATTTTACCAGGTAAGGCCCAGTGAAGTGACCTGGTCACAAATTATACCTCAACAAAGTGGCGTATCATGTGGAAATGTATAGCAGTAGGCAAATACTCTAAAAAAGCACGTTGATTCTTAATGAAGGGAAAAACCGGAGGACCCGGAGAAAAATCCACAAGGCCGCGGGGAGAGAGAGACATGCTAAGCTCCATCTACAATAGGCATCAGGGTCGGGATCGAACCTATGTCTCCTGTATACCAGGCGACGTAGTTTACATCTCGCCACCGTGGCGCCCAGAGTAGTCCTATAGAAACACTTACTCGCACCATATGAATGTCAAATTTCCTCCACCTGCTCAGGGCTGCAAACAGGTGATGAGTGCACTGCCTTCATGCTCATGTGGGTAGGAAATCACTTTTGACTATTGTTTGGTCAAAGCGATGGTACACTGCAGAAAGAAATGTGGGGGATGGAGGACTTACTGATTTTACACGTGATGGGCGTGTAGATGTGCCCGCAGTAGTTGAGGGTCTTCGTCTTGGGGTCGTACATCTTCAGGAACAGCATGACGTCCCCTGAAACGTGATTTCGCACTTTTTACATTGCGGGTTTTTTTAGAGGCTGGTGTGCGGGTGCCGAGGGAGCCGGCAGGGAGTCATTAACTGGCGTGACTCACGATCTTTGTCGAAGGGGGGCAGGGCGCCGCCCGTCGCCACCGTCTCCGCATCCACCGTCTCCAGGAAGATCGTCCACGGGTTCTCGTTCTCGCTCAGCTCGATCATCTGGGTGGCACAAAAAAACCGCGCCACCAGTCAGCACCATCGGCGTCGCCGTACGCTGCGAGCACCACGGGATAAAAGTTGGGGGGGGGGGGGGGACGGAGGGGGGTAACGGCAAAGGCAGCAAATGCTTTAATGGGAAGGGCAAGCAGTGTGGCAGCAACAGTGGTTCTCAAATCTTTGTTTGGCTACTGTACACTACAGCTGTTATATTTTGTTTCAACCGAGTGACCCCCCCTGCCCCTTGCCTGACCCCAACATGGTTCTGAGAAATAAATGTAAGAATAATGAACATCAATAGTTAAACCAACTGTCCCATTTTGTGAGGTATCCCTAACTCGCCAACTGCAAGCGAAAATAAAAAAAATCAACGGACGCTCTGCACGTGTGTAGTGTACTCTTGGAAACCCATTGTTTACGAGTTTAGAAAGGTTTTTTTAAGTTGTTCGAGGTTACCATATGGATTTACATTTAACGGTAGTCATTTTATCTTGGCAGATTCACGCATGATTATTCACCAATGACTCATGTATGATATAGTTTCAAACATTTATAAATCAGTTCGCATACCACCTTGGACATTGACCGTGAACTATAACAATTTTTACGACATTGACCGTATGTACAAATAAATCATGAGTTGCCAAGATACGAAACAATTTGACTTACGAAAGGGTCTCAGGGATGTAACCCGCTCGTAAGTCGAGGACTGCCTGTACACCTAAAACTGCCCACACAATGTGAAGGATAATGGGATGCTTACAGCATCAAACCACTCCTTTGGTTCTTTTGGCAAAGTCACGTAGGTATAAAATAAAATAAATAAAATCACGGAAGGATGTTATTAACCAGGTAAAACCTTAACTGCGTTATGGTGTTGCCTTCATATCCGCATCTCCAGTTTCTTCAGCCTCCCACTCCCAGGCCCGCTCACTTCCTCCTCCTCCTCCCCCGGCAATTTGTTCTTGTCCGCTCCTTAATCCCTCTAGTGAGCAGCACTACACTCCCCCTACCCCACACCCCCCTCTCTATCTCTCCTCCCTGGCTCCTCCCCCCTCTCTTACCTATATAGCCTCTTGCTACAGTAGCCCTTTTGCCCACTTCAGCAATTGTTTCTTGCTGTGGTTGTCCCACCTGATGACAGACGCTTGTGTTGCGCCCAAAACGTCGTGATTTAATCTATTTTATTTTATACCTAGGTGACTTTACCGAAAGAATCAAAGAGTATGGATCCCTGCAGTCACGAAAACTTAAAATCTAGATTAGCATCAAACCAATAAAAGCCCTCACAAATTAGCTGTTTTAACTGGAAGATAAAAAGTCAAATCAACTACAAAGTGGGCTCAACCTTTAGATATTAAAGATTTCCATTTCTGTGCACACTTTCATGATGATAGCACTCAGAACTCACTCGACCCCCCCCCCCACATCCTTGCCGTTGAGGGTTGAAAGAAAAACGGGCGAACTGCGGCAGGGGCGGCCTGATTATGAGCGTGCGTGCGAGAGCGACTTACGTGACGGCCGTTCTCCGTCTCGTAGTCCTGCATGGCGGGCCGCCGGGTGCCATTGCGCCGCGCCTGCATGGGCCACAGCCTCATCTGCTCCGTCGAATATCCCTGCAGGCATAGAGAGAGCCACGCGCGCATGAGCAGAGAAAACAAAGATTCCCCGCGCAGCCTTATCCGCCTGTTGAGGAAAGCGCTGTTAAGAAAGCAGTACCTATGGTCCACAAAACAAATTTTTTGGGGTTAGTTTGGGTGAATATAAGTGTCGTTAAACCCGCCACCACCCAATACAACCAATTAGTAAGGTTTGTCACCTGAACAGAACATGCCAATTCTTCTCTCCAAATTTAGAAACATGCGTTTAAGAGTATTTGGCTGCTGTGAATTTCCACACAGTAAGCCACCATCATTTGTGGCCAGGTCGCTTCTGAAAGAGCTACATAACTGACGTGGTGGACACCACGTGACACGAATAATCAGGAAATAAAAACAAGCCCTCTGATTGGTACTTAACGGGCCTGAAAGGGGACTGGCTAAAGGCAGGGTATTGAAGGGATTGGAGGAGAAACACATGGAAAGGGTTGGAAATGCAGGATGATTGGACAGGGCGGATGGTTGGAATCCATTACAAAAAATGGATGGTGATTAGCTGAAGGGAAGGCGGATGGTCAAGGAACCTTTGGTAAAAGGGCTTGAGGGATATACAGAGTTCGGAAAGTGAGGGAGTTCGGAACTCTGTGAGTGAAGTAAATCCTTGATGACTGTCTCATGCTGGAAGTAAAAATAACTTATCTTATTGAAGACTACTGCGTTGGGTTGTCACTACAAATGTATCATTTGATTTGGATGATAAACGCAAGCTTCGTGCATGTGGTGTCTAAACGCTAGGTGGGTATCACGAGATGCTGCAATATTTGCGCAGCTTAACATTATTTATTCAATCTACGGATTAAAATGTAATAATAGGGTTTTTCCCCTATTTTCTGGCAACAAAACTGAAACCTTTTTACGAAGATTCATGTCTGCATTAACCACAATACCTGCAGTCAAAATGCAAACAAAAAACATAGTATGATAATATATGCATTGTCCTTGAAACTGATTGGTCCACACCAAGGGACGGCTTTCTTTCGAGTCTCGACCCAATTGGTGCTCGACCACATGACGCTAGAAAGCTGTACGTCTTCTGGCGTCATCTGGTCGAGCACCAATTGGGTCGAGGCTCAAAAGAAAGCCGTCCCTTGGTGTGGACCAATCAGTTTCAAGGACAATGCATTTATTATCATAGTATCTTTTTTGTTTGCATTTTGACTGCAGGTATTGTGGTTAATGCAGACATGAATCCTTGCAAAAAGGTTTCAGTTTTGTTGCCAGAAAAAAGGGGAAAAACCCTATTATTACATTTTGGTACTGGCAAAGGAGGTCTAATGATGATGGATTAAAATGTTTTCTTACATTCACATACTTCAAATCCTGCGCATAGGCGATTTCCGATTGATGAAAATTACAAGCAAATTGTACTGTTAAGCCATTTAAACCAATAGCACAATACAGGAGACGTAACAATACACACACAAAATAGTTCCTTCCTGATTCATACGCCGACCCCGAATAATGAAAAAGAAACGAATTGTGGGGGAAAAAAAAAAAACATTCCATGCCGAGTTTCAGCTTTTCCCCCATGTCCCCAATCTCGTGGAATAATTTCCAAGCGCCGCTACTGAATGGATTCAATCAAACAAACAATAAGCGCCCCGTAGACGACTTCTATGGGGCCGTCAATAAAAGGGTGACGGCCGCTCCCTGCAGGGTCTGTAGATGACGCCACCTTTGTGGAGCGGGAGAGCGCTACCGCCGCTCCCGCGGCTGCCAAGCGCTGCTGCGGCGTGTGCGAATGGCCCTCGCTGCTGCGGGTAAGCGAGCGAGTCCTCTCCGGCCGCAATGGTAAAATCCAGTAGCCGCCTGTGTCCGTTGAAATGTTGGAACATTTTTGTTGTTTGCTACTTTCCTGGAAATTACCAGAACGCGGCAACGGGCCAAATTCGTGGCCGACTAAAATGCCATATCTGTTATTGTTGGTCAGGTGTGTCATTATGGTAGTCTGGCAATGTCACTGTGATATTAATGCAGGATATAAATCACTATGAGGCTAGAATGGATCGCTTGACCGTAACGCTTTATTTTTATTTTATGTTTTATTTTATCATTTTATTTCCATTCTACGTGACTTTACCGAAAGAACCAAGAAGACGTAACAATTTATATAAATACTTTGTAGTATTTATATTTCCTATCTTCGGGCATGGCGCACCGAGATCCCTAGATGATTTGCGCCTTATAAATGTTAATTATTACCTCCTAAGTCTCGATGTTTACACACTGCACCAGGTACTTATTTGAGGCTGAGCCAGTTCAGATAATCGTCACTGGTGTTGGCCATGAGCAGGAATCGAACACGGATTGCTGGATTTGTAGCACAGCGCGCTAAACCTCTACACGACCGCTCCCCACAACACACACAAAATAAAATACACAGTGTGCCACGGTGTTAGCGAGCGTCACTCACCATCGTCTGGGAGAGCGTCTGCATGAACTCGTACAACGTGCAGTTCTTGAGCACCTTGAAGATGGCGTACTTCACCTTCTCCTCATCGTACATGTCGTTGCCCTGGTGTCCACAGAACTGATCTTCGGTCACTATCTGGAGACCGGACAAAAGCAGCAAAAGCATCACTGCAGCTGCGCGACCACACTATCCAATTCGTATTATGAAAACACGGGTTATTGGAGAACAGACTGTACACCTATGCAAAACATTTCCTTCCGTTTAATAGCTATCGAACAATGCTTTGTACACAATGAGAACTACGAAATTATGCAATAAAGAAATGGATGTTAAAGGTAGGAGTAATGTCTGTGCGAGTGTACGAGGTCGCAGAACGGACTTTAACGTGCGGGGGTTGCGACACGATTGTTGCGCACTCGTGGATAGGCCGTTGAGTTTTGAAAATAGAAATCTGTGGTAGTGCACCCACAGCACTCGTTGCAGACAATGCTGTCACAGAAAAGTACCCTGGCAGCACTAACTTTAGTGGAAAATGTAAAGTTTTAAATAATTTTAAGATTAAAAACTTGCGTGTATCGCTACCCAGATATACTAAGCATACTGTACACATGCAAGCACGTGTACAGAATGTGGGGACATTTAATGGAAGAATATAATTTCCTGAAAAGCGTTCAGATACAACGAAGAAAGGTATTAACCCTTTCCCGTCCCAAGGAATTCAAGTTGCAGGGTGCGTCCCGTTCACCGTTGAATCTCTGAACGCACAAGCGGCTCTGCGTTCATTTTATTTAGAGAGGCGTAGCAGCGTCGTTGTTTTTAAAGACACTGTACTCACTGCAGAGAACCGTAGCGACACGACCGTACTATATGACTGCTGGCACCAAAGCGTGCCACACACCCTCCTGCATGGTGTTGTGGGAGCCTCGGTACTAATAAAGTTATTTTATTTTTTTATTCTGGTTTAGTTTTGATTACGTATACATTTGTCATCGGAACGGAAAAGGGTTAAATTGGCCAATTAAACCTCCATGGAGGTGTACTAAACAATTTTTATTTATTTTACCAGGTAAAGCCCACCAAGCTATATAGCTCCTTTTCAAAAGTGAGCTCGTCATAAATTATAGGTGAACAAAGTGGCTTATGTGGAAATGTATAGCATGTTTCTAAATGCGCAGGACCCGGAGAAAAACTCACGTGACCACGGGGGAGACACGCAAACTCTAAACATATAGGCATCAGGGTCGGAATCGACCCCACGACCTCCTGTATACCAGGCGAGGTAGTTAACATCTCGCCACCGCGGCGACATCTGGAAATCATCGGCCGGAGAGCGTGAGCGTGTGTAGTGATGGGGAGTGGGGCCGGTCACCCGCACTCTACCCCCGTGCGTGTGCCGCACCTGCAGCTGCATGTACAGGTGAGCTTCCTGCCGCTCCTTTCTCTTCTGAGCCTCCACGCGCTTCTCCTCCTGCAGCCGGTCCACCAGCTGCATGGGGATATCCGTATCCTTCACCATCTGCAGCACGTAGTCTGCGGACACGGCCACGCACGCACCACGGTCAACTGGAGCCATTTGTAGGGGCTGCCATGCCAAGTGTGCGTTAAACAACAGTGTGGGGGGTGGGGGGGGGGTTGACGCGCACGTTTACCGGATTAAATATGTGGGCCCCGCTGGGCAGGTCCACAAAGTGACTCGAATAGAATTTAGACAGGCTGGTGAGGCTGTCCATTTTCGGAGCCACAATATTGTTGGAACAAGCGCTGTTAGTGAGCACCTATTAAGGCTGGCATGGCACAGGACAGGCCGAGTGGCCAGCTCCCCAGTGGCGATGTTTACACACTGCACCAGGTACTCATTTGAGTCCACCAAAGGGAGGCCCATGACCAGTTTAGATTACCTACCGTTCCCCACACAAGCAATGACACGTAAAAAAGACAAACAAACACGCACACACACAGAGTGTGTGAGCTAACACCCATGCACTGACATTCTAATGCACATGCGCAGATCACAATGGTCAATTTAATATTTCTCTAATCCATGTTCCACTTTCTAATCTGGAGTGAAATTCAAAGCATGTTTAGTTTGTCCTTCCCCCGGAACTCCGATTAGCACGGTTGGCTACATACAGTCTGAAAAGTCCAACATACTTACAGACGTATATCTCCATCATGCGTCTTTATGTTTTTTTCAGGTGTTGTTCCGTTAAGCACGCACGCAGAAAACTATAACAAGTTGATAAAGTAACCAAAATGTTGTTGTGCAGAAATGTATAAATTCCAACAAGACAAAAGAAAAGAAAATTGAGGCTAAACGGCTCTCGGCAGACTCAGCCTTTCACAATAAGTGAATAAAAAATCGGAACACACATTAACATCACCAGAGACATCATCCTGGGTAGGTCTAACTGAACCCAGGGAAAGGCACGCATCTGACAATGGTTTTATTTTACTGCGGTTGACCAAAGCCAAGGCGGAAACATTTCAGCCGCGAAATCTAAGTGAAGCTTCATGTTGTCCCACAGGTCCCCCCCCCCCCCCCCGTTTACAGATTCAGTATTATCCAGCAAGGAATACCGATAACACGGAGCGTAGAAATGGAACGATACTTGCATTAGTACAAGTGGTCCTGCGATGTTTATTTTTGTGACAAGCTGAAGCCAATGCGAGGGGGGAGTCACTGAGTGTATCAGCTGCAGCATCATCAGTTTGTAATGGCCTTGCCTCAAGGGCCCAAACTTCATCTCCTGATGAAAAAGATTTCACGTTGCCAGCAATGAGAGCTATCGCTTGCAAAATGATGCCAAACAATACAGACAAACGACCTGGCCACGTGTCACGCTGTGTTGAGACAAGGCTAAAACAATCAAATAGTGACAGTGAAAAGCAATAATAGGGTTTTTCCCCTTTTTTTGGCAACAAAACTGAAACCTTTTTTTATAAGGAATCATGTCTGCATTAACCACAATACTTGTGGTCAGAATGCAAACAAAAAACACTGATAATGCACAAAGTAATGAGAGCTCGGGGTAAGCATCTACATGATTTGACCTCCTTTGCCAGTACCAAAATATACGAATAGGGGTTTTCCCCTTTTTTCTGGCAACAAAACTGAAACCTTTTTACAAGGAATTATGTCTTTGAGCTGTAAGACCTTTGGCGTCCTCTGGTCTAGCACCGTTTGAGACGAGGCTCAAAATAAAGCTGTCTCTGGTGTATACCAAACAGTTTCAAGGACAATGCATATATTATCAGAGTGTGTTTTTGTTTGCATTCTGACCACAAGTATTGTGGTTAATGCAGACATGATTCCTTATAAAAAATGGTGAAGCCAGTTATACGTGTTAACATGTCAGACTCTGATATAATTTTAACAAATAATAATTGTTTCCTTTGTTTCATTAAATGTCCAATTACATGATTGATCTCGTAAAAAAAAGGTCAATTATTTCATCTTATTTTAGCACATTCAGAATTGAATTACTTCTCAATTTAAATGTTTTATTTAGCTTGTAAATAACACTTTCTTAGGATTGCAATAACCAACAAAATTGCAAATGACATTACAAAGGCAAGTACATGATATACACAACACAATCAATCATATACAACTGCAGGACTTTCGACAGTGGTATTTGCACACAAACTCATGACAATCATGTCATGATGTCTTTGACATCCATTTCACAGCCGAGTCGATTGATAAAACCCCGGGAGAAACCGTCAGGCCGCATCACAAAACGGATGACTCAGTGCGGCATGAGTCAGCGACGGGCACGCAGATCTCTCAGCTTCCTAGTCACGTGGCAAAGAACCGAGAGATTTTAGGGCTTCATCAGCTGCAGCAGCTTTCGGCTCAGTCATCGAAAAAAGACGGTCACTGCATTCGCACGCTTTCGGATGTGCTGCTGCGGCCGTCTGGAACGCTCTTCCTTCCGATATTAGGAAGCTACCGAAGCTATGTACTTTTAAATTATCTAGATTGAAAACTCATTTATTTAAAACTACTTTTTATGTTTAGTTTTTTGTCCTTCCCCCACACCTCCAATTAGCATGGTTGACTTTCGTACGGTGCGAGAAGTTCAATAAACATACGTGCATAAGGGTACCGGACACCATCGAGAGACTCGCCGAGAGGCGAGAACCAATGCGCTCGCTTCACCGATCGACTATGACCAATGTGGTCAAGTCTGGTTGAACAACGCCCGACGATTGGTGCATATACATATTAGTAATAATCGTTATTTATAGAGCTTGTCTTTCATACCACAAGGTTCAAGGCAACTTGACACGAGTTAAAACAACAAAACTATTACAGAACCGGGGGTAAGAGAAGAAAACTCGGAACGTTATAATACATTGAGGGAAAGGGAAACATTAACGAAACAGTAAAACGATCATAAGATGCCAGAATAAATCAGCATCGTCCTTGGTAATGTTGCTCGGGGCCCATAAGCCATAGGCCCTAGTTCCCTGCAGCAATAGATCCACGAGCCATAGCGGACTCTGAGAAGGAGGAAGCAGCGGGTGCTAAGAAGAATCAATGGGTATGAACAAGGGGGGACGACAGCTTTGCCTATCGCCATATCCAACACGTGGGACTCTGTCTGGTGACTCAAATCTTGCCGAGATAAGAGCTGAGGGTGTGATGGAGATGGAACTGGGAGAAATAACTGGGACACGGTTGGACTCGGTGAGTTGAGGAGAAAAAAGGGGAGAGACCTGAATACACATTTTAATCATCGAGGGAGGGCCCACAGGATCTACGCCACAAGTAGAGTTGCCGGTCTCCAGAAGTCAAACAAGGTCTTTCGATTCAAGAGTACAGTCGGAGCTCGTTATAAACGAAGGACGCTTTCACGCAAAAATACATTATTTTGAATGAGAAAAAAAATGCAAACATTTCGTTGGCCCAAGTACAGATTATTAGGTGGATGTTAGGTGGAATATTACATCGCACGATCATGAGAGATGGCGGCGGCTTGGGGAGGCCTTCATCCAGCAGTCGACTGACCAAGGCTGATGGTGACGATGGCTCCAGCATCTCTGTACAAATTATAAGACGTTTTAACGAATGAGAGACCCGGCCGAGCTCCCGGCCCCTGGCCCACAGACGTAGCGTTGAGAGTGCGCGGAGTGGGGGGGAGGGCTCACCGAGCTTGCTCTCGCGAATGTAGACCAGCATGTAGGCGTTGGTGCAGTGCCGCACGGAGAAGTCGTCATCCAGCCCGCCGTAGTTGTGCTCAATGGCCTCCTTCTTGGTGCAGCGCGAGACGACGTCGTCATCAAACTTACACCACTGCACGAACACAAACCCCCAAGTTGCTTGAACAACTCCTTTTTGAATTATTACTGTGTCACGACCAACTATTACCTCTTCCATTATCAACAATAATAATATAGTCATAAATTAAGATATCTACTTTGTGTTCAAGAATAAACATAAACCACAAGTCCCTTGAACAACTCCTTTTATAATTATAATTGTGCTCGCCTTTTGCCCGTCCAAGGACGGGTGTATTGCAGTAAAATCTGAAACTTGCAAGTGAAAATCAGATCGCGACGTGATATCCGTTGCATTAATGCGTGTGCAATTTATAAGGCAGTGGTGACACAGACCTATTTAATTTTAAGGTTATAATCCCTTGTTCATCATGACGTCCTTTTTACTTCGATGTCTCAACAGCGTTACAGAGATCGCGTGACGTGAGGGTTCTGCCTTTGTGGTGAGGGTTGTAAGTTGACGCCGAGGAGGGGGGACGAGGCACCTCGGCCCCCCATGTGGAGTGACGTCAGCCACTAATCATTATGAATGAGGGGGGGGGGTGTCCATTTGGAGGACGTCACCTGCTCATGAATATTAGATGGGGGCTGGTCAATGTGGAGTGACGTCTCGTGCGTTAAGGACATTCCTGGGTGATAATAGTAGGTATTACTGACTACTACCACTTCCACTATCAACAAAAATAATAAATATATTATCATTTATATTTACTTTGTGTTCAAGAATAAACAAACGTCTATGTGGTCAAACAATCCTTTCCTCCGTGGCGTCGAACTAGAAGCTTGTGTCAATGTATGTAATAGCATCGACAGATATACAAATTTTTGTTGTGTTTAGTTTGCTGTCCTTCCCTGCACCTCCGATGAGCACGGTTGATTACGTTGCCTTTAAACGTTGTTAATATTTTTTTACAGTGAGATCGCTTCCTTTGAACATTAGAAATTATATTGTCTACTTCAAGGTCTGAGCCAGCTGTGGACGCTGCGCGCTTGCGGGATGGCCCAATCGCGAATCTCCGACGCTGGCGCCGAGCCGTCACCACCGCGGTGGCGCTCACCTTGCTGTCGCGGTGCTCACCTTGCCGTCCCCCATGGGGTTCAGGTAGACAACGTAGTGACCGCCGTGGTTGTCCCCGCTGTGCACCAGCACGGCGTGCAGGATGTAAGTGGCCGAGTCCTCCGCGTCCAACTTCTGCAGGAAGTCGTCGAGGATCAGCCTCTCGGGGAACTCGAACCTGCCAGGGCATTGAGCAGCAGCAAGCAGCAGCAGCAGGGACATTGCGTTAACGTCAGCAAGGCCAAAAAGATGGCTTAGGGGCCTACACACAGGAGTCCACAACCTTTTCCTGCTTCTGTACTGCTAATGTAGATGCAGTGCAAACAACTACAATTCCACGCTCAGGGGGTCAAGCCAGATAACTGTGTCAGGAGCAGAGTGTATAGCTGTGACGTCTCCTTCGTATTTGTGGATCGGGCATTGCGTCGTTCTACGTTCTGTTCTGGATGATCACAGTCGCGCACTACTGGAGAGTTTTTAATTTTACATTCTTGCATCAAGTATCTGCATCTACTGCCATAGTTTGTGCAGCGGATGCAGTTTACGGTGAACCATGAGCTTCGTGAAAGATCTTTTGCTCTACAGCCAACGACTCCAGAGACTCCATGTACGTAGAACTTCTTTCGCACCGTACGTAACCAACCATGCTAATCGAAGGTACTCCCATGGACACTGTTAAAGTTGCAACCGAAAACAGCAAATGTATGTTAATACGTAAGTTTTCTCAGCCGACACTTGGATTCATAATTGATGTTTAGGTGAGGCCACATTACTGACTTTGCGACATGTACCCTGGAGCAGTATGTTTTATGGACCATCATATAAGAATGCACAGAAATAACTTCAGAAATAAAAACTATAAGCAAATTACAATTCCAAATACTTATCTCACCGAAACATGTAGCCGATTGGAAAGCAATGGGAGATTTCACATCTAAATTATGGCAAGAAGTTAATATGCGGGGTCTCCATTACTAAGACAGCAGTGCAATACACCATGCCAAAGTGTTTTGGCTGCTTTGTCAAGATGTGGATGCGGCTCTGTGCGTGGCCTTCATAGGTATTCACTAACAACACTTGCTCAAAACAGTCTGGTCAGGCTATACGGGGATCTTTGTCTTGGTAGCGAGAAAAGCAAGGCGATGCATTGCACCTCAATGCTATCATCACTGTGATGAATTATGAAAGACGTTTAGATTTAACAACACCCAAAGGTGGTCTGCAGTGAATGTACGAGGGCACCTCAGTCTTATCCAGACCACCAAGCTCAAAAGCCCCAGTGTGGTCATTTCATTATCCTAACAAATTAGCATTAATTTAAATATATTTGAATGCAAATCATTTAAATACATGACTGTAAATGAACAATTTCACATAAATGAGAATGATGGGATAACCATATTTTCTCCATTTTTTGAGATGGTGGTCCGGATGACAAAACTTCACACTTTAATTTTTGCGATATGTTTTTAAAAAAGAGAACCGTTATCTTATCAGGCTCTACCCCGGGGGCCAGGTAGGTAATCGATTAATGGATCAATTACAATTCACCGCGATAGCTGCTAGATTGTTAAATGTCGGAGGCCAGTAACATATCAATGCATTTTTGCAAGCAGCTGCAACGATCCTGCTCAATGGAGCTTTCCCCAACAACTCGTTCGAGGGAAGTTCTCTTACACAAGCTTAAATTATCGAAATAACCCACAGCGTGGTTTAGCAGAAATCATCATCTCACAATGAGGGTGGATGCTGATGATCCAAAAGATGATGGTGGTAATGGTGAGGACTGTTGAAGATGATGGCAAGGATAGAAACTGATGCTAACCGATGCCGAGTGCACAAAAGTCCAGTGTCTCGAAAATTGACGGAATTAACACGAGACCAGACTCCGTATCGTATTTGGTACATTGGATTCTACCGACTTTCATAATACTGAGCATTAAGAATTGTATATTAATCATTAAGACTAAAACGGATGAAGATCAAGACATTAAGGTCCAAACATTTCAACAGACGTTGAATTTATGACCATCCGGGCGTCTTAGAGCGCTTGACACACAATAAGGGACTTAGATAGCATCTCATAAAAATATTGGAAAGGGCACCCCCCCCATTGGCAGCTGTCCCTGTGGGCACAAGGTGATTCAGCACCTGACCTGCAGCATAAGAACATTAGTTTACAAGTAGGGAGCAGCGATTGCTGTGTGTCATCCCTAATTGAGTAACTGGTGGCAATTTTTTTTAAATTTTATTTGAAAAATTCGGAGCATGACACCAGAGCACTTTGCTCCACACGGTTTACAAATTAGGTTACGTGATCTAAATATCCACTGTGAAGCAGCTGGCGTGTGTAGTAGTATTTGTGTATATATGTATGTACGGTCCATTCTCCTATAACGCGTGTTGTTCATAACGCAAGTTGGATATAACGCGATAAATGTATTATAGGGAACACATTTTTCTATAACGCGGATGCGAATTGGATATAACACGATTGAGTGAATGGAACTTTGTCACGCGAGTAGGAATAAGCCAATGTACGGCTGCCTCGGCATAGCATCGCAAGGCGGGATTTGCTGCTGGATGCTACCCACGTGAATCAATCTTTTGTTCAGCCTGCGTTTGCATCTCACGTGTTAACGTGGACTGTGCTTTAAATCGATATTAATTTTATTATAACGCAATTTGTCCATAATGCGGTGTTCTTTAGGAACGCAACTACTACCGCGTTACAGGAGAACAGATTGCATGTAAAAAATTTTTCGCAGCGTACGTAGCCAACCGTGCTAATCGTTATCACACTATCAGCGTGAACCAGCGCAGCTAATGACAGGAAAGATGGCCACGGATAATTAAAAATCACGGATAATCCAAAAATAATCAATTTCTGCGGATCTCTATGCCAAACACCACTAACATAGGTATAAATTACACTAGCAATCGACAGACCGCAAATCGGATAAACCGCACGCGGATAAGCGAGAATCTACTGTATTTAGCATAAAAATGTAAGAGTATATTTTTCTGCCGATTTGACCAGAACGGCCTTTTTTCTCTGGTAATGCTACATACGAGACGTCTTTGCAACCCGGTGGGGGGGGGGTTGATTCCACGGAGAGTTCTCAGGGTTTCTTTTTAAACAGCGATGCTGCCATCGCACAGCTATTCATAGAAATTCTCAGATGGGCGCTGCACAAGGAGCAACAAAGGATCCTGGGTTCCCAGGACCCTGCAGCACATCAAGCGCAACGTCACCGCCCAAGTAGCAAACGCCACCGTCGCGATTACATTTGTGACAGACATTTGCCAGTTCGTTTTTTTTTCAAGTTGTGCTTTCGTTTATTTATAGCGGGTGCTGCTCACAAGTTTTTACTCGTGCTTACTAATGCCATCGCTAATAACAGCCAATTGATACGACAGTATATTCTTACCATAGCACTTACTCATACTTACTATACATAGGTATTTACGAAGATGAAAATTATTTATAACCACCCCCCCCCCCCCCTGCCTCCAGCTGGTGTTGTCATTCGCGACACACCACAAACTTCGCATTTTCAGTTTTCCTGACACCAGGTTTTACCCCATGCGTGTGCGGGCACGGTCTATTGGGGTTAAAAGCGAAGTGAAAAATGCCCTCGTGAGGCAATCTCTTGGGACCTCCTCGTATCGTCGTCAATAACCTCCTCAAATCACACAAGTTACTGGGTCAATGGCTCTGCGTGTCAGTCACAATGCCCCGGTATGTTTAACGTCGCCGAGTGTTGCCTCATTTTGACTCCAAGATACTAGAGACGTATTATGGTGTTGACGATGAACGAGGCACGACATGCGACTTTTGACCTAATTCTGATCGCGATCAGTGGTGCGCTGTCAAGTGGACAAAGTGAGGTAATGCACGTCACGTAACAGGACTAAGCTAAAAAAACCTTTTTTTATATTTTACCAGTTAAAGCCCACTGAGCTATATAGGTCTTTTTTTTCAGAAGTAACCTGGCCACAAATGGTAGCCCAATGAAGAAGCTTATAGTGTGGAAATATATAGCGGCCAAATACTCTAAATGCATGTTCATTCTAAACGTGGAGGGAAAAACCAGAGGACCCGGAGAAAAATCCAGGCCGCCACAGGGAGAACATGCAAACTCCAAATATACAGGTGTCAGGGTCGGGATTGACCTCCTGTATAGGAAGCGAGGTCGTTAGCATCTCGCCACCGAGGCTTCACATTGTTGACAATTTAGATTTTACCTAACAATTTAGAACATTATGACGAGTGACTTGGATTAGGGTATCACGAAACTGTGAGAGAAGGCTACAGTGGAGGGAGGCATTCACCGAGCAGTGGATCGATCACGGTTGTTGAAGACAATGAAACACACGACTTAATTCTGCAGACGGTGCCAACAAGTGTGATACCCGGCTCTGCGGGGCCAAACGGCGAGTAGTGTGCGTGGCATCGCTAACTCACCGGTCATTGATCTTTATGTTCTGGTCGGTCTGTGGGTCGTACATGAACCTCATGAGTTGCAGGTGCAGCACGGGTGGAAATGACAGGAACTTCACACCCTTCTCTGCCTCCTGCACACAGCATGTCAACAAAACGCAGATGTTCTCAGATCTTTAAACACGCTGCTGATATTTTATCTACCACAGATTATTTATGAATTTAAATTTCCTGCAATTGTTTGTGGCTAGGTCGTGTTTATTTACAAACCAAATATATATATACATTTTTATTTTACCAGGTAAGAACCACCACGGAGCTATATTGATCTTTTTCATAAGTGACCTGGTCACAAACGATAGACCAATGAAGTGGCTTATCATGTGGAAATAAAAAAATACAAATAAAACTCAACTATTTTTTAGCTTACCAGGAAAAGCCCACTGAGCTAATGCCTTATTTTTCAAAAGCGACCTGGCCACACACAAATGATAGCTCAAAGAAGTGGCTTTATTATCATGTGAATATTTATAACAGTGGCCAAATACTCTAAAATAATCTCAAGGAGGAGAACGCCTTGTGGCAGGGGGGGGGGGGGGAGGCGGCACCTGTAGGCCGTGCTCCCCAGCGTCGTATTTGTTGTCTCCGTCCAGCTGCTCCACAGCCACATAGTCGTTAAACGACTCATAAACTGTGGGGGGGGGAGAGGAGCGAATACGTGGTCACCAACACTCACAACGACGCCTCTTGCCTTGCATCACAAAATCAAGGTTCGTAAGAGATTTTCACTGAGGCGACATAATAACCCGGTCAATATTTGCGTTAAGACCTTCCCCGGTGACTTCACTGCATTGACGTTCATTTTAAATGTACTGGAGTGACCCCACAGTGTTTGACTCAAAGTTGGAGAGCCTAAAGACACATCTCTGGTGCACATCTCTCCAGAATAAGTTAAGACCCTACACCACCCAATACAGCCAAGCAAAGTAAAATATCATGCATGCAAGCAAGCGTTTAACATGTCAATAATCATTGTTTCATCTCATCAGTGAGTTCAAGCACAATTCTCACCACGAAATGTAGCAATTAAGGTAGAAGTTATGCTTGCAACCGAATCAAGCATCTTCAGCATGAACTCATAATCCAAAAATCAATTATTAATCATAATGCAGTAATTCCTCATTTAACGTGGTAGATTTTTTTCTGAAAAGTACCGAGTTAAGCTAAAACTATTTCCCAATAAGAAATCGCGTAAAAGGTGGGGTCTGCAATATGTACGTGTGTATGCTAAACTTATTTTGCACCGTACACAGCCACCCGTGCTAATCGGAGGTGCGGGGGAAAGTCTCGTGCAGACAGTTAGATGGCGGGACAAAGTGAAATGAGGGTACGTCGTGTACTGCGTCATTCTGCGCGTATACCCAGAATTCCCACACCGCTCAGCTCAAAGTAGTTTGTCATTAACCGCTCAGAAAGTGCGTTAAAACGGGCACGTTCCACGCTGTGCAAAAAGCGTTCCCTGACAGAAGAGCCGCGTTATCGCGAAAACGCCTTGTGCGAACACGAGTTAAGCCAGGACTTGCTGTATTAGCTGGGCTGTGGTAAGATAGCCAAATTATGGATGGAGCCAAAACTGGGCCTCTGGGGTTCCGAGTTTACGGAGCAACACCAACATCGGCGACGAGTGCCATCTGCACCGATCCTAACCAGTCCATACGTCACCAGTGTGGTAAAGTATGGTCAAAACAACTCCCCGAAATCATTACTATTATACAAGAATAACACTTTGTATGCTGTAAACACACCTCTTGTAAAAACGCAGAGCGCCACAATATGGTATTTCTAAGCATGCACTTAAAATGATAATGCGGGTTTTCATTTCCATATTTATCCAGTACAAATACAGAATCGTCTGTTTGAATGACAGTTATTATTATATATCTATCATACCCAAACCTCTCTATTTTGTACAATAAAATATTTTTCCAAGAATGTTTAAATTGCTTTCCTCAAGTTGTTTTCACATTTGTCATTATTTTGCCACTATTTCTTTAAGCTCTTTTGAGACTAAAGTGAAAAAAAACAAATGGTTCACGTTACACACGTCGCACAAACTCGCCGAGTGCCGGTTGCAACCTGTTAAGCTCTTCAGTAAGCAAGTTTAGAAATTTGATTTAAAGCTTTCGTGACTGTAGGGATTCATATTCTTGGTTCTTTCAGTAAAGTCACGTAGAAGAGAAACAATAAAATTATCACGACGTTTCGACTGCAACACAAGCAATCATCATCAGGTGTGAAAACCACAGCAAGAAAATTTGAAAAAAAGTGGCGGTTATTTTTAACGTTAACGTTAAAAATAACCGCCACTTTTTTCAAATTTTGTGGTTTTCACACCTGATGATGATTGCTTGTGTTGCAGTCGAAACGTCGTGAGAATTTTATTGTTTTATATTTTTTACGTTAAAAATAACCGCCACTTTTTTCAAATTTTCTTGCTGTGGTTTTTCACACCTGATGATGATTGCTTGTGTTGCAGTCGAAACGTCGTGATAATTTTATTGTTTTATATTTTTATTTTATTGTTTCCCTTCTATGTGACTTTACCGAAAGAACTAAAGAAGATGAAACCAAGAATAAGTTTAGAAATGTTATCATAATAGGGAGGGGGCTTTATTTATAACTTTGGTGGAGGGTTGGATATTTACTTTTCAAGTTCCAGATATTGCTGGTAATAGAACTGCCAGTTGTATACAGGCCACTTACGTGGTGTGCATGCTAACCAATAAGATGTCCAGTCTACAGGGAACATCTGTGGGTATGAAGAAGCAATGCTGCAAATTGGCCAACACTCACTGTTTTTCTTGCCCTTTATACTCAGCTGGATGTCATAGTAATCTTCAATCCTTTCTGAGCGGTAGTCCACATGCTTGCACTGAATGTAGGACTGAAAAAGGAAGAGCATTTCACATCCTGAATTACTCTGCAGGCACTTAAATGAACACACTCGTCAACAATAACGACGCCTTAAAAAGATATGGGTGACGTTCCAAGCAACGGTCCTTCATCACAGCACGTCAAGGTGATTTGCCCGAAATGTCGCCAATTTATGATATTATTTGAAGGCAGTGTTGTTAAGTGTGCCGAGATGTTTTGTTAATTGTCCTTGTGCACCATCACCAATGCAATAGCAAGACGAAATGTGTTTGATTCGAAATAATTCAGGTGACCAAATTTTTTTGTTTATAGAGTGAATGTGAGATTTTTAACATTGAAAGTTTTTTTTTTAACACAAGTAAAAAAAACACTTACCACCATCTTTCCTCCAAAAAGCTTCGGAATGGTACCTTCCACGCACGTCCCTTTCATCTTATTCTCTACGTTGTCAAGCAGCTGTGCGACGGAGAGAACGCGTCAACAATGCAGCAAGGTGGTGAAGTGTGCGCTGGTCTGCCTGCACTCTAAAATGCGACGCAACATTTGTGCAAGATTGACTTTAAACATGTTTTTACTCCCTCCCTTTCTTCCTCTTCCCCTTTAATAGACTGCTCACGGTCGCTACCCCGACCACGCATGGTAGGACAGCGAGCCTGGATGCCCTTGTTCGACCCTTAATCTCGAGGGTGCATTATGTTAAGCTTGTTACACACATCTCGTGTGAAATCCACATTGTATTCTGGGTTCTTTAATGACAATGAAAGATGTTTAAAAAAAAATATTTTTACATTTCTCAAATGCACAAACATAGCGCGGAATAATTTTGGACAATTTAGTTGTTACTGCACTGAACGGCAACGTGGCAGCGTTTGTGGATGGTGGTTGCCAATAACAGCAGACCAGAAAACAGCAGCATTTGCTGATGACAATGGGAGAAGTCAAAACAAAAATGCTGAGTTTCACAAAGTTCTATTGCAGCCAAGTACAAATGACCAACCAGTTTGTGCCAATTAGCTGAAGATGCATTATTTGGAATTGTTAAAATTATAGTTTTTTTGCTTTGCTGTATTGTCTAATTTATACTGTTTTGATTATAGAATCTATGGCGTCTTGCCTGTACCGTCACATATGTAATGCTCGACTTGCCAGCATTTTCGTTTGTACTTCCGATCTCATCTGTAATGTCTCCCCCGTATTGTCTGTTATATCCATACCATTTCCATATCATTTTTATAGCCGTTTGTGTTGCTAGTACTGCCTCACCTGTTACTGCCTTATTCTGTATCATTACAAACGTCGTTTTATTTTCTTCTGTAATGCGTCTCGCTTGTACTATCTCCTCTGCTTCCCATATATGTAGCCCGACTTGTTTGTACTGTCTTCGATTCTTTTGTCATATGGACTGCTGCGAAACATTTCATCGGCATGGTCTGAAATATTGGCCACGTCTGCCATGTGCTGTCTGCTGTTTCGGAATGCTCTACGTGTCATCTCCAATGTTCATTGGCATTCCATCCAACTGTTTTATTGAAAGGAAACATTTTAACAGAATTTGCTTTGTATAACTATTGCAATTCGAATGTTTGAATTGTTTCGGGCTCATACAGCAAATCGATTTTCATCCAAGAATCATTACAGGTCCAGCCTATGTACCCGTGTCACTTCACGCCCTGGACATCCTTGCAAACAAGGTGGCGTTCCATCGAGGGAAGTCGGGTACATGTTTGAATAATTAAGCAAATGCAACTCAAAAAAACATTCCAGGCACATTCATCTGCTATTTAACTTTCTGCTAGGTGGGCCACTATTAATCATAATGTGCAAAGGATTTCAAAAATCTGGTGTTGTCAAGGGTTGCTTTTACTATGCTACTAAATGTCAAATTACAGCCGATATAAACTATAAAAATATATATTTAACCAGTTAAGGCCCACTGAGCTATACAACTCTTTTTTAGAAGTGACCTGGCAACAGATGATAGCTGAACAAAGTGGCCTTTTGTGGACATTTACAGCAGCATCCAAAAAAGCCTCTAAACGCATGTTTCTAGCCACCTAACACAACAGTAACATGAGGACGAGATGATCCATGAGACACTCAACAAATGTTCCTATCCCTTGGGACAAATTAATCCCAGGACTGTCATCCACAGCTAATAATTTCAAATACCGCTGCATATTCACTTAAACAGCAGCACTTCAAATTTCACTTCGTGATCAGAAAGAATTCGTCAGATTAAGTATGGCATGCATTTTTCCTGTCACTATGGTTCAAGGAAAATTAAAACATAGCGATGAGATACTTTAACGACCGAACCAACTAATGTGATTTTTCTTACCCAATGAAGACGAGTACAATTATGTTAATATATGCATATAAGCAAATAATTGTGGTAACTGGTACATAACGGAATTCCTAAATGTAATTTTTTTCCTCGTATGAAAAACTATTTAATTATAGCGTTTGCCTTGTCATTCTAATGGAAAATTCTTCAAATGTCAGCATTACAGCACTATACGTGGTTGTATATGGGCTGGAAAATTAGGAGCGCCGCAAATGCACAATCACGCCGAGTAATCTTTCAAACACGCAGCGACGAGATGCTTGAGGCATGTGTAGTGTAATAGCGCCAGCTAGTGACCAGCAGCGGCAACTGCGGTGGACAAACAGTACACATGCCGGTGAGCATATACACGGGTGTGTCGGCAGGGCGGAGGAACTGGGGCAAGGGTCATGGAGGGCCCTATCTGGAAGCCTCTGGAACTTGCTAGTGAGTTCGAGAAGGGAGGCGCGGCCAGGGCGGAACCAGGCCGCGCTGGTAGCATAAAAGGGGCCGAGAGCGGTGGCTCGAGGCTGCTGGTTCTGGGATTGGATCGTCTCGTCATTGCTGTCATCTCGTCGCCATTGTCGCTGCCGCCTTCGCTCGATATTGCGCTGCTAGATAGTTGTTGGCCGTCTCCATCAGCGCTGTCGGTGTTGGATGGCGAGTGTTGTGTATAGGCTGACGACTGTCGAGTGTGCAGGCGAGATCGTGAGTGTTCCATAAAGGAGGCGCCTCTACAAACCTCGTCTCCAACTCACTGACACTACGCATGTACAGAGCATAGGACCAACAGCAGTGATAAGACCAAGGGGAAGGCGAGTCGCCTTTTGGCCTAGGTTCCATTATAGGGGGACAAGACAATACCCAATGCCAATATTCTTGTCATTAACAACTCCACCACCTGACAAGACCGACACGTTTACAAAGACATTATTTATTTACGTTCCAATTTCTTGAAAAAATTCTGATCAATAACACCACCACCACGCACTGAAATGTTTAGTCATGAAATTGTAGAAGGCACCAGCATGCTTTATTGGTCAGAATTTAATCAATACGTATTAACTACATATTTATAAACTTGACAATTCTCTCTGGCAGTGGAGGGGGGTGAGTGACAAGAATGTTGGCAAAACTACGTGGTCTTGCCAAAAAAAACAAACATGGACCATAGCATTGGCTAAGCAAAAACCTATGTTTTAAGTTAACAAGAATGATTTTTGTTTTCAGTCAACGAGAACCGCATTGGTACATTGCCAACACCGGCTGCGGCTAACCCCTGAGCCACAGAGGGTAAGGGGTGAGAGAGGCGGTGAGGAATGAGGACCAGGAGAGGGAAAACAGTGGAAGGGGCTGGCTCCGAGTGGCCGTGGCAATGAGGCATAATGCACTCCAGGAAGCTCGTTAAGAGCCTGCTGCTGTCAGCCTGTCAGAAACGTTGCTCCTCACGCTACAAGGGTGCTACGCACAACAAATAACCAATCGAGAATCATGGAAAGTTGTTCCTATTGCCTTTTGCACATGCAGCATCCCGATATATGGGGTAATATTCACATCATGTTGATTAGCGCGGTTTGCTACGTAGCGTGGAAGAAGTTCAACATATGTACATATTCATTAGATTTTTACAATGATGTAGATGTCAAGATGGGAACGATACCCATGGCCATATTTAAACGTGTACACATTCACATTGTAAATGTGGCGACCGGTCATGTGCATGTCCAGGAACGGCGCATGAACTTACCACTCGGCTGAGTTCTTGTACATCGTGCTGCATGAAGCTGTCCAAAGTCTCCCAACTGTGGGCAACAAAGTGCATTAAAGGTAACTATATTACTTGGGTGGCACTTGGGAGGCAGGGTGGCGCAGCGGTAAAACTTGTGTGTCACAGCAAGAAGGGACACGAGTTCGATTCCCAACTCGGGCACCTTTCTGTGTGGAAACATGTATGTTCTCCCCCTGTTTGGCACGAATTTCCTCCAGGATCTCTCGGGTTTCCTCCCATTGCAACCCCCCCCCGCCCCCCCATAACTCAACTGGAAAATTGCCAAAACATTCCAATGCTGAAAAATTACCTGCAAATTACTCAATTAGCATTACACACAGCAGCATAGCCTCCTCCTGCAAAAAAAAAAAACACTTGGCAGGACGCTCTTGGATTGCTCCTTTTATAATTCAGTTGTATTCCTATTCGTGTAGAGCCGCGACCTGGATTGCAAGGCCAGTGAGCCATTGGCGGCTCCTGGTGGCCTTTCGTGTGGCTTCTGACGTGCGGCCTCTGACAATACAGATATGAAAGCAACCCAATCATGCTGTCAAACCCAATGGTTTCAAATGTGTGGCTGCCTTCGTGCTGATCATGTCTTATCACCAAAAGTCGCCCCCTCTCTGAAAATGAGTGAAGAACACTGGTGAAACAATCATGTATTTATTCTCTGTTATTGCTCATTTACGGGTTTGTTTTTGTCCTATGTGTCTGTTATTCGGCAAGCCATTTTCCCTCATCTCCATGTCGTCTCGCTGCCTCCCACACCTGCCATGATCCTGGTTGCCATGGCAACCCCACTGCTCAGCTGCTCCTGCTGCTGTTGCCGCTCGCGGTCTTGCACCCTCAGGACCTGGCTGCTTGACGAGGCTTCCCAACGCTGCCCTCGCATTAATCATTTACTTTTCTGACCCTACTACAGGCCACAGCCTGCTGCCACCCTTCACACTACTGGTGCATCTTCATAATGGCCAATGTTTATTATTATGATGTTTTTTTTTTACCCACCCAGGAAAGCCTCACCGAGTAGCAAGACTCTTTCAGGAGTACGCTGCCAAGTTTTTGCGGTGGGGTGTGATATTGCCATGCGTCATTCCAATTGGGTAAATTTGCATGTAAATTTTTAGCATTGAGATGTTCGGCCAATAATATTTAGCATTGCAAATTGATTTTAGCTCAGTTCAGTTCATTTTTCAGTTTATTTATTTTGGTATAGCCCTGCGAGCCATTTGGCTCTTGAATCGGGTGCAACCACAACAAAAAAAACGAACAAGAAAACATCTTAAAGTGACTATGTGACTGTGCAAACAGAAAATCAGCTACCAGAGAACACCAGAGAACCCTGAGGAAGTCGAAGCAGAATGGAAGACACTTAAAAATACTTCATACCGAGGCACGTCGAGTCCGGATTCGAACCCAGGCCCTTCTTGCTGTGAGGCACAAGTGTTACTATTGTGCCACACTGCCAATGTTTGTTGTCATTAGCAAATTCCTGCTGCCTTTTGCTGCCAAAACCCTACTTCCTGAGGCTGCCTGCGGCCATCAGCTATCTTGGGTAGCCTGCTGCCAACCTAGACTCCCCTACAGTACCTGCTGCCATCCTAGACTCCCTTACAGTGTCTGATGCCATCCTAGACTCCCCTCACAGTGCCTGATGCCAACCTAGACTCCCCTTACAGTGTCTGATGCCATCCTAGACTCCCCTACAGTGTCTGATGCCATCCTAGACTCCCCTACAGTGCCTGATGCCATCCTAGACTCCCCCTACAGTGTCTGATGCCATCCTAGACTCCATTACAGTGCCTGATGCCATCCTAGACTCCCCTACAGTACCTGATGTCATCCTAGACTCCCCTACAGTGCCTGATGCCATCCTAGACTCCTCTAAAGTACCTGATGCCATCCTAGACTCCCCTACAGTGCCTGCTGCCATCCTAGACTCGCTTACAGTGCCTGCTGCCATCCTAGACTCCCCTACAGTGCTTGATGCCATCCTAGACTCCCCCTACAGTACCTGATGCCATCCTAGGCTCCCCTACAGTGCCTGATGCCATCCTAGACTCCTCTACAGTGCCTGCTGCTATTCTAGACTCCCTTAAAGTGCTTGATGCCATCCTAGACTCCCCTACAGTGTCTGATGCCATCCGAGACTCCCCTACAGTGCCTGATGCCATACTAGACTCCTCTACAGTGTCTGCTGCTATTCTAGACTCCCCTAAAGTGTCTGATGCCATCCTAGACTCCCCTACAGTGCCTGCTGCAATCAGCAATCCTGAGTAACCTACTCCCATGCTACACTCCCACAGTGCCTGCTGCTACCAGCTATCCTGAGTAACCTACTCCCATGCTACACTCCCACAGTGCCTGCTGCTACCAGCTATCCTGAGTAACCTACTCCCATGCTACACTCTTACAGGGCGGTAATGTCGTGCAAGCGTATGCGGTGCGCTTCACACCGCTGCTCTACATATCTCATCCAGAAACACTCTCGCCCTGCTGGCCGTACAACACGAACAGCTATTCCGACGCACGCAAAGCCCTTCAAATAAAACCGCAATGCCCGGACTGGATGCAGCCAGTGCAGTCTCTCTCCTCCTTTGCCAACAGACAAGAATGCTGGTAAAAAACATGGAAGACCATCTCTATGGCCATATGGAAAGGGGATAACACCTAAGGGGAGAAAGTTAGGAGAGGTCCACGGGACCGTTTTTTTTGTTACCACCATCACGGGTGGGTGAGCACCAAGGGAGTGAACCGCACATACCCGACATGCCGTTGTAAAGCTAACCAGAAACACCATCTTCAGGAAAGGAACTCCCCCTCCCCCCCCCCCCCCGAAAACACAACGCAAGTGGTTGAAAGGGTGGGTCGCACGGCGCATTCAGCACAAGTGCGCGTGGTGCCACTTGCCCAAAAGATTTGGTTAGCTTCTTTGTTCCCACGGGCTTGTCGCTGTGCTGCAGCTCGTAGAAGACCCTCTGTAGCGCCAGCGGGACACTCTTGGAGGAATCGTCACCCTCGGTCGGCATCTGATAGACCGCCTGCAGAAACAGTAACCGCCGGTTAAAGGTATTTGGAGAAAAGCTGTCCATCCTTAGCGCACTAGTTTCAACTTGCAGTAATCACCACAGCTGAATGCATTACTATATTTGGCAAGACAAGGCAGCAACGATGGCAATGCTTCATCTCCCTTTTTTTATATTACAACAAAACAGAGCATTCCTGCACCTGTACCAAATTTTTTTTCTGGCACATCTTATGCTTGACAATTTTCCAAACTGGTCCTGGGCCTACCCTAGGTCGACTCAACCGCAAATGAGTACCTGGTAAGGTGTATAAACATCGCCACTAGGGAGACAAAGGTGGCCGGGCGTGGTGCTGGCCAAGCACCCTGTGTGCAGTGCTGGCCTTCATAGGTGCTCGCTAACAGTACTTGCCCCTGCAGTCTATTAAGGCTACATGGAGAATCTAAAAGAAAAAATAGCCTACTTGCACCTTTACCAAATTTTTCTGGTGCCTCTTGCATTATATTTTACGTTTTTTTATTTGCATGTTTTATTTACGACCATCAAATACTTTGTTAATCGAGCAATATTCCTCAAGGATCCTGCACTCATTCTCTGAAATAATAATCATGTTTTTGTCTTTTGTTAAAACTGTGTTCAAGCACCACAGGTCTCCCTTGTAAAATATCTGGGCAACTGGCTAAACAGGACCACTGGTTCTAACACACCAAATAAACTCAAAGCCATTATTTTGACAAGAACAACAATAATGAAGCTTTAATGGGACAACATTTTTCAACATCGGTGTAAAAGACAAGGGGCATTCCCGCTCACCCAAAAGTGAGACGAGGCTCATCGTCCACTCACAGCCTTGAGGCAGTCGAAACAAAGTACGCAGCCCTTAGACTGGAGCGAGTCGACCTCTGGGGTCAGCAACCTGCAGCTCCGGAGGCGCATTTGGTTCCTTAAGGACTGCAGCGCGGGCTCTTGAAATTCGAAATAAATGGCTCTTTTTGTTATTTTGGTTGCAGACACAGACCATGAGAGATCCAGTTCACCATGGGTAGGGTTCGGCAACCTGCGGCTCTTTAAGGAACTGCTTCGTGACGTTATTTATTGAGGACCACCGTCTCTCGTATTCACACGCATTGCGGCTCTTGAAATATTGTTTACCGAATTTGAAAAAAATGGCTCTTATTGTTGTTTTGGGTGCCGAAAACTGGTCTACCTACCAGGAAACCAGTGTTGATTACTCAAAAACGTGGTGCTCAATTGATCAACTCTGCAGGGATGAACAACTGAAATGACCACCAGTTGGGATTGGAATTTTCTGATTCAAGTCATGCGCCCCAACCACTGTGCCTCTCACCTAGAACCGATTCAGTAAAAAAACGCCTGTTTCTGGGATACAAATTGTATAGCACTCGATTATAAAGAAAATAAGTGAACCTGACAAGTTCTCACGCTTGTTTTCAACCAAAAACATAGAAGTGATAGCATAGCGATATTTAAGGAATGTGTTGAAAATTATAATTAATTACAATTTATTTCACTTCCATACTTTTTCATTGTATTCGTTTTAAACTTCCAACTTTAAATGTTGCTCAATGTTCATTTAATGCAAAATCTATTAAATAAAATTACTACAATGTGCAGCTACTAATTCTGAGATTCGTTTAGAGCATTATTAGGCATTTAATGACTTACAGTCACAAGAGTTTTTACTGCCAAGTTAACAGCATTTCTCAACTTGTACAAAAGCATACGTCTGCGGGTCTTCTCGGGGATCAATGGCATTGTGTGTGGGGGTCACCGTGTGGTCTGTGCCCCACTCCTCCCCGTTTAACCCTGCCTGCTATCTTTCCACGTTTTTCTTGGTGTGCGTCTTTCTGCATTAAATCATCTTTATGCGTATAGCCGAGCATTTTAAATGTTTGTTTATATGTATATAATCACTTTCTTGTATTAACTTACATGTATTTGTCAAACACACCGGGTTTTCATTATAATCGCAATTTAATAACCAAAATGCCCATACATTTATCCATAAACGCTGAGCAATTGATTTTCCAAAACACATTTTCTTAACAACTCACTTCGGTATAGTCACTAGGACTTATGAACGGACTTCAGAGTACGTCCCTGAATATGACCATCATAATTGGGCAGAATGAAATAATTGCTTCTTCTCAAAACTCTTTCACCATGTTCTTTAATGCATGAATTACAAAGGAATGTCATTTTATCCTCTGAAACAAGTTTTTGTTGTTGTTGCAAGAACCTTTTATGCAGCCAATTGATTATCCATCTAACTATTAATTAAAGCAATTACAATGAATCTATCAAGCAGTCAATGTCTGTGTCTGTCAATGCCTCACCATGTCTGCATACAATGAATCTATCAAGCAGTCAATGTCTGTGTCTGTCAATGCCTCACCATGTCTGCATACCTGTCTCTACAACTAGCTTCATCTGGCTGTCGCCTGATGAAGCTGGTTCTAATTACTGGCGAAATGTCACTCGGATTGTCAATGTTGTGGCTTTGCTCTCCAACACACCGGTTAGCTGTAATAGTAATGAATTCGCATGTTCGGTTTACGTGACAAACCTTACTAATTGGCTGTGTCGGGTGGTGGAGGGTTTAACGACATATTTACACGATCTCACCCAAAAAAACCTGTATTATGGATATTGTCACGAAAGCCTACGTGTTAAACAGACCCGTGTCTCTTATGTTAGTTCCACGTCCCCGAGGCCACACGTCAGTCTCCGCCAGTGTCCCCCTACCGTGACCTGACTTCAGGGCTGTGTCCATGTCTTATTCACTGTTTGTTTATCTCAGTCTTATGATATTTGCATACTGTCTGTTCTCCTAAGACGCGTGTTTTTAAAACGCAAACTGGATATAACGCGATTAACGTATTAGGGTACACATTTTTTATAACGTGGATGTGAATTGGATACAACGCGATTCAGTGAACGGAACTATGTCACGCGAGTCGGAATAAGTGGTTGTATCTGAGCCTCGGCATAGCATCGCACAAGCCAGGATGCAGCTGGATTCTTTAACATGCTACCCACGGGCCTCGATCTTTGTTCAGCCTGCATACGCATCTCACATGTTACCGTGGACTGTGCATTACCCTATATTATAACGTAATTTTTACATAACGCAGTGTTCTTCAGGAACGCAACTACCGCGTTATAGGAAAACAAAATATACATATCTCCCAGTGTCTCTGAATCTCAAATTTGAAAACGTCCTCACTGCGTGTATCTCTCAATCTCCTCCCGCATTGCTCTAACTAAATATAAACTTTGCATCTCATTACAAGAGGCTCTCGATCCCCCACTGCAGCCCTCTTGACACCCCCTTAACATTTTAACTGACAATTGTTGTGAAGTGTAGATGTGCACGTTTCGTGCACTCTAAAACTGTGCATTTACTACTGGTGTGAAAAAGCCGCCTGAATTGAAGCACCACAGTTCCTGTCATGGAATTAATTTATAGGGCAAAATATAGCATGCAAAAACTGTTTTGTCATTACAAAAATAACGCATCACTCAGTTAAAGCTATCCCCACAGGAGTGAATGTTTCGAGTCTTAGGAGGTTTTTGCTGACATTCAATTTCAGATAGGGTCACGTCTGACGTTCATCAGACATCAGTTTTGTTCCAACGTGAAATCTGCTCCAGATTTTAACGCGAGACCAGCATTCAGAGCCACACCATTGGCATGTACTGCCCATTTTGGTACCGAGCAAAGCAATTCAACCGTGGACATCTGGGCCATAGATCATAGGATTTGGTTATATTAGATGGTCATTATTAAGTTAACCACGGTGTGTGCATGCAGATGATTATTTTTACAAGTGGCTCCGTCACTTAAATTAGCTTCAACATTTGAATCTCTATTGGTCTATACCCACTCATGAGCTATCCCTGTTTTGGAGCCAAATATCACACGCAATTTTCACGACATATTCACATGTTTCAACCTCACCATCTTTTCAATAA
Source organism: Petromyzon marinus (assembly GCF_048934315.1). Classification (NCBI taxonomy): domain Eukaryota; kingdom Metazoa; phylum Chordata; class Hyperoartia; order Petromyzontiformes; family Petromyzontidae; genus Petromyzon; species Petromyzon marinus. Next base: position 2,617,486 of record NC_133692.1, on the reverse strand, counting down.
TGCTGGTTTTAATTGAGCACTTGGACTATTATTAAGAAATTAAGCATTGGAGTGAATTACACATGCAAATTTCAGCTCCTTCAAAAGAGACTCAATTGTGACATTCACACTTTCGGACTCAACATCAATAATAAAGATTTTTCAGCTTCTAGAACTAATTTACAACAAGAAAACAGATTTGTAGCTAAATTAATCCGTTTTTGCATTTGCCGAAGAATCCCCATTTCTGAGACACAAACATGAAAAAGTTCGTTTTTAAAAATAACCAATGTATTTCCGAGTGCCTTGCAGATCGCTTTAGTTACTACAGTGCATCGAACAGCCACTGAATACGCATCACTTCGCAGGCAAAACAATGCAAGTGTTTGTGGCTAGAGTACCTTGCGCAGCTGGTTTGTGAAGTAGAGAGTTTGCAACAGGCTGTTCATATAACACGTAGCGCCTTGGTTCTTCAGCCCAACGTAGCCAGTGTACTTCTTGGAGTCCCACCTGCAAACGCAACACGAGGCAATTTACCCAGCTGTCAGGAAAGATGGCGTCTGTGCCCCGAGGCACCGAGTCAGATGGGTCATGCTGCTACTCTGTACGTTCGCAACCGCAGGTGGCAAATGACGCAAATCGAATGGTACCAATTCCACGAGCAGGTTATAATCAATCGGTCCATAGCTACAACTGGATGCTGTCCAAACCGTGCTGTGCCCAAGCTCAGCTAGGCGATCAGAAACTGCGTAGTCTTGTCCCCCTCTCTCGTTCAGTGTCTCTGCACTTTGCACTGCACATATCCGTATACTCCCTGTACACACGTTCCCCCCCCCCCCCACCCCCTGCATGGTTTGTGATAGCTGCACGGTTACCACAGCTGTAGCTCGATTCGTCTTATGGCTAATTATAATGTCCATTACAGGCCCCATCATTCTTTCCATCTGCAGAACAAGTGTTATGGCAAACATGGTACAGTCATTTTATTGACTCCCTTGACCTCTTTGCCCGTGTCAATTCCCCTTGAACTACCATTTATGTGGAGTTAATCCAATAACTAAAGTGTGCAAAACGTTTGTTTTGACTGCCACCTCCAAAACTGGAGTAACTATTAACTCCTGTTTGGGGTTTGACTTTTACAAAATCTATTGTTTATTTTATCAGCTAAGGCCCACTGAGCTATTTATAGCTCTTTTTTCAGAAGCGACCTGGCCACAAATGATAGCTCAACAAAGTGGCTTATTACGTGGAAATTTCATAGCAGCCCAAATACTCTAAACGCACGTTCAATCTAAATGTAGAGGGAAAAACTATATGATCAGGAGAAAAATCCACGTGACCACGGGGAGAACATGCAAACTCCAAATATACAGGCGTCAGTGTCGGGAATGAACCCACGACCTCCTGTATACCTGGCGAGGTAGTTAACATCTCGCCACCGTAGCACCCTCTCGCCAGGACTGCCTTGTGTTCCTGGACTAGCACATAATGCGGACATCTGTCTTCACACAACTGTCCTAACAAGTTCCAACATTAAGGTTCCCATAGTTATTTTTGCACAAGAGATGTCAGGAAACCCTACAATCACTGTACTTCTATCTGGCTGTCTGACTGAATAAAGGATCTTTCTCATTGGTATTAAAGGTTTTCTTTTTGCGTCTAACAGTAAAGTATTTTAAAATTACATTGAGTATCATTGCCTGAAAATTAATACTAAAATGTCACCTCCTATAAAAAACATGTGAAGGCACTGTTGAGTCCTCATGGCAACCAGCCCAATTCAATGACTGGCTATTTTTCACTGACAACTGAAATAAGTGAGTTATTATGGATGAAATAACTAAGTTATTTACGTTAAACTCCACATTCAATATAACTCACATTTATATATATGCCCATTGCTGAAAAAGAATAGAATTAAATAAACTACATCTTTCTGCTAAAATAATACATTTTATGAAAGTGTCAATCCACACAAGTGTAAATAATTCCCAATGTTTACCAAGTGTAAATAATTCCAAATATGTTTCCATGTAGCATCTAAACAAAGTGCATCTTTCTTCGGTGAGGTCATGATACTTAAGTCGCTGGGTCAAGTGCCATGGCGATTCTGCCTTCCTGGATCTTGTTCCGATGTGGCTTAATTCAAACAAAATGTTAAATCTAATTGTTAAATTTGATGGCGAACATTGCTCTTCAATTAAGCAGTGAGCTGGAACAATATTAATTGGCACGGCAAATTATATTATTATTGTGCATGTGGCAATTTGCTTTGCTGTGCCGGGTGGAAGTTCTTAACGACAGATTTGTTCAGATCATTCCTATGTGACCGAATAAAAAAATACATTATGAATCATATTGGCTGTAAAAACCACCTTGTGAAATTAATGGCAAGACAAGGTCATGGGTGCTATTCTAAACACCGAGCCAAATTGGGAGTTATAATCACATGTTAACTGCCTTTTCATACGGAGCCACACAGAGTGGCCAGATTGGTAGAGCGATAATGACCATTAAATGGTTGTTACATTTTTTCATGCACATCTCTGTTCAATTGTATATTTTGTACCTAAAAGTACATGCATGCCTGAGACAAAATAAACACGTGATTTTTCCTTTGTTGAACACAGCAAAGCTTTAAAAATATTAATCCGTATGAGTGCCGCTTTGAAATCGAACGCAGGAATAACAACGGAAGACGCACGTTGGCTGGTAACGAAAACAATGGAACACAATGAACCATATATACGTGTAGCTGTGGGGGGGGGGGGAGCACCGGGACGAGACCCCCGATGTCTGTACACACAAAGAGCTCCGTTTACAGCACAGCTGAGTACGGCCGCAGCAAGGTGCTAAATTGTACTATTTTTATTTTACCAGGTAAGGTTCACCGAGCTATATAGCTCTTTTTCAGAAGTGACCTCGCTACAAATGATAACCTAAGTGGCTTATCGTGTGGAAATGTATAGCAGGCAAATACTCTAAACGCACAACGACCCGGAGGAAAATCCACACGACCACGCGGAGACACACACGCAAACTCGAAATATACAGGCGTCAGGGTCGGGATCGAACCCACAACCTTCTGTATACAAGGCAAGGAATTTAACATCTCGCCACCGTGGCGCCCCAGCAAGTCCTGCAGCAGCAAGTCCCGCTGCTGCAGGACTTGCGGTTTTGGTCGGCTCAAAGTCAACGGCACGGCCGCTTGGCGCCCAGCAGCGACAGCCTCCCTGCTGAACAAGCAAAGACAGTTTCGCTCCTCAATCAAAACTCCATGACTTACGCCACTCCGTGGGGGGCATCCGCTTGAACAGCTACCTCGAAGGTGACTTTGTCGTCTTCGATAAATCCCTTTTCTGGATCTACAATATCCTTTCAACATAAACAAACAAAAAAACACATGTAAATAAATTTAAACGGCGAGGCTGGACGGTGCCACCACAAGTGTTTGGATATTCTTGACAAGCAAAAATTAGAACAGTTGGCGGTAAACAATTTTTTTTTAAATGACATCGCGCACACACCCCCTTAGGAGTACCTACAATAAATCACACCCACCCATGAGTTACTATATTAAAAACAATATTTATCTAGTTTTAAAGCATTGTGTATGAACCAAATGTCGTTGTCATCGCAAAACGATTTTTATACAGCACAAAACACTTGGCTGCCATAAAACCAGCAAGTATCATGTCGAGCACCACATTTACCCGGGTAGAGTAGGTGTAAATCATGGTAAAACTTGCCGTCAAAGAACTGACAATACAATCCGATGCTGTGCCTTAGCAAAAAGCCCTGAGAATCAGTGAGACTTAGCCGAACAGGAACAGGACATTCTACAGGCGTCTCTCTAAACGAGCGTACTTTATTCGAGAATTCGCTAGCACAAGCAACTTAAATTTAGACCCATTTTATTTGCAAAGAGAGCAAATGAACGATCTAAACATGCATCCCGTGGCGGCAGGGGGGAGGGGCCCGTAGCTGTTTGTTTAGCAGCTCTCCTGTGCTGTGCCCGTATGTCACAGCTCATCTCCACCCTTAAAAACTTAATGTAAACTTTAATGTGTGTTCCTTATTGTGTCCTGCTAAGCACTGCCGGTACACTCTCTGCACACATAGGTGCGTGTTATATTCCAGAAAATTTTGCGTTTGAGTGATTTACGATAGAATTTTGACACTGAATGTGTTTTCAGGGAGTAAAATGGAACATTACCTTGAAGAGTAATTTCAAGTGTACTATCTTCAATGCAAACCTATGTAGTATGCTTGAACTACAACCTTTGTTTTTAACTGCAATGTTACTTGAATTATTGGACAAAAACTTGAGTCTACAAAACAGAATTTATTGCTATCAATTTTATTTAAGAGGCCTTAATCTTTTTCAAAAAGTTTTTACTTATCACACAAACGAACCTACATCATGTAGTTCCGTGGTACACAACACCAACCAAATGCCCTCCCATGGCCTTGCGAATCACGTGTTCATGCCACACATGCATGATATTATTGTCATGCCAACTCAACCAGACCATGCCCTTATGTTGTAGTGGCTATGCATGCCCGTCATCCAGCACTGTGGAGGTAAGGGTTGGCGGATCACAAAAATATTGCCAAACTCCTCTCCAATGGGCGTTAAGCTGCTATACTCGGCTTTGTCAGGAGAATATAGTACAGCAAAAAGGTGGACTCCACCTGTTCCTTCTGTTTGGCATCGTGTTTCCCCCTTGCACATGTGTTTTTTCTCCGGGCGCTCCAGCTTCCTCCCAAATGGAAACACTTCTCAATTGGTTAACACCTTAACAAATAGAGGACGACAGAGCTTGGCCAATGCTTTGTGCCGGTTCACCGCCTTCCCGCTGTCCGTGGTTCCCTGTGCCTCCACGATGTTCTCTATCGCTAAGAGCGAGTGAATACTGTGCATCTTACAATTTGAAATTATGTTGAGACATAGCTGGGGAAGAGCTCATCCACGTTGAGAAATGGTGTGAAAGAACTCGAGTGGGTGCAGACGAGTGTTGAGTCTGCAAAGATTCCTCAATTCCGGCATAAAAGTCAAGGGAAGCATGGTGTCTGCAAAATCCAGAGATGCAACTTCATCGATACAAATAGTACATTTTCAAATCTGTCCTTGAGGCTCACTGCTCTAAAAGGGTATCCTTGAGTTGCCCTGGATGTTCCAAGTCTTACTCAATTATTGTATGAAATAGGCAAGCCTCTTCTATTATTGCTATCTACCTGACCAGCATGGACATGTGATGTAGGAGTGGTTGACCAAGCACCATTTGATCTTATAGAGTTCGAGTAAGATAATACCATCCTTTTGCTGATGCAGTCACCTTGGACAATTTATTCTTGCAGATGATGGTACCCCCAGGACAATATGCTGGTATTTTAGACAGTAATATTTTAAACATTATAGCTCTCACCATAAGGTCTTCTTTGTCCAAGAGCATGTTGTTGGCCCGAGCCAAGTAACACTTGGAACACATTATTTGATGTTCAACATCATTGGTTCAGGAGATCTTTTTTTAGATTGCTCTTGTGCAGTCATTTTGGATATTCATGCCAGCAGCCACAGCAGGGGGGGGGAAGCATGTTTTTGGCTGGTATTGTTGTTTTTAATTTCAGGTCAGTGACTGAGCTGGTCTGGAGTGCCCTTCAGAACATGCACTGCCAGTTGATTGTCTGTCTCAAGATGCAGCACCACTGCTGAATACTGCACTTGGGCATGTTGAGAACGCAGCAATGGTTGTGTAAACATCAGAGCAACAGATCTTAATGAAGAGATCGCTACCAGCGGATATGGTTGCTCGAATAAAGGCAACAAACTTTCTCTAAGGGCTTCAAAACAGGATGACCAACACTTCTAAGAATACTTTTTGCCAACTGCCTATGAACGGGTAAGACTTAAAAACTGGTTGTTGTTTTGGGTGCTGAGCCACAGACTCAACTTTTGGCGTACTTCCGTAGGGATATGCAGATATGTGGAAGGTCGTTAAATCGGGTTTGTTTTGATCTAGCAGCCTTGGCACTTCTAACCCTCAAAATAGATGTGTTTTTTTTAAACTGTATCCTGAGCTGATTGAACCGTGTATAGTACTAGAGAATGGAAAGCCTAGTTAAAATTGAAATACATAAAATCTAGATTTGAAGCTTTCGTGACTGCAAGGATTCACTCTTTGTTTTTTTCGGTAAAGTCACGTAAGTAAAATAAAAAACAATTAAATCACGACGTTTCGGCGGCAACACAAGCTTCCGTCTTCAGGTGGAACAGTCACAGCAAGATCGCTGCATCAAGGTGATTATGTTGAGACAGCTGGGGTAGAGCTCATCCACGTTGAGAAATGGGGTGAAAGAACTCGAGTGGGTGCAGACGAGTGTTGAGTCTGCAGATTCCTCAAATCCGGCATAAAAGTCAAAGGAAGCATGGTGTCTGCCAAATCCATAGAGATGCAACTTCATCGATACGAATAGTGAATTTTTGAATCTGTCCTTGAGGCTCACTGCTCTAAAGGGTATCCTTGAGTTGCCCTGAATGTTCCAAGTCTTACTCAATTATTGTATGAAATAGACAGCGATCTTGCTGTGACTGTTCCACCTGAAGACGGAAGCTTGTGTTGCCTCCGAAACGTTGTGATTTATTTGTTTTCTTTTATTTTTATTTTACCTACGTGCCTTTATTGAAATACTTACTTTTAACTTTATTTTAATAGTATATTAGGGTGTGCAACCGTCTTTTGTGTCTCAGACAAGACAGGCTTGTTCAAGATGTTCTGTGACATTGATGACACCTTGAAAAAACATTTCTCCCATTTTCTGTGACTGAAGAAACTGCAGCCCTCTGTTAAAAGCTTCCATTAGGACCCTGGCCACCTGAGCCACTTCCCATGACACTGGGTCCAGCCCCCCAATTGTCCTTGAAGAGCCACTGCTCTGGCAACACACCAGACAAAAAAGGCTTGCATTTGTACTCTAAAATTATGACCTCATTGAAAAAACCCCAATGGGGATTCCTGCCAGCAGACACGGGAAGCTTAGCCACCAAGGCAGGTTCCACACTGGTTGGCAGGGACACCCTCACAAACCGATTTATGTCGGCTACACAGGGGTCCCAGCCGTAGACATAACTGCAGGGCACGCATGCGAAAGTTTGGCCCATGGGACCATGTCCTCTGTAGGCACCACGTGGCCTAGGACAATCACGAATCATCTTGCACTTCCTCTTCGCCCTTCAGCAATGTGTCCGCCTCCATCAAGGTCCCCAACTACCTCCTCAATCGGGAAGAACCGACCTGAGTGTCCTTGTTTGCCGGAGACTGCATTTGGTTCCATTTAAGACAAACCAGTGGTTTTGCAACATCAAGACCATCTCATGTACCGACCTTGCGAAGGACCTTTTGACTGCTCTTATCAACACGTTATCCAGATGAGGGTAAACGTGATTTCTGATCTTGGTGATCGACGCCAGAGATTCCATCTTAAATCAATGATATTGGGTATGTCTGTTCAGCCTCGTCAGATGCAGGATGGCTCTAAGCCCTCGATGCTTTGGGTACAATAAAGTATATAGGGTAAATGCAAGAACCCCACTGACCCCTTGGGATCTCCTTTATCATCCCTATTTCGAGAGACTCCCCTCCTGGCCGGATCTTTGCAAGGTCACCGCGGAACCTCTCCTTCTGTTCTCTGATAGCGCCTCAACTGGCCTCGGCACAGCCCCCCGGATTGCACGGTTGTGCATCACCTCTTGGGGGCTGGCGCTGATCAAGACCTGACTTGCTCTCGACGTCCTGCCACGTGTGGGAACAAGATTCCCACCAATGTCGCCGCCTGCCAAGCCACACGGCCCCAGTTGGTGCACCGCGGGGCTGCTCCCCACGCTGGAGCAGTCGGGTTTTCTGACCTCCTGGCCATGATGGTGGGCCTCCAGCTGAAGCTTGATCAAGTCAGATAGAGGGAGTGCCATGCCAGGGCATGCATGCACTTCATTTGAAGAACTCCACATTGACAGAGTCAGGTTTGATAAGTCAAGCATTAGTGCAGGACTTAATGACAAAACATTTAAGAGACAGTCCAAGTTGTGGCTATACAGCTCAAATTGGAGTAATTGCCACCCTTGGTGAGGTACGGCTTGGAACTGGTATCGCGTGGGTCATCGCACGTAATCAGGTTCTTGGAGGCGGCATTTAATAAGGAGCTGTTCCCGTTAGCAGACCCTAAGGTGCGATGCATCTCACTGGGACTAAAGCAGGAAGTTATTTTTCCCAAATTACATTCCTTAAATAATTATCAAATAGAGCAAGTCAAGACCTATAAGTATCTTGGGGTCATCCTGGATTCAAAACTGAATTTTGAAGATCACATTGATTATATTGGTAAAAGGACAAAAATAAAAATTGGTTTTCTGTATCGACACAAGCACTGCTTCCCCCCTATGTTCCATTTCGGAATTGATAAAAGCTACCATACTGCCGCTACTTGATTACTGTGATATCGTTTATAAATCTGCCCCAAGTACTGTACTGAAGAATCTTGATTCCATCTATCACTCAGCCTTAAGATTTGCATTGAACTGCCCATATAGGACTCACCACTGTGATCTCTACATTGGGTCAAACTTAACATCTCTTAATGTTCGACGGCTTGTACACCAGATCTTATTTATTCATGATGTACTTACAAAAAAATCCGCAGACTACCTGCTGCATCTCCTCTGTTTCAAAGAACAGATTTGACCTCAGGTCTTCGCTCATCTACCAGCTTCACATTCCCTATTGCCGTACAAAAACCAAAGGAAGGGCCTTTGCTATTGATGCCCCCAGGGTCTGGAATGCTATTGCCAATAAACTGCAACTTGAATCACTACCTATGAGATCTTCACTTAAAACTGCTCTAGAGGAGTTGTACACTCCTAGCTGCCACTGCTATTCAGTGGCCTAAAATAAAATGTTTCGCTCTGGATGACCGCTGCAAAGTATTATCTGTATTTTTATTTAGTGTGCTGATCTTAAAGGTGCATTGAAAAATGTGATACTCCGACTGATGTTCCTGTTAAATTTTGATTTAAAGCTTTCGTGACAGCAGAAATTCATATTCTTAGCTCTTTCGGTAAAGTCACGTTGAAGGGAAACAATAATATATATAAAACAATACAAATTCTCATCATCAGGTTTTCACACCTGATGATGACCGTTTCTGTTTTGGGCGAAACGTCGCGACAATTTGTATTGTTTATATATATTTTATTATTTTATTGTTTCCTTTCAACGTGACTTTACCGAAAGAGCTAAGAATATGATGCTCCTGTTGTTTGTGGAGTGACTCATGCAGCCAGCTGTGGCTCTAGGGTTTGGTGTTACATGTTATTTATGTAGTTAATTGTTAATAATACAGTCACAGTTCCTATGATCACTGTTACATTGCATTTATGGCTTTATTTTGGTGATTTCTAAAAGTTTTTTGGTTTGGCCATGTTTTTTGTTTATTGTCGTACGGAGTTAGACTGATGGCCTTAATCTAAGTTTTCTTGTTTGACTTGCATCCCACTGGGAATTTTGCACACAGCGTTGGTGTACGGTGCTATTTCAGGAATATTTTGATGTTTTTTTCCTGGATTTTCTGTTTGCACATGCACGTAGTCACTTTAAGATGTTTTCTTGTTCATGTTTTTGTTTTTTTGTTTGTTGCGGTTGCACCCAATTCAAGAGCCGAATGGCTCACAGGGCTATACCAAATAAATGAAACTAAACTAAAACTAATCTTGCCCTGCCATGATGAATTCAAGGAGTTTCCATTGCGTTTAGATAATATGCTCTTGAGACTGTTTAGAGGGACGAAAGAGGAGAGGGCCCCTTGGTGCAGATGGGTATGGCCCCCTGAATATTGCACCTGTCTCATTGCCCTGTGAAGCCACCACCGTTCCAGCAGTGTGGAGCGCACCACACACTTTTTAACACGAGACACTATTAGCCAAAATACTTTGGTTTCCCAAGACGGGTTGGGGGGGGGTAAGATTTGGGAGAGCTGTTCTTTCAGCAGTTGTTCCCCAATAGAGATTCCCCATTGACAGAGGGCTGTCAATGGCCATTGTTCCCACCTATTACAAGTTCACAACTCGACTGATCCGGAGCGTTTAAGTAGGGCTTTTGGTATACCTAAGTTAAACCCGGTTTTGAATAGATGGCCACGGACACGCTCTGTGTCCCTCAAAAAGGTCTCACCCATGTATACATGAAAAGAAAAAAGAATGTGTTTATTTAGTTAAAATGCACAAATGCATGTTTGGAGGTTGTTGGTTGTAACGAGTTAAACATGTTGAAACTGGACTACTTATTGCTCGCAGATGTATGATTTGTGGTGTTGCCCTCCGCTGATTGGCTGGAAGAGTTATGTCACCGAGCTCGGAGGGTCATGTTGTACGAACGGGGGCTTACCCCCTCCCCTCAAGGTGGGATGGGTACAGTCCCTGCCTGGCTATTGCATCCAATTAATAATTAATGTACACCATTTCTGAGTGTCCAGCACAGCACGGATTTGCTCCGAGTTGTAGTGTGTCAGTGACAACCTATGAAAACCCGGGATAACGAAAGGACTGAAACTCTGTATTTATAGGCAACTACTCTAAGTCTCAGACATATGCACAGGAAATGTGGAAATGAGCACATTCATACAATGAGATGTGAAAAAAGTCCCAACATAGCATCAAAACTAACACACACCCGCTCTCAGCCTTACATGGCTAAACAGAGTTGTCTTTAGATGATATACACATCCAAATCATGGTGCACCTTATATATAAAGGACATTATAAATATTATTGCAGACATTCATAAAGACAATCTCACAAATAAACAGAAAAATCACGGGTCTACATTTGAAAAAAAAAAGCTTACAAGATAAAATAGTAAACCAATTTCACCTAAATCCCAATACTAAATTAAATATAGGCTAAGCCAATGTGGAATAGTGTGCCTCTTGAAAATAAGTGAAATGGAGTTGTGCGATATTGTTTGCAACGTGGGATTCATAACTACTTCTACCGCAGCTTTTGCCATAGAAGCAGTTGCTCGTTTTATTGCACTTACAATCAATGGCCACGCACACTCAATTACTGGTGATTAAGTGTCTCGGGTAACTTTGCAGTTAGAGCAAAAACAGTACAAGTCATCTAATTCCAATGGATTACAGTCAGATGTGGTCCACGTTCACTGCTGAACACAGGCCGAGAAGTTTAGTGATTTACAGCTGTACTTTCCATTTCTCAAGTGGGAATTTGCATTAAAAAACACGAGCTTACATGTCCATCAGTAATAAGGGTTTGGAATTTTTAAACATGGCTTCACGTAGAGTTAATATCAATTTGGACTTAAAATTCAGCTTCTCTGGATTTTTCAGACACGTAATTTGGTTCGACACTAATGGTTTCAGCTGGTGCAGATTAAATAACTGTTGTACAATTCGTAAGGTTTAAATTTTCCATTAAGAATGAACGTTATATTACAATGAGCATGTGTGTGATGGGCTTAAAAGTGAACTGTGAGGCCATGGGTGGTGCAGGGGGGTTTACCAGGTGTGGCGAGTACTCACATTAAAAGGGATAAAGCTTGAGTAACCCCAGTCATTCTCTTTGTGGAAAAAGAGGTGGCTGATTTTACGGGTAAAAGACTTCTCTTCATCTTTCACGTTGATCACCTTCAACACTGCTTGGGCATTACAAGACCATGACCTAAAAAAAAAACCACGACACTCATGTCATCATTGCAAGAAACAAAACAGGAAAAATGTAAACATTGAATCATGTACCATACAGTATGCGCACTCTATTTTGAAGTGTCGTGTTATGTATTATAAACCTCTTTCGCACTGTACGTAGCCAATCATTCTAATTGGAGTTGCAGAGGAAGGAATAAGCTAAACACAAAAAATCAGTTTTAAAGGAATGAGTTTTCAATCTAGATTTAAAAGTGCACAGCTCCAGTGGCTTCCTAATATCGGAAGGAAGAGCGCGTTCCAGAGGGTCGCAGAAGCACATCCGAAAACGTGTGATGCAGAAATATCTGATGGTTATAACCAATCAACAAAAGCGCACACGGGATTTAACACGTAACAATAAAATAGCAACAGTACCAATAAACCGTGGCGTGCGTCCCTCAATTGGCTGCATATGAAGTTCCTGGCAAATCCTGGACCACTGGAGGTGTGGTCAAATTAAGGTGTTCAGAGCAGGTGGAAGAAAGGACACTTGCTTTAGTAAAGTAATAAATGCAATGTTTCTGGTTGGGGAGCTGCTTGCGAGATGTTATCTGCCTTGCCTGGTATACGGGAGATCGTGGGTTCAATCCCGACCCTGACACCTGTACATTTGGAGTTTGCGTCTCGCTCCCTGTGGTCCTGTAGATTTTTTACGAGTCCTCCAGTTTTCCGCTCCACATTTAGAAACTTGCATTTAGGTTATTTGGCAGCCATACATTTCCATGTGATAAGCCACTTCTCATTGAGCTACCATTTGTGGCCAGGTCGCCTCTGAATAAAAATAGTTTAGCTTCAGTAAAGAGTTGACTTGATGCTCCCAGGTGTTAGTTTGTCATTTGCCGAGTGTGGTGCATGGCGAGTGGTCCGTCGTGTCTGATGAACATGTCTGGTGCATGCTCAGTCGTGAATGTCGAGTGGTTAAAGTGGTGAGAGAGGTTAGGCGAGAAGTGAAAGTCTATTCACCATTAGGCGAGTGCCGAGTGTGAGGATTAGGTGAGTTGGTGAGTGTCTGGTTAGCGTTGTGGAGAGTAGTGAATACTATCAGATGACAAGTGCCAGGCGAGTTTAAGGTGAGGATCAGGCGAGTGTCACGTCACCCAGTCAGCCTTAATACAAGAGACCGAGGCATGTAGTGACATGAGCAAAGCTCGCATTACGTTGGTAATTACTAAGTGATGTCCAAAAATCACACGTATAACTTGCGCCAAAAATATCATTAAGGTGTACACGAGGCCAAGTAATGTGATTCAGGAAGTTTCAAATAATGTATTTACAGATCAACATTGGCAGCCCCATAGGGTGAAAGGGAAAGGTAGAAAGGACAGTCCAGGGGGAAGGTGTAGTCTTGTTCATATTTTATTATTGTTACAATCATGAACTTTTCCTCAATCGGCCGCTTCTATTATTCAAGTTTTCTTACGACACCTTTTCTTAAATCTTTACCAAAATACAAACATGTTGCCGGAAACCCCAATAAACGTTACCCCAATTTCACAAGAGGAGCATGAAAACATTTACAAACACTGTCTTTTTTTGCACTTATATTTGTGGAAGCCAAACAAAAGAGACCTTATTTTAAAACAATACAAAAAAATCTGCTTACGTGGACTCAGATTCTGCATTGCACTGCAGGAAAAAGCCCAAAGTCTTCTGGTTTGGCCTCTCCTGGTGGGTACGTGGCATCACCATGATCTTCCACGGCAGGTTGCGCACATAATAAGCCGAGCTCAGCACCGTGTCTGATAACGTGCCGAACTGCTCCACGGTAAACCGGAACGTGGCCTCGGATCTCCAGCTTGTATCTGCAAAGGAAACATTTTTTGTCAAGCTGCAGCTAATGACCATTTTAAGGCGGTGCATGAAAACCTTTAGCATCATCTGTAAAACATGTAGATAGAAAAAAAAAACCTTTAAAAGCAGGGCTGTCCAAACTTCCTGCCAAGTGCCAAATTGACTAACGTACCAAGAGTCGTGTATCAGACATTCCATTTTTATTACATTATGTTGCAAGTTAAAGGAAACAGATGCATGCATATTCGAGATATGTCATGAGCGCTATACAGGTTAGAGATAATCCAGAAGAAAAGACAGACAGGAGATCGATGCATTTATAATGACAGAGATAAATTGAGGGTAAGAATCCACCCATTTTCTCACCATATAGCATTGTGATATATAACGACTTATTGTTGGTAGCTTAGCTGATTGGAGAATATAGAGTTTATTCATAACATGAAGGTAATTTATATTTTAGTTTTTATTGGTTCACTATATAGTACTGTGAATAGCTCAGATGTGCAGTCATTTCTGTGACCAGTCACTAGCTAATCACTCAGTTATTTCAATGCTAAATTCGCCTAGTTATTTCAATGCTAAATTCTCCTGTTTGATTTGTACTAAGTGCCTCGGTGAATGTGTATGCTCTGACTTTAACGTAGCTATTTCTGCAGCAGTTACAAGCTAATCACTCAGCTATTTCAATGCTAAATTCTATGCTAATTCCATTGTCAAGGGGTGCCTCTGCGGATGTGTATGCCTTAACTTAGCTATTTCAATGCTAAATTCTATGCTAATTCCTTTAACAATGGGTGCCTCTGCGGATGTGTATGCTTTAACTTTTAACATAGCTATTTCTGTGACCAGTCACAAGCTAATCATTCAGCCATTTCAATGCTAAATTATATGCTAATTCCTTTGTCAAGGCGCTTTGTTCCTCTCATACAGCTTAAAGGCAGTGATCTGAACGTGGCTCTTTCACTCCAGCGCTGTCCTACCAGACAGTCTCGCCCCTTCACCTGATGAAGGCCGCTTGTGTTGTGGCCGAAACGTCGTGAGAATATTACTGTGTTATTTTATTTTATCAATTTATTATTTTATTCTCATTCTACGTGACTTTACCGAAAGAACCAAAGAAGATGAATCATTGCAGTCACAAAAGCTTTAAATCGAAATATAAAAGGGGTATATTTAGAAGGCATAAGAGGTAGGAGAGATTATATTTAAGAGATGCATTCAGAAAAGACAAAAGAGAGATGATTGTGATGTATTCAGAAGAGATGAGAGAGAGGACAGATGAACATTTGAAGCCATGGGACAGATGAAATGAACTTAGGAGCACAAAATAACAGACCTGCTTTAGAGTTTTGGATGGGAATAAGGAGTTTCCGACGGGAATTATGTACTTTGAAAGAAACAATAGAAATCTCAATAATATTACGTGCAAAATGTAGACCTCATCATTGTAAGCTTAAACAATCACGATAAAAAATATTTCGGGAATGATCTGCTCAGTATGAAACCAAATAATGCTCGTAATGAATTTTATACCAGTGCCTTTAAGGCTCAAACACTAAAAATGAATCTAAAACAATGTAAGCGCCATTGAGTATGCGGTCTCTCGAGTCTCGAGAGAGCCATACGCCGTATGCGTGACCAATGCAGAGTGGACCAGACAGGTGACGTGCCTGGGTTGCAACCAGGCCACACATCGCAGACATGTCTGAGGCGGATCCATGGATTCAAAAGCAGGATTGTGCAAACTATTGTATTACGCCTAGTGGGATAAAAAAATAATAAACAACACTACTATAAAAATCAAAAATAACATTTAGATGTGCCAGAATATAAGCATTCATGACGGCATCTCGATAAAACTAGTTATAGGGTTTGCTCACTTGAACAAAGCCGCTTGAAATCACTGATCCAGAGGTCCTACGGGTTGACAGACTTAAACGTTACTATATTTAATCTTTTGGTGGTGGAGCAAACCATTGTCTATTATTTATAGCATCAAAAGCTATCTATCCCAGGACAGTATTGGCCATCTCAGCCACGAGACAGCCCCATTTATGAGCGTGCCTACAGGGACAGCCCTGAAAAGGCAGTGGCCATGACATCACTGCTTCACAAAACAACTCAACACAACCCCAAATGAGATTAAAACACACAATTAACCCAAGTACCCTTAAAAGTGACAGCTTTTTGGTTGTCACAGGAAAAACATATCACTATTGTTTCAGCAAAACAAACCTCTTCCACTATAGCGTGGTTGTTTCTTTAAACAGCATTAAATCAGATGACAAGATTTATGCATGCTTAACACATCTGAAATTGCTCCAAGAACTATTTTAGAGGCGTTATTGTGCCACTCACGAATTGGCGTTCGTGCCTTGAGTTAGAAACTTGAGAATACGTAAACCCAGTCTGGAACACACACTGGGGTTGTGGCTTATACTCTGCTTTATCAACATTTGGTTGTAACAATTTTAAGACCAGAAGCACGGGAGTCCAGGAGTAAGACAACTAACCTCTCTTGATAACTGGCAACAGCAGAATTTGTTCAATAAGGGTTTTTGTTGGCTCTGCTGATGAGACTCAAAGTTGTAACTGGCTCTATTTCATAAAGTAGCTTTTACTGTCAACTGATTAAGACTACCTCAGACAGAATAATGTGTCCACATTTCTTGATTCGGAAGAAATGCTCATAGTACAAAGGTGACGAACAATCAGACTGACTTTTTAATGTATGCTAGGATGGTGATTGTTCATGCAGTTCATGTATGTCAAAGCACTGACTTATTTCACAAGCCACATTTAATTTGCATGTATGAATGTCTTTCTCACTGTACGTAGCCAACCGTGCTAATCGGAGGTGCGGTCGGAGGTGCGGGGGAAGGACAACAAACTAAGCACAAAAAGCAGTTCTGAAGAAAAGAGTTTTCAATCTAGATTTAAAAGTGCATAGCGCGCCAGTGGCTTCCTAATATTGGAAGAGCGTTCCAGATGGGCGCAGGAACGCATCTGAAAGCACGCGATGCAGTGACCATCTTTGTTCGATGGCTAGCCAAAAACCGCTGCAAGGATGAACGGAATTTCGCGTCATGGTTTATGCTCCTTGATGAGATCAGATATAAACTGGCGGTGCTCGTCTCTGTTGGGACATCCCAGCCAAAAAAGCGATGTTCTGGCCACGTCTACCGAACACTGGTAAAGTGGACCATTCTACACATTTACCAGCAGCCAAACACAGGCTCGATGTAGCAACGCGAGGAAGATAGGATGTCACAGCCAACCCTACGTGGAACTGTCAGCAGCTAAGTCCTGTTTTGCAGATGTACAATGCTTGCACGTATGTCCAGCATTGCTTTGCTGAGCCGAGCACGTGACACGATTGAATATGCAGCAGGGCCACTACCACCACAGCGAGCGGTGGCAACATCCCACAGCGGGTGGCTCGGGGAGCTGAGGAGTGGGGAAGGCTGCTCTCGAAGGGTGGCCGTGGGGCTCACATCTATTCCTATTTTGTATTTAACTGGGTAAGGCCCACTAAGCTATGTCTCTTTTTTACAGATGTCCAGTGGGCGTAGGTTAGAATGTTACATTGGCTCTCATTGTCTCTTTTCCTAAGTTCTTATGTTTCTCAGTTCACAAAATGTGTATTAGCTTGAATCCGACAACTTTACTTGATTCCATTAGTTGCTGGCCACTTGGAATGTTGGGCCATTTGAAGCCTGTGCTCAAAAACCGTGATAATAAAAATGTCACGGAATCTCAAAACACAAAGCTGCCACTTTGGTAAAAGTAAATATTTGCGACGTTTTCTTTTTGTGCTAATTTTTGTACAATTATTTTCTTCTCCAATAACGCGTAGAGTTTTGAGAAAACCGACACAAAGAGCCATCCACGTGCCACGAATATCTCGCCAATAACATCTGCCAAAATTGTGCCGCTCTCTAATTTCTAAGAGCCAAGAGGCATATTTTTTACTATGCCCAGGGAATAAGCAAAATAACAAAACGTCTCAAATAATTGCTATTAAACTGAAATGGAAGCTACCAAAAGTCAATTTCCAGCTCCGTTTACTTTTTTGGGCAAAATTGGCAACCAAACACTGCAGATATTTAAAACCTTAAACACTTATCAGCAATATTAATGCACGCGCATTAGATTTTGAGTTAGAGTGCCCCCAATGTGTGTATATATATAGTAGTGTAGCGGTTAGCGCGCTGCGCTATGAACCTGGCCACCCAGGTTGGATTCCCACTCACGGCCAAAACCAATGACGATTATCCGAACCTGCCCTGGGCCTCCCCTAGGTCGACTCAGCCCCAAATGAGTACCTAGTGCGGTGCATAAACATCGCCACTGGGGGGACAAAGGCAGTCGGGCGTAGTGCTCGCCACCCACCCCCTTATGTACCATTCTAGCCTTCATAGGTGCTTGCTAACAGCACTTGTCCCTACAGTCTAAGGCTATACGGAGGATCTTTTAATATGAGTTTACGCATTTTCGTACATATACTTATTTGCCCAATTAAATCCCATAACACATTCCTCCCCCCCCCCTTGAAGAACTGTCTTGCCAACTTGTACTGTTATTAATTTGATAAGTACATTGCTCTGCCTAAGTATGGCTCTAAGTGTTTGAGTGTGACACTAATTCAATAAGCACTACATTCGACGTTGCCCACCTAACATGGACAAAAAACCAGAGTTCTCTCCTCTTCAACCAGATTCATCGCGTGGAGACTCAAGCTAATGATAGAGCGCCATGTTGCAGCACCGCGCAACCTCTTAGACCAAAGCAGAGTATGCTTAAACGTCAATGTGCAGATAATGCGCACGGCCGAATAACATATTTCGTATTTCATGGGTTCCCGTAAAACCCTGCAGCTAAGAGATGCCACATTCACCACTATAGGCAAAGAGGGAAGTTATAGCTTCTGTGGTCAAAGCTCAACAACCCAGAATCGTCACAATCCACTGACGATTCATTATTCGGGGGTGGGGGACAATCGTTGACAGTCTCAAGTGCCGAGAAATGGTGTGGGATGGCCAGCGCCACTTTACCTTCCTCCATCTCCGCATCTTTGATGCCATTTCCATCTTCCGGAATTACATTACCATTGACGATGGGAGTGGGAGCATCGTGCTGCGCTTCCTCTGCACCTGCTGAATTAAAGGCAGCTTGTTATGGACGGAGCACCACAGCGGGACACGCCACATTTTGTACAATTTTTACTGTGCTAAAACAGCCACTACAGTTGTTCAGAATATTTATTTACCCTGCAGAAATCCCATGAGCTCTGAAGCTCTTTTTCACAGATGTTCAGTTGGGGCACAGGGTTATAACAAGTTACAAAAAACGAAAGGAGTGCACTGTATAGGAAAGATAAGCAAATCACTAAATGTAAATAAAATAAAAGTATACACGTTCAAATTGTATGTCAAGCTAGCCCAGCAGCATTTTCTTAACAGGTCACACTGCCGATGAGAACCACAGAACCGAAAACAGTCCAGATGTCTTATTGCTTTTAACAAACTGTGGGAAAACCTTGGTCACCGCAGCCTACAGGGGGCCAAAGGTTATTTTATTGTATCGTTATGTGGTGAAACAGATTATTTTTTATTATTATCTTTAGAAAAAAATAAATCCACAATAGTGAGGGAAAAAAGTATTTGATCCCCTGCTGATTTTGTACGTTTGCCCACTGACAAAGAAATGATCAGTCTATAATTTTAATGGTAGGTTTTTTTGAACAGTGAGAGACAGAATAACAACAAAAAAATCCAGAAAAACGCATATCAAAAATGTTAGAATTTGACCTGCATTTTAATGAGGGAAATAAGTATTTGACCCCTCTGCAAAACATGATTTAGTACTTGGTGGCAAAACCCTTGTTGGCAATCACAGAGGTCAGACGTTTCTTGTAGGTGGCCACTAGGTTTGCACACATCTCAGGAGGGATTTTGTCCCACTCCTCTTTGCAGATCTTCTCCAAGTCATTAAGGTTTCGAGGCTGACGTTTGACAACTCGAACCTTCAGCTCCCTCCACAGATTTTCTAATGGGGTTAAGGTCTGGAGACTGGCTAGGCCACTCCAGGACCTTAATGTGCTTCCTCTTGAGCCACTCCTTTGTTGACTTGGCCATGTGTTTTTGGTCATTGTCATGCTGGAATACCCATCCACCACCCATTTTCAATGCCCTGGCTGAGGGAAGGAGGTTCTCACCCAAGATTTGACGGTACATGGCCCCGTCCATCGTCCCTTTGATGCGGTGAAGTTGTCCTGTCCCCTTAGCAGAAAAACACCCCCAAAGCATGTTTCCACCTCCATGCTTGACGGTGGGGATGGTGTTCTTGGGGTCATAGGCAGCATTCCTCCTCCTCCAAACACGGCGAGTTGAGTTGATGCCAAAGAGCTCCATTTTGGTCTCATCTGACCACAACACTTTCACCCAGTTGTCCTCTGAATCATTCAGATGTTAATTGGCAAACTTCAGACAGGCATGTATATGTGCTTTCTTGAGTAGGGGGACCTTGCGGGTCCTGCAGGATTTCAGTCCTTCACGGCGTAGTGTGTTACCAATTGTTTTCTTGGTAACTATGGTCCCAGCTCCCTTGAGATCATTGACAAGATCCTCTCGTGTAGTTCTGGGCTGATTCCTCACCGTTCTCATGATCATTGCAACTCCACGAGGTGAGATCTTGCATGGAGCCCCAGGCCGAGGGAGATTGACAGTTCTTTTGTGTTTCTTCCATTTGCGAATAATCGCACCAACTCTTGTCACCTTCTTGTCAATGGTCTTGTAGCCCATTCCAGCCTTGTGTAGGTCTGCAATCTTGTCCCTGACATCCTTGGAGAGCTCTTTGGTCTTGGCCATGGTGGAGAGTTTGGAATCTGATTGATTCTGTGGACAGGTGTCTTTTATACAGGTAACGAGCTGAGATTAGGAGCACACTCTGAAAGGGAGTGCTCCTAATCTCAGCTTGTTACCTGTATAAAAGACACCTGGGAGCCAGAAATCTTTCTGATTGAGAAGGGGTCTTATTTCCCTCATTAAAATGCAAATACATTTATAACATTTTTGACATGCGTTTTTCTGTATTTTCCTTGTTATTCTGTCTCTCACTGTTCAAATAAACCTACCATTAAAATTTTAGACAGAGCATTTCTTTGTCAGTGGGCAAACGTACAAAATCAACAGGGGATCAAATACTTTTTTCCCTCACTGTACATCATATATTTTCAATCAGAAAAGGTAGCAATTAACTACGCAGTGAAACGCTTTAACAAAAGTATCCTGTGAACAGTTTCCACTAGAAGTATTAAAGGGTTGGAAGGCAACACCGCATGGTAAAACAGTGCAGCCCCAGGGAAACTTGAGAAGAAAACAGCAACATCTACAAACAAAAGCATGTTGCCAACAACATGGCTATCCGGGGGACTGCAGGTGGACCGATAATTATAAAAGGTGTTTTGGCATGGTCATGCCAGGAATAAAGCAAGACACGGTTTTACAATTACTCCCATTACATTGATCACATAAAACGATTGAAGGAAAATCATCTCCAAATTAATTACCTGATGCAATTGTATCAATCTGAGATATACTAATTACTGGTAATCTTAACTGTGGGATTATAAATTCTTTATTTTATGTTTTACGGAAGCGAATCCAGCAAGCATTGTTCTATACTCCTTGGTTCTTTCTGTAAAGTCACATAGGTAGAATTTTTTTTATCAATTACGACGTTTCGATCGCAACACAAGCAATCGTCATCAGGTGGAAAGATACAGCAGTAGAACTGCTGTAAATAAACACGTATGGGAAGACAGTGTCTAAAAATGCAGTGCATAGTTTTTAAAATAAAAAACCACAGCCGCTATGAATTCTACAGCGTTAATAACAGCTACCACTTACATATTCATCTACAGGTCAAAACTTCCTTGCAGGATACAATTTGAGAACTACCGTTTACAGACAATACCACATGTTATAAGGCGGCACTGTCCACCATTTGTATAAGGGGGGGGGGGGACTGTTTACCAAACGTAAACAAAGGTAGTCTTTGGAGGCATCATATTGCCGTTCCTTAATGTCTGTAAATTCAGCAAAGACAAACAGCCCAAGTTACGGAAAAAAAATATTCATTATTTTACCAGGTAATGCCCACTGAGCTAGATAGCTCTTCTTCACAAGCGACCTGGCCACAAATAATAGCTCAACAAAGTGGTTTATCATCACGTGGAAATTTATAGCAGCCAAATATTCTAAACGCGTGTTTCTAAATGTGGTGGGTAAAACCGGAGGACCCTACTCTGCCATATCTCTTTTACAATGAACAGACATGTAAAAAGCGTCCAGTACAGTGCATCCGACAGTGAAACGATCACTCCAATGGGACAGTGAGCTAATCGTAAAAAACATAAAATATGCAGTAAGCATGTGCTCAACGGACAGTTTACACATTATCTTAAAGTAAACTATTACCTTACTCACATTGTGGGTTGGCTAAATCTTACTTTCTTGTTTTGTGGTCCACCAGTCCCTAAAAATATCCGATAAACTAGACACGGCAACTGGGCAGGCAAGGCTGAGATCCTTGGCTTAAATCCAGGCAGTGGCTTGTGATTAACTTCTCAAATGCAACGAGGTCTCATCCCAATGACCAAAAACCATGCAAAAAATTCCATCATGTAAAATGTTGTTCTGTATTTAACAAAAACGATCAGTTTCATTGTCATGCAACAAACATTACTTTCAGGAGCAGGGCAGGTGGGAAAGTACTACCCTTCATCTTGTCGAAGAGGTCACTTGGAGGCATCTCAGAAGTAGATCTGTGATATTTGGTTCTGCAGAGTCTTTAACAATGTTGTGCAAAAAAAATCCTGAAGGACATTTTTTCAAGACATGAGACCAAACGTACAATTGTGATCAAATTGAGGGCGGGGGAGGGTTGAAGATAATAACAAAAATATACAATAAAGAAAATTATGCATGCTTGGATTCTGAAATTATTTTCAACGTGTGTTTGTCCTTGGAAGCATTTGATCAATGACATTACAATTAAAGCAGCACGAGACATTAAATGGCACATGTGTGACGTCACACGTAATGTTGTTATCTGGAGGGAGATGTGTGTGCAATGGTCGTGGGAACGAATCGTTTTAGTTTCGGAAACCCTTTGATTAATTTGGCTGGTTTTAATAATAGCAACAACTTCATACTAAAAAGTTGTAGTCATATGGGGTCATCTTTATAACAGTTATCATGCCCCCTTGGCCACAACCAAACAACACTCAATGCATTTGCGCTTTCAACTTTAGAAAGCGTAATACAATCTTAATAAGAATTTTCCGACTTTATAATATAATCCCAATTTTTTTTTTCCTCTTGACAGTTTCTTTGACCATGCCGCACGAGGTAAACACTACCAGCACTATAGATAATAAACCTACGTGTTGAACGGATTACTGGTACTATACATAAGCCTACGTGTTGAACAGACTACTGCTACTATACATAATAAGCCTATATGTTGAAGGGACTACTGGTACTATAGATAATAAGCCTACGTATTGAACGGACTACTGGTACTATACATAAGGCTACGTGTTGAACAGACTACTGGTACTACACATAATAAAGCCTACATGTTGAACGGACTACTGGTACTATACATAATAAGCCTACGTGTTGAACGGACTACTGGTACTTTACATAAGCCTACGTGTTGAACAAACTACTGGTACTATAGATAATAAGCCTACGTGTTGAACGGACTACTGGTACTATACATAAGCCTACGTGTTGAACGAACTACTATTACTATAGATAATAAGCCTACGTGTTGAACGGACTACTGGTACTATACATAATAAGCCTACGTGATGAACGGACTACCGGTACTCCACATGTCTACCACTGCCATCTTCCTCCTCTTACAAAACTGTTATGAATTGGGCCCCATCTCGAAATTATTACCTTTCTGGTTCTGTTATAAACGTACACAATTTGAGGTATTAACATTTACTTGTAAATATCATTGTGCAAGACAGTCCGGAAAAAAACATGACTATCTAAATATGACATATTTGACAGCCAAAGAAGACTTGAAGCAGATCCTGTGTGTCCACTGGAAATCTGTTGCACAGCCATTTATCCCTCAATGTGTCACCGTACTTCCTCATTCAAATGACGCCGCCTTATTTTCCATACTTATCACCGATATTATCTTGTCGCACATTTGTTCCAGTAAGGCAAGCTGAAGTTTAACCCCTTGTGTATGAACTGGCTATTTAAATCGATGCATCGTATCATGGCTACTATAAAAATATTAAATGACTGAACGATGCAGTGCCTGGTTTTTTTTATACTAGCTATCGTTGATGTCACACAAGTGTTCGCAACGGGTAACAATGATGAAAACGTTGCATTATGGAAAACGATAGTGTCAAATGACAATACCGGACATTATACAAAGGCCATCCTTAATTATTAAATTAATTATCAACTACAATGGCTACTATTTGCACACGTATGTTCACTTGGCAGTTGCATGCAATATACAAACAACATTCTGCCAGGGCGAACAGGGATGATTACATTGTTCATCGGCCTATTATGCATCACAAATGGCTTATCAAACGTCCAACTGTACTCGTAGTACTGTCATATCGAGGTCACTGCTGCCTCTTGTGTGGAGCTCCCTACCACTTACGGTGGCGAAATGTTAACTACCTTGCCTGGTATACAGGAGGTTGTGAGTTCGATCCCAACCCTGACGCCTGTATATTTGGAGATTGCATGTTCTCTCCGTAGTTACATGGATTTATCTCCGGATCCTCCGGTTTGTACCTTCACATTTAGAAAAACATGCGTCCTGATTATTTAAGAGTATCTGCTGATGTAAATTTCTGCATGATAAGAAGCCACTTCGTTGAGCTATCATTTGTGATAGGCAGGTCGCTTCTGAAAAAGAGCTACGTAGCTCAGTGGGCCTTACCTGGTGAAATGAAAATATCTTCTTGGTTCTTTCGGGTAAAGTCACGTAGAATGAGAATAAAACAATTGAAATGAAAATAGTTTAATAGTTTTTGCAATGCGGGAGACTCTTCCCCTGTCTGACTGCCCTCATCTCCTCTGCTCATGACCGATTTTGTGAGGTGACTTCCTATTGCCTCATGGCATCCCATAACTACCCCCCCCCCCCTCCTTCTTAACCTTCTGAAAATATCCCAAACGACAAGTTTATTTTTTGCCGTTCCCAAAATGCGCATATGCACATTAATAAAACGCGCAACTCTTATAACTTCGGTAATCCCTTACTTACTCCCACATCTGCACACGTTCTATGTATATTGTATTGCACATTGTACATACAGAACTGTTTTTTTAAATGATCTCCCAAACGCAACAACGTAGTTGTCAATACTGTGCTTGCACATTGGATAAATGCTAATGAAGACGTAACTTACAGCAATCACTGCAGTCTGCATTTTAGGCACACAAAATATGATTTAAAGCTTTCGTGACTGCAGGGATTCATATTCTTGGTTCTTTCTTTGCTGTGGTTTTCGCACCTGATGATGATTGCTTGTGTTGCAGTCGAAACGTCGTAAGAATTGAATTGTTTTATATTTGTATTATTTTATTATTTCCCTTCTACGTGACTTTACCGAAAGAACCAAGAATACACAAAATATGCTTTATAGTATACACATGCAATTAAAAGATTTTAATTCCAATTCCTCACTATATTTGCAAAAGGTAACAACTCACCCCCAGTGACCAGAAATTAACCTTTAGAGTCAAATAAAATGCGCGAGTAAAAAGTATTCAGTTTAATTTTCCTTTTATCTCTGCCCTTCATGAAATATCTCAGCTTCGGAGCATCATTAAACCAATGCACATACCAATAACGCGCCTGTACAACTGTGAAGAGACGGCCAGATTCCACAACTGGTATATTTGGACTTGTTCCTAAAATTACAAATAGTCTGCACATGCATTATTGTTAGCCAGCTTAGAATAATGTTTCCATCGGCATCACGTCATTGGCACATGCAGTCTGTTGCCGCCTGCAGTAAAGTTCTAGCGGCCAGTTTCACACTGCAGCGACTGAGAGAGGGCAACACGTCGCGTCACAGCAATACAACCGCGTCATTCACACCGAAAGCCGCTCAAATATGCGGTGCAACTTCCACCAGCCAGAGGAGAGTCAGAGCTGGGATAATAACTGTTGTTGGTCATGCATTTAGGACAAATGGTGCGATGATAGACAAAAAAAACACAAGACTGGTCAAACTTGAAATGTAAAAAGCAACAATTTACATTTTAACCCAAGCGGGAATGCTATCGGGGGATCTTGGGAAGGTCGTGTTCCCCAAATGAACAGCACTATCCATATGCGTGCCGCCCCCACCTATTCAGGATCGCTGGCAAGGCACTTAATATTTAATTGAAGAGGTCCTTGAGGATGCCACATCTCACAATAACTTCCTTACTTTTGCCTCATCCTACGACAACACTTGTACTCAACACCTGACCTCCAAGCTTTTTGCGTTTAGCTTGTTGTCCTTCCCCTGGCACCTCCGATTAGCACGCTTGGCTATGTACGGAGAAGTTCACCACACGTACATACAGCTTCGGCTGTTGGTGTGTCCCACAAAGGAGTTTTACGTTGAGGGTGTCAATAAAGGTGGTGACCTACACGATGGCCCCGGTTCTCCGGGTTATAGAATCGCCACTCGCAGACAAGCTCTTGCAACAGTCGTGGCAATTGTTGACAGCAGAATGTCAACAGAGCAAACACGCAGTGGGGGAAATTACTTCCTCTAAAAATCCTGCACTGCAATAATTCCACGCACGAGCGGCATTGCTACATCATTACCGCCTCTATGTACCCTCAAAAAGGCGACACAATCTGCACACTGACACACTCGCCATTACGATGCCACTCACCATTAGCTTCTTTAGCGCCACAAATCGGCTTTCCCATTCTCTCAGCACGGGAATAACAACCATTGCTGGATGTCGAACGCAGAAGGCACGTATTCGCACTCTGCCGACAACACGAGCGCAAGCGGTTTCACAAAAACGGTGGCGGGGGACTGAGCCGGGGCTCACCATCCCCTACAGCACCCACGGCATGGAGAGAAGGGGGGGCAGCAGCAATGATCTGATCAATGACTGCGGGAGGAGACCGCCGCGGCCTGCAGTGGCGCGTGAAGCCTCAAGGGAGTAGCTACCGTGGGAGCCGTGCCCGGAAAACACACACGCTAACACACACACACGCTAACACACACACACGCTAACACACACACACGCTAACACACACACACGCTAACACACACACACGCTAACACACACACACGCTAACACACACACACGCTAACACACACACACGCTAACACACACACACGCTAACACACACACACGCTAACACACACACACGCTAACACACACACACGCTAACACACACACACGCTAACACACACACACGCTAACACACACACACGCTAACACACACACACGCTAACACACACACACGCTAACACACACACACGCTAACACACACACACGCTAACACACACACACGCTAACACACACACACGCTAACACACACACACACGCTAACACACACACACACACGCTAACACACACACACGCTAACACACACACACACGCTAACACACACACACACGCTAACACACACACACACGCTAACACACACACACACGCTAACACACACACACGCTAACACACACACACACGCTAACACACACACACACGCTAACACACACACACGCTAACACACACACACGCTAACACACACACACGCTAACACACACACACGCTAACACACACACACGCTAACACACACACGCTAACACACACACACGCTAACACACACACACGCTAACACACACACACGCTAACACACACACACGCTAACACACACACGCTAACACACACACGCTAACACACACACGCTAACACACACACGCTAACACACACACACGCTAACACACACACACGCTAACACACACACACGCTAACACACACACACGCTAACACACACACACGCTAACACACACACGCTAACACACACACGCTAACACACACACGCTAACACACACACGCTAACACACACACGCTAACACACACACGCTAACACACACACGCTAACACACACACGCTAACACACACAAAAACAAAGACCCCCTCCCCCCCCGTATAGCCTAAACAGACTGTCGGGGCAAGCGGTGTTAGCGAGCACCTATGAAGGCCGGGACGGCACACGAGGGGGTGGGTGGCCAACACCACGCCCGGCCGCTTTCGTCTCCCCAGTGGCGATGTTTACACATCGCAACAGGTACTCATTTTAGGCTGAGTCGACCAAGGGGAGGCCCATGACCGGTTCAGATAATCGTCACTGGCGTTGGCCGTGTGCAGTAATCGAACTCGGGTCGCCAGGTTCATTGCGTAGCTCGCTAACCGCTACACTACCGCTCCCCACAACACACACACAAAGATCCCCCGTATAGCCTCAACAGATTGTTGGGGCAAGTGCTGTTAGCGAGCACCTATGAAGGCCGGCACGGTGCACGAGGGGGTGGGTGGCCAGCACCACACACCCACACACACATGAACACACATTCATGCACACTGACGCTCACACCTATAAGTGTTCATAGTCACATTATATCTATCTTTGCATTCAATAGTCCACACACTATTTATTGTACATAAAGGCTCATTAAGGCATACCTACATACATGCGAACAAACAAGAACATTTAAAACATAAAGAAACAGAGACCCACAATTCCAGCGAGAGTTTGTATCTCTTGACAACGAACAGCGCTAATGGTACAATTTAGGGCGTTAAGCCAGACATGTCATCCGTTTTACAAATAAACACCAGGAAGGGATTTCTGCGAGATAGGAATATACACAGATACATATACTGTACACAAACACTTACACACATAGACCCCTACATAATCTTAAAGATTGTTGTAGCAAGTGGTTATCAGCACCTAATTGGCACAGGTTCACACAACCCACAAAAACACTCTCCACATAAATGACATGTACACACAGATGGCACAGACATCTTTATCACATCCTAAACTATTAACTATTTTTCATTTTACCAGGTAAGGCCCATTGATCTATATAGCTACTATTCAGAAGCGACCTGGCCACAAATGAAAGCTCAACAAAGTGGCGTATCATGTAGAAATTTATAGCAGCCAAATACTCTCTCAAGTCGAGTTCAAATGTGGACGGAGAAACCGGAGGATCCAGAGAAAACTGCATACGACCACAGGGAGCGAGACATGCAAACTCCAAATCTACAAGGTCGGGATCGAACACACGACTTCCTGCATACCAAGCGGCGGAATGAACATCTCGCCACTCATACAAACTCCTCCAACATATATACTCACTCACCTATAGTCTCACCTACAAATAACCTAACACGCACACATGAGCACACCCCCAACACACGTACACCACACTCAACAAAACTCACATTGTATATGTATAAGCCCGCACAAACACGACACCCATTCGCACACACTTTCACATGCACACTCATGGCACGCACACTGTCTAACAAATCCCTAAGCTTTCCAGTTATCACACACTACCTACACCAGACAAAATACATACAAGCTCACCTCTACCCATACACACATAAATATGCACAAACATACATATTACCTCCCACGTAAATTAACGAATACAGAAATAAGGCCACTTAGACAAAAAACCCCACACGCATGAGGCCTTGACACAGTAGTAGTACCCCGGCACATACACACATGTTTACACACACACAGTCACGCACAGTCGGTACAAAAACAAAGATCCCCCGTATAGCCGGAACAGACTGTTGGGGCAAGTGCTTAAGCGAGCACTTATAAAGGCCGGCACCGCACACGGAAGGGGTGGGGTGTCCTGGACCACGCTCGGCCGCCTTTGTCTCCCTAATGGCGATGTTTACACACCACACTGGGGACTCATCTGAGACCGAGTCGACCTAGGGGAGGCCCAGGACCGGTTCAGATAATCGTCACCGGTGTTGGCCGTGAGCACACAACCCACAAATCGAACTCGGGTCGCCGGGCGCGCTAACCCCTACACTACCGCTCCCCAGTCACTCCAACAGTAACACACCCACTTTCACACACCAACATTATACACTCACAGTACTGTACGCACATTATCACACACATATAGTACACACTCAGATTAGACAGACAAATACAGTACATCTAAACGAAGTCTACACGCATACAGTATATACACATACAGTACGTAATGCAGTAACACAGGGCACGCCTAAGTACACACTCAAAGCATACGTCCAGCGCAAACTTAAAACAGTAAAACGTTCTAAAATTGTTACTATACCGTACCGAGTACAAACACGCATACAACGCACGTAAATAATGTACAAAGAAACTGCACGTGTACAGTGGACAAAGAAAACAAACAAGGTACAGTATACGCTAACCATACAGTACACAACACACACAAAAACAGCCGTACAGTATCCATAAATATAGCACAGCACACACACGAGAGAGACACACACAGACACAACACACACACACAACAAAGACACGCACGGCCCACACACGGCTCGCACACCGCGTGTACAGTCTCCGCACGCTGCACGCCTTGCACGCCGCCGCCATTACAGCCGCTCACGCCGCCTCGGCCTCTCTCGACCCCCCCCCAACGCGCGCGCCTTCTGCCCAAACAACCCTCGGGGGAGTGGGGGGGAGGTCAGCATTAGCTTACCAGCGGCACCATCACAGCAAGTGCAACAATTAAAAAAAACAACCCCACCTCGCCCGACGGCTAAACAACCGATAACGCGGCCACGCGCAGACACGCGAAGCCCGCGCCGCCGACGTTCAAGATATGATGATGGTGGGGCCCAACAGTGACGGAGACCTGGGGCCCCCACTCACTCAACTCACCTTCCATCTCCATCTCCTCGGGTTCGCTGAGCTGCTGCTCATGCTGCTGCTGCTCGAGCTTGACGCAGTTGTTCATCCTCTTCCTTGGCGCCAGGGAGGAGGGGGACGCGTGCCTGGAGGGGACGGACACTCGTACGTACTTGCTCGCTATTCGCCCAATGTCTGCGCGCGGGTCTCGGGCCCCGTTTCTCGCAAAGCGGGGGTGGAGGGATCGCGGGTGGCGTTCGTACGTGCCGCTAACAAACGCAATGGAGGTGTACGCCTTGCTTGTTCGCTGTGGCGATGGTGGCTGCTGTAGCTGAGGGAACGCGGAGCGAGTGATGGGACGCCGCCTCTGCCCCCACTCCTCCTCGCCGCTGTCATAGGCGGCGTTGACAAAATGGCGGCGGCGCGCTCATTGGATTTCCCACTGCGCATAGGCGGCGGCGGAAAACGCTTTATATTTCCTATTGCGGATAGGGCGACGAGGCCTCACATTCCATACAGCCGATAGGCGGCTTGCTGCTACATTCCTGACAGCCGATAGGCGGCGTAGCTCTACATCCCCTACAGAGCATAGGCGGCGTGGTTCTACATTCCCTACAACGGATAGGCGGCGTGCTGCTACATTCCTCACAGCCGATAGGCGGCGTAGCTCTACATTCCCTACAGAGGATAGGCGGCGTGCTTCTACATTCCCTATAGCGGATAGGCGGCGTGCTGCTACATTCCCTACATCATATAAGCGGCGTGCTTCTACATTCCCTACAGCGGATAGGCGCGTGGATTTTTTTCTTCTCGTGGTCGTGCGGGTTTTCACCTCTACGTTTAGAAACATGCATTGAGATATAGATTATTATTTTGTTGCTGTGGATTTCCAAATAATAAGCCACTTCGTTGAGCTATCATTTGTGGCAGTTCGCTACTGAAAAAATAAGTCAGTGGGCATTACCCGGTAAGATGAAAAATAGTAAAGTTGTATTTATATAGTATATGTTTAAATGATTTGTTTACCTTTCCAAAATGTTGCATTCATATCGTGTTGTTCTAACGTCAGAACCTCCAGGATAAATACAGTACAGATTTTTACTTAAAGCTTCTGTGACTGCAGGAATTCATATTCTTCGGTCTTTCTGTAAAGTCACGTAAGATAAGTTCAAAGAAAATAACAATAAACTATGACGTTTCGATCGCGACACAAGCACTCGTCATCAGGAGATGACGATTGCTTGTGTTGCAGTCGAAACGTCGTAGTTTTTTGTTATTTTCTTTGAACCTATCTACGTGACTTTACCGAAGGACCCAATAATACAGTACAGATTCCCTACATCGGATAGGCGACGTAGCTCTGCATTCCCTACATCAGATAAGCGACGTAGCTCTGCATTCCCTACATCGCATAGGGCGACGTAGCTCTGCATTCCCTACATCGGATAGGCGACGTAGCTCTGCATTACCTACATCGGATAGGCGACATAGCTCTGCATTCCCTACATCGCGGATAGGGCGACGTAGCTCTGCATTCTCTACATCGGATAGGCGACGTAGCTCTGCATTCCTTACATCGGATAGGCGACGTAGCTCTACATTCCCTACATCGGATAGGCGATGTAGCTCTACATTCCCTACATCGGATAGGGCGGCGTAGTTCTGCACTCCCTACATCGGATAGGGCGACGTAGTTCTGCATTCCCTACATCGGATAGGGCGATGTAGCTCTGCATTCCCTACATCGGATAGAGCGACGTAGCTCTGCATTCTCTACATCAGATACAGCGACGTAGTTCTACATTCCCTACATCGGATAGGCGACGTAGCTCTACATTCCCTACATCAGATAGGGCGACGTAGCTCTACATTTCATACAGCGGGTTCTAAACGGGCACGACACGGGATGGGGAGATGGACTGAACCGGTACGTGAGGATGTGGAGCTGAGTGGACTTGCTGAAGACTTAGTACCAGCGGTGGTCAAGATCGGCCTCTGTGGAGGAGGCTCGTGAAGGACGCTGAAGCTGCTGGGTAGTTGGAGGCAGTCGCGCTCCAACAACGGAGGGCGGAGGAGCGACGCTCACAACGAGCGGAGCGCCGGGCGACTAAAACGCAGCAGGTTGGCACAGTAGTGGAGGGGTACAGCTGGTGGTGCATCTGCCAGTCATCTCAGTCAGTCAGCCAAGCCATGGCACCCCCTGAGCCTGTTTCATAGCCTCCTGTCAGCGAGCCTTCGACACTTCACGTGGCCTCAAGGTGCACCTAGCCTGGCACCGGCGCCGCGGTGACATCACCGCCACTTAGTGGCGAGTTGGCGGCTGTTGATGTTTGGTTTATCAGCGTCTCGTCAAAAATAAGACGTGTGGGTCTTCTTTAATTCTTTCTTACGGCTTGATGGTAGACGCAGAGCAACGACTACAATTCCACATTTCAGTGTGGTCAAGCTTCAGACAGCCGCGTGAGGAGCAGTAGCGGAGTGATGTAGCGTCGCTGTGATGTCGCCTTCGTATGTGTGGACCGCAGGGGCATTGCGTCGTTTAATGTTGATGTCACGGTCAGTTCTGGATGACCAAGAACATGGTCAGTGGTCTACTAAGCTCCTTAAAAACACAAAGATTCCACGAACTTTATCTCTCTATCTCTCTAGGAGCGTTCGCGTCGTGGCGAACACAAGTCGGTGTTTAGCTGCTGAACGGATTGCTGCCATACGCATTAAAATAACACTATGTAATAACACGATTTTTGTCCCTGGGTAGTAAGTGTTTTTTGTTTATTGTTTATGCCTAAAAAAAAGTATGCAAAATTTATATTATTCTCCGCAAACTTAGTTTTTTGTCACCAGGACTTTATGTGAAGGAATGACACAAATGCACACCACGTTTTCTCATTGAAAATAGGTAAATTTCAAAATATCACTGTCCTGGTCACAAAAGCAAAGTTTGTGGGGAATAATAGCCACTTTTTGTACTTTTGAGGCGTAAGCAATTAGGAAATAACACTACCCAGGAACACAAAATAAATACATTTGTTACACAGTGTTATTAATGATGTGGATTATTAACTTTGCTTTTGTGTCCTGGTCACAAAAGCAAAGTTTGTGGGGAATAATAACCAATTTCTGTACTTTTGAGGCATAAGCAATTAAAAAAAGAACACTACCCAGG
Organism: Petromyzon marinus; assembly: GCF_048934315.1. Taxonomy (NCBI): domain Eukaryota; kingdom Metazoa; phylum Chordata; class Hyperoartia; order Petromyzontiformes; family Petromyzontidae; genus Petromyzon; species Petromyzon marinus. The sequence goes on along the minus strand of NC_133692.1, from coordinate 2,583,834 downwards.
AACAATATTTTTGTTACACAGTGTAATATAATGCAGATTGATTCCTCCACCGCATCCATTATATGCTGAGGGCCAGGTCGACTCGACTGGGTTGGCTCTCTCCCACACACAAACACCGTGTGGACTCACCACTCTTCAGGCAGGCCACAACAACAACTCATTCGCCCACTCACAACAACACTGCAAGTCACAACATTGCACTCACCCACTCAATCACCCACTCACCACACTGCAGGTCACAACATCGATCTCACCCACTCACCACACTGCAGGTCACAACATTTCACTCACTCACTCACCACACTGCAGGTCACAACATCGATCTCACCCACTCACCACACTGCAGGTCACAACATTTCACTCACCCACTCAATCACCCACTCACCACACTGCAGGTCACAACATCGATCTCACCCACTCACCACACTGCAGGTCACAACATTTCACTCATCCACTCACTACACTGCAGGTCACAACATTTCACTCACCCACTCACCACACTGCAGGTCACAACATTTCACTCATCCACTCACTACACTACAGGTCACAACATTTCACTCACCCACTCACCACACTGCAGGTCACAACATCGATCTCACCCACTCACCACACTGCAGGTCACAACATTTCACTCACCCACTCACCACACTGCAGGTCACAACATCGATCTCACCCACTCACCACGCTGCAGGTCACAACATTTCACTCATCCACTCACCCATTCACCACACTGCAGGTCACACATTTATTAATGTCCGGCACTGCTCCTCCACTTTGGAATTCCCTTCCATCTTTTATTTTCTCAATCTCTTATCAATAATAATGATAAACAACTTTAGTCAGTTTACAAAAGTTTTTTTTCTATCTTCGACTCCAACTTGAAGAGAGTGCTCTTTATGTCTGTTTGACGTTTTGGGCCCGGGCCACTGCAGAGGCCTCTCGCTCCACCCTCAAAGCTGATTGTTTTGCCACTGTGATTAACTCAACCAATAATATATATCTATTGTAATTTATATGGAATACATTAACCCACCCTCTGGCCTTCGCACCTGGCTCACAGTGACGATATCACATGTATTCCTGTATTTAAAACTGAAACAGGAGGAGGATTTCCCCAAAACGCTGGCTGTCACCTGATGATGCTAGTTGTAATTACCGGCGAAACATCACGATACTCGAATTGTAAATGTTGTGGGATTACTCTCCTACACATCGGTGTGCTGTACTGGTAACGAATTTGTATGTTTTGTTTAAGTGACAAACATTACTAATTGGCTGTCGGGTGGTGGCGGGTTTAACGACACATTTAAGTTCACGCGATCTTACCCATAAAAACCTCATGCATAATAATTTGTCGTGAAAGCCAGGCTGTTAAACTGTTTTGCTGCTGTTACCACTCTAGGGTTTACTGCTATGTGTAGCTTTACTCTCCTAACGTTAAAATGTATATTCATTTGTTTTATGTGTCGCGACATGTTTAAAGGACGCGTATTTGTCTCTCCCAATCTAAATCAAAACATGATGAAAACTACCATAAATTATTTAGCATACATCCACTTGTAATTGATTTTGACAAGGCGTCCGTGTTTCTTTACATATTTTAGTGCTGTAGTCACCCTATGTCTGTTTAATGTTTATTATGTTCCTGTAGGTTTGTTTTGGTAATTTGCGCTGTCTTCAATCTGGAGATCATCTGTCAAGAGCTGATCTGCGCCGCAGAGAATGCTTCCAAAACATCATTTTTAATTCCTCGTGAGATGCAGCTGTTTTTATTGTATTTGTGATTGTTATATTTTGCATGTTACAAAATAAACTGGAAGTTTGTGTGTTTATGTTTTATTTTGTTACTGATATATTCGACACAACGCTAATAGTTGTTTTGTGTTAGTGAGGGAAAAAAGTATTTGATCCCCTGCTGATTTTGTACATTTGCCCACTGACAAAGAAACGATCAGTCTATAATTTTAATGGTAGGTTTATTTGAACAGTAAGAGACAGAATAACAAAAAAATCCAGATAAACGCATGTCAAAAATGTTATAAATTGATTTGCATTTTAATGAGGGAAATAAGTATTTGACCCCCTCTCAATCAGAAAGATTTCTGGCTCTCAGATGTCTTTTATACAGCTAACGAGCTGAGATTAGGAGCACTCTTAAAGGGAGTGCTCCTAATCTCAGCTTCTTACCTGTGTAGTGTTGTAAGGACGAGCAGACTTCTTAGGAGGCACACTCTGTTTATTGTATTATTTCCTTATACAATGCTTAACACACACAGAGGGATATATGGGCCCCTCACCCGATACCCTAGGGAGGTACAGCCTCCGGACTTGGCGGGACTCGCACATCTACCGCTATCCTAGTCCTCCGGCTAGGACCTAGGGGAGGCTATCTGACCCACCGCTGGCCCAGTGGGTCCTGACCACTGGGTATGCCGAGCCTTAGCCCTTAGAAGGGCTGGAAGGCTGGTCCAGGGTCCTAGCTAGGCTTCAGCCCAGTCTTCTGTCTTCGTGTAGGGAGAGAACTCCCCGAGGTCCGTTGGGTCACCCGTCTTATACCCCTTCGTGGCCAGGTAGAACCAATCATACATTCCCACGTGGAACCGTCTGATTGGTTCGTACCAAACCCTGGCTACGATCCGTTTCACCTCGACTGACCCCAACCGTTGTATCCAGGGGTAATGCTGCACTGCCCTGGTGGCAATGCAGGTAACGCAACAGCGTGTAGTTAACGCCTCTACACCTGTATAAAAGACACCTGTCCACAGAAGCAATCAATAAATCAGATTTCAAACTCTCCACCATGGCCAAGACCAAAGAGCTCTCCAAGGATGTCAGGGACAAGATTGTAGACCTACACAAGGCTGGAATGGGCTACAAGACCATTGCCAAGCAGCTTGGTGAGAAGTGACAACAGTTGGTGCGAATATTCGCAAATGGAAGAAACACAAAAGAACTGTTAATCTCCCTCGGCCTGGGGCTCCATGCAAGATCTCACCTCGTGGAGTTGCAATGATCATGAGAACGGTGAGGAATCAGCCCAGAACTACACGGGAGAATCTTGTCAATGATCTCAAGGCAGCTGGGACCATAGTCACCAAGAAAACAATTGGTAACACACTACGCCGTGAAGGACTGAAATCCTGCAGCACCCGCAAGGTCCCCCTGCTCAAGAAAGCACATATACATGCCCGTCTGAAGTTTGCCAATGAACATCTGAATGATTCAGAGGACAACTGGGTCAAAGTGTTGTGGTCAGATGAGACCAAAAAGGAGTTCATTGGCATCAACTCAACTCGCCGTGTTTGGAGGAGGAGGAATGCTGCCTATGACCCCAAGAACACGACCCCCACCATCAAACATGGAGGTGGAAACATTATGCTTTGGGGGTGTTTTACTGCTAAGGGGACAGGACAACTTCACCGCATCAAAGGGACGATGGACGGGGCCATGTACCGTCAAATCTTGGGTGAGAACCTCCTTCCCTCAGCCAGGGCATTGAAAATGGGTCGTGGATGGGTATTCCAGCATGACAATGACCAAAAACACACGGCCAAGGCAACAAAGGAGTGGCTCAAGAAGAAGCACATTAAGGTCCTGGAGTGGCCGAGTCAGTCTCCAGACCTTGATCCCATAGAAAATATGTGGAGGGAGCTGAAGGTTCGAGTTGCCAAACGTGAGCCTCGAAACTTTAATGACTTGGAGAAGATCTGCAAAGAGGAGTGGGACAAAATCCCTCCTGAGATGTGTGCAAACTTGGTGGCCAACTACAAGAAACGTCTGACCTCTGTGATTGCCAACAAGGGTTTTGCCACCAAGTACTAAATCATGTTTTGCAGAGGGGTGAAATACTTATTTCCCTCATTAAAATGCAAATCAAATTATAACATTTTTGATATGCGTTTTTCTGGATTTTGTTGTTGTTATTCTGTCTCTCACTTCAAATAAACCTACCATTAAAATATAGACTGATCATTTCTTTGTCAGTGGGCAAACGTACAAAATCAGCAGGGGATCAAATACTTTTTTCCCTCACTGTATGTATTCTATAGTTCGGTTAGCTCAAATTGCCCATCATCTTCTGGGATCGATAAAATTGGTACCACTTTGTGGGGAAAGTCAACAGTCAGTTTAACACGTAGGCTTTCGCGACCAATATTATTCATAATAAAGGTTTTTGGGTTAGATCGCGTTTATTTATAAATGTGTCGTAACCCTCCACCACCCGACACGGCCAATCAGCAAAAAAGTGTCACGTTGACAAAAGACAAATAATTCACTACTTCAGCCCACCGGTGTGTTGAAGAGTTAATCCACATTTACAGTTTGAGTACGACGTTTCGCTGGTAAATACTTCCAGCATCATCGGGCAATTCGCCAGAATGGTAAAGCCCTCGCTTGCTCCCGGTTTTATATAGAGCAGCAGGGTGACGTCATCACTTAACTCATCAGGTGCAGTGATTAGAGGCGGAGGGGGGGGTAATGTAATTATATAAGCGATTAGTAATCAGTCATTGGTTATGATTAGTAATGAGTTGTAGATTAGTAATTCTTTAAATCAAAATGTAATGTGTATTATTTAATAATATGCTTCCAGGCCATCCAGTTCACCATGGAAATGGAGGTGAATAACACACTCCCATTCCTAGATATTTTGCTTGGACATGGCCTAAACGGTAAAATAACACAGCGTTTACAGAAAGCAAACGCACACTGATGCCTATCTGAATGCAGAATCACATCATCATCCAGCTCAAAAATCCTCTCTTATCAAGACGCTCGTACATCGGGCGAAAACGGTGTCAGATGGTGAGAGTCTAGTGAGAGAGATTAAACACGTTAAAGACGCACTACGACAGAATGGCTACAATAATGCTCAAATTAACAGAGCACTGAATGCCAAATCACGATCGCAAAGCAATACTACTGAAAGCGACCAGATTGTTAAAACAATAAAAATTCCATATATCTCAGGAGTAACTGACAAATTAGCCCGCGTTTTGCAAAAGCAAAACATTACAGTAAGATTTGGTACAGTACACAAAATTCAAAAACTAGTATCTTGCACTAAAGACGCATTACATAAACTATCAACAGAAGGTGTATATCGGATTAATTGTTCATGTGGCAGCTGCTACATTGGGCAGACGGGACGTAACATCAGCGTAAGACTAAAAGAACATCAGAGAAATATTAAATTATCTCAAACACAACTGTCGGCAGTGGCAGAACATGCTTGTCAACAAGGACACTCAATTGATTTTGACAATGTTGCAGTGGTGTGTAAAACTAATTATTACTGGCAAAGACTAATTAGAGAATCCATTGAAATTGAGAGGAACAAGAATAACTTTAATCGCTCTGACAGCTACCGGCTTAGTGCGGCCTGGAAGCGTATTATTAAATAATACACATTACATTTTGATTTAAAGAATTACTAATCTACAACTCATTACTAATCATAACCAATGACTGATTACTAATCGATTATATAATTACATTACCCCCCCTCCGCCTCTAATCACTGCACCTGATGAGTTAAGTGATGACGTCACCCTGCTGCTCTATATAAAACCGGGAGCAAGCGAGGGCTTTACCATTCTGGCGAATTGCCCGATGATGCTGGAAGTATTTACCAGCGAAACGTCGTACTCAAACTGTAAATGTGGATTAACTCTTCAACACACCGGTGGGCTGAAGTAGTGAATTATTTGTCTTTTGTCAACGTGACACTTTTTTTGCTGATTGGCCGTGTCGGGTGGTGGAGGGTTACGACACATTTATAAATAAACGCGATCTAACCCAAAAACCTTTATTATGAAAGTCAACAGTGTTTTTTTTATGGATAACCTCGCTCTCGTCATAGGAGCGTTGAATTTTCACCACTGGGATCAGTGCTGGAGCTAGACGGACACCACATCAACGCTCATTTGAGCAGGAACTCACTCCTGTGTGGTATCGAATTCGAACCCACATCTAACAGGGAGTGAGGACTTTACCTGCAAACCAGTGGTTCTCAACTTTGTTTGGCTATTGTACACCACCCCTTGTTGAATTTTGCTTCAACCGAGTAATCGCCCCCCCCCCCTCCCATTGCATGACCCAACATAGTTCTGGAAAATAAATATGAATAATGAACATCAATATTTTAAATAACTGTCCCATTTTGTGAGTTATCCATAACTAGCTAGTACTGTAATTGCAAGCGAATTAGCGGACGCTCTGCATGTATAGCGTGATTTGTTCACTGGTTACTCTTGAAAAGCACATTTTTTACGACCAATGAGTTTAGAAAGGTATTTTATATCATTCTAGGTTATCATATGCATTCAGTAGTTATTTTTAATGGCAGATTCATACATGATTATTTACCTATGACTGTCATGTATGATGTAATTTCACACATTTATAAATCACCTCACGTACCCCCTGGGACATTGCCACGTACCCAAAGGGTTCCGCGTACCCCCAGGGTTCTGCATACCCCCAGGGTTCGCGTTCCACCAGGGTACGCGTACCCCCAGGGTTCGCGTACCCCCAGGGTTCGCGTACCCCCAGGGTTCGCGTACCCCCAGGGTTCGCGTTCCACCAGGGTTCGCGTACCCCCTGGTTGAGAACCACTGCTGTAAACCAATTCTCAGTTCACCAGCAATGGTTCGAGCCTGGCCCTGCTGAGGAGACACTGCATGTCGAAACCGGTCCAGACTTTGCTTGTGTTGAACCAATGCTGCTGAAATGTAATCTCAGAAGGCCGTGTGGATGATGGGATGTGTAAAATGTGTTATGTTTTTGGAGGGGCAGATATGCCAAGGTGGAAAGTTAGCTCATTTATTCTGTTTCATGAATGATGGATCATTTCATTTTACAGTGCACACAGACACTGGTTTAATATGCCAGTACACATAAGCAATAGGTTGGTGAATTTCCAAATGCACTTAGCTTGGTGAATCTCCCAATGCACATATGCAATAACGTACTGAATCTCCCAATGCACATAGGCAATGCCGTGATGAATTTCCCAATGCATACTCAATTTCTTGGTAAATTCCCCAAACGATTAGGCACTATCTTTGTGAATATCCCAAGTGCACATAAGTAATGGCTTGGTGAATTTCCCAATGCACATAGGCAATGGCTTGGTGAATTTCCCAATGCACATAGGCAATGGCTTGGTGAATTTCCCAATGCAGTCAGTGGCCTGGTGAATTCCCCAGAGTGTATAGGCAGTGGTTTGGTGAATTTTCCAATTCAATAGTCAACAGATTGGTGAATGTCCCATTGTGCGCAACTTTAAATAAATACAGACAACACGTTCTACTTAATTAAATAGACTTTTTAATAAATGTTTTCTCCTACAACATCAGAGTGCAGCGCCACATTAAATAGCACTACACTGACTAGTTTAAAGCGATTTGAAGCAAGACAGAGGTTCTTGACAGCAAGACAGAGGTTCTTTTCAAGCCATCTGGCTACCATGAGAGATTCGTTCATGAGGCTATCCACATATACAAACACAGAGACAATTTCAACCGAGAAGATGGATTCTGGCTTAGCAATCATTGGAAGGATTTGATAAACCATTTCGGGTCTCAATTGATTGTTCACGCTTACGGTGGCTTTCAGACCGCATCCATTATTTTCGTCTCCCCCCTCCTCTTTTCCGAATATAGATGGACTCGTCCATCTGAACAAACTGTCAAATCGCTATCCGTGGTACTAACGTTAAAAAACCGCCACTTTTAAAAAATATATATATTGTTGTGGTTTTCACACATGATGATGATTGCTTGTGTTACAGTCGAAACGTCGTGAGAATTTTATTGTTTTATAGTTTTTATTATTTTATTGTTTCCCTTCTAGTTCTACGTGACTTCACCGAAAGAACCAAGAATACGATTTGAAGCATGTTTTATTTTCAAAATAGAAATATGGTTTTGGGGGGGGGGGCAGAGCTTTGTGACGTCATATTTGAGGGGGTCTGATTTTTTGTGACGCCGTGAGACGAGGGGGGAGGTCAAAAATCGTCCAAAATCGCATTGAATATCCCAATGCACATAGGCAATCGCCTGGTGTGAATTTCCCAGACTTCATCGGTGCGCGCAGTGGCGCGCGGTCGCGCCTCACCATTGGCTCGTGCGAGGCAGCGTGCGCACGTCACAACTGCTACAGCCAATGGGAACGCGCGGATCACCGGAGCAGTGGGAAATGTCGCGTGAGCTTGGCCGCGTCCCAGCCCCCCCGCTCACCCCGCCCCTCACCTCTCACCCTGCCTCTCTTCCGACTGGTCCAGCCCATTCCTCCGCGCTGGCCCGCCCCTTCACGCTGGCCCCGCCCTCCCTCCAACGCTGGTCCCGCCCTCCTTCCAACGCTGGCCCTGCGCTAATGCGGTGGCGTGAGCTGACAAATCTGCCTCGCAAGCTTGTTGTGCGCATGCGCACCGACGCGATTTTGTTCCTAAGGTCGCGCGGGACCAAATTTGGCATGGCATCGTCCGCATGCCACATTGGAGGGTTGAACCGTCCACATGCCAAAGATTTTGATATCGTTTGACTTGGTTCAATTTAACTTTTAGATGGCCCTTCTTGGAAATAAAATCCAGATTTGGAGGAGTTCTGAAGAATAGGTGGTTCTGTCGCGTTTGTAAAACTTTCAATTGGTGGCCTCACGATTCAAAAGTGTATCTTCATGGCCAAAATGAAAACACTCGGAAGACTTTCGATTTAAAGCTTTCGTGACTGCAAGGATTCATCTTCTTTGGTTCTTTCGGTAAAGTCACGTAGAATGAGAATAAAATAATAAAATAAAACGATAAAATTCTCACGACGTTTCGGCCACAACACAAGTAGCCTTCTTCAGGTGAAAGGAACAAACCTGTCGGGACGACAGAGCTACAAGAAGACTGCCGCTGTCTCTGTTCACGGATTGCGGATTACGCTCCGTGATGTTTCGCGGCCAATACCCACAACCACCAGACCTTTGTCATTTGCAGCACCACGCCTCAAGGGCAACCTGCCCCAAAGCAAAAACGCAGTCGACTCCGTCACAACGCTTGAACCCGTGACCCGACTGAACAATCTGTGAGAAAATAACTTTATAGCTCATCGGATTCCTCCAAGCAGTCTAAATAAACATTCTGATTCACGACATTCGGGCACAACTCAACAACTCATCTCTTTGCACTGGCACAACAACTCAGCCACAACTTGCTTTTATTTTTTGTTATATTTTAAACTATAGATATTACATATTTGTCATTGGTTAGAATGTTCTGATTTTATGTTGAATTTTAATGTGATGGTGTCACATTGAGTGGCAGATTTGTGTCAGAAATGCGCCATGTGCGTAACATTTTAATTTGACTTGACATACACCAACACAATCCAATGGTAAAGGCTTCTGTAGACTTACCGTAATTTGTTAACGGCTGCCATAGACTTCAACGTTAAAGGCTCCCATAGACTTCAATGTTAAAGACTACCATCGACTTCAATGTTAAAGCCCCCCCTAGATTTCAATGTTAAAGGCTCCCATAGACTTAATATTACAGGATCTTTAATGTCTACTTTAAAGCAGACTGCACTCATTGTACGGTTGATACACTCTCAGTAATAACCAGGGTGGCTTGCTTGATTTAGTTGGATGGATCAAACTTCTCCAACAATGAACGCCCATTAAATGACTTATGATAAAACCTTATGAGAATAGTGGCCACTTGGGATATGTTCCTGATTAATATAATAATGGTAAAAAAAAATTTGACAAAAATTTGACCAAGATACAGGGTAAAAAATTTTCGATTAATAAAATAATGTATCATCACAGCAAGGGACGTCACTGCCAATGCTGTAACTTCCATGGTGTTGCTGCCAAAAACATCGCTGTGTGACATCATGTTTAAAATGTATAACTAATTAAAACATCAACATGTTGACGCTTAAATTATTGTTTTAATCATTATTTTGTTTAATTCTTAAAACGACTACATTTACTGTATAAACAATGAAAGTTGGTATTTTTTTACGAATATGAAACATAATCCAAGATTGGGCCTAAATATGAAAATATCAGATATCCAAAACACGAAATGCAAAAAATCAAGCCTACATGCCCATCCTGTATGCTCGGTGTTCATTGCATGACATGAGACTTATGGACTTGTGAAATTGTCTCTTCCTACAGGTGAACCAACAGACTACTCTACAGATGAGACACGCTCCCGTAAGGGTCAATTCTGTGTCATTGCAGAGCAGAAAATACTCCATTTTAACCGTCACGTTGGATAATGATGAGCGTGAAGTATTTTAGGATGTAATCAGGTAAGAAACCACTTCAGACAATACAATTAGGGCCATTAATGTACAAATATGTCACGTGCGATATAATAACGTTCAAAAAATATATATACACCTTAAATGCACACTTATGTGTACGGCGCATTTGTCAATCCACTGCTGGAATAGTGTCTTCCCATGCCATGTGAGGATACTTGACCATACTTCACCGTGCTGGTGAGCACGATTTGGTGAAGGTGGGGGAAATGCTGTACAACATGGATTGTGTTGTCTGCATGGCCCTCTGCGGCCCACATTTCCTGCTTATTCTGTTCCTGTATTTTTTCAACCACTTGATGGCCACCCATCCAAGTCCAATCCGGGCTCAAATTCTGCTTAACTTGCAAGAACTGATGACATTTGGGTGAAGTCTTGGTGATTGGCTCTAAATTAAGCGATTATGAGAATCTATTGACTTCTATTGTTAGTTTTTGTATAGAAATCAGGAACTATTATTTCGTATCGAAACACTTTTTTTCCCCCAACAGCTGTGCAGTGTCTGCTTCGTTTGAATCCAGAGCACAGCCCTGCTAAAGAGACAAGACACGACCTCAAAAGTCAACCCAGTAGATTGTTACCCATTTTTCTTTCTCCTCATCAGTGCGTTTTCCGCACGAAAATTATAGTCTTCATAATCAAGGGTTTTGGGTTAGATCGCGTTATTTATAAATGTGTCGTAACTCTCCACCACCCGACACTGCCAAACAGTAAAAAATATGTCACGTTTACAAAAGACAAATAGGTCACTACTTTAGCCCACCAGTGTGTTGAAGAGTGATTTAACATCATTTACAATTTTTGAGTACGACATTTCGCTGGTAATTACATTCAGCATCATCGGGTTAATTTGCCAGAATGGTGAAGCCCTCCACTTGCTCCCGGTCTTAAATAGAGCAGCAAGGATGACGTCATTATTTAAACTTTATAGTCTTAATTTATTCCACTGACGTCACCAAGGATGCATTTCACAAACGTCGTGTCAGTCCACGTGTTTTTGTTATGCCCACTCCTTTGGATATGGACGTACCCTCTCCCTTTTATAAATGTGAAACTAGGCACAAAAAATATCAGGGAATATCATGGGATGAAGGACATTTCGTATTGCCAGAAGAGAGAAGAACTATATGTGAACGCATTGCCTTGAGTGGTGTGTTATAATGCAACTGACAAAAAAACACGCGACTTTTAATGTACTTGGGAAAACTTGACAAGAGTTCCCCAGGACAGATACCTCAACAAGGGGGTTGTTGAACCTGGGAAAACCGGGACAAGTGGCGACCCTAATGTTAGGGTATCAGTTCAGTTTCGTCTCATCATTGCCAAGAGTGGATTATACACTTTTAAATTTTGAAACCATACGAGTTTACTGTGGATTCCTTTGAAAACTTGACACTGCGTGCGTACATTTGCGTATAAATACAGTGCAAATGTATTTTAAATGGTAAAAAATACTTGATGAAGCTGCAGTATATTACTGTCTTAAAACATTAAGAAAATAATAACTGACAGTACAGTGTTTTCCATATAAAGTACCATAACAATACCGTATAATATATACTGTACAATGTTATACTGAATGCCTGTATTAGATTGTAAAATTTAGCAAGTGCCTAAAATTGAATATATACTATTATGCTATTACAATTTTAAGAAAGTATGAGCATACTGTTGAGGACAAGGAAGCACTAGTTTCAGATCCCTTGTTTTAATGCACTTGAAATGGACATCTTTTGAATCAGAATCTTTATTTAGACGGGAAGAATCCAATGAGCTATGAAGGTATTATATTCTTGGTTCTTTCGGTAAAGTCACGTTGAAGGGAAACAATTAAATAATAAAAAATATATAAAACAATTAAATTCTGACGACGTTTCGACTGCAGCACAAGCAGTCATCATCAGGTGTGAAAACCAACGGTTTTTTATATTTATTATTTTATTGTTTCCCTTCAACGTGACTTTACCGAAAGAACCAATACTATGAATCACTGCAGTCACGAAAGCTTTAAATCAAAATTTATGAAGGTATTTTTCATAGACGCCACATTGTGTAGCCCCCCAGGTTCCTGCTCTACTCCTCTGTAGTTTGTTGCCACCTTGTGTTCATAAAGGACAATTTGCAGATTGTTGCCGTGATTATCACAACGCTCACGTTTGTAGCGTGTTCCTGGGTGAATTTGGTGGTGGATGTGTGAGAAGGTGCATTTAAGTAAGGTTCCCTAATTTGTACAACGTAGGAATAATTCATGAACTCACATAATTTAAATTATTTGTTTGCCGATTTTTGTTTTAATGCTGTATTTGTGACATTTTCACATTGGTCCTGTGGCGTTATCTCCCTTGATTGGTGGATTGATAAAACTGGTGACCCTGTTTATTGTTATTTGTTTTGTCTTTCATATTTGATGCGCTTTGGACCTTGTGTGGCAGGCACTTTAGGAAACAATAATGAGATTAACTCTGCAGTGTACATATATGAGGGTGTGTGTATAAACGAGTTGCAGAGATATTTCAGCATTGTGCAAAATAACCACCAACGTATATAATACAGCATATAAACACACACTTTTGTATGAACCTAGTTGATGAATATATCTTGTATATTTGATGAAATAGCAATTATCTGTGGGCAGATATAGTGTCCCTTATATAATGCATGTCTACGCTGCACAGAATCGTCACTTGCGAGGCAAGACCATTTGAGCACTTCAATGTCTCGTGACAAATGTAGCATCGGATTGTGCATTACAAAATGGGCTTGTGATTTGAGCGTACACTCACCAATTCCTCAAGGAATAGAATACTCCACTAATGATCAGTTTGGTTTACTCGACTAATATTATAACACCATAAAATTCTGGGAATAAAAGTATCCTCTTCGTACCCATTGTGCGCAGCTGGATGGGAGGTGATGGGCGGGGTGCTTGGTGATGTAATTGGCGTCGTGAGCCTCCGTCATGCTGGGCATGACTCGTCTGCGGTTTCCAGCCTCCAAAAGGCAGAAAGTCGGGGTAGCCACCATCGTAAGAGTCTTGAGTCATCGATCACAAATAAAGCAGCCTTTTACAATGTTTTGCCTTTTGACTTAATAAATTGGTCCCAGCTGTACTCGTGATTTTTTTTTATCCTTTCACTTGTTTTTATCTATATTATAAATAGAAATGTATATTTTTACAACATAAAAATGAAGTCTAAGCATTAAAAGTTATAAATGGTATAAATTCAAATTTTTATGGAAATCCAGTAATGGGGTTTTATTACGAAAACAGATATACCGGAATAACTATACCGCTAAATTAGTCTGGTATTTTAAGACACTATTTTCTCAATGTGTGCTTCTGCATTCGTGCTTGTATTATATCTATATGTTGAGAAGTTTATTATCCTTGTGTGTATGAATTATGCCTTTTATTAAAATGGGACTGTTTACTGTATTTTCCAGTGGTCTCTTTGACAGATGTCTTAAATTGTTAAAAAAAAAACTTGATTGGCATTTCTATGGGTTTGTTCACATTTGTCTCCAGCCCCACACTTTGTAGCGTTCCAAAGTAAGTTTTTATACAATTTCCTGTATTTAATTTCCATCGGTTGCTAAATTGGCTTGTTTCAAATAGAACATTTGGAATCTAATATTTTCTCCAATTCAGTGTCGACTTTGTGATGACTTGTGAAGATATTTTTTTTAATTAAGCATATAAAATAACGCGAAAAACTGCAATAAACTTCCATTGCATGAGTAATATGCAAGATGCTATAACTGAAATAATTTAAAACAAATGCTTACCAGAGAGGTTTTGAGATACAAAAATAATTACACATGGATTATACAATATAACCAGATAGAATACATTATTCAAACTGTTAAGTAGGTCTGGTCAAGGACACGTCTGTAGAAGAGATTGTCAGTAATCAAAAGGAATAACGGAGTAGCATCCAAAGAATATAATTTGTCGGACAGGACGTCCGTCCACCGGGAAGATTGAGTAATTAAATCAGCTCCTGTGCAGGTGTTAGGCGAATTATTACGTCGCAAGATCACGAGGCGACTGCCGCTTGGGTTTGTTTACATCAGCAGTGGATTGACCATGGTTGATGCTTATGGCTTTAAAATATTTAGTGCATGTTTTGGGTCAGTTGACACTGCTTGACAGTTGAATAGATGAAGTCTATCAAAACATTAAGATTCAAATTAAATGCTGGACAAGAAAGGCACCTCCCCCCCTCCAACTTGATTGTTCTTCAGTGGCAAATGGTCAGTGGTCAGCTAAAATCCAGAAACAGGAAGACAGGGCCCACGAGGTTATTTTGTCAACAGTATCTGCATTGCGAAATACAGACGTGCCTGTGCTGTGGAACGACGGGAAATACCGTATTCTCGGGATCATCTCGCCAGTTTTCTTATGTAAAGTAATGCAAACTATGGGAAGAGAGGGGGGGGGGGTCTTATAATCCGGTAGATCTGTGAATTTATTGACACCTGGCACAAGTTTTTGGGTGGCATCTAGAGAATTCGGTAAAAAAATATATTTGGTGGCTCGTAATCCAAGTAGATGCGTAACGATACCGTATTGATATTGCATTCATTTTGCTACGAGTTTTGAGATGCGTCTTACTCTCCAGTACGTCTTATGATCGGGAGAGTACGGTATGACGAAATTCGTCTTAATATCTGGAGAAGAGGGCAATGCGCCTTTCTATCCGGAGCGCCTCGTGGTCAGGAGAATACGGTAATACTCAATAGGTCTTACGATTCGGGGTGCCTCATGCTTGGTAGAATACGGTAACACGTCAGTTGGTCTTACGATTCTGACTGCCTTCATGTTCGGTAGAATACGGTAATACGTCAGTGGATCTTACTATTCAGAGTACCACATACTCGGTAGAATACGGTATTACGTCAGTGGGTCTTTATTTCAAGTACCTCATACTCGATACAATACGGTAATACGTCAGTGGATCTTGCTATTCTGAGTACCTCATACTCGATACAATACGGTAATACGTCAGCGGATCTTACTATTCTGAGTACCTCATACTCGGTAGAATACGGTAATACGTCAGTAGGTCTTACTATTCTGAGTACCTCATACTCGGTAGAATACGGTAATACGTCAGTAGGTCTTACTATTCCGAGTACCTCATACTCGGTAGGATACGGTAATACGTCAGTGGGTCTTACTATTCCGAGTACCTCATACTCGGTAGAATACGGTAATACGTCAGTGGGTCTTACTATTCTGAGTACCTCATACTCGGTAGAATACGGTAATACGTCAGTGGGTCTTGCTATTCTGAGTACCTCATACTCGGTAGGATATGGTAATACGTCAGTGGGTTTTACTATTCCGAGTACCTCATACTCGGTAGGATACGGTAATACGTCAGTGGGTTTTACTATTCCGAGTACCTCATACTCGGTAGAATACGGTAATACGTCAGTAGGTCTTGCTATAATGAGTACCTCATACTCGGTAGAATACGGTAATACGTCAGTGGGTCTTACTATTCCGAGTACCTCATACTCGGTAGAATACGGTAATACGTCAGTGGGTGTTACTATAATGAGTACCTCATACTCGGTAGAATACGGTAATACGTCAGTGGGTCTTGCTATAATGAGTACCTCATACTCGGTAGGATACGGTAATACGTCAGTAGGTCTTACTATTCCGAGTACCTCATACTCGGTAGGATACGGTAATACGTCAGTGGGTCTTACTATAATGCGTACCTCATACTCGGTAGAATACGGTAATACGTCAGTGGGTGTTACTATAATGAGTACCTCATACTCGGTAGTATACGGTAATACGTCAGTGGGTGTTACTATAATGAGTACCTCATACTCGGTAGAATACGGTAATACGTCAGTGGGTCTTGCTATTCCGAGTACCTCATACTCGGTAGAATACGGTAATACGTCAGTGGGTCTTACTATAATGAGTACCTCATACTCGGTAGGATACGGTAATACGTCAGTAGGTCTTACTATGAGTACCTCATACTCGGTAGAATACGGTAATACGTCAGTGGGTCTTACTATAATGAGTACCTCATACTCGGTAGGATACGGTAATACGTCAGTAGGTCTTACTATTCCGAGTACCTCATACTCGGTAGGATACGGTAATACGTCAGTGGGTCTTACTATAATGCGTACCTCATACTCGGTAGAATACGGTAATACGTCAGTGGGTGTTACTATAATGAGTACCTCATACTCGGTAGAATACGGTAATACGTCAGTGGGTGTTACTATAATGAGTACCTCATACTCGGTAGAATACGGTAATACGTCAGTGGGTGTTACTATAATGAGTACCTCATACTCGGTAGAATACGGTAATACGTCAGTGGGTGTTACTATAATGAGTACCTCATACTCGGTAGAATACGGTAATACGTCAGTGGGTGTTACTATAATGAGTACCTCATACTCGGTAGAATACGGTAATACGTCAGTGGGTCTTACTATAATGAGTACCTCATACTCGGTAGGATACGGTAACACGTCAGTGGGTCTTACTATACCGAGTACCTCATACTCGGTAGAATACGGTAATACGTCAGTGGGTCTTACTATAATGAGTACCTCATACTCGGTAGAATACGGTAATACGTCAGTGGGTCTTACTATAATGAGTACCTCATACTCGGTAGAATACGGTAATACGTCAGTGGGTCTTACTATAATGAGTACCTCATACTCGGTAGAATACGGTAATACGTCAGTGGGTGTTACTATAATGAGTACCTCATACTCGGTAGAATACGGTAATACGTCAGTGGGTGTTACTATAATGAGTACCTCATACTCGGTAGAATACGGTAATACGTCAGTGGGTGTTACTATAATGAGTACCTCATACTCGGTAGAATACGGTAATACGTCAGTGGGTCTTGCTATAATGAGTACCTCATACTCGGTAGAATACGGTAATACGTCAGTGGGTGTTACTATAATGAGTACCCCATACTCGGTAGAATACGGTAATACGTCAGTGGGTCTTGCTATAATGAGTACCTCATACTCGGTAGAATACGGTAATACGTCAGTGGGTGTTACTATAATGAGTACCCCATACTCGGTAGAATACGGTAATACGTCAGTGGGTCTTACTATAATGAGTACCCCATACTCGGTAGAATACGGTAATACGTCAGTACAGGCTGCGCGCGCAAGCGGAGTGGGAAATCCAAGCGCCCCCCACCGTCACCACTCAGCCGCTCCCTCTTCCTCGTCCGGTTACACTTCTCAATTTTTACAAACTCCAGTTTGAAACAAATATATTGTTAGTTGTTTACAGATAGTTAAACTAATATTTGTTTTTAAAAAGGGTATCCGTGTACATATTTTTTTCTCTACCCCCCCCCCCGTCGCCGTTAAATGTAGTTATTGTGAAATGATTAAAATTACGGGAGAGAGAAACAAACCTCGCGACGCCCGAGCGCTCCGCGCGTGACGCCTGGGCCTGAAGTCGGGCACCCCCCAAACACCCCCCCCTCATCACCCCCCCCCACCTCATCACCCCCCCCCCCCCACCTCAACACCCCCCCCACCTCATCACCCCCCCACCTCATCACCCCACCTCAACACCCCCCCCACCTCATCACCCCCCCCCACCTCATCACCCCCCCACCTCAACACCCCCCCACCTCAACACCCCCCCACCTCATCACCCCCCCCACCTCATCACCCCCCCCCACCTCATCACCCCCCCCCCACCTCATCACCCCCCCCACCTCATCACCCCCCCCACCTCAACACCCCCCCCACCTCATCACCCCCTTCTCATCCCTCCTCATCCCCCCCACCGCCCCCCACCCGTCTCCGCCCCCCACCCCCCCACCTCACCCCCCCACCTCACCCCCCATCACCGCCCCCCACCTCACCCCCCTACCCCTTCCTCACACAAATGGCGACGCCGAACCCAGGCAGCGCCTCGCAGCACAGCAGCACCAGCTTCCCCGGTAAGAACAACAACAACAACACCCCCACCACACACACACACCGCTCTCTTCTCCACGCTCGCGAGCAGGTGGAGGTGTCGCAGTTGTGTTCATTTCTTTTTAAACGCCCGCCTCGTTTCGGTTCGGGACGCGGAGGGCCTCCTTCGTCCCCCTCCCCACCATCAATGGCCGGGGGAAGGCCCAAGGCTTTATACGGCGTCGCCTATTTCCTCTGCCGTGGGGAGCCGCGCCTTACGTTGGGCAACGGAGGGCCGCAGCATTGGCTCTTGACAGGGCGCGTACGCGTCTCTCCATCGCTGCATTAGTTTGACTGTGATGTTTTCACCGCAGTGCGTTCGTTACAACAAGTTACTCCGTTAGATTAATAATGTCTTTTGCTATATCCTTTATGTCGTTTTTCGACAATGACTATACTGTACATTACAGTATCCTGGATACAATTAGCTTAAGTACAGTGTCGAGACTAATGTCTTAATCACGATTACAATGTTCGCTTCAGTAAATGTGCCGCTTATGTGTATCGTGTCCATCCTGGTACAATGCAGTTCCCTGCATACAATTGCTACAATAGGCTTACCTTGTCTGTACTGTGATATAATATAGCTGTTGTGCAACATTTTTACTCTTTACAATACACTACTGAATTACAATACCCTTACTATAATGTACAGCATGTTTAATAAAGCAGCCTTATCACATCCCAATCGCGGTAGACATATGACTACTATAGCAAGCGTATGTTCACTATCTTTATGCAATAGCGTATCTACATTGTCTTTACCACAATGTTTTCGTTAGTGTTTACAACAATAGAATTGGTATTTTTTCTAAAAATCTTACGTAAATCTCTTTGCTGCAGCATCTTTACTGGATACTGAATTATATATCACTGGAATTTACTACAACTACATGGGTTATGCTCGTAATTCTAATATTTTACGACAATATATGTATTGTACTTCTTGCTCTACCACTTCCAGCGGAACTCCAAACCAAAATAATCTGCTGTCCAATAATTCGCGAAGTCTTTCAATGTGTGCGGATTATATCCATCTGCCTTTCGGAACCGATCCTGAAGTCCACGAAAATAAACTCGGATTTCTGGAGCTCGGAGTGGATAATTAAATTTGTAATCCGATGCTTGCCTTGACGGCAGCGCCCGTGGATTGTAATCTTCATTATAATTCTAGATTTGAAGCTTTCGTGACTGCAAGGATCCATACTCTTTGGTTCTATTCGGTAATTAATGTATAATTCGAAGTCTTCTTTATTTACCGTGATCCCTTCGCATTGAAAAGAGGCCACTGGATTTATATTGCTAAAACGTTTTCCACCTTTCCTTCATCTATTCATCAATTTCGTCAACTTAAATATGCACTTTTTTCAAAATGTCTTGCTGTGGTTTTCACACCTGACGATGATTGCTTGTGTTGCAGTCGAAACGTCGTGAGAATTGTATTGTTTTATATTTTTTATTATTTTATTGTTTCCCTTCTACGTGACTTTACCGAAAGAACCAAGAATATGCACCAAGAGTTTGGTGCATTACCACGCGTAGGCCGTATTGTGAGCAAAACGTTGCAATGGTCATCCATTTAGTTGCTTAATTGCTACATTTTCCCGCACCTCCGATTAGCACGATTGGCTACGTACAGTGCGAAAGAAGTTCAACATACGTACGTATAGTTTTATTACCAAGGTGCGACAAGATTTGACACAAGAAGGCGAACGAACAAAACAACCCACATCACAGGGACACACAGCTGCATATTTTCACTGCGCCATCAGTGCAGTCAAACCAGCCATGGACAACGATAAAAAAAACTACTTGGAGCATATATTTAAAATGTACCTATTCTTCCTATTTTTTTAAATTAAAGTACATTGAATGGCGATCAAAAGTGTTATGCATACGTTTTGTTGTGGCATACATACTGCCAGTGCTGTAATCTGAAAGTCTGGCTCCATTTCAGATGTCACGATTTCCTGTAATTGTGAGCCTCTTGTATTATGTTTACCGTAAATTATATTTTGCTTTATGTTCTGGCCATACCATGGAGAGCCCTTTTATATTGCATCTATTGTTATTTTAGATTTCATGTCCTTGGGAATTTCAGACCGCATTCAATCTTGTTGAATATATATTGTGGAAATATCCCTATCCCTCTCCAATATAACAAACGCCTCTGCATCCTGTGACCCGTAATGCTAAATATTTAAGCACGTGCTGCTTGCTATTCTGAAGTAGGTCACACATTAATCTTATATAACATATTGATTAATTATAATTGACAGTTTATTTATATCACAGTTGATGTCCCCTGAAATTAGTATTCAAATTGTAACTGCTATTCAATGTAGCTGACAGAAAATACTTTGGACAGTTGAATGTCACTCATTGGTTTTTTCGGTAAAGTTACGTATGTAGAATTGTCAGTTATTATCAGTCCTCAACCTTTTACTTTTGTATTTTTGAAATCTTGTAAAGTTAATCTTGTGGTGTGAAATTAATCGTGTGGTGTGAATGGTACTCTATGCAACTGGACGATTGAAGGTATTGCAGGATATTTTTGAGGGGGTGACTCATGAACAGATGGAAAGTAGTAAGCTTTAGAAACACCGCACTTTTCCACATATATTTACCATCAGGCAAGGTGTGTTAGTAAATTGTATTTTTGTCAGTTATTACGGCGTGGGTTACTCCATTCGGTAGCCAAGCTAGGAGTTAACAGTTTTGTTTTAACAATGTCATCTGATAGTCAGTTTTATTTTTATAGTATTTCAAAAATGGATGTTGTCGGGAAAAGACATTTCTATGGTGAGAACCAGGGTTCAAACGCCTGAACCTTGGACCCTAGAAGGTGTGACCTTTGAACCGGCCAGTCGATCGTAAAATTGTGAAAGCACAGTCGTGAACTTAACAAGGAGGAAAAACTAAAATTCAGCTGCGTATGTGCCAAGTGAACTGAACCTACAAAGTATAACTGTTTCTGAATTAATTACATCAAATAAAATTTTGATTTAAAGCTTTCGTGACTGCAGGGATTCATATTCTTGGTTCTTTCGGTAAAGTCACGTAGAATGTCAACTATCAATATAAAATTAGTACAGTCGTGTGATATACCTGTCGTAGATCTTCAAATATATCGGTAGAGTTTGCAAAGTAGGCTTTTTTGTCTGCAGTGGACTTGACAAATATCACATCCTTTACCAAGTAGTTTTATTTGAATATAATGACACCATTTTAAATTCCTGATTGCAACATGCTCGGTTGCTTGTATTTGGGCATGATTTCGGATTATATTTTATGTAGGCTTTTTATTAAAAAAATAAAGATTTTTGCAGCTTTGGACATTTCATATTTTGTATATGTTTGCGTTCTAATAGCATTTGTATACAGTACTATATTTTGAAAATTGTGCTGTGGAGCAGTGGTAGACGGTTAGTGTTCTCCATTATGAACCTGGTAACCTAAGTCCAATTCTCAGCCACAGGTAACATCAGTGGTAAGTGATATCAGAACCGGTCGTGTCCTTTCCCCCCACCAACCTGCACTGACCAGCCTGGTGAAGTATGGTCCAAGAACCCCATGACCAATATGAATGAATGGCTGGGATTTGTTTTAAATCATATAAAAAAAGTTCAAAACATCAATTAATCTACAATAGTTGTATAATTGAAGCAACTGGCGGGACCCCGGGGTCCCATCACTGCCCCGGGGTGGGAAAAACCGCGTAGCGACACGAGTCTTGTCTTACCGACAACAAAACTAAGCGTCAATCGATTGGCTTCGTCGAGAGCTACTCGGGGCACTAAGTTTCGTAAAAAGTTGAAAAATTACATAAACACGTTAAATTCACTGCCTGGGGGGGCGGGCTCGCCTTGGCAAAGAAGCGGGGAATCGACGGCTGACCGGAGGGCGTTGTCGCCGCACGCGACTGCAGCGGAAGCCCCCCGGGGCTTGCGTTTGGCCGGTGGGGTGGCGCCCATCGTGTTGATCGCCGCCTGCTGGCGCTTGTTGGCACGAGTCTGGGCGGGCGGCGCGTTGCTGTCGGGATCACGTAGTGGGCGGACTGAAAAATAATAATTATTGACCTGATTTTTGCGGGACCCCGGGGTCCCGCCAAATGATTCAATTGATCATAGATGTTTGTATTAAATAAATGTATCTGCTTGTGCTTCTTCAATATGATTATACACAGCATATAATTCCAAAGTTTCAGCCTAAAGTGGACATCAATGCACTACTATAACTTAAGCTTGCGCACATCATGTATCGGAGATGTTTGTGTCGGTTATGTAAAATTTAAATTGACTTTTTACAATTTGTACTATAAACCTGTTTGTGCTTGAATGCAGGTTTCTGTTCTCTCACAAGTGGTGGAGATGACGGAATCAAAGGTAGTAACAAATAAACTATAGAATTACTGCCCTGCATCACCAACCAATACAAATTACATTCTGGTTGATCCCGCAATGTTACAAAAAATACGCGTGTATGAAAGTATGAAATAGAGTACGGTACTTTGCAAATGCATACTCTGACTTCAGTTGAATGGGATTTTATTTACCGTAACCTTGGCATAATGGGATCATTGTACTCAATGTATTGTACTCGATATACATGTGGAATGTATTGGTACATATGTAGTTTTAATTACGTGGTGTTATCGTATTATATTCAAGTTGTGTTCACCTTTGTATAACATTAAGCTAGGTGTGTGAATATAAAAATCGAACAATTACTTGTACTGTATTTGCACGTTTATACTTGCGTACATGTGTATTTAATCACTCGTTTTCCTTTAATTTAGTGGAGCTAAATTTAGCATCCAAAATAGGTTTACCAGAAGACTACGTGCAGAGTAATTCAATTACTGTACAGTTTAAATCTATAAATCTTTATAACTCAAGATTTGTAGTTATGAAATTAGTATTTCAATACCTAATTTGGGTTACGAATATACGGTACATATTTTCTCTTGCCGAAGATATGGCTGTTTTCGTGATCACCGATGTCATGTGAGCATTCTTTTTAGGTGAAATGCTGCTCCAGTTGATGTCGTTCCATCTGAAAACCCGTGTGATTGTCAGTTCAATACAGTGACAAATTCCCACCGTGCAGCGGCAACTAACGTAGTCAAAACGTGCACCAATGTGTAGAGTTGGTGTAAATTACCTGTTTATCTTATGTTATAAGATAAATGGCAATACTTTGGCCTTTTAAGTTGTTTTGTTTGCCTTGACTTGTACGTGCTTAATTTATGATGCCAATGACAAAATGAAATGATTGGGGCTTTAAATGCTGTTTTCTAATCATATTTCTGATAATAAACATACTCCAGTCTGGAATACTGCCTTAACAGTGATATTTACTGTAGGAATATCAAAGTCACTATGTTATTTTTATCTAAACAACTTACGTATGAATGATATGCAGGATACATGGCTTTAACTTCCTATTATCATTGCATTTATCTGTGAAATGTTTTTTACACATTTATGGAAGCTTACACAATGTATATTTGTGTAAATAGATCCTGTATGCAATCAGCAATGAGATTGAATACTGTGTACTTCATAGATGCCAATGAATGTTTATTTGATGTGTTTGATATCCAAAGAAATGTCTGAAATGTGTCCCAGGGCTGGGATGATTTTCATTCCAGGAAGAGGTCCAAAGAATGTTTTCTCTTTGGCAGGCATGAATGTTTCTGACCGTATTTACCAATTTATACTGTGTTGAATATAACAAAATGAATCAGTCTGGTTCCCATTTAAAATCTGCTCAGTAGTTGTATGACTTTGTAAAGGAGAATAATGATATACCTTCTGATAGTGTCTCGATGTGGTCACATGTAGATGTTTGACGAATTAAAATTATATAAAAATTGTAAACTGTATTCATATGCAGTATATTGTTAACATTTATTTTCTTTTCCCCACAGCAAAAAGAAAGGCTCTCAAGCTCAACTTCGCAAACCCTCCATCCTGCAAAGCTGCACCAAAGATTATATTCAATCCTCAGCAAGTGGTTCCCAATAACCCTCACATGTGAGCTACATACTTTTATCTTGTTTCTAATTTGATGAGTCTTAAATGTATTCAATATTATTATGTGCCCTAAGATTGGTAGAATTAGATCTGTTTGTAAAAAAATTTAGTTCACAATCAAATAAGCTGAATTGTCTGCACTGTATATGGTAATGAATAAGTGCTTTCTACAAAAAGGAACTAGTTTTAACACATTTCATGTGTTGCCTATGTAGTAAATTCCTCATTTATGAATAAACAAAGGCGCTCAAACAGTGGAAGTGTGCCACTAATTAAGAAATGTTCCTTGACAGTTTGTAATTTCTAGATTTTATGCAAGTAGTTAAGTTCACTCTGTTAACGGATGTTACTCAGCCTTTTTGTATTTGGCTGCCTGCCTCTACGAAGGTTCCATGGCTTGAAGAGGCGGTACATACCTGTGGTTTGGAATGGTATTTAGAGGGTCCTGAAAATTAATTTGAGGATATTAATTTTCACACTCGAAATTCATACTTGGATTGCCATCGCTTTTTCCCCAGTGAAATTTAGTTTGTGTATCCAACCAAAGCTAACAATCTTTCTACATGTCACTGTTTTGAGTACTTTAAATATTGAGTTTGACAAAGATGTATATAATTGTGAGGCTAGATTGGAGGGGCTAATTCCCCCAAGCTCCCTGTATACATTTAAGGCTGAATAAATTATTGTCCCTTTTCTCCCGTATGGAGAAGTTCTTGTTTCAAACAGGATCCGATTCCTCGACCTTGTGTTCCCAAGTCAAGCGCGCTACCCACTCTACCACCGAGGCAGGCATTATGTTTGGATAATTCATATGCAGTGAAGAATCAACAATAGATTATACAATTTATAATTTCGTGCATGAATGCATTTCTTGCTTACCTTTTTTCTCTAAACTAACACCTTTATTGTATTTAACAATATCACGGTCATTTGCAGAGTTGTAACGCTTGCGTTGTTGGTCGTTTCGATGAATGAGATGGCGATTTTAGACTTTTTTTCCACTTCTTCATCTTGCATAGTGAGCGACTGAGGACACACAGCATGGAGTCGGCAGGCAAGTTGAAATTGTCGCCAGGGCAGCAGTACGATTTCACTGCGGATGACCTCAAAGATCTCGGTGAAATTGGCCGGGGAGCATATGGCTCTGTCAACAAGATGCAGCACAACCACAGTGCCCACATCATGGCTGTAAAGGTGAGTTTTGTTACAGATTTTTCTTTTTTAAATGTCATTGTTTCCCCGATTCTGCCTCTAGCTGTGTTGTTAACAGCGTGGTGTCACTGTACATGCAGCGATCATGCATAAACAATGTTCTTTTAAGAATGTCGGTTGCAAGAATTTGCATTTAAAGTTGTATGTGGCTCTGGAACATGCAACTTTTTTCAAACCATTTTTTAAAATTGCAATAAAATTACATGTAGGATAGTTGCACTGTTTAACTTTCAAGTTGTGTTTTCAATATTGTTTATTGCATGACTGGTTAATGATTTACATGCTTTAACGAAATTATTTAAACATCTCAAGCTGCGTACAAATGTAAAACAAAAATGTATCGTCCTAAATATCGAGTTTGCTGTTTCTCATTTGAAGCGAATCAGATCGACGGTGGATGAGAAAGAGCAGAAACAGCTGTTGATGGATTTGGATGTTGTTATGAGCAGCGATTGCCCTTACATCGTACAATTCTTTGGAGCACTGTTCAGAGAGGTAAACTGGTTCTGTTTATATCTACATTATTTCAATGTATGTCAGCGTTTTCACATCTTGGGTGGATGCATTTTCTGCTATTTCATACAATCAAACTAATGCCTAATTCACAGCCCTTTATTGATCCATTGGTGGGTGAAGGCCTTTCCCACACTGTGCTGGCCATGGGGTTGTGTGACCATACTTGACTATGGTTTGGTGAAGGTGATGGGCATGCCCAGAACCACTATAGATACCACTTGCCACTGATATTATCCTTAGGCGTGAATTGAATTAATGTTGCCAGTCATTGGGCAGGACGCCAACACTGCACCACTTTCCTATCAACGAATAATACGGCAAGTTATTGTGATGAATGTATGGTATTTAAGTTATTATTTCTTCTTCAGGGAGACTGCTGGATCTGTATGGAACTCATGTCTACCTCGTTTGACAAGTTCTACAAATTTGTGTATTGCACATCAGACGATGTCATCCCAGAAGAAATATTGGGAAAAATAACACTGGCAGTAAGTTATATAAAACTATATATCTTTTGTTAAATGATATAAAATGAAAATGTTGACTTAACACTAATGTAGACTGTTAGACTGTAGCCTGGTTATTACGTTTAGTGAGCGTACTGGTAGTCTATAATGTATACTGTAGCCTGGTTTTTTAGCTTGTGAACACTTGGGCTATGCCCATCTCTAAACCCTTATAAACACTTTGCCTTTAGAGGCTACCCCCTCTTTTCCTTATGACGACCGCTTGTGTTGCGATCAAAACGTCGTGGTTATTGTTTTATTTTATTTTTAATTACTGAAAGAACCAATAATAAGTCTACATTATAGACTGCCAGTACGCTCACTCCGATTTAAGAACCAGTCTGCAGTCTACATTAGTGTTTTTTGTGTTTTATAATTTTAATTAAATTTTTATCATTTTTATTTTCATTCACTTTATTTTTTATTAAAATGTTTCTATCTATGTGACTTTACCGAAACAACCAAAGATTATACATCAAATGTATTTCCTATTTTACGTGGGTAACATGATTGACATGTTACGTTGTTTTTTAAAGTAAGTTTGTACATATTCCATTTTCATAATTTAGTAAAAATGCATTTTTTTTATATCCCCTCTGTAGACTGTAAAAGCACTCAACTACCTGAAGGAGAATCTGAAGATCATTCACAGAGGTTTGATCATGTTTCTTCCTCTTCTGATGCATGTTTGTAACTAGCCATTTGATACAAAAAATGCTTATAAATAAAAAATGACGTGTCTGGAAATGCCAATAATTACGCATATATGCAGTACAAGGAAAATCAACGTATATGGTACATAATATCATTTTTCCAACATTTCTCTGCCAATGTGAATAGTTATTTAATGTTTTTTTCCCCTTGAAAATATAATATGCGTTTAATAGTGTGTGGCTTGATTCATAATTGTTTGCACATTTTTGTTAATCAAGCGTTAATTAACACTCGTTATTACATTACTGTCACTGTGCTCCATTAGAGTGCAAAATTCCATTGTGGCCTCTAAGGTCACATAGTCACACATCTATTCAGATGAGATTACATGTTTGATATGTTACGTAAAATATTCATACGTTGAAAGGGGATTGCTGTCAGATATTATACTGCTGATGCAAAACATTGTTCGCTTGGTTCACATCAATAAACCAATAAATAGCGTAAAGCAGTTTTAACACGTAGTCTTGTAACATTTCTCAATGGTAAAGTGTAAAGGAACCATAGCTTTTTTTCATATGGGCATTTAGAATATTTCTGTTTAAACACTTTTAATTACCTAATCAAAATTACTTTAGGGTTATATTCAGATGTTTGGTCTACAGATAAATACATCATTATCGCTGCTAATATTTTTCAGAAGTTTGTAAACAGGAAAAAAATCTAAATCGAGTGATTGACGTTATTTTTTAACATTGCTGAATCTTTTAATCACATTTTTTTGTATATGTCCCTTCCTCGCCTTAGATGTCAAACCTTCAAACATCCTTCTCGACCGCAGAGGCAACATCAAGCTGTGCGATTTTGGCATCAGTGGGCAGCTGGTGGATTCCATAGCCAAGACGAGGGATGCAGGCTGCAGACCCTACATGGCTGTGAGTCATAATAAAAAAATACTTTACATGTAGCGAGTTTGACTTGGGTACATACATTTAACCACACATTATCATGGGACCTCCTTTGCCAGCACCAACATATGTGAACATGTTTTTTCCCCTTTTTATCTGGCAACAAAACAGGTGTTAAGTTGTTAAAACACCAAACTGAAACCTTTTACAAGGAATCATGTCTGCATTAACCACAATACTTGTGGTCAAAATGCAAACAAAAAACATACTCTGATAATATATGCATTGTCTTTGAAACTGATTGGTCCACACCAGAGACAGCTTTATTTTTAGCCTCGTCTCAAACGGTGTTAGATCAGAGGACGCCAAAAGGCGTACAGCACAAAGACAATGCCACTATCAGAGTAATGAGAGCTCGGGGTGAGCATCTTTGAGCTGTGTACGCCTTTTGGCGTCCGCTGGTCTAACACCGTTTGAGACGAGGCTCAAAAGAATGCTGTCTCTTGAAACTCTTCATTTGTACTTTTTAAAGAGGTTAATCGTTGGAAGTCGTGTATACCAAATGTTGAAATAGCTGCATTCCCTTAGAATTATTTTTTTTTATTTGTGTATTTAGTCTTATGTGACACTGAATCATGCCTAAAAGTTTTGAATGCTAACACCAGCACTGACATCAAACTAGCTAAGATTAGTTGAATGAATCCATGTGGGGGAGTCCATGCACATGAATAACATTCCATTGTCGTCTTTGGTATTTAGGCCACTGGTGTCATACAGTGGCAGTGTAAACGGATACAGTAAAGTCAAGAGATTGAAATACTGGTATGAGTAAACGTGGATTGGTCGGAATAACTTTTCACTTGGGGACTAGGATAACCATAAATGTCCAATGAAAGTCAAATGTAACAAACTGACTACGTCATGATTTTATTTATATTATAGATACATCGCTCAGGGATGACCACAATAAATAATATGCACCTGAATAATAGCACGATTCATGTTCTTTGATTCTTTCGGTAAAGTCACGTAGAATGAGAATAAAATAATAAAATAAAATAAGACAACAGAACTGTCGGGACGACAGAGCTTCAATGAAAGAACAGAACTGTCGGGACGACAGAGCTTCAATGAAGCTCTGTCGTCCCGACAGTTCTGTTTTCACCTGAAGAAGGCTACTTGTGTTGTGGCCGAAACGTCGTGAGAATTTTATTGTCTTATTTTATTATTTTATTTTCATTCTACGTGACTTTACCAAAAGAACCAAAGAAGGTGAATCCTTGCAGTCACGAAAGCTTTAAATTGAAATTTAATAGCACGATTGTGTAGTATTATTTTGTATAATTAATAAAACAAACATTTAAGCATAATGCATGTGAACAATGCATGCACAATTAATATCTACTACATTTAAAGAACTACTGAAATGTTTTTCAAACTTATTTATGGTAATGACAAAAACTATTGTTGGCTTTGATTATTGTGAGGTCATACAACATGCTTACATGTAAATTGTCTTAATGGTCTTATAAGTTATTTACCATTTTGGTTGGAGCAAGTCTCTTGACATGTCCTCACACTGCTAGGTAATATTAATCGTTGGTGGATTTACTTCATAAAATGCTTATTATGCGCAGTTGATAACAAAATAATTGTGCTTAAGTCATCTTAAAAAAAAATAGATTTTAAGTCTAAAAATAGATAACTGGTTAGAAGTCACATTTTCCTTTTGCGGGAAGAACATTATCAGTAAAATGACCCAAACATTACGTTTTAACATTAGTGTTTAATTACCTCAAAAGGGATTTCATTTTTTGTGAAGTGGTGACATTTCGCCAGGGTATTTTGCCTTCAGAATTCTTATTACTCTATCATTTGATGTCACTTGTGATTAATTAAATGTCTGGCTGCTCTGCCTCTATTGAACTCTTGTACAAGCACTGATGTAATGTAATAAGTTTAGATTTCCAGTCCCAAGGTTCCAAGCTAACGTCATCAATGGTGACATCATACCCTATTCTTGGATTATATAGGTATTTTCCCTGGTGGGTGACGTCAGGATAGGACTTCAAAGGGCAGTTAAGAGCTGGTAAGCTCAGCGTTTAGGCATGCCTGGAATTGCCATTCATTTCACTTGACTGCTTACTGGGTGAGGTCATAGCACAACATTCCCCACTTGTATCTATTGTTTTAGAATTAACATATTGGTATCGCCTTCTTTGGTTCTTTCGGTAAAGTCACGTAGAATGAGAATAAAATAATAAATTGATAAAATAAAATAACACAATAATATTCTCACGACGTTTCGGCCACAACACAAGCGGCCTTCATCAGGTGAAGGGGACGAGACTGTCTGGTAGGACAGCGCTGGAGTGAAAGAGCCACGTTCAGATGAAGCCACTTAGCAAGGGAGCATGATTTAAGTCAAATGTACATAACGCAATTTCATCTGAACGTGGCTCTTTCACTCCAGCGCTGTCCTACCAGACAG
Organism: Petromyzon marinus; assembly: GCF_048934315.1. Lineage (NCBI taxonomy): Eukaryota > Metazoa > Chordata > Hyperoartia > Petromyzontiformes > Petromyzontidae > Petromyzon > Petromyzon marinus. Next base: position 2,553,195 of record NC_133692.1, on the reverse strand, counting down.
TCTCGTCCCTTCACCTGATGAAGGTCGCTTGTGTTGTGGCCGAAACGTCGTGAGAATATTATTGTGTTATTTTATCAATTTATTATTTTATTCTCATTCTACGTGACTTTACCGAAAGAACCAAAGAAGATGAATCATTGCAGTCACGAAAGCTTTAAATCGAAAAATATTGGTATCGCGTTTTATGTCAAATATTCTCTGCACATTTCAGCCTGAAAGAATCGATCCAAGTGCATCAAGACAAGGCTACGATGTTCGCTCAGATGTTTGGAGTTTAGGTATAACATTGGTAAGCCGTGTACATTTTGGTGTCAACGTTGTCTTCTTGAACAAAATATTTTATTTTTAAATAAAGCCTATAAAAAAAAAACAGAGGAAAGATTAAAATGTTGCGTACAAAAGGGTCATCTTCATTTGTGCATCCTAATCTTAAGCCACTTAGCAAGGGAGCATGATTTAAGTCAAATGTACGTAATGCAATTTTTTTAAACAAAAGGTCACGTGCGTTTTAGAAATTGAATTTTTATGTAGACTTATTTCACATTCGCATAGCTTCAACTTATAAAACATTTAAATTTCGAATGTTATGTAATCCACAGCTTATAGAATTACACAGATTTTCACGAAATATGAAAGCATTTCAATATACATGTATGTGCCATTCAACCTATCCAATGCACTCCAAACTATCCGATTTACACGAAGCTCAAATAGTTTAAACCACTCAAATGGGTTTTTGAAACATCGATCATTCTAACAGTTAATGCAGTTTCAGGTTACGATGTACAAACTTCTTTGGCTAACGGTTATTTCCTGTGGTGACGGACAGATTGAACTGGCGACAGGGAAGTTTCCCTACCCGAAATGGAACAGCGTGTTTGACCAGTTGACCCAAGTGGTCAAGGGAGATCCCCCACAACTCTCTAACTCTGAGGAGCGACAGTTCTCGGCTAGCTTCATCAACTTTGTCAACAGCTGGTAAATCATGATGCTCGCTTACTCTCTTACATTCTTACCTGCTTCTTTGTACCATTACACAGTCGATCACCATCTCGTGACGGGTGGGGTAAAGTGTGGGTACCCCCACATTTTTTTCAAGATGTCTGGCCAACGTGTCGGAGTAGGCCATATGCCTTCTCGAGGGGGCTGTATAGAGCTCCCTCATGGGGGGGGGACCCTTCCTCCAGCAGTGGTGTATACATTTACGTGTGTTTCACTATTACCTTTCATTGAACTCGTGACTTTTTTCGTACCTTCAGTGGCTGCTATTCTTAGAACTTTTTTGTTTGTTACATGCAGCTAATATCCAATCTTGATTAATTCTTAAACTTGTTTTTTTTAAGCCTTACCAAGGACGAATCACGAAGACCAAAATACAGAGAGCTACTGGTAAGTTTAAAATAACTCTTGTTAATTTCCGTTTTGCATTTTGTGGGGTTTTCGAACATCATTGACACGTGTTTTTATCCGTACGCCTGCAGAAACATCCGTTCATTCTGATGTACGAGAGCCGCAACGTGGATGTGGCTGTTTATTTCTGCAAGACCCTGGATCGGATGCCTCCTTCTCCTGTCTCGCCCATGTACATCGACTGAATTGTCCTCGGGTCTTTAAAGAGAAATCAGTACCAGGAAAAGGCCTTCCTCTTTCCCGTCATCCCAATCTATTCCCTGTGCAATAAGTCTGTGCAAAATTCATTTATTCACACACGGCCTCTGGAGATCCCAATCACAATGCAGCTAGTTAGTGTTTTGCGAATGTAGAATTCATTGTTCTTGGATATCCCTGTTTTTGTGCACACCTCACTGGACTTTGCTAGTTGTAATGTCTCTTCACTTGGTGTGTATCCTATGTACCATTAATGGGTTACTATGAGCTTTGTCCGAGTCAATGTAATTTAGGGCTATTAATTCTCTAAATTAATTGGTAAAGTTAATCAACCTGTTGATTATTGAATAATGCAGCCAATTTAATGTATGTAAACAAATATTTAACGACGTCATTCAACATTTTTGCTAGGTAAAAATGCGTTCAGCTTTCCCGATGCAAAAGTGTGTTAGAAAACTGCTTGTGAAATGTTTTTGAACCTCACCATTTTACCTAAATGGATTAGAAGAAAATCCTGAAATCCCAATAAATGTTCATCACCTTAAGCAAGAAAAAAGTGCTGTTAGCATGTGTTGCAGTTTTAAATGCTTCCAGTTCGGCTGTTTTAAAATATTAACTTAAATTATTAACTATTTAACAAAGGTTTGGGCTCAACAGTTGGAAATGTGCTGTGCAAGCAGTGAACACTTGGAAAGTAATTATATGGATTATTCCTGATATTTCATGACTACAAACTTATTTTTCTGCATACTGAAAGAACCACTGATCATGAAACACCATGGTGACTTTGTTATTTTGTTAATACCAAAAAAAAATACTTAAAAAAATCTACATTACATAGTAATTACCTAAGTTTTTTCTGTGTAACATAACATACTAACTTTAAACACGGGGGTAGAGATTTTAACATTTCACAGTATAAATTAAGGTTAATGTTCTTATTGTGTGTTTCATCTGCTCCTTCCATACAGCAGTGAATCAGACCAAATATTAGACAAATGTAATGTGTAGGGGTGTTGCAGCATCTTTGCTTAGTTGAACTAAGCCAGACACATTTCTCGATAAGGCGAATTTATTTGACAAAATTTAAAATTGGGTTTTAATAAGAGTAAATGAATTATTTCAGTTATCTGAAATGCTGTATGCCTGTGTATTTTGATTTTTTTCCCTCTCACTGTCTCATCGAGGTTTTTAAATATCACTATTGTTCTGTTTAAATTATGTAATATTACTTTCAGGTTTATTGAAAATAAGAGTTTTTATTTTAAAACACGTGGAAGAGTTGCATTTGTCGTGTTTCACTAACGCTACACAGTTGGGTTGTATAATAATGATAATAAACAAAAATAGATAATGTTTCATGTAAGATATTTGGATACTGTGAAATCCAATGAGTATTCTGCTTTGACATGGCTTTCAAAACTCTGCTCCAACTTTTAAGGCAATGGAATGTATCAAACGTGTAAACCGATGCTGCATTCTCTACATGTGTTTGTGTTGTAGATGTGAACTTGTTCTGAGCCCCTGTCTATTAGAAACCTGTACAGTGCCTGCTTGTTTGTGTTCCGTACGTTTTAGGCATATCGTGCGGCAGTCTTTGGTTCTGAACTCTGCATTTATTTTGTTGGAAAAGTGGACTGACACTTGCAACAGATGTTTATGCAGCAATGCCAGATACTCGCCGTGTGTTCATTGCAAGTTACATTTACTCTTTTACTGGCTTGTACATAGTGATGTAATAAAATTGGGAAATGGTTTAAAACAATCTTGTAATCGTTTGATTATGTTCAACATTACATTTTATGCAAGTTCTCCAAAGTGCAGTGATATATCTTGAAGGCAGAATAAATTGTGAGGATAGCCTTCATTGGGGGATGTCTTGGATACTGCGAATAATGCGAGTAAATTTAAATAATATTTTATTATTTCCCTTTTACGTGACTTTACCGAAAGAACCAAGAATATGAATCCCTGCAGTCACGAAAGCTTTAAATATGAATAGAATGTGAACATGAATTTACTCACATTATTTGCAGTGTCCAAGACATCTATTCATATTTACATAGAAAATGAACACTTAAATACTTATTTACAGTTTTATTACAAAATTGCTCTTTCAGTTTAATCTGAATCATCGTGAGGCAGAGGTAGAAGGCCGAGAGGTTCCCAGGAGGTGGAAAGCCGAAAATGTTTTCTGCTGGGTTTCAGGAATGTTTTTGTCCTAAAATGTGAAGAACAAAAAACAACACTCACGGCTGAGCCTTCCCATGGTACGAGCTCGCAGTCCCATACAACATGCATGTTGTGTGTCTGTTAAACTTCTTTCACAGTGCATAAGCTAACCGTGGTAATTGAAGGTGCTGGGGGAAGGACAACAAAATACAAAGCAGTTGTAACGAAATTGGTTTTCAATCTAGAAGTGCTGAGCTCCGATGGCTTTCTAATATTGGAAGGAAGAGCGTTCCAGACGACCGTAGAAATGTTTGTGCATAATGCGCAAAATCAATCGGTATTCTTTACGCACGTGTCTGCGCGTTGTTTGAAACGGGTGGGCTTTTTCCAGCACGCACTTCGTCTGTCATGGTTTTTTCTCGGCATTTACAGACCTTGATCACTGCCAGAAGTAGTATCGCCGAGTTTAAAATACTACACACCAATCTAAATAATTGTTTATGCTCACAAAAACAAAATCGCTTTAAAAAATAATAAAGTGCAGACTGTAAAATACTGTTAAATGACACGGGCATTCTTAGCATTTCCCCTGATTGGTTGTATCCTCTTTAACACGTGGATTTGCTCTCCAACACACCAGTGGGCTGTACTCGTAACGAATTGGCATGTTCTATTTACGTGACAAACCTTACTAATTGGATGTCGGGTAGTGGCGGGTTTATCGACACATTTACGCGATTTAACCAAAAAACCCTCTTATGGATGGTTGTATCCTGGCAACAAATCCAAGCTAATCACCTAAAGTTGGGATGAGACTTTCTAAGAGCATCGACATGCCAAACTTTTTAAATAACACATGATGCGTGCTTTTTTTTAACCTTTCCCATGAAAGAGCAATGCAACTATTCAAAATACATTTTGTATTACCGACTAAAACAATGAACAATTAACAGCTATATATCTAAGAAGCCAGAAGCTCGGTAAACGTGGGACGTTGAACCAAATAATAACCAACGTTCCAACAATTCCAACCCACATGCCAACGTTGGCCCAACGTTAGACGCTTTACCTGGGAGGCTTTTGTTGCAGGGTCGACACAAACTTGTGCGGATACATCTCAAAGTAGAACATAACTTACTGGAGAGTACAGAACGGCACAGGTCAACGCTCAACTGCAATTTTTAACGCACTGTAAACAATTGTCGAAGCATGATTTGCAATCTTTATTTTTACAATTTTTTTTCCAGGCATTGAAAACAAAACGTTTATGTACGGTATACCAAGATATCAATCTATTGTTTGTTTACCCATCCCCAAGTTCTATGGAAGAATGGACAAAAAAGTGTGTTTTATCCGGTAAGTCGGCTAATCTGCCCTAACGAGGGCTCGCTATTGCAAAAAAACCAGAGAAATGGCTCTAATAATTATGCCGCTGCACCACACAACACTCAAATCAACATGGGTGCTTAATTCCCCATCATATGAACTGCCAATTTAGCAGTAAATAATTCTGTGATGTAACCTATATCCCTTTCTGATGTGTGCTCAGGTCGTAACCACGTGTTGTTAAGGAGCTTTATAGCTCATCGGATTCCTCCGGTATAAAGGAATATTCTCGATTCTTTTGGGCATATTGTCTGATGTTTTCTTTGCTCCATGTATCCGGCATTTTAACCAAAACGCGGCACCCGAGTAAGAAAGCCCATTGTTCAGATTTTGGCACAAGTGATTTGCCACTGAACAATGAACAATATCGAAAAGCGATGCCAATGTGGATATGTCCATTGTGGCAGCGGAAGAACTGTACAACGATAGGAAACTAAATACTGTACTGCAGTAAAAGTTGAGCTCGGTGGAAACTGATGATGAATTGTATGGTTATAGCTTAAACTTTAGTGAGCATTCAATGCGTTGTGCGCATCTAGTACATTCATAGCTATTACTTGCAGGAACAGTTTTGAAGGGTAATCATGGTGCAGCACGACAATTGATGTACTAAATTTCGATTTAAAGCTTTCGTGACTGCAGGGATTCATCTTCTTGGTTCTTTCGGTAAAGTCACGTAGAAGGGAAATAATAAAATAATACAAATTAAACATAATAAAATACATGTCAATATTATTTTATTATTTTCCTTCTACGTGACTTTACCGAAAGAACCAAGAAAATTGATGTACTCTTCCCCCCCCACCCCCACGCTGGCCCAGACATCCTAGAAGAGGTGGGAAGTCCCCAAACTTGACCCCACCACACGCCGATTTGGTGTAACTTCATCATGCGGTGGTGTGGGCTATGGGGGCATCTCAGAAACTTCCACCTTGTTTCAACTGCCACGCCGGGGAGATCGGCACTATCGACCTGGATTTCAAATCACGTTCTAATCATTGCACGATGACATCATCCCATGTGTGTATGTAGCACTTCTTTCGGAGGTGTAACTCTCACACAAAGACACAGATTCCCCGTATAGCCTTAACAAACTGTTAGGGCAAGTGCTGTTAGCGAGCACCTGTGAAGGCTAGGGGGTGGGTGGCTAACACCACGTCCGACCGCCTTTGTCTCCCCAGTGGCGATGTTTACTATCCACTGAACTAGGGGAGGCCCAGGAAGGTTAAGATAATCATCACTGGTGTTGGCCGTCGTGAGCTGGAATCGAACCCGGGTCGACAGGTTCTACCGCTCACACACATGTACACACATACCCACAACACTCATAATATAGTATATAAAACTATAGTCACTCGGAAAAATGATAATCTCATTAGCCCCTCTGTTTGACATCAATCAATGCACACTATGTGCACATCCATACTGATCAATATTGACCAAAACACTCGCGGGGGGGGGGGGGGAAGCAATTTGCCCTGATTTTAATACAGACCGCAGTCAAAATAATAATAATGTTGATACTGTCACTATGAACTTTTGCTCAAAGTCGTTTGAGATTTGACTTTAGTATTTCGTTAGTATCTAAATTCTGCACGTGCCAAGAGTCTGAAATAATATTTGAACTTGCACAAATTATCTTCAAACGAAACTCTGTTTATTCAGTCCTTGCAATATATATTAACTTTAAAGGGCATCTTGATGTTTAAATCGCTGGCTCAATTTAGCATTTAAATTACTATATTGTTTGCTCTTTAATGTGGACCACTGGCTTTCTCTTGTGAGCAGTACAAACAGCGGTAAAGGTGCAGCACTGTAATTGATCACGATTAGCACGGTTGGCTACGTACGGAGCGAAAGAAGTTTAACAGACATACATCCAAGAGGGAGCTCAATAGAGCCCCTCTCGAGCAGTGGTTCTTCTTCTTAACCTGGGGTGCATCTCGCACCCCCTGGGAGTGCGAGATGCCCTTTTCTAGGGGTGCGAGACATGGGCAGATTTTTTTTTAGAAGGTTAATAAATAATCGAAATACAAATCTATGTACTTATTACCATGATACGTGTTGTAACGATTGCGAACTAAAGGGGGTGCAAGGCTGCAGTTAAAGGTTAAGAACCACTGATCGAGAGGATATCCCAGTAACACATTGCCAACGTTGAGGCAACGTTGGAACGTGGCTAGAACGCTGGGCCCAACTTTTCATGTAGGCTGGGGATTTTACCCGACCCTTACACACAGTGCCGGATTAAGCTAGTGCGGGGCCTGTAGCATATGTTATAAAGGGGTTTCTAAATAAATAAAAAACACGTAAATATTAAAACACAAATTTTTACCTTGCATAGTAAAGTAAATTGTATTTTTTCATTTTCTATACAGCCAGATAATGCGACCATTCGCTAGCCTTAAACACCCAGTCGTTCATAAAAGTTGAAGGCAGTGTAGTACTATAGTAATCGAGCAAGTGCACAATCACCGAACCGGAATTGATAGCTTGGAAGCATTTAGCGCGGGGCCCTTGAAAGTGCGGGACCCGTAGCAGCTACACGTGTCGCAGCTACACGTGTAGCAGCTACACGTCTACACGTGTAGCTGCTACACGTGTAGCTACACGTGTAGCTGCTACTACCCCGTCCTCTCCATCCTGAACTCCCATCGCAACCTCCCCTCGCACTGCACCACCCAGGGCAATCCCAATCGACAACTCAAACACGCTCGCTCGTGCACAAGAGTGAGCCGGTGGCCTGGCGTCTTTGCCAGGCTGTGCCCCTGTGACCTTTCCTCGCGCTCACTGGCACGCGAACCTTCGAAAGTCCCCCGTCGAACTCTCCGTACGAGGTTATACGTTACGATGTCAGGGGCCGTCCATAAATGACGTCACGCGATTTTTGACGATTTTTGACCTCCCCCCCTCGTCACACCCCCCCAAATATGACGTCACAAAGCTCTGCCCCCCCCCCAAATAAATAATGCTTCAAATCGCTTTAAACTATTGTCATTGTAGTGCGTATTTAATGTGACGCTGCACTCTGATGTTGTAGGAGAAAACATTTATTTAAAAACGTATATTTAATTAAGAAGAACGTTTTGATTTAAAGTTTTCGTGACTGCAGTAATTCATATTCTTAGCTCTTTCTGTAAAGTCACGTTGAAGGGAACAATAAAATAATAAAATATATATTTTAAAGTCCCGTTGAATAATAAAATATATATTTTATTATTTTATTGTTTCCCTTCAACGTGACTTTACCGAAAGAGCTAAGAATATAAGTAGAACGTGTTGTTAATATTTAAAGTTGCGCATTTTGATGTGACGTTACATTTCTAACACCCCCCCCCTCTCGTTACACATCGTCACAAATGTCTGACCCCCCTGCCCCCCTAGGTGCGTGACGTCATTTATGGACGGCCCCTAATATAAAACGAAAATAAATAAATAATGCGGCCCCGTTCGCTGACGCCACTGCTGGCGCAAGGGCCACGAGAGGGCGTTCGCGAGAGTATTCCGTCTCGTCTTCCACGTTGGCCAGAAGTCTTGGGAGAAATGTGGGGAGTAGACCCCCACCACCACCATCACCACCACGCGTTTATACTCCACCACGGGCGAGCTGCCCACACGCGCTCTGTGTGTGCGCATTCTGCACTGCTGGGCGGACACAGCGAGGCCGGGGGAGCCGAGGACACGTGCCGCCCATCCATTCAACTGGCCCATTGCATGGAGAGATGGAACGGGCAACCTCTGTGTCTGGATTGCAATGCGCAGCGTGCGGACCACGGACGCGCAGGGCAGCGTTCCCGTTAGGTGGCGGCAATGCTCCGCATTTGACATTGTGGGAATCGTATTCTTAAGCACTTCCCCCACAGAAACAACACACGAATGTGGATGTATGTTTCACATTGGCTCGTACAATTGAGAACGTTTGCACAAATCAGTTTCAAAGACAATGCATGAATTAGAATCAGTGTGTGTTTGTTTGCATGTTCATCACAAGTACGTGTGGTTAATTCGTCTCTTTTTATATTCTGCAGGCAATTCACTGGTTATCTGTGCACGGTACCAAAATAGGCTTCCTTATTGTAATACAATGGTATAGAATACTGCATAACCAACGTTATAATTCAGTACAATCGTTGATTGTGTGTCCTGGGAAGTTTAGTTCTTAATTTTCGGAATTTGGTGGCATATTGTGTGTTTTTTACAGTGTAATTTATTGTTTACCGAGCTACGGCCATAACATGTTATATGAGCACGCGTTTCTTCTTCATTTATAATCACACGAGGCACCTGTTCCCGTTGAGAGGCGCGATCTCATCATGTCAACTCAAGAAGTTCCTACCACCAAGTGCCAACATTTGTGGGCCTCACCGAGAAGTGACACCCGGTCTCTGCGACATGGCCAGTGATATTTAAAAGTCAGCCTCGAGCTACCCCGCAGTCGCCTTACAAGGGAAGAAGACTTCGCACTAAGCTGGCTAATTGGAACCGGGCGGAGAGGGGGTGCTGTGGTGCAACTGTGATATGTTGCACCCAACTCTCTCTACGAGACAAAGCGTTGTAGCCCGATCATTGATTGCATTGAGGTTATATATATAAATGTGTCGTTAAAACCCGCCAGCACCCGACACAGCCAACTAGTAAGGGTTGTCACGTAAACAGAACGTGGCCAATTCGTTACTAGTACAGCACTAACCGGTGTGTTGGAGAGCCAAGACACAACATTTACAATCCGAGTACGACGTTTCGCCAGTAATTACAACTTGCTTCATCAGGCGACAGCCAGATTTGTGGGGAAGTCTGTTTCGTTTCTTATATAGAGGCGTAGATGTGGTGGCCACGCTTCTGCACTCTTGCGCAAAGTGGGTGGGGGGGGCATTAATGAGTCAACGTACATTACACTATGTAACACAATTTTTGTTCCTGGGTAGTAAGTGTTATTTTGTAATTGCTTATGCCTAAAAAGGATAGAAAATTGCTATTATTCCCCACACACTTTGCTTTTGTGATCAGGACAGTGATATCTTGAAATTTACCGATATTCAATGAGAAAACGGGCGAATTTGTGTCTTTTCGTTCACATAAAGTCAGAAAAAAGCAACATATAAATAAAAATAAACATGTATTTATACTAAAGTAATACTAAAATCACTGCAAAAGATTTAGAAGTGAGTAGTTTTTCGAGATTTACGATTAAACTGTAAATCACTTTCACGAATCAGCCCCCAAATGTAGTCTCCCATAATGTTCTCGTTATACTGTCCTTGGTAGCGGCGTTCAAAGTCCAGTTTATCCTGGTGGCAGCGCTCGCCTTGCTCCTCCGAGTACGCTCCCATGTTCTCCTTGAATGTGTTGCGGCGCAGTCCACGACTCCGAGGCAGGTTGCGGTTAGGGGCTCACGCCACGTTTATTAAGGGCTTATGCCAAAGTGTGTTAGGGGCTTACGCCAACCCACCCCCCTAGCCGATAACTCTCCAGGGGACAGGGGTACCAGGATCCCTACAACCCCAGCTAACTCCCCAGGGGACAGGGGTACCAGGATCCCTACAACCCCAACCTCGGCCCGTCGGCGGAGTGGCCTCCCCTAGCCTCGGGTGAGGATTGTCGGGGAGGCTGACCCCCGTCTCCCCGCTCATCTGCGACCCACCGCTCTCCGACTCCCCCCCCCTCGCAGCGGACCCTCGAGGCATGATTTTAAAGGGGCTGTACGAACCGCCCCGCGAGATCGCCGCTGTGCACCTTTCGCACACGCTAACCACGAGCCGCGCGGTGGCTAGCGCACCCACGGTAGAATACCCGCCGGCGCGTGAACACAGGGCACTCCGACGAGTAGGCTCACGGGTTTAACGCGCGCGGCGAGCGCGCACACGTGGGTGAAATTACACACTCGTGTGCAAACACAGGAGACCACAGCGAGCAGGCTCACAACACCATGCACCCCTCTCCGTACTCGCAGAGACAACACGACAAGGTTTAATGTCTACTGGCAATTTATTCTCCGATTAATTGAAGCTAATCTACCCGTGTCAGTGTGGGCCAGCAGGGCAGGTCTAACCTATCTCCCGGCGGTCTAGGACTCAATTTGCCTGGTCTCTCCCTACTCACTTTCCCTAAGGGCTTTTCCCCTTTGTCTCCTCTGTACTTACGATCCGATCTCGAGGTGTAGGAAGTCGCGGAAAGGCGAGGCTGCACGTGGCTTTGGCTGGGAACTGGACCTGGCTGCTCTGCCACCCGTCTCACGGACGTTCGAGTAGCAGGGGACGATGACTCCTCGGTCCCTCACTCCAGAAGACCCCGAACAAAAGAAGCCCTGTTCCTGATCTCCATCCTTTTTATCCCCCTACATCAAAGCTAACGCGCCGTTAACCCACTGGCCTCTCGTCCAATCCGGAGCCTCGGATTTCCTGCTCTTGGCCAATCGGATTAGTCCCCTCTCCGACGCCCGCGCCCCATTGTTTACCCAAGTGCACGGCCGAGAGGTCCTTGGCTACCGCCCCAACACACGTTGTGCAAGGGCGAGGTCCCTGCACACGTTGTGTGGAGACGAGGGCCCCCCTTGTCTTCCTGTCGCTCGTTACTCTGTCCCACCCCCCTACCCACCTGCTGACGCGTGTCGAGTGTGGATGCTTTCTATCCGCGGTGGCTCCGCAGCCCCCGTCGTGACCATGCAATTTCAACTCAGGTCACGGCGCCGCAGTGCATGTTAGCCTCGGGGGAGGTCGCCCAATTTCCTGGTCGCAGGAAACCGTGAAGTTTCGTCCCGTGGGAGGGCTTCTGGGTGAAGACCTGCCGGCCAGGTGAGGGGGGTATGCGTGTGTTCAGGTGGGGGGTGGTGATGGACGAGCAGCGTCGGCCCCGTCGCTCGGAGGTGGCGGCGTCGCGGCCACTGGGTCAGCAGAACGGCTTTGCTGCTGCGGCATCACAGTGGCGGGCCCGGCCTCGGCGGAGTGGCTTCGCTGCCGTGGCACCACAGGATCAGCTCCCCTGAGTCCCCCACTCCTAACCCCCGACGACCCCTGTTACCTCCCCGGTCCCCCTTTAAATACCCCCCCTGGGGCATAACGTCACCATCCCCCAGGGTCCACCTGACGTCACGTTCTACGACGCCACTCTCCGAGGGCGAGCGTGACGTGACGTCACCTACTACTCCCCTACATCACCCCCCCCCCCCCGTGAAAAAAAACAGCCGACCCAGCTGCAGTCATCATGAGAGCGGGGACACACGCGCGCCCACTAGAACCCCACAACATTAGGGCAGCACGGCACACGACAAAGTCAGAACAGGGCACCACCCGGACCATGGAAAGAGGCCATGAGGGTTGGGAACGGAAAAGCCGGCCCGCCCCCAGCCGTCAGTGGATATGCCGGCCCCTAGAACGTGTGTGAGCCGCCGGCCCATCCGCTGGTGCAGGCGCCCTTGGCGGCGCCGTCGGTGGGGGCACCGGCGATGCATCCGCGGGCAGGCCGCTACTCCGTGCGGCCTTGGCCGTCGGAACAGGCAGATCGCCCGCCGGACCCAGGTCCGTAGCAGGCACCCCCCCCCCCATACGGCCCGACACCGCCGGCTTCACCTGCGGGGGCTCTTCGGGCGCACACACGGGCAGGGCAACGCCCTCGTCCTCAGAACCCACCCGGCCCGGCTTGTCGTACGCATCAATCGGTGGCCGCTCCAAAAGTGGGGATGAACCCGGGAGGCCCGGCGGTACAACCCACTTGAGCCTAGATGGGTGAACGATCCACCGGTGGCGACCCAACCTAATACGCACACACTGTAGCCGACGAACCTCCACCACCTCGACGGGACCCTGCCAAGGGTGATGCAACTTTGGGGACGTGCCAACAGGCACTTGGGGGCAGTGCAGCCATGCCAACTGGCCCCTTTCCCACGGAAGGCCAGCAGCCTGGTGTTTGGGCAGGCGCTCGGTAGCTGCCTGCCGGCTGGCCGAATTCCCCATCGCCGCTTGCCGCGCCTCGCGCAGCCGATCGAGCGCGACCCTCATGGGTGCAGGGACAGGCGAGCCCTTCCTGGAAAGCCCCAGGTCCAACTGGACATGCATCGGGGGCTCGGGATCCCTCCTGTACATGAGATAAAATGAGGAGAACCCCGTCGAGGCATGAAGAGCCAATCTGTACGCGGCCAGCACCCCCGGGATGAACAGGTCCCAGTCCGATTGGGACGCGCTCACGTGATGGCACAGCATAGAAGTGAGCGTACGGTCCAGTCGCTCTACCATCCCGTCGGACTGGGAGTGGTAGGGCGAGGTGCGGACCTTCTTCGTCCCAAGGAGGTCACAGACAAGGAGGTCACAGACCTCCTTGAGCAAACAAGAAGAAAAATTCCGCCCTTGATCAGTCAAGAGCTGTTCTGGCACCCCCTTATCAAGAACATACCCCTGAACGAATGCCTCCGTGATGGACGAGGCCGATTGGTCCACCAGAGGCCACGCCATAGGCCAACGCATGAGGTACTCCACCCCCACCAAGAGGTACCTGTGACCCCGTTGGGATGCAGGGAATGGCCCCAAAATGTCGAGTGCCACAAGCTCATTCACACGAGAAACCCGGATGGACTGCAGCGGGGCCCGATCTTGACCCACTGGGGTCTTCCTCCACGCGCAGTCGTGGCAACCTTTCAAAATAAGGGCCACATCATCCTCCACACCCGGCCAATAGTAGCCCCGTTTACGGGTTAACAAGGTCTTATGATAGCCGAGGTGCATAAGTTTCTCGTGAATGGCCCTGGTCAACTTACCTCGCAAGCCAATGGGCATAACCATACAATAGCGTTACAACTGGGCATCCCAACGCATGAGGAGGCCATCATGTACGGCGATCACCGGGGCAGCCGACGGAGCGGAGCTCCGGGCCTTCGAATCCACCCGGCATCGCAGCCTCAGCAGAGAGGAATCCTCCATCTGCAACTTAGACCATACATCCCGGGGGAGCCCCAGACCGAAATCCAGAGGCAATGCTACACCTGGAGGGGGCGCTGCTTCGGCCGATGCGACCAACTGGGCCGTGGTGCCCACTGGGGCCTTACAGCGGCTGGAACCCAGGGCACAAGCGCACCCGCCGTCCGGGGGCAGCCTGGAAAGGCCATCCGCATTCCCATGCCGAGTCCCCTTCCTATGAATGACATCGAAGGGGTACTCCTGGAGCACCTCGAGCCAGTGGGACATCTGGCCCGAGGGTTGGTCAATCCGCAGGGAATACTGGAGGGCCGCATGGTCGGTCCGGACGGTGAACCGGCGACCATACAAATACGGCCGGTAGAGCTGGACAATAAAAGACAATAGCTAGCAGCTCCCTCCTGGTCACGCAATACCGCTGCTCAGTGGGAGACAGTACCCAGCTGCCGTAGGCCACCACCCTTTCAACCCCATCGATCACCTGGGCGAGAACAGCCCCAATGCCCGTGTCACTGGCATCGGTGTCGAGGAGGAACGGCCTAGAGAAATCTGGGTACCCCAAAGGCGGTGCATCCGCCAAGGCCCTCCGAAGCGCCCCGAAAGCAGCCTCCTCCCCCGTCCCCCAGTGAAATTTCTGACCCTTGGCGGAGAAAGCGTGCAGTGGTTTCACAATAGTCGTAAAATCGCGGACGAACCGGCGATAATACGATGCGAAGCCAACAAAACTACGCACCTCAGCCACAGATGTGGGAGTCGGCCACGTCCGAACACAAGCAGTCTTTTCTGGGTCCGTGGCCACACCTGACGCCAGTTGTTGCGGCGCAGTCCACGACTCCGAGGCAGGTTGCGGTTCGGGGCTCACGCCACATTTATTAAGAGCTTATGCCAAAGTGTGTTAGGGGCTTACGCCAACCCACCCCCCTAGCCGATAACTCCCCAGGGGACAGGGTACCAGGATCCCTACAACCCCAGCTAACTCTCCAGGTGACAGGGTACCAGGATCCCTACAACCCCAGCTAACTCTCCAGGTGACAGGGTACCAGGATCCCTACAACCCCAGCTAACTCTCCAGGTGACAGGGTACCAGGATCCCTACAACCCCAGCTAACTCCCCAGGGGACAGGGTACCAGGATCCCTACAACCCCGGCTAACACCCCAGGGGACAGGGTACCAGGATCCCTACAACCCCAACCTCGGCCCGTCGGCGGAGTGGCCTCCCCTAGACTCGGGTGAGGATCAGCTCCCCTGAGTCCCCCACTCCTACCACCGACGACCCCTGTTACCTCCCCGGTCCCCCTTTAAATACCCCCCCTGGGGCATGACGTCACCGTCCCCCAGGGTCTGCCTGCCGTCATGTTCTGCGACGCCACTCTCCGAGGGCGAGCATGACGTGACGTCACCCACTACTCCCCTACAAATGTATCAAGATGAGCATCAAGGATATGGACTTTGAGGGACATCCAACAGCCCATTGTGCCGTAGTTCTTCTGCGACAAAGCTGTTCCAAGCCGCATTCTCCTTACTAGTGAGCTTCTTGAGGAATTCATTGCACTCCAGGATCTTCTTTTTCTGTGGTTTGACGAAGACACCGGCTTTGATCTTTGCCTCAGACAGCTTAGGGTAGAAGTCTTGAAGGTACTTGAAGGCTCCTGACTCCTTATCTACAGCTCTGACAAATTGTTTCATAAGGCCCAATTTGATGTGGGATGGTGGCATGAGCACCTTCCGGGGGTCCACCAGTGGCTCCCACTTGACGTTGTTCCTCCCCACAGAGAACTCGGTCCGCTGTGGCCAGTCCCGCCTGTGGTAGAGCGCCTTGGTGTCCCTGCTGTCCCAGCAGGGAAACTTGGTAAAACCACTTTGGAGACCCATCAGGAATGCCACCATTTTGAAGACTCCGATGACTTCCCAGCCGTACTCATCATACTTCAAGGCGTCCAGCAAGGTCTTGATGCTGTTGTAATCCTCTTTGAGGTGCAACGAGTGAGCCAGGGGAAGAGACTTTGCTTGTTACCATTATGGAGCTTTGAGGCTCCTGGATGAGCTGTCAATGAAGAGGCGTCACTCATTCTTGTTACAGGCGATTCCGATTGCCTCGAACAGACTGATCACATTGTGGCAGAAGCAGAGCCCATCTTGACGGGTAAAGAAGCTGCAAAAAGATTGGTGACGCTTCCTCTGATCTGCGACTTGCACAAATTTTATCCAACAAGTTCCACTGCTTGAGCCTAGACGTCAAAAGCTCGCCATTAGACTTGGTGAGACCAAGATCTCAGATCAAGTCGTTGAGGTCTTTTTGGGTGGAGTAGTATGGGTTTCTCTCTTCACCTCCACCTCTGAAATTGTCATCTGGATCCACAACGTCTTCCTCGCTCGCTGACCTGCTGCTCTCTTCTAAAGACGGCTGCTCTCTCTCCAAAGGAGTGGGTACGGGGAGCTCACGGCAGTGTGGCACCAGAGTGATGGATGAAGGAAGGTCTGGATACGTGATAGCAGGTGCATTCTTGCCAGTCCGACGTTTGGAAGGATCCACCATGCAGAAGGAGCCCAGCACACGAACCACCGGCACGCGCCTCGCACACCCTTCTGAACAGACTGTTGGTAGAAGGTGCACACACAGCCCAACAAATACACTTCATATATGACACGCATGAATACGAATGTAAATTCACGTTCTGTTGTCCAAATATTGAATTCAGATACCAACGTACAAATTAATTAGAATATTTATTTATACCAATCACTCACAAAACCACCTACCCACCCTCTCAAGTTTTCACACACACTCATTCACCAAGCCGTGCCGGCCTTCACAGGTGCTGGCTAACAGCACCTGCCCCAACAGTCTGTTAAGGCTGTCGGGGGCAGGTGCTGCGGGATATTTATCTTTGCGTGAGTGTGTAAATGTGGGAAGCGGTAGTGTCGTGATGAACACACTTCGCCACGAAGTCAACCAACCAGTTGGATTCCCGCTCACGACAAGGCAAAGACCAGTGACGATTGTCTGAATCGGTTATGGCCTCGCCTAGGTCGATCACTGTTACATTATTTTATAGCTTTATTTTGGTGATTTTGAAACCGTTTTGGTTTAGCCATGTTTGTTTGTTGTAGTACAGAGTTAGCCTGATAACTTTAATCTAAATTGTGTTATGGTTGGTTATTGTTTGACTTGCATCCCACTGGGATTTTTGCACACAGCGTTGAAATACGGTGTTTTTTTCTGGAAGACTTTTCTGTTTTTTCCTGGATTTTTCTGTTGCGTGTAGTCACTTTAAGATGGTTCTCGTTCATGTTTTTATTTGTTGCGGTTGCACCCGAGTCAAGAGCCGCATGGCTCACAGTATTATATACCTAATAATTGAAACTGAAAACTGCTTGAGTGGTCAGTGGGTTCCCGCCACATTCTTGGGATAGCGAACTTCATGGCTCTCTTTTCCCATTGTACCATCCTACAAAAATACATTGATTTCACCCATGACTAATGTGTAAGAGATTATTGCAACATTTTTCATATATGATATAATAACATTGAAAATTGTAAAACATTTGAAATTTTTTAACAAATTTTGTAACATAAAATTCCGAGAAACGATTGTCCATTTTTCCTTCCAGAGTTTTTTTTGCATTTGCTCGCAGGTGAAATGAGGTGCCCAGGGTTTGTCTTGATCCCCGACAGGCATGCCGAAATATGCCTTGTAGGCCTCACACATCTTAGCAGATGCTTCCACAGAGTACTTTGACGCTCTTGTCTTGATAAATTAGCTGCAGACATAGAAAACGGCATCTTGCTGATGCTTACAGCCTCTTGATTACATCTCAGAAAAATGCAGATATGTATCCACTTAGGCAGCTGGAACTAAACTGAACTGGTGGGCTTAAGGCATCGGTATTGATACTGCTATTTATATTACTGGAAAGTTCTAGAATGTTCTAGACGTTACTCCAAGTTTACTCAGCACTGAATCTATCTGGAATGTTCTGTAAAATAGGTAAATTTCTAAATACCACTGTCCTGGTCACAAAAGCAAAGTTTGTTGGAAATAATAGCCATTTTCTGTACTTTTGAGGCATAAGAAATTAGGAAATAACACTACCCAGGAACAAAAAGCAATTGTTACACAGTCTTATCACATCATGTTTGTTTGCATGCTCACCACAAGTACGTGTGGTTAATGCAGACTTGATTCCTTGCAAAAGGTATCGATTTGGTGTTGGAACATCTTAACACCTGCTGTTTTATTGCCAGAGAGGGTAAAGTCTATTCTTATTTTTAATATATAATATACACACAATGCTTCATCTCTCTGTTCTTTAGGAACATTACAACGTTGATTTTCATTGCAAAACTTGTTGTTTTGCAAAAAGCCCTCCAACCTAATGTCTTCTTCCTATTGTTGAGTGTGTGTTGATACATCGTATCGTCCTTCAATAACACGCCTAGGCAAACACACCCTCATGTGTTCCCCGGCCGTGCTCTGCGAACTCATATCGATTGTTCAGTGGATTAATTTGAACTCGAATTGTTTTGCTGAAGCCCACTTACTTTTCTTCAAATAAAAATCAAATGCGATGTCTTTAGTTCACAACTCTGCAGCGATCTCTTTCAAGCTGTTCCCACCGCATCCGCGACTGGAAGACCATAAACACTGCCCTTGTTAGCCTCCGCTGGTCCGTCCATCAAAGCAATTGGTCCACGTGAATTGGGCGCATAATGCTGCTTGATGCCCTTGAACCTCGTGGACAATTATGCCCGTTTTCTTTTTGTTAAAATGTGCATTACGCAGATGTGCAGTGCTTACACCCGGTCCCCCTGAATGTATAATGCACAAACTCTGGTGGCACTTTGCTCTTATTTAGTAAATTGGAAAACATGTAAGGAAGGACAAGATCCAAGGGCTCGCATAATGCGCATGCATAACAATGTGTAACATTTTTTTGTGTTCCTGGGTAGTAATTGTTATTTCCTAACACCTGTTTTATTGCCAAAAAGGGTAAGAGCTATACTTATTGTTAATACTTTAATACTGGAAAAAGGTCCCAGGACATTGTGTACATGTACCTGCGGTAGCATTTATCTTGGACGTTGACAAAGAGAATGGAAGGAAAGGTGAAACACGTGCAGGGAAGTGTGCCCGTGTGCATGCTTGCAATAACACCGAGAAAAAGACAAATACAAGGCTGAGATAATATATTCGAGTAAAAGACACCGTATTGATTTTTAAGAAAAAATATGCGGGCTTTGGGGGTTGAACGCCACTATAATGAATTATGGCGGGCGGTCGAGATTAATAGTGGAATAGCAGCTAATTGCGGGAGACTATACCCACCGTGGAGATGGAGTGATGAATTGTGGCAGCATAAGCTCATGAGAAATTGCGGGAGCTTGGGGGGGGGGGGGGGGGTGGCATTCAGCCATTGGTGGATTGCTCATGGCTGCTTATGGCAATGACATTAAGAACACCGTGTGACACGCAGGCTCAGTTCACAAACTTATGGCTTAAAATTGGCCTGAATAATTTGGCCTTGGTCAATTGGCCCTGCTGCTTCAAGCCCCGCAAGCCAGTCATCCTCCCGGCCCTTTGCCTAGTATGAGGTCTACTTGGCCACTTTCCCACCGGCCCGAGTTTCTGCTTGGCTGCTGGCCCCTGTCTACTACTTTCCCTGGCCTCCGTTCAGCCCCCATAAATCTGGTTCTTGGACATGCCGGCTAGCTCAGGTCTCTCTGCTGCCTTTGTCTCGACCATAACAATGATTCCAAGGAGCGCAAACCATCACCTCGCAAACTTCGGTCTCCCCGCAGCGACTTTTCGCTGGCCATCGAACAAGACGGTGGTCACCGCATCGTGCGTGTTTCAGATGCGCTTCTGCGGCCGTCTGGAACGCTCTTCCTTCCGATATTAGGAAGCCACTGGGGCTATGCACTTTGAAATCATCATCTAGATTGAAAACTCATTTCTTGCGAACTGCTTTTTGTGTTTAGCTTGTTGTCCTCCCCCCGCACCTCCGATTGGCGCGGTTGGCTACGTATGGTGTGGAAGAAGTTCAACATACTGTACATACAAACAACCGTTCCATCAGCACAACCTTCACTGTCCACATGTTTGTTAACACAAAAAAAAACAGATCCCCCCCCCCCATGTAGGCTTTAACAGTGTGTTGGGTAAGTGTTGTTAGCGAGCACCTTATGAAGGCTGGCAGGGCACAAGAGTGGGTGGAGTGGTCAGCACCACCACTGACCGCCTTTGTCTTCCCAGTGCTAATGTGTACACACCGCACCAGGTACTCATTTGAGGCTGAGTCATCTTTGGGCAGGCTCAGGACTGGTTCAGATATCTTTCACCGATGTTGGCCCCGAGCGGGAATCAAACTCAGGCAACTGGTAGGGCAGTGCATAAAGCCACTATGCCGCTGCTCCCCACAAACACACACACACACCGTTCAAGCTTCTTTTTCCAAAATGTCCTCATCTTTATACAAGACAGTGAAAAAGAGCTTGGTAGCTCTTCGGGATTACTCCTCCTGCAGTCTTAAATCAAGATGACGTATTGGTCACTGCAATTATAAAGCGCAGCCAATCACCTGAGGTTGATTCCCGGCCACGTATAAAACGAGAGGCGAGTGATATCCGAACCGGTCTGGGTGCCCTCTTCACCCACTTGCAGTGACCAGCTTGGTGAAGTATGGTTGACAATCCCATCATTAACACAATGGGGGGGGGGGCATCATCCAGCAGTGGACGGACAATGATGATGTTGTGATTATGATTATGTAAATTTGACACGTAGGCTTTCGCGACCAATGATATTCATAATGAAAGTGATTTTATTTGGGTTAGATCGCGTGAGTATACATGTGTCGTTCACCCGCCACCACCCTGCACAGTCAACCAGTAAGGTTTGTCGCGTAAACAAAACATGGCAATTAGTTACTACTTCAGCCCACCGGTGTGTTGGAGAGTTAAACCCACAACAATTACAATTTGAGTACGACGTTTTGCTGGTAATTACATCCAGCATCATCACAATTCTGGCAAAATCGCCCATTGATGCTGTACGTAATCACCAGCGAAACGTCACGCTACTCAAATGGTTAATGTTAATTTACTCACCGGTGTGCTAAAGTAGTAACTAATTGGCACGTTTTGTTTCCGTGACAAACCTCACTAATTGGTTGTGTCGGGTCGTGGCGGGTTAGCGACACATTTACACTAACGCGACCTAACCTAAAAAAAAACATTAATTATGAATTCTGTAAACTGTCTACGAATCGAAGCTAAAAATATATATTTTTTCATTTAATTAGCTCTAACTGCACTCTCATCTCGTATTAAATAATGGCATTTTGGTGCCTTAACAGCGGCAAGAGATGTCAAAGGGAACCACATCCAGCGATTTAATAGACACCCGCCTTGCATGTGCATTTAAAGTCCATAACGGTGCGTGGCAGTGCCTCCGAAAAGCTCTCATTGGATGTATGTTTGTTTTTATTAATCGCTGCATAAAACACCCACTTTAGAGACGCGTGCGTTAATCTGCAAAAAATCGATTCGTTAATTGACACGTTTCACTTGCACAGTCTGCCAAATGGCCAGCATCAGTGGCAAGATAAGAAAGAGAGCAGGTGCTACGATAACGCTTGAACATGATCTCCCTGTGGTTGGATCCCAACCAAACCTAACAAAGGCCAAGAATATCGGTTTATCTGATGTCTCGGTATCCCTGCCGGGCGGATCGCTTGTCATTTACAAGGCTAAATGTGCCGCATCTTACACGCTGCTGTACTGTATGTATACAGTGAGGGAAAAAAGTATTTGATCCCCTGCTGATTTTGTACGTTTGCCCACTGACAAAGAAATGATCAGTCTATAATTTTAATGGTAGGTATATTTGAACAGTAAGAGACAGAATAACAACAAAAAAAATCCAGAAAAACGCATGTCAAAAATGTTATAAATTGATTTGCATTTTAATGAGGGAAATAAGTATTTGACCCCCTCTCAATCAGAAAGATTTCTGGCTCCCAGGTGTCTTTTATACAGCTAACGAGCTGAGATTAGGAGCACTCTCTTAAAGGGAGTGCTCCTAATCTCAGCTTGTATATAAAAGACACCTGTCCACAGAAGCAATCAATCAATCAGATTCCAAACTCTTCACCATGGCCAAGACCAAAGAGCTCTCCAAGGATGTCAGGGACAAGATTGTAGACCTACACAAGGCTGGAATGGGCTACAAGACCATTGCCAAGCAGCTTGGTGAGAAGTGACAACAGTTGGTGCGATTATTCGCAAATGGAAGAAACACAAAAGAACTGTCAATCTCCCTCGGCCTGAGGCTCCATGCAAGATCTCACCTCGTAGAGTTGCAATGATCATGAGAACGGCGAGGAATCAGCCCAGAACTACACGGGAGAATCTTGTCAATGATCTCAAGGCAGCTGGGACCATAGTCACCAAGAAAACAATTGGTAACACACTACGCCGTGAAGGACTGAAATCTTGCAGCGCCCGCAAGGTCCCCCTGCTCAAGAAAGCACATATACATGCCCGTCTGAAGTTTGCCAATGAACATCTGAATGATTCAGAGGACAACTGGGTAAAAGTGTTGTGGTCAGATGAAACCAAAATGGAGCTCTTTGGCATCAACTCAACTCGCCGTGTTTAGAGGAGGAGGAGAAATGCTGCCTATGACCCCAAGAACACCATCCCCACCGTCAAACATGGAGGTGGAAACATTATGCTTTGGGGGTGTTTTTCTGCTAAGGGGACAGCACAACTTCACCGCATCAAAGGGACGATCGACGGGGCCATGTACCGTCAAATCTTCGGTGAGAACCTCCTTCCCTCAGCCAGGGCATTGAAAATGGATCGTGGATGGGTATTCCAGCATCACAATGACCCAAAACACACGGCCAAGGCAACAAAGGAGTGGCTCAAGAAGAAGCACATTAAGGTCCTGGAGTGGCCTAACCAGTCTCCAGACCTTGATCCCATAGAAAATCTCTGGAGGGAGCTGAAGGTTCGAGTTGCCAAACGTCAGCCTCGAAACCTTAATGTCTTGGAGAAGATCTGCAAAGAGGAGTAGGACAAAATCCCTCTTGAGATGCGTGCAAACCTGGTGGCCAACTACAAGAAACGTCTGACCTCTGTGATTGCCAACAAGGGTTTTGCCACCAAGTACTAAGTAATGTTTTGCAGAGGGGTCAAATACTTATTTCCCTCATTAAAATGCAAATCAATTTATAACATTTTTGACATGCGTTTTTCTGGATTTTGTTGTTATTCTGTCTCTCACTGTTCAAATAAACCTACCATTAAAATTACAGACTGATCATTTCTTTGTCAGTGGGCAAACGTACAAAATCAGTAGGGGATCAAATGCTTTTTTTTCCCTCACTGTATGGTTATTGAAATACATTGAGGGATGCTGCCGTCGTGTTAATTGTGGCTACGCTGGACCTTCGATGTAACGTGAATAGTTACTCAGGAAACACAAAATCGTCTCGGCAGCATCTCTCGTGCCCACCGCTGCCGTCTCATCGCGCCGCGTTCCCTGAAAGCGTTTTAGGATGTCGCTTCGAAGTGGTTGGTACTCGAGAGCTCGGCGGTTCAATCTCCCGGCGTGGCAGTCGAAACGAGTTTTCTTGAATCAGCACCTCCGAATTAGCAAATGTTGCCAACATACTGCGCGAAAGAAGTCCAACGTACGTACATAAAACTGGGTGCACCATAGTTAGTCAAATGCGGCGGGGTAACGTGTGGGTACTCCCACCTATCCCGAGACGCCTGTACGGTGCAGAGGGCTTCAGCAAAGCTCCCTAGAGTGGATGGATGCCCTCATGCCAGCGATGGCGCGAGCGAGACATCGCAGGGCTTGAGACTTTCTATTAAAATGAAAGTTTTTTTTTTTTAAAAATTACCAAAGCCACCCCTTGAGTCGTTACATCCCCTGAGCATAAACAATTATTGTTGTTTACCATTGACCTTTTCCCTAGCTTGCTCACCCCGTTTAATTCTCTACTGCACCTCCTTGCACTCCTTCAAAAGTGTTCGTGTGTGCGTCTGTGCGCCACAGATGCCACGACTGTGACTCGAACCTTTATTAGGTCTGACAGCTGATGGCTCCGAATACTTTTAAATAGAAGTGACATCAAGAAGATGCACGACTTGGAGCGCATTCCAGACGCAGGGCCTTCTGTTATTCTTTCCACTGCTCGCGTTAATTTAGCTCGCCTTATAACTTTATAACTTTACTCAACTTCCCACGACATTCGTTCCTCGCTCTCTTTACTCGTTCTCAGTTAACGCCTAATGCTGTAAGGTATTCTGCAATGAATGTCACGTGCCATGTGGGAGCTGTCAGAGGCTGCCCCTACCTCATAGAACGGGCACATTAAATGCGTATAATTTTAGCCTTTATTCGATGTACGTTATAGAGCCAAGGCTGTATTTGTTACATTTCTCATATTTTAATGCGTGGAGTGGTGTTACATGAACAATTTTAGACAACTTATTTGGTGATGCAGCGTTGGCAGTGGTGTAAAATGCACGGGTACCAAATAACTCTCTGCCTTATAAAAGGAAACGTATATAACAGATGACGCTTCGGGCAATGACCCTTGTTAAGTACTTTGAAGAAGGGTCATTGCTCAAAACGTCGCCTGTTATTCCGTTCCACCATTAAAAAGCATCTCTGCTCAGTTGCCTATCCCACCGCTACTCGCTCTCTTGGCTCCTGAGCTACGACCAAGCCTACACCAACCCCTGTCACTACACCTATCACTACCCCTATCACTACCCCTATCACTACCCCTACACCAACCCCTATCACTACCCCTACACCATGCCCTGTCACTACCCCTATCACTATCACTACACCTATCACTACCCCTATCACTACCCCTACACCAACCCCTGTCACTACCCCTATCACTATCCCTATCACGACCCCTACCCCTATCACTACCCCTACACCAACCCCTGTCACTACCCCTATCACTACCCCTATCACTACCCCTATCACTATCACTACCCCTACACCAACCCCTATCACTACCCCTATCACTACCCCTATCACTACCCCTATCACTACCCCTACACCAACCCCTATCACTACCCCTACACCATGCCCTGTCACTACCCCTATCACTATCACTACCCCTATAACTACCCCTACCCCTATCACTACCCCTACACCAACCCCTGTCACTACCCCTACACCAACCCCTATCACTACCCCTATCACTACCCCTACCCCTATCACTATCCCTACACCAACCCCTATCACTACCCCTATCACTACCCCTACACCAACCCCTATCACTACCCCTATCACTACCCCTACCCCTATCACTACCCCTACACCAACCCCTATCACTACCCCTATCACTACCCCTACCCCTATCACTACCCCTACACCAACCTCTATCTCTACCCCTACACCATGCCCTGTCTCTACACCAACCCCTGTCACTACCCCTACACCAACCCCTATCACTACCCCTACACCAACCCCTATCACTACCCCTACACCATGCCCTGTCACTACACCAACTCCTGTCACTACTCCTACACCAACCCCTATCACTACCCCTACACCATGCCCTGTCACTACACCAACCCCTGTCACTACCCCTACACCAAACCCCTATCACTACCCCTACACCAACCCCTATCACTACCCCTACACCAACCCATATCACTACCCCTACATCATGCCCTGTCACTACACCAACCCCTGTCACTACCCCTACACCAACCCCTATCACTACCCCTACACCAACCCCTATCACTACCCCTAGACCATCCCCTATCACTACACCAACCCCTATCACTACACCTACACCAACCCCTATCACTACCCCTATCATTACCCCTACCCCTATCACTATCCCTATCACTACCCATACACCAACCCCTGTCACTACCCCTACACCAACCCCTGTCACTACCCCTATCACTATCACTACCCCTACACCAACCCCTATCACTACCCCTACACCATGCCCTGTCACTACACCAACCCCTGTCACTACCCCTACACCAACCCCTATCACTACCCCTACACCAACCCCTATCACTACCCCTACACCAACCCCTATCACTACCCCTACACCATGCCCTGTCACTACACCAACCCCTGTCACTACCCCTACACCAACCCCTATCACTACCCCTACACCAACCCCTATCACTACCCCTACACCATCCCCTATCACTACCCCTATCACTACCCCTACACCAACCCCTATCACTACCCCTATCACTACCCCTACCCATATCATTACCCCTACACCAACCCCTATCACTAGCCCTATCACTACCCCTATACCAACCCCTATCACTACCCCTATCACTACCCCTACCCCTATCACTACCCCTACACCAACCCCTATCACTTCCCCTATCACTACCCCTACCCCTATCACTACCCCTACACCAACCCCTATCACTACCCCTACACCATGCCCTGTCACTACACCAACCCCTGTCACTACCCCTACACCAACCCCTATCACTACCCCTACACCATGCCCTGTCACTACACCAACCCCTGTCACTACTCCTACACCAACCCCTATCACTACCCCTACACCATGCCCTGTCACTACACCAACCCCTGTCACTACCCCTACACCAACCCCTATCACTACCCCTACACCAACCCCTATCACTACCCCTACACCAACCCCTATCACTACCCCTACACCATGCCCTGTCACTACACCAACCCCTATCACTACCCCTACACCAACCCCTATCACTACCCCTACACCAACCCCTATCACTACCCCTACACCATGCCCTGTCACTACACCAACCCCTATCACTACCCCTACACCAACCCCTATCACTACCCCTACCCCTATCACTACCCCTACACCAACCCCTGTCACTACCCCTACACCAACTCCTGTCACTACCCCTACCCCTATCACTACCCCTACACCAACCCCTATCACTACCCCTACACCAACCCCTATCACTACCCCTACACCAACCCCTATCACTACCCCAACACCAACCCCTATCACTGCCCCAACACCAACTCCTATCACTGCCCCTACCCCAACCCCTGTCACTACCCCTACCCCAACCTCTGTCACTACCCCTACACCAACCCCTATCACTACCCCTACACCAACCCCTATCACTACCCCTATCACTACCCCAACCCCTATCACTGCCCCTACACCAACCCCTATTACTACACCAACCCCTATCACTACCCCTACACCAACCCTTATCACTACCCCTACAGCAACCTCTATCACTACCCCTACACCAACCCCTATCGCTGCCCCTACACCATCTCCTGTCACTGCCCCTACACCATCCCCTATCACTACCCCTACACCATCCCCTCCTTAACCACCTCCACTGTCCTCCTGACCACCACCACCACAGCTACACCAGCACCTGTACTAAGCCCACTCTTTATTTTAACCAAGAGCACCTCATGTACCTTATGTACAATGTTATAATTACTGTAGGCGCTATATCTGATATACATCGAAATAAGAGGACATCGAGGAATATGTCGAGGTGGATTTGTGTTAATTGTGGCGCAGCAGCTTCACCAAATAATTACCGTGTTGAGATTGATTTAGTTTTTGGGTGACCGCCTAATTCCTGTTGTTAATTTCAGTAGAGGGCCATACATTCGTTCGGCGAACACTGTAGCATATTAAAATTTCGATAATCCATTTACAGTAGACCTTCAGCTTTCATGTACAGTGAGGGAAAAAAGGATTTGATCCCCTGCTGATTTTGTACGTTTGCCCACTGACAAAGAAATGATCAGTCTATAATTTTAATGGTAGGTTTATTTGAAGTGTGAGAGACAGAATAACAACAACAAAATCCAGAAAAACGCATGCCAAAAATGTTATAAATTGATTTGCATTTTAATGAGGGAAATAAGTATTTGAACCCCTCTCAATCAGAAAGATGTTTTGCTCCCAGGGGTCTTTTATACAGGTAACGAGCTGAGATTAGGAGCACACTCTTAATGGGAGTGCTCCTAATCTCAGCTTGTTACCTGTATAAAAGACACCTGTCCACAGAAGCAATCAATCAGATTCCAAACTCTCCACCATGGCCAAGACCAAAGAGCTCTCCAAGGATGTCAGGGACAAGATTGTAGACCTACACAAGGCTGGAATGGGCTACACGACCATTGCCAAGCAGCTTGGTGAGAAGGTGACAACAGTTGGTGCGATTATTCGCAAATGGAAGAAACACAGAAGAACTGTCAATCTCCCTCGGCCTGGGGCTCCATACAAGATCTCACCTCGTGGAGTTTCAATGATCATGAGAATCGTGAGGAATCAGCGCAGAACTACACGGGAGGATTTTGTCAATGATCTCAAGGCAGCTGAGACCATAGTCACCAAGAAAACAATTGGTAACACACTTCGCCGTGAAGGACTGAAATCCTGCAGCGCCCGCAAGGTCCCCCTGCTCAAGAAAGCACATATACATGCCCGTCTGAAGTTTGCCAATGAACATCTGAATGATTCAGAGGACAACTGGGTGAAAGTGTTGTGGTCAGACGAGACCAAAGTGGAGCTATTTGATATCAACTCAACTCGCCGTGTTTGGAGGAGGAGGAATGCTGCCTATGACCCCAAGAACACCATCCCCACCGTCAAACATGGAGGTGAAAACATTATGCTTTGGGGGTGTTTTTCTGCTAAGGGGACAGCACAACTTCACTGCATCAAAGGGACGATGGACGGGGCTATGTACCATCAAATCTTGGGTGAGAACCTCCTTCCCTCAGCCAGGGCATTGAAAATGGGTCGTGGATGGGTATTCCAGCATGACAATGACCAAAAACACACGGCCAAGGCAACAAAGGAGTGGCTCAAGAAGAAGCACATTAAGGTCCTGGAGTGGCCTAACCAGTCTCTAGACCTTAATCCCATAGAAAATCTGTGGAGGGAGCTGAAGGTTCGAGTTGCCAAACGTCAGCCTCGAAACCTTAATGACTTGGAGAAGATCTGCAAAGAAGAGTGGGACAAAATCCCTCCTGAGTTGTGTGCAAACCTGGTTGCCAACTACAAGAAACGTCTGACCTCTGTGATTGCCAACAAGGGTTTTGCCACCAAGTACTAAGTCATGTTTTGCAGAGGGGTCAAATACTTATTTCCCTCATTAAAATACAAATCAATTTTTTACATTTTTGACATGCGTTTTTCTGGATTTTGTTGTTGTTATTCTGTCTGTCACTGTTCAAATAAACCTACCATTAAAATTATAGACTGATCATTTCTTTGTCAGTGGGCAAACGCACAAAATCAGCAGGGGATCAAATACTTTTTTCCTTCACTTTAACTTCTTGAGCCGTAACCTTAATGCTGTGTCTAATATATTAATACAGGCCCAAGGGTATTTCTCTACTCACGTTTATTATCATATTTTTTAACGAGTAACTTTCTCGACAGCTCGGGGCTCAAAAGTAGTTTTTGTTATTATCGTGAACGTAAGTCACTGCCGCTCTGTACTTAGGCTTGTTTGTTCGAACTCTGTACGCATGAGCACGCAAGTGCGTGCATTCCGTGTGCCTCGACATATAATGCATTTTCAAGTCCCACCAGCTGCCAAGGCGCAAATACTTTTCTATTAATAGAGCATATTTTTTGGTTAGTGTTTCAACGTTGTTTTTTTTTTCTCTGATGCTCCTTTCCATGACTTTTGTTGTTGTTGTTGTTAAATGTATCGTTAGTCTACAAACAAATATTTATTTGAAGGTACCAAGGGGAGTTTTAGCTTGCATTATGTTTTTCACTATTCACAGTTTGTCAGAGCTGCGTTCCCCACCTCGTGCTGTCTTGTAGTAAGACAGCGGTAGATACAATTGCCATTCTCTTTGATCAGATTATTGTCATTGTTTCCCTGAACATGCCATCGGAAATTGTACTTTTAAAAAAAGCCCGACTTAACCTCTCATTATTTTCTGCACGTAGTATAACAATAGGCTCCAAAAATTCCAAGTTTTTAAGGATGGCCGTGAGTGATGGCTCTTGTTTATAAATTGCAGACAGCCGGGCATGGTCTTTGTGTAGGAGTCAGGTTCTGCTTACGGAACCTAACACTTCGGAGCAAAAGTTAAGACGACAGTTCATTTTACAGCAACCTTTTTGTCAAGCCATTGATGTATGACGGTAACGCCCCATTGCTTCATCGCCCACGAAGGTTACTGGACATGCACTTCACCATACCCTTTAGTATGGAGCGATGGTGCATTGGTGAGGCCTGCCTCAGATATTGCTCGTTATTAACGTGGCAGTTATTACTGCACAAAGAAAACAACGGAATGGTGCAGCATTGGAGTTGTAAGAATGGCATTAAGTTTTGGGGAGAAAGGGCTAATTGTTATTAGTAAACAAGCCTTTTGCCCATCCTCGGACGGAAGCTGTAATATTTACGAAAAATTGAGCAGAGTCTAATTGTATATTGTGTAAATTTAATGGCAGTGAATCTTGCACAAAAGAATGTCATAAAACACTTCACTGCAGTTCACTGTGGCACTGTATATAATTGACCTTTTATTTGTTCAAATTCACTGCTCTGATACTTTATTCTCTTCTGCTTTCGGTCACTGGAGTTGAAATAAATTGGAATTTGATACAATAACTGGAAAAATCACCGAGAAATGTCTATTTTACCATAATGTAGAATCATAAATTAGACTTACCTTTTGTCTCAAGTGCTGAAGAAATAAAGACACCAAATCCGCTTTGTTGCTGCGTAGAATGATTTATTAGATTCACTTTCAATAAAGAAACGTCAAACTTAAAGCGAATTTGCGAAAAAAAATATTTCTGCTCGACCTTCTCCACGAGTGTAAAAATCCACCCGCTCATGAATATTAATGACGGGGGGGGGGGGTGCAGATGTGGAGTGACGTCACACGCGTTACACACAAACAGACATTCTTAGCTCATTATAGTCGTAATAACAAAAGCATACAATGTTGCAATGCTTTAAGTTGAAGTGTAATGCATGATGTCACTTTGTAATCATGATAAATTATCAACAATTTTAATGGTTGTCAAAGTCATGAAATAGGAAGAGTCAGATACAACCAAATTAATTGCATAGGTTGCTATTTTGTGTACACTCATTGAATTCTTCAATCGATCACATTTTTACTTTGTTTTGTACTTTGAAACTTCATTGGCCATACTAAATAATCATCACCATCATCATCATCGCCATCATCATCATCGCTTTGAAAGTGTTTAGAGCAATAAAAAATGTCTTTAGTAGGTAAAAAAAAAATCACAACAGACATGATCATTAAACTTTTCCCTTATCAAATGTGTCAAGCTTGTATCATATACCGCACTTGTAAATGTCCTTTTTTCAAATTGTTGAAGCTTGAAATGTAGTTTTGGAACAAAAACACTCAGCGGGCAATAAATGTTCCATGGTGAAGTTTTAATTGTATTTTCACGTTGTGGTTGGAGCACAAAAGGGCAAGAGAATGGTGTACAGCAGTGGAGAGAAAGGAGTTAAATTAGGCCATGGGGAATGGAAGGCTGTGTGCTGTGGGCTGCGCTGTGATCGTATTCTGCTGGCAAAGCAAGTCGAGGCAACAATTCGGTGACCAAAAAAGGCCTCCCTTAATCCCGGCGAGTTCACGGGGATTGACGTTTGGGGACCTTGGCCGTCCACAAGTGGTGGCAGCTACTGACTGAAGTGGTATCAACATCCTCCTTAAAGAGGTTTACAAATCAACGTGGACGGGTTGTCAGACAAGGCGTTAACACGTCGTGTAAGTGGCCATGAGAGACGAGCCATGTGTCCTGTTTTTTCTTCGAGTTCTCACTTACGCTTTTTGTTACAGGGCTCCACTTTTTTTGTTTTTTTCAGGGCCTCCCACCAGGAAAAGATTTGCCTGAGCCGAACCCACAAAACAGATCAGATTTTAAATTAAGCTCAGACAACAAACGATGGCTGTGCAGTGATGTGAATTGAGTTCTAATTTGTACAGCATTACGACAATATTGCAAGTCATCATCAACATCTTTATTTCAAGTTTGCAATACAGGTCTCAGTGCAGAGTTTCAAGAAACGTGCTGACAGCTTTAAATATGTAATACACCGTTTATACATTTATACAATAATAATATAGGAATCATAATTTTAGCTCTTCCTAAATCTACTCCTGGACGAAAGCCTCCACCACGACGTGTTGTTAATGGTGGTTGTTTGACCATACTTCACCATGCTGGTCAACGTGGGTTATTGAAGGGGATGCCCCAGGACAAGTTCAGATGTTTCACGCCACCGATGTTTCCCAATTGACCACACTTGCAGGTCACCACTTACCGTCTTCCAGAAGATAGTTGAACACGTCCATAGATCCTCCTCCAGAAGTCTTCCATCGTCCATAAGTTAATAGAATGCAATGGGTAACATTGCCAGAGGAGTTATTTGGCATCAAGACCCGGGGTAGTGTCAAAACAGTAGAGGCGTGGGATTGCATGGAGAAAGAGGGCTCCCCAAAACTAGAAATGCACTGGGTCACCCATAAATCTTAAATCCGGCAATGGATTGTAGTTTCTAAGATGCCCACAATGTGAATGGAAGTTCTGTTGGATAGCTGCACGTTCAGTGTTTTTTATTTGCTTTTTGGCTTCTTGTTGACTCGCCTTCTTGTCGAGTTCCCTCCACATTTAGAATCAACGTGCCTATAGAGTACTTGGCTGCTTTAAATTTCCACGTGACAAGCCACTTCGTTGAGCTATCTGTCATTTGTGACCAGGTCGCTTCTCATAAAGAGCTGCATATCTCAGCGGGCCTTTGGCTTTATAGGGTGGGCGTGAGTGCGCCTATTGCTCATCAAACACGAATCTTATTTCTCTGGGGACTTTCGGTTCTCGTGAAAACTTTCCAAACTTTTATACAAAGGCAAATCAAGACCAACCAAGATCAGCCGCATTGTGACGTTTTCAAATGTACACCAAGCACACCTTCGTGTACTTTAAGAAAGCCGTTAATTGCGCCATTTGCACAGTGCAAGGCAATCGTGAAGGTGCTCTGTTTCATGGACATTGTCTGTATCCGTTGCATGTTAGTGGCGCGATGTTCTTCAACCCAGTCGAGTATTTTGCAGATCAGTTTTGCGAATATGGCAAATTTGGATGATGACGCTGGCACACAATGGCAGTAGTCAATGCACCCCCCAGCAAAAACCAGGGAGACCTGCCAGATTCTAACTATGAACCTCTGAAACAAGCGGTAAACGTGCTACCACTGCCATACGTTCACACCCCCACCCAACGAAAAGTTGATATATTATTTTCTTAAATTTACTGAAAGTTTTACGTGGTGCAGTAATGATGCACATTTGAAGAACATTTGACAATTTATGACCACAAAAGAGACATCATGGGGCCTCTTTTGCCAGTATCAAAATATAAGAATAGTTTTTTATTGCCATGAAGGGGAAAACCTATTCTCATATTTTGATACTGGCAAAGGATGTAGTTGCTCACCCCGAGCTCTCAATGTTCTGATCGTGGCATTGTCTTTGTGCTGTTCGCCTTTTGGCGTTGTCCTCTGGTCTAACACTGAGACTAGGCTCTAAAGAAAGCTCACTCTGGTGTGGACCAATCAGTTTCAAAGACAATGTATCATATACTGTCAGAGCATGTTTTTTGTTTGTATTTTCACCACAAGTATATGTGGTTAATGCAGATATGATTCCTTGCAAAAGGTTTAAGTTTGGTGTTTTAACATCTTAACACAGCTGTTTTATTGCCAGAAAGGGTCAAACCTATTCTTAAAAAAGAGGCATGTTTGAGTCTTTGTTCAATGGAAAGCATGCTCTTGTAGACTGGCTTCACCCGCATAAGGAAACCAAATATAGACCGTTTCCAAAAGAAGAAATCCACCTGCTTATAACTTTAAGATTATGTTTCCCAAGCTGGCTCTAAGAACTCGACACTGAAATTGATAGCAGTTAAGGAGAGCATGCCCTTGTGGGTGGTTTAGTCGTGGGTCGAGCGATGCACTGGCTTAAGTCAACGAGTCCTACGGTGGTGGCATTTTTTTTCTTGGCATTGTGTTCAGGAACAATACCATTGGTGATTATTACCAAGTGAGAATGTGTCTCTTTTTTGCGTCGTTTTATTCCGATTGTGCTATTGGCATCGTGCCATGAAACAAGGCATCCTTTCAGATATCTTGTAGGGAAGTGTAATGGCCCACAGAAGTGGACATGACAGCTACCTCTGAGATCCCTTGAAGTGACCTGTGTCCCACAGAGTAAGTGAGGACTACTTTTCACCTGCACTCAGACAGACCGAGAGCAAATGTTTGTCGCGTGACAGTCAAATTTACATTTTAAATCCTAATTTGGCAATTGGCCAAGTTAAGTACACAAACAAATCTGTCGTCGTGAAGGGTGTTCTTTAATTGGTGACCAGGTTGAGAACATCAACCCACTACATACGCTGCTTGGATTCAAACCTCGGATCTCAGCAGTGCCACCGAGCGCTCTAAAACCACGACCACGGCCACCTCAGATGTTTCTTTCATTTGAATATTTATGACGGTGTTCGTTAAAAATTTGAATGATTGACGAGTGGGGTGAAGTGGTGGATCCAGCACCTTCTCAACCCATCGACCTGACTTTTATTCTCAGTCACAGTGAGCAATGGTGAGAGACAAGCGATATCTGAACCGGTCCTGGAATCCCCCTAACCTGGTCAAACAACCCCTGCGTCCAAACAGGGCGTGGGGAAATACCTCCTCCATCCAACAGTGGGTTTGCAAAGGCCCGTGCTCTATAATTGTTAATTCAAAAGTGTGGCCTTAAGTGTCCCGGTATATAGGAATGAATTATGTTTCACCCTATTTTTAAAGCCTGCATATAAGGCGTGCGGTGCCAGTGGTAAAAGGAGTGTGCAAGGGAAGGGTGGTTGGGACGGGCTAAGGATTGAAACGTAACCCCGTAGAATATATGAACATGTATACGTGACCTATTAATATGCCCGAGTCAGCACGAACGTTAAATGAAAGTTTCTCTGTAGTTTGTTTCAGCGCCTGGATTTTTACACACTCGCATTTTGGGGAACTCGCACAACTATTGCCCTAGATTTTTTCCTGAGAATCCGTTTTCCGCACGTTTGAATGTCAAATGCATGGCTTGTGTCGTTTTAGAGCGTTCGGTCTGTTAATGCCTCAATAAAACACAGATTAGAAGTTGCCGGGTTCCCCTTTTTTTTTTAACCCGCGGTATAATTTTTTGCGGGGCGAATGTGCACATGAATGATCTGGGTTTATATATATGTAAATCGCTGCGAGGACTGTTCTCAAATTCCCGTTGCTTTACTTGAGGGCAGTAAGAGTCATGGTGGTCCTCGTATGTACATAACATGTGTTCGAGGCTTAAGCGAGGTCAACACGGCACATGCACGTACTCGCGTGGCGCGTTACTTAAGTTGCAACAAGCTAACTAACAGCTGCAAGAACTAATCACCGTTGCAATGCATCAGTAGTTTGTTTTGGAGACAGTGTTAGCTGAATGCACAATGTCTTCTTGAACGCTGCCGTTATAATTATTTCGGACTTTCCACGTTGCTGTTGTTTGGTTGTTGTTATTTTCGTTTGTTTGTAACGAACGGTGCTTCTTGCGTATCTACGTAAATGCACTGGCAAGTGAGCACAATAAAAAAAAAAACTGTGGAAAAAATATATCTTCACTGTAATTTTTCATTTGCTTTTTATTGTGAATGTCGCCTTGATTGGGATAACTGGTGTCAATAGGTAATCGCACTAGGTACCAATTGCATGTCTTATATTCGTATGATATGGTACATGTGAAAATGTAAATGTTGGTGCCACCTCTAGCAATTGTTGGTTAAAGAAACCACTGGCCGGATACTCCATATGTACCACACCTGTTTCCAAAACGTCCAAAAAGTCTGCATGCCAAAAAACTGTTTGAATACGCTGCGCGTCTGAATGTTTTATTTAATGTTGAAAGAAATAGAAGCTGAACGGCTATAAAATACACTCGGACTCATGACTGGCGGCCCGCGTCTATGGGCGTGCGGTGCTTGGGGATATTTTTAGAAACCGCTGAGTTGTAGCATTTTTTTTTTTACCAGTGCAAGAATTGATGACCCCAGCCTTTTTTTAACACAATATCTCAGTAGAAAGTAATTCCGTTAGCCCAGCCTACAGCATCTCACAAAGTATATATAAGCCTCTCCTCTTGAGCAAACCTCCGAGATCCTCGGTAGCTTCTTGCAAAGGTGAGTTCCGTCTTTGCAAAGCCAATATGTGTCGATAATCCACCATGCCCACTGAATGTGGTGATTTTATTGAAAAATATTACGCTTAAAAAAAGACTATTAACGATTAATATTTCGATTTAAAGCTTTCGTGACTGCAAGGATTCATCTTCTTGGTTCTTTCGGTAAAGTCACGTAGAATGAGAATATAACAATAAAACAAAATAAGACAATAAAATTCTCACGACGTTTCGGCCACAACACAAGTAGCCTTCTTCAGGTGAAGGAACAGAACTGTCGGGACGACAGCGCTTCAATTGAAGAAGGCTACTTGTGTTGTGGCCGAAACGTCGTGAGAATTTTATTGTCTTATGTTGTTTTATTGTTTTATTCTCATTCTACGTGACTTTACCGAAAGAACCAAGAAAACGATTAATATTGTTTTTTTTTCTTCTCAGGGTTTTCAGTATTTGCTGTGATATAGAGAAGCCCTTCAACGTACGTATATATAAAAAATAGCAAACACTTTGCACTCACACTATGCTTTTATTTTTAAAAGCTTAAGGCATCAACATTGCCTGCTTATTCCTAGAGGGCAATCGCATAAATGGTATTGCGGTGACAATAGTCAAAAGTGCCTCGCTTCTGCTGTATGTAAATTCTTGCAGGGTATATGCTGGGGACCTTGGAGATGCTTCAGTGGTTGCATGTACAATGCCATTTGGATTTGCATAGCATCTGAGTGCAACTACATCTCAACATGCTGTACAAAACCTTGGGAGAGGAGGCATATCTATTTGATTTATTTATATAAAGAGAAAGAGTCAATCAGAGGTTAGGGCAGGCAGTAGGTCATTTTGCGTGAGATTTCACCAGTTAAGAGCCATGTATATCAGTCTATAGGCTGGTATATAGTCGATAGAATTTGCATTCATGTGAACTATGGGCGAGCTTTGAAGACTTTTATACCAGCCAGTTGGTTTGCAGAAATTAAAGAATACGTGCTCACAGTTATAGGGAAATTAAATTAAAACGCATGCACACCTTTTGATAACATTTGAATGCAATTGCCATCAACAAGCTCACTAATGACATTAGGCAGCACAAAACAATCAGCATAATTGTGGAGAACACAAAAAAAAATCATCACACAATACGTCTCCACTGGCTTCTGGAAGTTCATCAGCGTTAGTTTAACTGGTCCTGACTGGCGATGAGAGACTGACTGTTGAGACTGCTCCAGACTTTGCCTGTAGTATTAACCGATGCTTCTGGAACAATGTAGTCCCCGAAGGCCATGTGGCCAATGGGTTGAGTCAAAAAAATACTTTAAAATGTTTACCTGAAGAGACGGATCTGGTAAGGAGACGTACTGTGTTGCACATTTCTTTTGTTAATAA
Source organism: Petromyzon marinus (assembly GCF_048934315.1). NCBI lineage: Eukaryota > Metazoa > Chordata > Hyperoartia > Petromyzontiformes > Petromyzontidae > Petromyzon > Petromyzon marinus. The sequence continues at coordinate 2,515,474 of NC_133692.1, read as the reverse complement.
TTTCGTAATTGTATCCATATATCTATCTCACTTTCATGAAAGGGGCAATGAAAGATGACTGACTTTGCCCTATTGTTGAGCATGACTGGTAAATGATATTCAGATTGTAAATGTTGTGGCTTTGCTCTCCAACACACCAGTGTGCTGTACTAGTAACAAATTGGCATGTTCTGTTTACGTGACAACACTTACTAATTGGCTGTGTCGGGTGGTGGCGGCTTTAACGACACATTTATATATTTACGCGATCTAACCTCCCCCCCCCCCACTCCCTATATTACGAAGCTCTCCGGGTGTGTTGTCCGGTCGAACCACACGCGCTGTTTTTTGGCACGACGTCTGACGATCCCTGAAGAAGCTCCCCAGCACGTGGAGTGGAAACGGCGCACAATATACGCGGAGCAAAACCGTCATTGGACAGCCGTACAGCACGACCGCAACAACAACAAAAAACGGTCATTCATTAATTTTGTTTCTCTCACCGCAATCCCCAAACACCTAAAGACCAGGCAAGATGGGAGACCTGCACGAGTTCGGGAAGGCCGCTCCCTTCCTGCGCAAGTCCGAGAAGGAGCGTCTGGAGGCCCAGACTCGCCCCTTCGACATGAAGAAGGAGTGCTACGTGGACGACCCGAAGGTCGAGTTCGTGAAGGCCATCATCAAGAGCAGCGAGGGTGGCAAAGTCACCGTCGACACTGAAAATGGCCAGGTATGCATTACGAAATGTGTTCTAAAGTTTTCAATGGCCATTATTTCGAGAATACGATTAAATATACACACACTTTATTTTATTTTTTATGTTACAATGTATAAACAAATTCTTTGGGTCTTTCGGTAAAGTCACGTAGATAGGTTCAAAGAAAATAACAAAAAACGACGACATTTCGATCGCAACACAAGCACTCATCATCAGGAGATCAGGAGATGACGATTGCTTGTGTTGCGATCGAAACGTCGTTTTTTGTTATTTTATTTGAACCTATCTACGTGACTTTACCGAAAGACCCAAAGAATATGAATTCCTGCAGTCACGAAAGCTTTAAGTCAATGTATAAACAAATCAGTGTAACGATCGTCCTGGATTAATTCGGATCAATTACTTCAACAGTGTGAAGTAAAATGTGTCTGACATGAGTTATTCTCTTCCCCGCAGACTGTGACAGTCAAGGAGAGCCAAGTCCACCAGATGAATCCTCCCAAGTTCGACAAAATTGAGGACATGGCCATGTTGACCTTCTTGAACGAACCGTCTGTGCTGTTTAACCTGAAGGAAAGATACGCAGCCTGGATGATTTACGTAAGGAACGGCACTCCGTGTTTCATGCACAGTATTGTGTTGCTGCTTGTAGTATGGGTTGCCCCCTGTCCTGATGTTCCTAGGATTGTCCTCTTTTTGACAGTAGCCATCCTGGGAAATTTGCGACTATTTAAACATTGTCAGCCATCCTGGGAAATCTGTGAAATCTGCGAATCTTTAAATATTGGCATCTAGTTCTCCCCTCGACTGCTCTTGTGAGATACTCTTTTTCTGCTTATTCTCGCGATATTTCTGGGGGTTGTGCTTTGCTGTTATTGCTTGGGATGATCCAGCTCTGGAGCAACGACGCCGTGTGGGTGAGCGCCGCGTAACGTTGAGATTCGTGCTGTTTTGCAGACCTACTCCGGCCTCTTCTGTGTCACCATCAACCCATACAAATGGCTGCCGGTGTACGACCCAATAGTTGTGGCTGGATACAGAGGGAAGAAGCGTCAGGAGGCTCCTCCACACATCTTCTCCATCTCTGATAACGCTTATCAGTTCATGTTGACTGGTACGTTGCGAACACGCACTTTGTCTCACTGTGCTGGCACGCGCAAGCGCTTATGGGCGGTCAAGTGAAACTGCCAAACTATTACTGCTATATCCTTTAAAGAATTGATGTAATTTAAAGGTGACTTTTCGTTAATTTAACATGACTGGGTTAACTTAAAAGTGTTATTAGCTATACATCGCACGCACATGTATAATATCTGATAACATAAAAGGCATTCTGCCTTTTATACAGGAGGCCGTGGGTTCGATCCCGACCATGACGCTTGCTGTATATTTGGAGTTTGTATGTTTTCACTCCCCGCGGTCGCATTAATTTTTATCCGGGTCCTCCGGTTTCCCCCTCCACATTTGGAATCAGGCATCGAGAGTATTTTCCTGCGATAAATGTCCACATGATGAGCCACTTCGTTGAGCTATCATTTGTGGCCAGGTCACTTCTGAAAAAGAGCTATACAGCTCAGTGGACCTTACCCGGTAAAATAAGAAACATTGAAAAAAGAAATAGGAACCATAGTTCATTCAAACCACACGTGTGCTGAAAAATCAACGTCTAACTGCGGATGTGGACTTAGGCTTGTGTGAATCAAAGATCACAATGATCCTCTCCTCTGTGTCCTCCCGATTCACTCTCACACCCCACCTCCCAGCTTGTCCCCTCATCCGTGCCTGTCCCCCCCTCTGCCCTATGGATCAAACCTGAGTTGTCGACGTCCCATTGACCACACCACGGTCTCCTGAAATTGGGTGGTGTGTGATTAATCATTATACTAGAAATCAGCTTTGGACACCAAGGTCTTGAACTTTTGCATCCTCACGTCGGTTCTGTGCTATCGCCCCTCCGTCTGGAACGCTCCTCTATATCCCTTTGCACATCCGCAGCATCAAATGCACTCTGACTTTCAAGAAACATCTCAAGGCCTCCTCTATCTCTGTCTGGGTCCAGGGCTTTCCAGCAGCCCTCTGAGCTTGGCTCTGCGCCTCTCAGTTGTTGACTTGTCAGCAAAAAAAATCTGGCGCATTATAAATGTAATTATTATACAGGGTGATCCTTTTGTAGACACCTCACTGATTTAATGCGGTGTTTATGTTCATATATATCCGCCTGTAAAATTATTGGAGATGGAACGGAATCATTCGCAAGGGACTATCGTTTCAAGAAGAGAGATAATTTTGGGAAAGTGTTGGCTCCATACCTTACGGAGGATAATAAGATGTGATGTAATACATGTATATTGAGATTTCAGGGAGATACGGAAGCTTTCAAACGAAGTTGCGTTCTCAATAATGTATCCTTATTTTAGTGGGCTATCTATAAACCAATCACCCTGCATATAGAGCGTGATTAGTATTGTATTTCAATGTTTTAGTTTATAAGGCTGTGCATTACATATTCTGTAATTTATATCCCTTACAGATAGAGAAAATCAGTCTATCCTCATCACGTAAGTCGTTTAACATTTTTTTACACCAACGATTCCTATAAAAAGTGAAAAAAACCCGGCACATTCATTAGTAACTATGCCTTAAAATGATGTTTTTTTCTACAGATAAATAACAGCCACCATCCCAGGCAAATGGGTCCTTCTTGATGGGCCGTGCGTTGTTTTGTTTTTGCTGTTTGTCCATTGTGCACCATTGCCAATGGCAGTCACCAAATAATTTGGTTACATTCCATCAACAGGAAGCACTTCGCCCAGCGCATCCTGGGGGTGTTATGACACCCGGCGCCGTCTCTAGGAAACATGTAATTTCGCCGGGGCACTATGAATGCAGCTTCAGATCCACAGTGACCGTTTTTTCTTTGGTATCTGCCGTACCCAGCGGAGAATCCGGTGCTGGCAAGACTGTCAACACGAAGAGAGTCATCCAGTACTTCGCAACAATTGCGGCCCTGGGCGACGTCACCAAGAAGAAGGAGGAAAGCAAAAAGGTAGGTCTCTTTTTCAACGTTTTAATAGTAAAAAAATGCGACGTTTCAATTCCTGTTACAACGTTATTAGTTTTTTATTTAAAGCTTTCGTGACTGCAGTAATTCATATTCTTAGCTCTTTCGGTAAAGTCACGTTGAAGGGAAACAATAAAATATATATAAAACAATAAAATTCTCACGACGTTTCGACCATAACACAAACGGTCATCATCAGGTGTGAAAACCAACGGAGATAGCGAGAACACGTTCTAGTTTTTATAAGAATAATATATGATTTACACCTACTTTTTTGTACGATCAGGGTGCAGTGTGTGGAACTGGGCGGTGAGAAGGCTTACCTCTTCACTTGGTCAACGGCTCAATGTGGGCTTCCTATGGGTGTTACTGTGGGCATTGCCCCCTGCAAGTCACTTAAAACTCATCAGTTCACGTGATGATCTGCAGTGGTGGTGCTGGCCCATTAACGGGCCCAAAAAGGAAATATATGTTTTTGCGATTTCCCCAAATTCAATTTCATAAACGCCTAAGCGAAATTACAGAAGAAACATGGACAGGATATAAATGTGTAGCGAAATAAGAGAAATGCAGACAAAGACAGAAATGTAGCGAGATGAAAGAGATGTAGACCAGATAGAGATGAGTTTAGATGAATTCGCTTCCATGTGAATTTGATATTTTTAAATGTTTAATAAGGATCTGAATTCAAGCTGATGTTCGATACACCGCTATTCTTTCATGATACGCAGGGCCCCCTGCATCTGCTTCAGGCCCTAAGATGTTGCTTACTTTGCTTATTGTTAACACCGACGGTAATCTCTTTTTTCCCCCCAAAATCAATCGTGCTCATGGTTTTGCTTCACTCAACAGGGGACCCTTGAGGATCAAATCGTCGAGGCCAACCCTTTGATGGAAGCTTTTGGTAACGCCAAGACCGTGAGAAATGACAACTCGTCACGTTTTGTAAGTGAGACAACTCGTGTAGACTTTGTTGATTTTTCTTTTCCTTTTTACACGCAAAAGCCACGTATACGAGTGCCAATATCATGTCACTAAGCCGACGTTGTTCCCTCGCAGGGCAAGTTCATCAGAATCCACTTCGGTGCCACGGGAAAACTATCATCCGCAGATATTGAAACGTGTAAGTTAGAAAGCATGCACGTACACACAAACGTATTCTCTTATTTGTCAATTAAATGGGGTCGTCGTTTCATTTAGTTGGAGTGACGTGCTTCTATGTAAAGCGTAGCCTTTATATTCAGAGAATATAAAAAAATAGATATTTTTTAAAAAGTGGGGTTTATTATTTGATTACCTTCTCAAGACTCAAATAAATGGAAAAATTACTTTAAAAATGTGTAAAACCTGTTGCATGCATTGGTAGGGTAATTGCAATATTTTTTAAAATTTCTAAATACCAGCCATTCTGGGCACGGTTTGCTTGATTTTTATGAATAATTTGCTCCAATTAATCATTAAATAGTTAATTGCATATTAATAACAAGTGATGGCTGTGCTGAAAAGTACCATAGGTAATTAATATTATCTCTAATTTGAAGGTATTATTGTAAACATATTTCTAGGTAGTATTGACTGCGTACTCACTTACCATGGGCACATCACAATATCCTCTTGCTTGAATAGGCCTTTGTGTGTCCGTGTCTTAGCCAAATTAATCTTTAGTTGGAGAAAAACATGCATTATTGTATATTTGGTAAATATGCTTAACGTGCAAATATAATAAGAAAAGAGTTTAGTCGGTGTGTCCAATGAGATATATATTAAATATGTGGACAAAAGTCTAATTGGGAACCGTTTAAATATTAAAATATAGTTTTTTTTAAACAAAAAAGATAATTTAATCGATAGGTCACATGTGGCAGGGTAAAGTGTGGGTACTCTCACCTCTGCCAAGATGTCTTGCTGTGTGGAAGAGTAGGCCAATACCTTCTAGAGGGGCCCTCTAGTGGAAGCGTTATTCCCATAAGTGGTGTAAGCAGGACATTGCAGGGCTGCAACTGACCTTTTCGTAAAAAGAAAACAACAACAATAATGCATTTGAGCCTACATTGTTGTGTAAAACATACAAGTAAGCGGATTCAGTAAACGTAAGACATAACACAAATCTTCATCAATGTGATTTTAGTAATTTTAATGACACTGATTTTCAGATCTCCTGGAAAAATCTCGAGTAACATTCCAGCTTCCAACGGAAAGGAACTACCACATTTTCTATCAAATTGAATCTCAAAAGAAGCCAGAGCTTCTGGGTAAGTTTTCACGAGAGGTTTGCTTTTTTATTAGATTTTCATGGTAAAAAAAAAGCGTACTCATCTTTTGAAGTTTCAGTTTTTGTCAAGACACACCCTTACGGTATCACTCACCTTGATAGGTTTTTTTTGCATTTGAAGCATGGATCGCAGTTTGTTTTGCCTATCTTACAACTGAATTTTCTCCGCATTTTTATATCGTTCCTCACAGAAATGCTGCTCATTACCAACAACCCCTACGACTATGTTTTCATCAGCCAGGGTGAAATCACCGTGCCGTCCATCGATGATGGAGACGAATTAATGGCCACTGACGTGAGTCTTGTCACCTAAATCATGAATTAACGTCGGTTACATCATTAGACCTCTTTTGCCAGTACCAAAATATAATAAGAAGGTTTTCCCCCTTTTTTCCCCTTTGTTTTCCTTTTTTCTGGCAACAAAACTGAAACCTTTTTCCAAGGATTCATGTCACTGCATTAACCACAATACCGTCCCTTGGTGTGGACCAATCAGTTTCAAGGACAATGCCACATATATTATCATAGTATGTTTTTTGTTTGCATTTTGACTGCAGGTATTGTGGTTAATGCAGACATGAATCCTTGTAAAAAGGTTTAAGTTTTGTTGCCAGAAAAAAGGGGAAAACCCTATTATTATTATTATAACGTTGGTTACATTTTTCATCTTCCCATAGTGGAGCTAGGCTTTGACTTTTGGGTATGGCCGGAGCAGCGCATTGGCGGACTGCATTGCCAATCCCATGTACAACTTCTCCCACAATATCGCCTGCATTGCAACGTTGATTCTCAATGGTTATGGAAGATAACTTTGCTGCACTTTGTTGATTTCATTTGTTCAGCGTTTATTGGTGTAACGACAATAATGAAAGCTTAGCTTGATTTACACTGCTTTGTCATTGCTCACCCTCAGCACAGATTTGCCCTGGATGTTTGATCTCTATAGCAAAACATATGGTTGGTTTTCAGGATATCGTGGACCTTAATTATTATTGTTTTATTTCCACTGTTCTTGCGTTCGAAGAATAGTAAAAACCATTGGTCCTAATATATATGTACACACATGTACAGAGTACAAGCAGCGGTGTTGTGTTACATTTAAACATCCTAATTATATTCTTGTTTTTCTTTTCTTCCACGTACAGAGCGCCATCGACATCCTGGGCTTCACCAACGATGAGAAATTGAGCATCTACAAAGTGACCGGTGCCCTCATGCACTACGGCAACATGAAGTTCAAGCAGAAACAGCGGGAGGAGCAGGCGGAGCCTGACGGCAATGAGGGTACAGCGAACTTCCAAGTCCAGAAATTACAATTTCCATTTCTCCCCCAATTACCACCGGCTCTGTCTTCCTGTCCCCTAATTGCATATAATTTGGATACGTGATGCACGAATGGAGAATTAAAAACTCTCCAGTAGTAGCGTGCGACTGTGGTCATCCACAGCGGAGACCGTGCAGCGTAGAACGGTGCAACGTCCGATCCACAAACACGGAGGAGACACCACAGCGATAATTCACTCCTCCGCCACTGCTCCTGATGCGGTTAGCTGGGCTTGACCACCTGAATCTGAACTTGTAGTCGCTGCTCTGCATCTACATCAGCAGCCGTACGAAAGAAGTAGGAATAAGATATAATTTCGGCGGCGCAGTGGCATGGAGGCACCACTCGTGCCCCAGAGCAAGGCGTACCTGGGTTCGATTCCCTGACACCTTTCTGTGTGGAGTTTGTATGTTCTCTCTCCCCCACTGCTGAATGGAATTCCTCCACGTTCTCCCGTTTCCTCCCATAGCTAAAAAAAAATACACACACAATATAACTGATATTAGCCCAAAATATCTCGATGCTAAAATAATCACTTAATTTGGATTACGCGTATCAACATCGCCCCCTACTCTGAAAACTTGGCAGGAAAATTCTGAAAAAGAGTTTTGAGACTCAGTGAGGCTTTCTCGGGTAAACAAGCGAAGTAATACTCGTCTGTACAGCATTATTCCTTTAGTTATTTCTCCCCTATTTACTAAATCATTTTGGATATATATTACAAAGCATCCCTCATATATGTCATAATCCTGCAAATAATCACGTGAAGCTCAGCACCTGGTTGTGGAATATTAAGGTAGGCTTAAATTTAGCCACTGTATGAACACAAATCAACAATTTTCTTTTTTTAACGCAAAGGCATTGATCCACGTGTTGTTGTTGTTGTTGTTTCAGATGCTGACAAAGCGGCCTATCTCATGGGCCTCAACTCCGCAGATCTCCTCAAAGGCCTCTGCTACCCCAGAGTCAAAGTCGGCAACGAATACGTGACCAAAGGTCAAACTGTCCAGCAGGTACTGTGTGACATTATACGCCGTCCTATTCCGGGCAGCGGTGGCTAGACATATTGGTGTGGGCACAAAAAGCCTCTTGGGGATGGGGGGAAATGGCGAGTGGAGTGGGAGGGTGTATGTAGGTTAAAATCTTTATCGTTATTAGCAGCTAAGTATTATTAGGGTTTCAACCTTGCTTCACTCGTGGGGCATAGCCTCACCAGCCCCTAAGTATGAAGCGTCACTGATTATGGACTTGTGAATTAAGCTATATTTTGCGGTGTATCAGTTTTATGTCCTACTTGATGTAGTTGCATTATTAATATTATTAGTGACTGGTTTCGTACTGCACACTTGTAAGCCACCGCTTTGGAGGCAGGGTTGATAGAGGTTATCTGAAGTATCTATCCAAGCAGATACAGGGTTGATAGATGCACGGAGGTTACCTGAAATATATACACTTTTGTAAAAAAATATAGTTGTAGCTACTTCAAATTACTGCATGTGTGACGATAAAACATAAATTGCCAAAAACCCTCGTGAGACTCGTTGAATCTTTCACGGACGGGACAAAAAAGAGTCAAAGATAAAAAAAAAGTTGAAGGCAATTTTGCTCGTTGACGGAAAACTTTCCTCCTCTGCGCAGGTGCACAACTCAGTGGGTGCCCTGGCGAGATCCGTGTTTGAGAAGATGTTCCTCTGGATGGTCATCCGCATCAACGAGACCCTTGCCACCAAACTCGCGAGGCAACACTTCATCGGTGTGCTGGACATTGCCGGCTTCGAAATTTTCGACGTGAGTGCGGTCTGCATTTTTAACCCCGCACGTACAGTGTGACGTTTTTAATCCGCGTCTGGTGAAATATGGAATTGAAATCGCTCTCTCGAGCGCTTAGCATAATTGGATTAATACAAAAAACTACAAAGAAGATAAACCATATTGCTCTGCGTGCCAAACGCCTCTCTGTCCTCTCAACACAGTTCAACACCTTCGAGCAGCTGTGCATCAACTTCACCAACGAGAAGCTGCAGCAGTTCTTCAACCACCACATGTTCGTGCTGGAGCAAGAGGAGTACAAGAAGGAGGGCATCGACTGGGTCTTCATCGACTTCGGCATGGACCTGCAGGCTTGCATCGACCTCATCGAGAAGGTTCGAGCCCTGAATGCCATGGCGTTTTAGTGTTTTGCAACGGTCAGTGCTGTGCTGAAATTCAAAAGAGAGACACTTCGTTTGTTATAGCCACGGTTGGCGGACACCGAGGTATCATGTGCAGTCTGGCACACTGGGATGGTGCCGTTTTATAATTGTGAGCACACTGGACACTGGCAACCTAGAGATTTGGCAGCTCGATTTGAACTTCCGGCAAGGCAGTTGACACAATGGGCACATTTTTTTGTTTACATCGTCCTGCCACTGTCCACCCAGCAGTATAAATGTGGTACAACCACACTTAGTTCGGCAGGTCGATGTAGTGGGGTGAAGCGTGGGTGGCTTCCACCCCTTCCAAGATGTCGATGTGGACAGTGTGGAAGAATTGGATAAAATATCACAGAGAGAAGTATTCTAGAGCTCCTCCAGTGGAGCCATTTCTGACAGCAGTCACGTGAGCAAATTGCAGCGATGCACCTTTACCGTTTACGTTGCGTTCACCCATCACAGACCTCTGGTCTCTGTTGCCGATCCTCTTAATTTTCACGCCCATTGCGTGACAAAGCCTGTACATGTGACGATACTTAAAATTCTCATCGTATTGTTTCAGCCCATGGGCATCATGTCCATCCTCGAGGAGCAGTGCATGTTCCCCAAAGCCAACGATCAGACCTTCAAGGAGAAGCTGTACGACCAGCACCTCGGCAAGAACCAATTCTTCCAGAAGCCCAAGCCGTCGAAGGGGAAACACGAGGCTCACTTCTCCCTCGGCCACTACGCCGGCAACGTGGACTACAACATCTCTGGCTGGCTGGAGAAGAACAAGGATCCACTGAACGACTCTGTGGTGCAGCTCTACCAGAAGTCATCGTTGAAGATGCTGGCAGCTGTTTACGCGACCTATGCTGGTGCTGATAGCGGTAAGGATTTCACATGCGAAGTAGATACATGAATGTCTTAGAGGTTCTAAACATTTCTGTAGGTGCATTTTTTTGTAATGCCTAATTGTAAGACATTGTCCACTGCCCGTATTCTTAAAGAGCCACTTTACAACATCATTTAAAAAAAAAATCTCATGCTTTCATTCGAAGCCCCCTTTTTTGTCAATCCACTGCTGGACGACGGCCTCCTCACCCCCCCCCGCAGGTCTTGGGGTTTATTTGACCATACTTCAGCACAGATGCTGGGAGCATCTGTGCTGAAGAGCACCAGCGGATTTTGCTGCAGTGCCTCCTGACGACGATGTCGCCTTGCAGCAGCCCGCAATGGCAGCTTTGTGCAGGGTGGTCACCCCTCCAAGCACTAGTCCAGACTTACATCTGCTTAGCTTGCAAGGTCTGATGAGATCAGGCATATTTTGGGTGATTTGGTTACAGGTTTGCTTTGATTCGGTATGCTTTTGGAAGTGGTGATAAGCTATATTTCCGGTCCATGGAATTAGTTAAAAAAGAAATCATTTTCACAGCGTGTTTCCTAAAAACGTACATTACAGTTGTTATGACCCTTCACGGTGAACACGCAAAACGCATTTCTTTCATACGGAATCACATCGAGCTTCGCCTCTGGACAAACGCGTGGTGTTTTTTTGGAGCACGTTAAGCTCAACGCGTTTACCCCCCCACCCCTCCCCGTTCTGTTTCCGTCGCTCGTTTGTGTAGACAGCGGCAGTAAGGGTGGTAAAAAGAAGAAGGGCTCCTCCTTCCAGACCGTGTCTGCCCTCCACAGGGTAAAGCGACACGGACCTATGACACTTCACGTTGGCTCCACGTCAGCTTTTTACAAAAACCTGCGCGGGTATTGCCGCCGACTGGACGCTGCATTCGTCTTGCCGGGAGAAATATAAAATTTGCATCCGTTCGTTATTTGTCGTTCGCAGGAGAATCTGAACAAGCTGATGACCAACCTGAAGACAACTCACCCCCACTTTGTGCGTTGCATCATCCCCAATGAGACCAAGACCCCCGGTTTGTTTTGCAATGCCCACGCTGACAATTCCTACACGCAGCAATGCTTAAAATGCATTTTTGAATCGGTACAAGCAGCAAAGGAAAACTCAATATTTAAATAACCCATGCAGCATTTTCACTTGAGGTATTCTGATGTTGTCCATAACATTAGAAAAAGAACGGATATTATTGACCACATGTTGGGGTTCTCCCTTCGCTTTCACTGTACAGGGGTTTACAACAGTGCCGCCTGTGGTTTGTGTAGTGCAGATGTGGCCAGGAGCATGCGTGTGGGACGCAGAATCAGAATCTTAGTTTAGACTTGGGGAATCCGATGAGCTGTAAAGCTCTTTGTCACACATGTCCCTTAATCAAGCAGGCAAGGGCACACAGCTACTGCTGTGAGTGTCGTGGGTTGAGCCGCAGCACCCACAACACGTTTCAGATTTTGGCTAAGAAACACCGACAATTTTTTGACAAAACTAATGGTATTTTTTTTGTCTGGATTTTTCCTTCAACAAGGGGACACATGCTGACTGATTATCCTGATGACAGAACTGACAGTCAGTTTAGTGCTGTTGCATAGATTCAATATAATTGTGGTACAGCCGTTTAGTTTGGTTAAACGTATGTATTAAAAAGGTTTTGGCCAAAAAATATATTCAAATCTGTAAATGACGGGAAAACCCATAACAACAGAAAAAGCGCAGTCCGGAAAACTAAAGGTTTCAACAACGCACAAACACATGCACTTTGTGTATAACAAAAGTACCTTTCAAGTATTATGCAAAAGCACTTGTGCCTTAGGAATTGCATTGTGGTCATTTGGTCTAAAGTCACCATCGGTAAATTTAGCAAATGTGACTCACCAACAGGCAGCGGTGAGACAAATGCAGCTGCAGACCGGTTTCGTTATTATTAGGACTCATCAGTACAGCCACCAAGACTCACCGAATCCAAACCTGCCTCTGTGAAACCTCATATCTGTAGAGACCCGACATGCACACTGCGGGGGAAATTTTAGACCAAAACGTCGGCACACGAAAACCTACTCTCCTTCCAATGACATCAGGCATCCTTCACGTCTGCTGTGAACCAGATGGCACGGACATTATAGCAAATACACCCGCGGCATTAAGCAGGGCGGCCTGCCGGATCCGATCCACCGAGTCTCTGCAGCAAGCGGCGAACTCGCTGCCGCTGGGACGTGCCGCCGCCGGAGAGATTGAGTCTGTAATGTCACCGGTAACCAACGGGGGAGCAACCGCTGGGGTAAGCTGTCTCCAACTACCGATGTGTGGCTGCATCCCCGGTGAGGGTTATTGACCTGTCATGCGTTCCATCTCCAGGTACCATGGACAACAACCTCGTGATGCACCAGCTGCGTTGTAACGGCGTGCTGGAGGGCATCAGGATCTGCAGGAAGGGCTTCCCCAACAGGATCGTCTACGGTGACTTCAAGCAGCGGTGAGTGCAGATAGACGTGTGACGTCGTTGTAAACTCGACCGCCGTAGCCTTTGGCGATACGAAGGTCACAATACGTAAAGGCCCCTCTAGATATTGTCACCGTTATTGTCACTGGCAAACTACGATGGAGCTAAAGCCACGGCATACCTGAAGGAGAGGCTGCAATTAAGGTGAAACTGATAGAAGTCCACTCATATCCTCCATTAGAAACGGTCGCTTTTGTACACGACTGAAGCTATTGAAGGCCCAGCAGTCTACTATTATTTATTTTCAATAAATTATTTATTATTATTTTTACCCACTTATCACGAATGTGCTGTCAGCATCATGTCATAAGATAGAGAACCCCATTGTACATTTGCAGTACGTGGTGTTGTTTCATAGTCACTGTGCCAATGATATTCAAAGCTAATTCCAACAGATTCATTTTGTTAACATGTAATCACTTGCAGAATCATAGACCACCCCCCATCAGCAGAACATCTCTTCTCCAATGTATTCTGGTTTCAAGAGGTTTTACTGCAGTCGTTAATGACAGGCTGCATCTCACTACACTTGAGAACCCCGTATAATCATGGCTGACTCACTCGATTAGAATCTGTAAGTTGTTGCTCTGCATCTACATCAGCCAGGATCCGAGCGCTACAACTACAACCTCCGAAACACCCAGTCACCTCCAGCAGTCTGTCGTTAAAGTCTGTGCCATGCAAACCGCGATCGTTAGCGTCACACGTGACCTCGCGTGCTCTCTCGTGCCTCGTAGGTACCGCGTGCTGAACCCCAATGCCATTCCGGAGGGGCAGTTCATGGACAGCAAGAAGGCCTGCGAGAAACTCATGGCCTCCCTGGAGCTCGATGACACTCAGTACAAGTTCGGACACACCAAGGTATGCAAGGCCAATCCTTGTGTAGTTTCTGCCGTTGTGTGTCTCATGTAGATTATACTCTAATCCGGTTGTGAATATAATCCCAGGGTTCTTTTAGGGTGTATAGAATCAGAATATTAATTTATACTGCAGGAATCCGATGAGCTATATAGCTCTTTTTTACAGATGGCCAATAGGTCACAGTGAAGCTCTCATAAATTAGAACGATTGCAAGATATAACAAAAATTACTTGGTCACAAACATGAATCACTAACATTGGAAAACCACACAGCTATCACCGCCTCCCCCCTCTTACTGCAAAAGAAAAATTATAGCAAGAAACCTCCTGAAATGGAGATTTATCAGGCTCAATGAAGCATTCCTGGTTAGACAATCGTATTCTCCAGCATATTTTCAGTTTTGCCGTTCAGGCCGATACTCACCAACTCACCAATGCCGTGTCTCCCAGGTGTTCTTCCGCGCCGGTCTCCTGGGTACCCTGGAGGAGATGAGGGACGACCGCCTGTCTCTCCTGCTCACGCGCACCCAGGCCCTCGCTCGTGGCTACCTGAGCCGCGTAGAGTTCAAGAAGATGTTGGAGAGACGGTAAATATGATGTTGTTTATTATTACTGAATGTCTTTTTTTTTACACAACAACAACAATAACAACAGCCATTCGCCACTAAGTGGCGGCGACGACACCATGGCACTTGTGCCAGGCTATGTGCACGTTGAGGCACACACACAGACACATACACACATTCAACAGCAAGCCACTCTCTTATATAATAATTGATGTAACTATGGACAATGTCACGTCATCTTTGTGGTTCGTTGCGTCTTCCTACAGCGAGTCTCTGATCATCATCCAGTACAACATCAGAGCCTTCATGGGTGTCAAGAACTGGCCGTGGATGAACCTGTACTTCAAGATCAAGCCTCTGCTCAAGTCTGCCGAATCCGAGAAGGAAATGGCGAACATGAAGGAGGAGTTCATCAAGACCAAGGAGGCCCTTGAGAAGTCAGAGGCCCGGCGTAAGGAGCTGGAGGAGAAGATGATCTCCGTTGTGCAGGATAAGAATGACTTGCTCATCCAAGTCCAGAGTGTAAGTTCGCACTCATTACTGTTGGTTAAGCCACCTGAGTGCGATGTGAATACACCGAAATGTGACTCTTGCAGAGTTTGATGTTTAAAATCAAGTATTACAATAACATGAAATGCCTCGATTTAGATATGTTTTGTCGTTGTTGTTGTGTTTTCATAATCATGAACCTTAAGGATATATTAATATTCCTGTAATCTAAAGTCTGCTACAGTCTGCTGTTATAATTTACCATACAGTCACAAAACCAAGAGTGTTGAGTTATGTTTGCCATCTCTACGTCTTGTCCAAAAATGTAAACGTTGACGTGCTGCGTGCCACGTCAAATCAAATCAATCCCTTTTCTTGACGCAGAGCGAGGAGACCCTGAATGACGCGGAGGAGAGGTGTGACCAGCTGATCAAGACCAAAATCCAGCTGGAAGGCAAGATCAAAGAAATTCAAGAGCGAGTCGAAGAGGAGGAGGAAATGAACGCTGAGATTACTGCCAAGAAGAGGAAGCTCGAGGACGAATGTTCCGAACTGAAAAAGGACATTGACGACCTCGAGCTGACGCTCGCTAAGGTCGAGAAAGAAAAACACGCGACCGAGAACAAGGTGAGTGCGCCGCGTTCGCAGATCGTCCAACGTGTTAAGCACAACGTGACCTCGAGACAACGGCCAAAAATGAAATGCAATCAAATCGATCGGCTGAAAGTGGCTTGTCCTCTAAATGCACCTTTGTCCATTTTTACTCTCCTCTCTCCAGGTGAAAAACCTGACCGAGGAGATGGCCGTGCTGGACGAGAACGTATCCAAGCTGACGAAGGAGAAGAAGGCCCTGCAGGAGGCTCACCAGCAGACGCTGGACGACCTCCAGGCGGAGGAGGACAAAGTCAACTCCCTCACCAAGGCCAAGGCTAAGCTTGAGCAGCAAGTGGATGATGTAAGATCTCAAATTTTTGTTTATCGTTTTAGGCGGGGGGGGGGGGGGGGGGTGTGTCTGTGGTACAGCATTGACCAATGACACGAGCAGAAGCACTCGTACCACGTTAGGTTTTAGCAATGCCCTAGAAGGGGAAAAAAACCCCCAATATAACGGCATCCCTCAAGATGCGCGTGATCATCTCCCAAGGTGTGATCAACACAGAGGGACCGAACCTGAAACGAGCCGCGCTTGGGCAATGCCACGGAGGGCGTGGGAACCCAGTCCAGTGCAGTGCGAACAGCACACGGTGCAAGACCGATTTTCCCTTTAACAACGCACACCTTAGAGATAAAAAAACGTCAATGCGAATTTAACGTAACGTATATCGAATTCCTTCCCCTATTCATAAGTCACGGTTTTAGGAAAATTCCGTACATCGAGTTGCCTTCAAATGAGGGATAACTGTATAATAGGCAATGTTCATTGCAGAGAGATGGTCATGCATGGCTTGCAGTTTTAGAAATGCAAGTGTTAGAAATGCAAGTGTTCGTTCGCGATGCTCTTAACGACAATGTTGCGCCTTCCACGCCCTCCCCTTGACGCGTTCAGCTTGAGGGCTCGTTGGAGCAAGAGAAGAAGGTCCGCATGGACGTCGAAAGAACCAAGAGAAAGATGGAAGGGGACCTGAAGCTGGCTCAGGAGTCCCTCATGGACTTGGAAAACGACAAGCAGCAACTGGACGAGAAGCTGAAGAAGTACGTGCTCCTGTCGCACCTCGTCCCGCAAATAAGCACCTGCGTCACTCTCAACTTGCGAACTGCACATTGACTAACTAACGGCTGGCATGATCTCACCCTTCTTCTTCTTCTTGTCCATCAGGAAAGACTTTGAGATGAGCCAGCTGAACAGCAGGATCGAGGATGAAGTCAGCCTGTCCGCTCAACTGCAGAAGAAGATCAAGGAACTGCAGGTGGATTAAGCGAGCGTGCCGGCACAATGGTTAATGAGTTTGCGCGAACGTCGTGTGTTTCTTGAAGTTTGTTTTTCCGGGAAAAATAGCTTGCCGCGGTTTTGTGTTTTGTTGAGCTGCAATGGTAACGCCGGTCTTCTGCCGCAGGCGCGCATCGAGGAGCTGGAGGAGGAGATCGAGGCCGAGCGTGCCGCTCGCGCCAAGGTGGAGAAGCAGAGGTCCGACCTCTCTCGGGAGCTCGAAGAGATCAGCGAGAGGCTGGAGGAGGCCGGCGGAGCCACCTCGGCTCAGATCGAGATGAACAAGAAGAGGGAGGCCGAGTTCCAGAAGCTCAGGAGGGACCTGGAGGAGGCCACCCTGCAGCACGAAGCCACGGCCGCCGCCTTGAGGAAGAAGCAGGCCGACTCCGTGGCCGAGCTCGGGGAGCAGATTGACAACCTGCAGCGGGTGAAGCAGAAGCTGGAGAAGGAGAAGAGCGAGTTCAAGATGGAAGTCGACGACCTCAGCAGCAACTTGGAACAAGTCACAAAAGCCAAGGTAACCTTTTAAAATACAAACTTCATGAACAGGTAACACTGAGGTCCTAAGTTAGAATGCAGGTGATTGCGAACCGGGTTCTCAAGTCTAGTGAGTTGATGGTCTCAACCCAGTTATTAATGGCTGCACACAGAAAAACCATGATATCAAATTTGGTTCTGAACTTGAATTTGGAATAATTCTAACTCTGATGTGTTGAACCTAACAATGACGTTTACGTGCCTTTTAATGCGCAGGTCAATCTTGAAAAGCTCTGCAGGACAATTGAAGACCAGCTTGCTGAAGTGAAGACCAAGGAAGAGGAACAAATTCGTTCCATTAATGATATTAACACTCAGAGGGCTCGGCTGCTGGCGGAAAACGGTATGCACATTTTTTCCCCTCTGTCTAAAGGCAGCTTCTTGGCTCAAGCCTTCTCCTTGGAGTCCAACATCATCCTTCCTCTTCCGTTCACGAATATTCCTTTCCATTGTTCAAGTCGACCTGTAGCCCCCTCTTTTTTTGTCTCTAGTTATTTTACCCAGCATCCTCCACTCTAGAGCTTCCTTCAGCAAGGCTTTCCTGTCTGACAATGTGCCCCGTCAAGTCTACGCCGCCTTCCATTAAAAGTCATGGATCAGATCTCCTCCTTCCTGAACCTGTTAAAGTACCCACTCATTCGTTTTCCTTTGCCCTCCAGCTGATTTTGTTTCAATTTCACACTCTACCCACATTTCAAAACTCAGTTTACAGATATATTCGTTTGCGCATTGTTTGGCTTTATGCACGGAACGCCAACACTGCGTACCGTAGTAATCTCATAACGTTGATGAAAAAGGCAATTACGTTTTTTTTAGTTGCCAGCACTCGTAGAAATTTTGCGACGACAATGCCAAACACGGCGCGTGAAAAAAAAAAGATTGGCCTCGCAAGTTTGCGTTTGTGCATTTTATCACAGGCGAGCTTTCAAGAAAATTGGAAGAGAAGGAAGTTCTTGTGGTGCAGCTTTCCCGAGGGAAGCTGTCCTACACACAGCAGGTGGAAGACCTCAAGAGGCAACTCGAGGAGGAGATTAAGGTGCGTGAAAAAGCTGCCTCTCGGGCAAGGGGATGTTTAATATATATTTATATATATATTTTTGCTGTTTTTTTTCCCATGGATTTTCTGTTTGCAAAGTCACGTAGTCACTTTAAGATGTTTTTCTTGCTCGTGTTTTTGTTTTTTTGTTTGTTGGTGGTTGCACCCTATTCAAGAGCCGGATGGCTCACAGGGCTATAAAAAATGAACTAAACTGAACTAATACGCGCGTTTTCTCTTGAAGAAACTTTATATGTAATGCAAGGTAAAAGGTGCAGCCCTGTCATTTCTTACTCGTGCCACTGGCCGGCAGAAGGACCTCTAAAGAGAGAGAGAGCTCTAGTGGGTATGTGGCCTACACTGATCAGACATCTTGGGGTAGATGGGAGTACCCACAACCGTACCCACACTTGCACTGCTGTAGGTACAGATGAACGTTTAAACTTGTTTCGCACAGTACGTATAGCTAACTGCGCTAATCGGGGTGAATAGAGGCCGGGGAAATTTTACGATGCTTGCCCCATTTTGTCAACTGCCGCGCCTGGACATTGAACCGGACGGTGACCTCCCGAGCACAAGTCCAGCGTTGCTCACAGCTACAATAGTAGCAGCAAATATTACGTCAACGAAAAAACAAAGAACAGGTGCTGGCATCAAAGACAAAATACTGCAGCGGCAGCGTAAGCATAGTGTCTGCCTTCGATGAGAGAAATGGGTGCGCAGAGCTGACATTTGAATTTCAACGCTTCGACACGGATCGACGCGGTAAGAGGCGAGCACTGGCGTTGACCCGGACAACGCTGCAGTCGCGTTGCCATTGCTGCCCTACGGAGCGAGCTCACGAGCGGCGTCTCTGTGACCGTGCAGGCCAAGAACGCCCTGGCCCACGCCGTGCAGTCGGCGAGGCACGACTGCGACCTCCTCCGCGAGCAGTTCGACGAGGAGCAGGAGGCCAAGGGCGAGTTGCAGAGGGCCATGTCCAAGGCCAACGCCGAGGTGGCCCAGTGGAGGACCAAGTACGAGACCGACGCCATCCAGAAGACCGAGGAGCTGGAGGAAGCCAAGTGAGTATTCACTTCACATGTGAACGCATTGTTGTACTCCTCCACCACCAACGACACCTTCAACAGCGTGCACCGACAGGGCGTGGTGAAATGCGGTCAAATTCTCTTCACAATCTGCACGGGCGTAATGGTGAGGCCCTCACCCGGCGGTGGAGTGACACAAGGGCTGGGACTAAGACAGGCCTTCTTTTACCACGCGCTTGCGTCACCTTTGCAAGAGCTTTGCTCGCTACGGGAGCGGCGCGAATACCGGGGCGCGGCGAAATGACAACGTCGCTCTCGTCGACGCGAACCCGACGGTGTCCTCTTGTGCCGACCGTGAAGGAAGAAGCTGGCCGTCCGTCTCCAAGAGGCAGAGGAGCAGGTCGAGGCCTCGAACTCCAAGTGCGCCTCCCTCGAGAAGACCAAGCAGCGTCTGCTGGGTGAAGTGGAGGACCTCATGATCGACGTGGAGAGGGCCCACTCAGCTGCCGCTGCACTGGATAAGAAGCAGAAGGCATTCGACAAGGTAATGGTCTCTGACCCCACCGCCAGCGGCACGTGTCGCGTACTGCTGCTGATGAAGAAGAGCCCGCATGTGCACGCCGGGCAGGCAGATCGCAGAGCGAGTTGGCACAGTAGGGGGGCACAGGTGGTGCATCGGCCAGTCATCTCGGTCAGTCGACCCGTGGCACCACCTTGGTCTGTCCCGTGACCTCCTGCCGGCGGGCGTTCGACGCTTCACGTGGCCTTAAAGTGCACATAGCCTGGCACAAGCGCCGTGGTCATGTCACCGCCAGTTCGTGGTGAATGGCGGTTGTTGTGATATTGAACTTCCTTGCACCGTACGTAGCAAACCGTGCTAATTGGAGGTGCGGTGGAAAGGACAGCAAACTAAAGACAAAAAGCAGTTCTAATGAAATGAGTTTTCAATCTAGATTGAAAAGTGCATAGCTCCAAGTGGCTTCCTTAATATCGGCAGGAAGAGCGTTCCAGACGGCCGCGGAAGTGCATCTGAAAGATTGCGATGCGGTGACCGCCTTTGTTCGATGGTTGGCCAAACAAAAAAAAAGTGACGTCTTGCGTAATTAACCGATGTGTTTATTTTCTTTCAAACCGCTCCAGGTTCTGTCAGAATGGAAGCAGAAGTATGAGGAGAGCCAGTCCGAGCTGGAGGCGTCTCAGAAGGAATCGAGATCGCTCAGCACAGAGGTCTTCAAGCTTAAGAATGCCTACGAGGAAACGCTGGATCATTTGGAGACACTGAAGAGAGAAAACAAGAACCTGCAAGGTAATGCAAATTTGACAAAACGTTCCCGTGCACAGTGGGCGAAAACAGACGTCGCTGTCAGCGAGGAGAATAAAGACACAAGAGTGGACCAATGAGATGCTTCATTTTGCGTTCCCATCTTTCGTTCCAGAGGAGATTTCTGACCTCACGGAGCAGCTCGGCGAGAGCGGAAAGGCCCTGCACGAGGTGGAGAAGAGCCGTAAGCAGCTTGAACAAGAAAAACTTGAAATCCAAGCAGCTCTCGAGGAGGCAGAGGTAAATGCTCCGGTTGAAACGGGGTGGCTTAAAGTGAATCCAGCTGACGTGCTTTCCAATCACCAGTCGATAAAGTCCTTTAATTGCGAAGGGTCATTAATGCATTTTCTTAATCTTTTGTTTCTCAAAGGCGTCTCTTGAGCACGAAGAAGGAAAGATTCTTCGTATCCAGCTCGAGCTGAACCAGGTGAAGGCGGACATTGACAGGAAGATCGCCGAGAAGGACGAGGAACTCGACCAGCTCAAGAGGTCGAACCAGAGAACCGTGGAGTCCATGCAGGCCTCGCTGGACGCGGAGACCAAGAGCAGGAACGAGGCGCTCAGGCTGAAGAAGAAGATGGAGGGAGACCTCAACGAGATGGAGATCCAGCTCAACCACGCCAACAGGCAGGCGGCCGAGTCTCAGAAGCACCTGCGCAACGTGCAGGGACAGATCAAGGTAATGCTCCGCGATCGCTACTGCGTGGGTATCCGTGGTCACGCTGTATATACAGCTCTCCTGTGCGTTTATATATAAATAAATACAAGGTTTTTTAAAAATATATATATAGAGGTACGCACACAAGTCCGGTACAACGTGCCGGGGGTGTCAGGGGAGGGGTGACAGAACGACGAGGGGGACGGTGGGGGGGGGAGCTGTCCAGCATTCAGCACAGATCTCGGGATGGGCTAAAAAATACTCGCAGCACACCCAGAGGCCGGGGGGGTGGGGGGGGGGAGTCCTCTCTCTCCGGCGCGTCGTTGTGCCGAGTGGTGTTTGGGCGCGATTGTCTGACGTTTCGCGCTTCTTCTTCGGCAACGGTGAGCTCCCAGCAGGTGGGTGCAAAACGTCAGACGCAATTCCCTAAAAAAAATAAAAAAACGCGGGGAGAGTTGAAACTCATCGACCGTCGATTGTTTCCGCCGCAATCTTAGTCCCCGCCGGCGTGACAGCGCTCCAACGCCACCGCTAAGTCTCGCGCCAACGCCTTTTGAATCCGCCAGGACCTGCAAGTCCACCTCGACGACACCCTACGCAGCAACGACGACCTCAAGGAACAGGTGGCGATGATCGAGCGACGCAACAACCTGCTGCTGGCCGAGGTGGAGGAGATACGCACCGCCCTGGAGCAAACGGAGAGGGCCAGGAAGGTGGCCGAGCAGGAGTTGCTGGGCGCCACCGAGAGGGTGCAGCTGCTGCATTCCCAGGTTCGCTCGTGGACAGGAACCGTAAGGTGGGGGGGTGGGGTGGGGTGGGGGTGCAGAAAGGGAAAAAATCCGCCCCGCGATCGATTTTTCGCACCGCTGCAGGCGGGAAGGGGTTTTCTCCAGGGTGGGATCTCGAGAGGGCACCCTGCTAAGGGGCGATTTTATTTGCCTGCTCTGCCATCCTGGCCGGAGGTGAGGGGGGGGGGAGGAGTACCCCCACCTCACGCGACCTGCCGATCGACTAACCCTGGGTGGTACAGGGTTAGGGGGCTTTTAAGGTCAATTGCTGTGCCAAGGGATTGAACCTGCGACCCCTGCGTGCGCTCACCATTATACCGTGTGTGTATAACATGTTATACCACTGTTCTGTTTGGGCATATATATACAGTCGGCAGGCACGGATTTGTTTGTTAATTATTTATGCGTAAATGTAAAGGCACCCCGTTAGCTTCGTGGTGCAATCTTTAACCTGCGTGACCGTGCCTACTTAAAATCCCCGTGTATAATTGTTTTTTTCTTCTTAACAGAATACCAGCTTGATCAACACAAAGAGGAAGCTTGAGGGAGACATCGTCCAGTTGCAGAACGAGTGCGAGGAAGCCATTCAGGAGAGCCGCAATGCTGATGAGAAAGCAAAGAAGGCCATCACTGATGTAAGACAGCTGTGCTTGTGATCCTCTCCAGTCACTCTTTAATGACACCCACAAACACAACATTATACGTCATTGCGCATCACCGCATGATCGACTGCAAGTTCCACGTAACCCACTAATTTATAACGTCCGAAATTTCCAAACGTACATTTATGTCGTGGCAATTACCTCGAAACGCGAAAAGAGAGATAAAGTTTCCCACACCGCGTGGCCTCTCCGTAAGTCGCGACGTGACGAATTGTCGTCCGATTGGCCAGGCCGCAATGATGGCAGAGGAGCTGAAGAAGGAGCAGGACACGAGCGCCCATCTCGAGAGGATGAAGAAGAACATGGAGCAGACGGTGAAGGATCTGCAGAACAGGCTGGACGAGGCCGAGCAGATCGCGATGAAGGGCGGCAAGAAGCAGATCCAGAAGCTCGAGACCAGGGTGGGTGACCATTGCACCGGACAACGCAAGATTGGTTCGGTGCATTAACCAACCGGGCCCGAAGTTTGAATCCCTTCCGATGCGTGCGTCCGTGCTAACGCAGCGATGTTGTCTCCTCGCGCTGTTAAGGTGCGTGAGCTGGAGTCCGAGCTGGACTCCGAACAGAGACGCATCGCCGAGACGATCAAGGGAGCTCGCAAGTACGAGCGCAGAGTCAAGGAGCTGACTTACCAGGTGACGTGATATATTTCTCGCCAAAAGGCAACGCAGCATTTTTACGAATGGTCCTCGTGTATCAACGAAAAATGTCCAGTCAAACGGGGTTCCATCTTTCCAATGGAACAACTTATATATACGAAATATTCAAATAATTACTGTGTTACAATTATAATGTTGATTATAACTACGGTGGAAAAAACTCGACGGCTGGCTGCTGAATGGGCTTCTTTCCACCCCAACACTAACTCTGTTGCTAGTGGCTGCGGGGCCGTTTCCACCAAAACCAGCTGGGTAACTGGCTACACGGGATTTTCAGTGTAAAAAAATAAACATTTTTATTGACTTGAAACGGGGGAAGAAATTTTGGAAGACAGTAATAGGCAGCGACACACCGAAGAGGTGGGAATAGAAAAGGAACACGGTTCCTTTAAAATTGCTCCAACTTTTAAGTTTGCGCTCCGAGTGTACTTCTTTCTCCAGAATATTCTTCAGATCGTGGAGAAATATTGAAAATAAAATCCCTCACAGTCCATATTATCTTGCCATTGTATTATTACGTAAAAAGGCAGATTCGTTTTAGTGAGTCCGAATCACAGGAGGATTGCGAGAAGAGAGCGACATTTATGATGTAAGTTATTCTGGATGATATTGGTCGCGAAAGCCTACGTGTTAAACTGAGAATGACATTGACAGCTGCAACAGCGGGTTCTCACTCCCAGTAAAGATTCAAACGGATCAATTCAGAGATCTCTGTAAATGGTGAATTGATCAGTGTGACGTTCCCTTGACAGGCCGAGGAAGACAGGAAGAACAACCTGCGACTCCAGGATCTGGTCGACAAGCTGCAGCTCAAAGTGAAGACTTACAAGAGGCAGTCGGAAGAAGCGGTAAGTTATCCGTTTCTCGTGCTGTTCGCCTTGAGTAGGTGCTGTGCGGCCGCAGCCTAAGCGTTGTTGGCGTGCGTTACGTGGGTGACTTCGGCACGGTGAAGGCGGCCCAGCTCTTAAGCGCGTTCGTCGAGGCCGAGCTTCTCGGTTCAAGCTCGGCGGCCACCCTGGTCAATACCGCCACGCCGTCTGCTTCGCACTGGGCGTTACGGATCGCTGAACCCGCGACGTCATTATGAAATGGGTAGGCCACGTGCGCTGGAAATTACCACTCGTGTTCGATGGCTCTGGATTTACCCAACTGGGTTAAAGCCACGTGTCAACATCGTCCCCTGCTGGCAGACCGACGCCGATTTGTCGGGTGGGCGCTGCGTTCACCCTGTGCCCGGGTAGGGACAGCTGCCAGAAGGGGTCCCCTACCGCAGAGCGATGTACCTGCATGGGAAGGCACGGTGCATGTATGTACCGTATGTTGAACTTCTTTCGCACCGTACGTAGCCAAGCGTGCTAATCGGAGGTGCGGGGGAAGGACAAGAAACTAAACACAAAAAGCAGTTCTGAAGAAATACGTTTTTCAATCTCGATTTAAAAGCGCATAACTCCCAGCGGCTTCCCAATACCGGAAGGAAGAGCATTCCAGACGGCCGCAGAAGCGCATCTGAAAGCGCGCGATGCGGTCACCGTCTTTGTTCGATGGTTGGCCAAAAATGCAGTGCATAGTGTAGTGTTTTGTTTGGGGTATAGCAGTGTATCGTGAGGTGGATAATAGAGCATAGCGTCGTGTGCATGGCCTCTGAAAGCGTGCGACGCGGTGAACCTCACGGCGACGATCCGCCGCCGCAGGCTATCCTGATTGGCTTCGCTGTTCCCTCCGTGCCCACAGGAGGAGCAGGCCAACACAAACCTCTCCAAGTACCGCAAGCTGCAGCACGAGCTGGAGGAGGCCGACGAGCGTGCGGACATCGCCGAGTCTCAGGTCAACAAGCTGCGCGCTCGCTCCCGGGACGTGCACCCAGCGAAGGTAACTTAACTCAATCAGAACTTTGATGGGGAGGGGGCTCAGCCCCCTCCATTCCCCCCTGACGCCACAGACCTGGAGATTATGGTCAGATGCCTATACAAACCCTATTCGGACTGTCTTTGAAAATTCTCAAACCTATGCTCTTGTTTTCTCATTAACAGCAGTTGTAATAGCTTTCCGAAATAGTTTTCTTTTGGGGTTAAATCGCGTAAGTATTAATGTGTTGTTAAAACAGCCACCACCCGATTAAGCCAATTAGTAAGGTTTGTCACGTAAACAAATAAAAATTGTAAATGTGTGTGGATTTACTCTTCAACACACCGGTGGTGGGCTGAAGTAGCAAGTAATTGGCCACGTTTTGTTTACGTGACAAACCTTACTAATTGGCTGTGTCGGGTGTTGGCGGGTTAACAACACGTTTATACTTACCTGATCTAACCCAAAAAAACCTTTATGACAAAAAACGCAAATTAGTTACTAGTTCAGCGCACCGGTTGTGTGTTGGAGAGTAAACCCACAACATTTACAATTCGAGCAGCATCATCAGGCGGCATCCAGAGTTGTGGAGAAATCCTCCTGCGATTGCTATGCAATAGCAGAAACGCAGACTCATCATCACTCTGTTGCGTGCCTAAAAGTCCAGCTGCACCAGCTGACGCAATCACTTATTTTGCTTTGGGTGGAAATGTCGAAGCACTTGTCACTGAATATGCAAGGCAGCTGTAAGTCTGACTCATATCCACTTTTGTTCTCTTGCAGGTTGAAGCCGAGTAATGCCAAAGGTACCGAACTACCGTAGAGCAATTTGCCGTACAATACAGCATTTGACTTTACTGCTGCATAGGATCTACACATCTAATGTATGTAAAGTGCATTGAAAAATAAAAGAAATTGATGAAACTGCCTTGGTGTTAAGTGCCTTCTTGTCTCAGTCGTTATTTTTTTAAAGTGACGCATTCACACATTTTTTTTTCCGACTCCACGCTCGCCCGCAGTTGCGTCAATACTCGACACGATATGACTCTTGGAAATAAGCTTATGTCACGTGCAACAAACCGCGTAGCTTGATTTTATCGACATATGCCAGTCACTATTGTATGTTGGGTCTGCATCGTTGTTTTTATTCGAGCTTCTGCAAGTACGAGTGGTCATCTGCAGGTTAACTATTCTGCACTGGGCAGTCTCGAGCACTAGAGGGCGGCAGAGGCTCTCGTTTTGACGCTTGTCACGAGACGAGGCGGGTGAACGTTCACCCTAATAAGTTCATGCCAGTGGTGCGGATGGTGCCGTTCAGATGATGCACATTTTCCCACTTCAGTCAGTCTCCACCAATAACTTAAAAATCACTCCACAGTTATAATTTAACATCCTGTATACCATTGTTATTTTAAGGCAAACAAATAAATCACCAAAACATTATTTACACCTGCAACATGGGACCATTTAGAGACACTTATCAGTCATAATCGTCCACCATCTTATTAAACTTTAAGGGCCAGATAATGGGTGACAGTGGACAGCATATCAGAGACAAAACCAGATCTGTTGGGACCACCCAACTTGTTCCGTAAACTTTTAATTGCCACTGAATTGTGGACAAGAAGGGCGTGTACCCATGCATACTCTGAGTGTGTTGACTTGACACCTCATTTCTCTCGTTTACCCACTCAAACGCACACTTTAATGCGGGTTTGCGAGATATAATCCCAATACCACATCATTCAAATTCCCCCAAACAATGATAGATCCTGTACTTATGATAGGAATGTTAGTAAAGTTTTTGAAGAGGTCAAATGAAACATGTGCAAAATGAATGTATTACAATATGTAATATACCTATGGTTATATGCAATATTTCTATATTTTGACATAAGTGTATCACTTGACACCCTGTACACTTGCAAATGAGATATTCCATCTGAAGGAAGTAACCAAGTACATTGTTTTCATGAATAAAAGGAAAATGTTACAGGTTATTTAGTTTCAAATCTATTTCCCTAATTAAAAATGCTCTGACTATAATTGCTGTGGTGAGGCAGTGGGGCACAGATGCTATTTTATTATTTGACAAACCTCACGAGAGTACAGGATGGTAAATTGCAATCATTTATAGGTCTGGAGCAGCCACAGGAAATACAATTCCAAAGTGCGTATTTTTGGGCGTTTGAAAATGTGCCATCTTGGCCATCAAGACAGATGATTGAGCCAAGTGGGCTGAAGGTTGTTATAAACCTCCTTAGGTTGCACGCAGGTTATGTGGGTGACAGAGTTAAATGATGGCTTTCTGCAGGATTTGTTGGTTGTGGCATTGAGCCGTTCCATGAGCAATTGTACCACCAGATTGCCATCAACTCAGGCCGAGGAGAAATTAGATTTTTGTTTATTATCCAAGCACACGTTCCAATGTTTTCCATCTATTTTTATTGAGCTTTCGGTCACGGTGAAATTTCATATTTTCAAAACGTTTGTTCAGTGTTTTATTTTATAGTCACGTGTTTGTTTTTAATAAAATACCGCTCCAGACTCCATATGGCACGACACACAGTGTTAATATCAACTCTGAAATATTTCAAACCCATTTATTAAAATTTTGTTACAACTTATATTCGTTTAATGTGCCTTGCTTTTTTACATGCTTGTAATAGACTTAACGTCTTTGTTTTATAACCATATATATAAACGTAAGTACAATAAAGGTAGTTTATGTACGATGTGCACGTACAACCAGTTTGTTAACCCACTGCTGGGTGAAGGCCCTAAACACGTTTTTAAGGGTTATGGTAAATATTTGGCCATACTTCACCACGCTGGTCAGTGCGGGGTGAAGGTGGGGGGAAATAGACTTACAGAGCTACCATGGCTTTTGTTGCACTGCCCTCTGCTGTCTACAACGTAGCTCCACAGCTGTTACAACGTCCACATAACGCGCGTCAACATGTTACATAAGAGAACACTGATGCAAACAATTAAGTTCATCATTCCATTGTGTTTACCTTGGAGAAGACATTCGAAATTGTATTTATGCACGCATAGTGGGTGCCACATGAGGTCACAATGATTTCAGATCATTTTACTGTTTATATATCATACCTTTGTGCATTTTCACATTTTTATCAAGATTTGTAACTCATGCAGCAAATACTAGTTACACAATACATGGATTTAAATGCGAAAACTAAATTTCGATTTAAAGCTTTCGTGACTGCAAGGATTAATCTTCTTTGGTTCTTTCGTGACTTTACCGAAAGAACCAAAGAAGGCGAAAACTAAAGTTTAACATAACCACTGTCCGCGAAGGTTGATATTATTATGCAAAACAAATGCGAATATATTTAAATTCGAAAACATTGAATATATCTGCGCTGCTTCCACACTTTTCATGACATTTTTAAAAAGGTGATAAAAAACACATTTGAACAAATTTATGACACACTTGCATATAAAAAGCAACAACTCTAAACATAATTCAAGTTTATAGCTTTCAAAGGCAGCAGACAACCTACCATCACGGAGCGCCCTTAAGTTGTTGCAGTCCAGGGAAGAGTGGCTCGTGAAGGTGCACTGCGTTTATTGGAATGGCAATGTGCAGTAATTTGAGCCTTTCGCTTACATAAGACATTTTAAACAAAGTTGCTGTGAATGGCGTTAAGTAATACTGTAGGCTGATTATGAACCAGCTGCTTCTCGCATCAGTCACCCAAGAGTTGATGACTATGAAGGAATGCTTAATTTTGGCTGTCACAGCAGGATCAGTGGCTAGCCCCATGTATGTACGTGGAACAAATATAGAGTTCGCCGTCTTGACGGTGCGTATTTGATTTCACGCTAAAAATGTAAAACCCCCACCACCACCACCACCACCATCCCACTCCTGAAGGTCAAGCCGTGCTCAGAGAAAGGTCGTTTGGAAATGAGCGTCTGCAAGCGGGTCAGCTAAATTACGCACGCTCAAGTCGGTTTAAAACGTTAAGAAAATCTAACAACAACAACAGCAGCACACGGGTTTTAATTAAGCGGTCCCACTGTGCGTCTGTTTTGTGAAGGATTTTGGTTTCCTTGCACGACATTGTTGAACGAACATCTTGGCATGCTTAAAGTAGTGATCGGTCAGGCAAGCTTGCTGGCTTTCTTGCCAGCCGCACAGAGGCTCTTTCTAAACTTAATTTTGTGTTAACAGATCTACGGAAACAGTTTTTTTTTTTAAATAAAGTGTTTTATAGCTATATCCAGAATCATATGGACATGATACCTGATGTACAGCTTTTTTTTTTAAAGAAGACATGAGAACATTCAATTAAAACAACTTCATATCTTAAAAAGCAAGCACATGCAACACGATGCAATCCTAAATATATCTCAAAAGAGATTACATTATAGCACGTGTGAGTTAGTAGTCACGCGTGCATAGTTAATTAACTCTGAAACATTCACAGCTGTTTTTTTATGGAGAACGGCATGTCGATGGCCTCCCCCGTGTGTGATGGTCTCTGGTTGTGTGTGCGTGTTGTCGGCATGTCGATGGCCTCCCCTGTGTGTGATGGCCTCTGGTTGTGTTTGCGTGTCGTCGGCATCTCCATAGCCTCTCCTGTGTGCAAACACTTTGGCGGAACTAAGAAGGCTACCACAGCGCCTCTCCGCAGCTCTTTCTAAATATCACCCCCGAGAATTGTAGCCGTTGCTTTCATCTTCTGTGGTTACGAGCTCCCACGTCCATCAGCACACGTGTTTCCCCTCCGGGCCCATAAGCCACCACGCGGCTGTCTTGCTATAATCCTTGGTTCACGCGAAGGCAGCACGATTCACATTTTCTCATTTTTCATGTAAGCATATAAGCACCTAATCAAAGACACGTAAAATTATGCAATAGAAGATCAGTTGGAGCGTATTTCCTATGTGCGATCATGTTTTGCTGCTCAAGATTAATCTATCTTTGGAAATTGAATTGTATGATTGGAAAGTGAAGGACCAATTTTCCAAGTGAATTACCGATGAATTAACGCCTTCGTTAATTAGTTTAGCTATTTGACGTGTAAACAAAAATTACCATTATAAAAGTAGACCGATACATTTGTGGGTAAACGCCGTGGTGAACTCCAGCCAGAACTCCAGCCAGTGCAGTGTACGTATCTGGCTTCATTCATTTTCTTTCCTAGAAAAATGTTTTCGAATCAATGAATAAATTGTAGTCATACGCATAACCATCTTTGTAAAAGTCAATATTTGGAATTGTAAGTTAACTGCATGCAATGCCAATATTATGATATTGTATGCATCGAGAAAGTGTTTGTTTTGATGATGATAAAAATGCGTTCTCTATATATGTCTTTAGATACAATTTTTTTTAAGCTACACCAAAATGCGTTTGAGTCTGAAACAACATTATTGTTGTTGTTGTTGTTTTCTGTTTGCCGTAAACGTTCAGACAGAGTTGTTTGCAAACTGTGAGGGATCGCCAGCCAAACATGGGTGACCTGCACGAGTTTGGGGAAGCCGCTCCATTTCTGAGGAAGTCTGACAAGGAACGGCTGGAAGCTCAGCACCGTACCTTTGACACCAAGAAGGAAATGTACGTGGCCGACGTCAAGGACATGTACGTCAAGGCCACGGTCAAGAGCAGTGACGGTGGCAAAGTCACCGTTGAGACTGAAGATGGCCGGGTACATACCATGTGTGTGTCCAGTTCTCCACACCGTGTCAACCCACACGGTCCACCCCGTTTTCGTGTACGGAGAAATTGAGTTTACAGGTCCATACGGCGTACAGCCGTTTGAAGACGGGCAAAAAAAAAACATTTTTGTGTGTATTTGTTTGTGTTTCTCCCTTGTGATGGGACTTTGTAGGATGAACGTTGAGATTTATAATGGGCACGGGGTGACCAATAAGGTCTGAATTGGTCTATAATAAAGTAGGCACTAATAAGGGCTTGACAGGTTTGTTATACACTACTATACACTACACTGTACACTACTATACACTACACTATACACTACTATACACTACACTATACACTACTATACACTACACTATACACTACACTATACACTACTATACACTACACTATACATTACTATATACTACACTATGCACTACTATACACTACACTATACACGACATTACTATACACTACTATACACTACACTATACACTACTATACACTACACTATACACTACTATACACTACACAATACACTACTATACACTACACTATAGTGTTGGGTGAACATCGAGATTTATAAGGGCACGGGGTGACCAATACGGTCTGAATTGGTCTGTAATAAGTAGGGCACTAATGAGGGATTGACAGGGATGGGTCTCTGTTGGACACACCTGATGTGTGTGTAATATGACATATGACACTTTACAGGGTTTTCTCGTGGTTGAGCCGTTGTAGTTTCTTCAGTGTGTGCCTTTGTGCTGTTGCAAACAAGACACACACGCAAATAAAATTGTGTAAAAAGCACACAGCCATCGTGTGCATGCCAAAAAGCGTCAACGTTTCCTGAAGAAATGCATTGTGGTACACTTGTCTGAAATGATCAAAATACATTTGAGGAAATTGATGGCAATCTCAAACAAGCGGACCACAATGTCCTTCAGGAAATGCTGATGGTTTGTTGTATATGCATATTGCATGTGTGCTTTTATATATTTTTTATCCATAATATAGGATTATTTTGTGTTAGATGTGTCGTTAAACCCGCCACCACCCGACACAGCCAACTAGTAAGGGTTGTCACGTAAACAGAACGTGGCCAATTCGTCACTAGTACAGCACACCGGTGTGTTGGAGAGCCAAGCCACAACATTTATAATCTGAGTACGACGTTTTTTCTATGCCTAGTTTATATATTTGTATGTCTAGTTTATAGATTTGTATGCATAATTTGAAACGCAGTTTCCAGCCTGCACTATTAAAACAAAATAAATAAGACATGTTTCTGTCTTTTTATAATCAATTACGCATTTGATGAATGTTCGATGTTACACTTTGCGTGCTGGGAAAATTCAGTTCCTCAAGAAGCTCCCAGCATGCTGAGTGAAACGTCGGACATCGTGCAGAACAACACGTGGTACAACGTGAAAAAAAAACATCGGAGAGAAATGTTTAATATTGATTGTTAAAGGTACTGTAGTTGACAAGTAGAAAAAAAATCTATCTGTTTTGATCATCATTGTGTCTGGTAACTGGTAGTGGGGTGTGCCCTGCTTTTCCATCAGCTTTCACATTATACAGGAACTCCGTGCAAGGCAATTGACTTTGTTTACTGATTATGGGGATCATATATGTTAAAGTATTTTGCATGAGACGTGAAGCTATGTATGGATTTTGGCTGATGCGTCCCTATGAGTGACACCAGTCAAGCTCTGGGCTGTCACGTAAGGGAGACCCAAATAACAATAAATTTGTGAACATAGATCTGACTATTATTGCGCCAAATGTAATCGTTCTAGCCCTTTGTATAAATGTTATTCGCAATCGTCTATATGCATATGATAACGTTTTTTTTCTTTGTGTGCTATATTTCATGAAAAAAAATAAAGCTCATAATTGCTTATTAATGTTAAACGTGTGCATAACGTTTGGTGTTGATGCATTGCAGATGTTTCGAGTGTTCTATTGCTCTCATTTGTGTTGTTATCGCATGGCCTGTCAAACTCTGCCCAAAGACCGTCACAGTGAAAGCAGAGGATGTACACCAAATGAACCCTCCCAAGTTCGATAAAATCGAGGACATGGCGATGCTGACGTTTCTGAATGAAGCGGCTGTTCTCTACAACCTCAAGGAAAGATACGCTGCCTGGATGATCTACGTACGTTCTACGACCAACGCGTGCATATTGTTGGCACGGTTGTAACATCAGCGTTTGTAAAAGTTCTAACTTAAGCATTGGTAAATGAATGACAATTATTAAAGTGGCAAAAGGAAAACAAATATCTAAACAATTGGAATGGCTTAATGCACGAATGAGATACTTTAACCTAAACAAAGTTACATAATTCCAGCTAAGTATATTAACCGTGGCTCAGCACCGTGGATACATTATTAAGATGTCAACGTGATACGTGTCAGAACGTCGTGGTCTCGTCTGAAGCGTTTTAATTGGAAAACATTACTCACTACAATTAGCCTCCATAGTCGTTTGGAATGAGCGAGGTTTTGTGATTGCTCTCTGCACTCAACGTGACATTGATAGACTCTGAACTGTCACTCTCTGACCACGAAACGTTGCAATCCCCAGACCTACTCTGGGCTCTTCTGCGTCACTGTGAACCCATACAAATGGCTGCCGGTGTACAATAAGGAGGTCGTGGCTGGATACAGAGGGAAGAAGCGTCAGGAGGCACCCCCTCATATTTATTCCATCTCTGACAACGCCTATCAGTCCATGCTGACAGGTGCGTTGTACACGATTTTCATTTATGCACAGCACGACATATATCACTTTTGGAGAATACGAACAACAAAGCAAGCAGACTTCCCGCCTGTTTGCCGAATCTGTCCCTCCACATAAACAACATGAGCATTATCGTTTAGACGTAACGTCAGCCACACGGCCTTCTGGGAGTGTATCATCTAAGTGACATTTGTTCAACACATGCAAACTCTCGATCGGTTTCAGCATTCAGTGTCTCGTCAGCAGGCTTGGTTGAAACCAATGCTGGTGAACTGCCGGATGTTTATAGATAGGCAAGGACCCTCTGTGTTAGATATAGGTCCCAGTTCAACGTTCAACCATGTCATACTTAACACAAATAGCAATTAGCATGTTGTGGAAACAGCAACAAAATAATAAAGTCGACAATTGGGGCGATGAAAGGAGGCATTTCGTCTACTTATTTACATGCTTTATTTAATTTAAACAGTTGCCGTAACATTGCAGAGCATTCTTTATTGTCAGTTACGTGCTGGTACTGGATTATTGAAATTCATGCAGAAATATATAATTACTGGAGTGAATATGTGACAATTTAATGAGTAGAAAATATTTGAAGGGTTAATATTTTTTTTACAAACACGTGAAGACTTGCATGGACTTTAGCTGCGCATTGCAAACATTTGTTTTGGCACATCCGGTGTCTGTCCGATAACGCCGCATAATTTTTGCGTTTTTCTTGTGACGCTTTAACCAACGCTTTTTTCATATCCCCGTCGACAGACAGAGAAAACCAGTCGGTTCTGATCACGTGAGTAAACGTCGCGCGCTTCTGTGGTGTGCAACAATTGTATCATCCGTGTGAAGAAGTAAAAAAATGCTTCTCGCAACGTATTGAATCAAAGTGTGAGAAAGTGAGTTCGGGGGGGGGGGGGGGAGTGGTGTTGCGGGAATGGCAACCGCGCCGAGACGCACACAGCCCAGAGTAAGGGACCCCAGGCACTGGGCCACAAGGAGAGGAGGACATTCGATGTAGGGGACCCTGATTTGATTACTTTGGCACCAGGGCCCATGCCATCCACGTGGACGCCACTGGTGACGGTATTGTTGTGCCTCCTGTGTTTTGATCGGTTAAAGGTTTGGCAAAGACGCAGGGCTGCATCGGCTTGCTCACGCCACTGCTAACAGAAAGGGCCTCCACTGAAGGGAGCCTTAGACGAACCTCACTGTGTTGTGTCACAAAAGTAAAAATTTAGAATATGTACTGTGAATGTTTAACCGCTACCAATGCGATATATTTGTATTGAATGTGCTTATACCGTGTTGGATGGCACCGCACGTGCCACATTGCCCATCGCGACGCCTTGATAATTATTCGACATTCCCACCGTGCCTCTGACGTCCTCAGCGGAGAATCCGGTGCGGGGAAGACCGTCAACACGAAGAGAGTCATCCAGTACTTCGCAACAATCGCGGCGCTGGGCGACGCCACCAAGAAGGAGGCCTCGCAGTCTCAGATGAAGGCACGCCTGACCCGCAGTCACCGTCGCGCGCCGAGCGCCTCGATACGTCCGGCGCCACGGCATTTGTCGGCACGTCGCATGTCTAACTGCAGAGGGTTGTGCGGTGTTTGTTTTCAATGCTGCAGGGCACCCTAGAGGATCAAATTGTCCAGGCCAACCCTCTCATGGAAGCGTTCGGCAATGCCAAGACCGTCAGGAACGACAACTCCTCGCGTTTTGTGAGTATGCTTGCGTGTAGGCATGTTGCACCTCTTTTGCAGCGTACGTAGCCAACCGTGCTAATCGGAGAAACGGGTTTTCAATCTCGACGATTTTAAAGTGCATTGCTCCAGTGGCTTCCTAATATCGGAAGGAGAGCGTTCCAGACGGAAACTTAGTTGTAATATTTCCCGGGTGGTTGCTGCATAATGACTTCTGCTGTAATGTCGAGCCCTCTGTCAGTCAATCCGCTGCTGCCGGATGAAGGCCTCCCCCCACAACCGACAAGGTGCGGGTTCATACCTCACCACATTGGTCGGGTCCCGGTTGGTGAGAGGGTTGTTGGGCAAGGGGGGCGGGGAGGGGGTGGATGAGCGTGGGGGTCAAGACGTCCCCTGCCACTGATGTTGATCGTGGCCGGGAATAGAACTCAAGTTTTATGGATTAAGCATTCCGCAGTGCCCAGCTACTCTGTCACCCCCCCCCCCAACTCCCCACGCCAGTTGCTGTTTCGTGTTGGTGAATTGCCTGCCCGTGACGAATCTCCCAATGTATATTTGTTCATTATTATAATGAATCACGGTTGTTTTTTTATCCAGGGAAAATTCATCCGAATCCACTTTGGAGCCTCCGGAAAGCTGGCTTCTTGCGACATAGAAACCTGTGAGCACAAGCGTTTGCTTTTGTCACGACGTTGATTTGGTCGAGTCACAACACCGCCGCGTGGAGTTTTTTGTTGTTGTTGCGTGTGAGTGGCGGCGTCGTTGGCGTTTAACGATTTAATCTGCCAAACGAGCAATGTGTCCTTGCAGATCTGCTGGAGAAATCCCGTGTCACCTTCCAGCTTCCCACCGAAAGGAACTACCACATCTTCTTTCAAATAATCTCTCAGCAGAAGCCGGAGCTCATCGGTGGGTTTTTTTTTTAAATGGGCCAGTCGAAATGTCACGGGGCCGGATGTTGCTTCTCACGTTCATTTGACAGATGAAGGTGTTTAGGTTCTCATGGCTCTCCCCTGTTGCCGACATTTCTGTCCATCTGGAAACTGGCTCAGTCTTGTTGTTGTTGAATGTCCAAATGTTGTGTTTGTCTTCCTCTCCCCACTGAATGCACCCCCCACCCCCCCGTGTACAGATAAACTTTCCACCTCCCTTCTGTCCACTTCTACCATCAATTTAATTTATTACATTTAATTAATTGAATGTTTTTGCGCAATCATCAAGTGACTTTGAATGCAAGTGTAACAGTATTTGGATGCTTCGGAAGCTCCAAATTGTTATTATTCCTAGTGTATCTGTAGTTTAATGCCTATCGTGTGTTTGTTTGTTTTATAGACATGCTGTTAATCACTACAAACCCCTATGACTATGTATTCATTAGTCAGGGTGAAATCACCGTGGCATCTATTGATGACAAAGAAGAGCTCATGGCAACTGATGTAAGCAGAAACAAGAATCAGCAAACGTGTCTTCATTACTTAACGTGCAGGCTGTTCACATATCTGACTGTTACATATCTGACTGTCACATATCCACCTTGACCAATTGACCATCCACACCCAGTGCAGTGTTTGTGTGCGGTGGAAATACCGGTTCCTTCCCATCACACCTGTCAACCCCTTATCAGTGCCTACCTTATTACTCCAGACCAATTAACTCATTGGTCACCCCGTGCACTCTCAACGTTCATCCTACAAAGTCCCATCACAAGGGAGAAACGCAAATAAATCGGCAACATTTTTGCCCGTATTGAAACGGCTGTACACCGCGTGGACCTGCACACTGTACAAGAATACGGGTTAAACCGTATGGGTTTGCAGTTATTTCCCATGGACATTCAGACATCTGACTTGTTCTGACTTATATTCTTGGTTCTTGCGGTAAAGTCAC
This sequence comes from Petromyzon marinus, assembly GCF_048934315.1. NCBI lineage: Eukaryota > Metazoa > Chordata > Hyperoartia > Petromyzontiformes > Petromyzontidae > Petromyzon > Petromyzon marinus. Next base: position 2,478,150 of record NC_133692.1, on the reverse strand, counting down.
GTACAGTAGAAGGGTAACAATAACATAATAAAATATAAAACAATAAAATTCTCACGACGTTTCGACTGCAACACAAGCAATCATCATCAGGTGTGAAAACCACGGAAAAGTTTATTTTTCTTGCTGTGGTTTTCACACCTGATGATGATTGCTTGTGTTGCAGTCGAAACGTCGTGATAATTTTATTGGTTTATATTTTATTATTTTATTGTTTCCATTCTACGTGACTTTTCCGAACGAACCAAGAATATAAATCCCTGCAGTCACGAAAGCTTTAAATCAAAATTTGTTCCGACTTGTTCGCATACAATCATGCGCCCTTCATCTCGCGTACATTCACTTTATTCCAAAGCACGGGTAATTAGCTTTCCACGCACAATGAAACCTTCTTGCCAGTATCAAAGCATGACAAAATAAGAATAGGTTTTAGCCTTTCTGGCAATAAACCTATTATTTTTCCACGTTCAAAGCAGTTTGCGCTCAATTTTTTTTGGTCCGGCAACCCATCCGCGTATGGTACAACCGTTATCTTCCAAAGGTGCATTCGCACCTTCCTACTCCTTCACAAACAGTATCCGTCCATCCGTAAATCGCCGAGCTGGCGGGGGACATCTGTGGCGTACCGCCACAGGAGCCCCGTCGCTTGGGCCCATCAAACGCCGCGCGTGCAGAGCGCCGCTGTTGTCACGGCTGGGTTTGCTACCCCGCGTCAATCCACCTGCGTGCCATTGTACGGACAGAGCGCCATCGACATCCTGGGCTTCACCAACGATGAGAAATTGAGCATCTACAAGCTGACCGGCTCCATCATGCACTACGGCAACATGAAGTTCAAGCAGAAACAGCGGGAGGAGCAGGCGGAGCCCGACGGTGTGGAGGGTACGTGCTTGTGCGCGTGTTTGCGTGTGGAAGCTGAACTTCTTTCGCACCGTACGTGGCCAACCGTGCTAATCGGAGGTGCGGGAGGGGAAGGACAACAAACTGAGCACAAAACAAATGAGTTTAAAACATACAAAGAATAGTCATACTGCAGCACTTCTCTTACCACAAATACAATACAAAGTGGCTACCACTTGGTTGCTTAAACGGTTTTATTTTTCGATTTAAAGATTTTTACATTTAACATTAAACAGTTTTACATTTAACATTTTTGACAATTTTTCTGAGTCTTCAATCTAGATTTAGAAGTGCATAGACACACTGTATAAGACACACAGATCTCGGTGGCATTCATTGTCCATGCCCGACTGATTTCTGCATGGGGTTAAACGTTACCATCTTCAACATTGACTCATTAAAACCTGAGCATTTCACCAGATCAACATTTGAGAGCTGTGGTTTTCCCCAGTAGAATTAGGGCCATCACTGAGGATGTTAACTTCATCGTTATCGACCATGGCCAACCCACTGCTGGATGAAGCCGCCGTGAATCTACAAAGCAACAATCCACGAAACAACCCACGAGCGAGCTGATGCCATTGCTCCATCTGTTCACTGATGGCCTTCGCGGATGTGTTCTACTGCTTGGCTGTCCATCTTTCCTTGTAGCGATGTGTCTTTCTCAAGCCCACTGACTTTTTCTGAACAATTTGGATGATGTTATTAACCCGCGTATGTTCTCTTATCCTTGTGTGTTCTCTTAACTGGCTCTCAGTGTGATTCCAAGCAAGTATCTCTCCACGCTTCTTATGGCCATAATAATTAAAATTACAGTGTTTGAGAAAAATTCAACCCCACCGCCCCCCCCCCCCGCCACATAAAAGGGAGTAAGCGACGTGTACGTGTGTTTTATTCCACCGACAGACGCGGACAAGGCTTGCTATTTGATGGGAATCAATTCTGCTGACCTCCTCAAAGCCCTCTGCTACCCAAGGGTCAAAGTGGGAAACGAGGTTGTCACCAAAGGCCAGACAGTCCAACAGGTGGGAAATTAAAGCAACGTTGCAGGCACTTACAACAGGCACGTTTTGGTTGATGTTTGAAGTGGCGTTTGAACCGTTTTTTGATTAATTATGCCGACTTAAATCTCTCTCGCAGGTTTACAATAACATTGGTGCTCTGGCAAAAACTATTTTCGAGAAACTCTTCCTGTGGATGGTCATTCGCATTAACCAGTCGCTGGACACAAAGAAGGCGAGGCAACATTTCATTGGCGTGCTGGACATTGCTGGCTTTGAAATATTTGATGTAAGTACCGGTGTCATTGTTGTCTTTCGGTCATTAGCATCATAATAATAGTAGTTAACACTTATTTGTTAAATCCATACTGCATTCCAAGACACTATTTTTTCCAGGAAGCTCTTCCGTTTATCACATGTGAAAAAAGAGCTTCATTGCTCAGAGGATTTCTCCAGGATCAACAGAGATTCTGAGATGAAACATTTCTGTATATACGTGAAATTCTGTTTATTTATATATCTGTATTTATTTTAACCAGTTAAGGCTCATTGAGCTATGTAGATAATTTTCAGAAGCGACTCGGCCCCAAATGATGGCTCAACAAAGTGACTTATAACGTGGACATTTATAGCAGCCGCATGCTCTAAACGCACGTTTATTCTAAATGTGGAGGGGAACGACTTGAGGACCCGGAGAAAAATCCACGTGACCACGGTGAAAACATGCAAACTCCAAATATACAACAGGCGTCAGGGTCGGGATCCAACCCACGACCTCCTGTATACAAGGCTAGGTAGTTAACATCTCGCCACCGTGGTACGATGTTATCCAGCTATGATTCTTATGTATCAGCTATGGTAAACAGGCGTGAGTATTTTAAATTATGTATTTTTGCAAGAGATACTCGATAATTACTGATTTTTTAAAAAATATTCATGCGCTTTACATAAGTACATTCTCAATAGTTTTTTTTTATGCATTTTCAGTATAATACCTTCGAGCAACTTTGCATCAATTTCACAAACGAAAGGCTGCAGCAGTTCTTCAACCACCACATGTTCGTGCAAGAGCAGGAAGAGTACAAGAAGGAGGGCATCGACTGGGTCTTCATCGACTTCGGCATGGACCTGCAGGCCTGCATCGACCTCATCGAGAAGGTTTCGTTCGCACACAACGCCGCCCACCGCAACTCGGAGCGCGAGCGACTTGCCCCGGATGTATCTACTGCGGCGGTCTTGGGCATTGTGTCCATTCTGCAGTGTACGCCGCAGCCCGTCGATCAGCAGGTCAAACGACGATGACGATCGCCATCGTCGTTATCATCCTTATCAGGCATGTTCTGTTTACGTGACAAACCTCACTAATTGGCTGTGTTGGGTGGTGGCGGGTTTAATGACACATTTATATTTACGCGATCAAACCCGAAAACCTCTTGTGGATTTTACGGATTGTTGAGTTTTTTTATTTAAGCAGACGATGATGATTATGATAATCATGATTATGATAATCATCATCATCATCATCGTGATCAGCCTTGGTCAATTCTCTGTTGCATGAAGACCTCCCCCAAGCTGTGTCCATCTCTCGTCATCCTGCGACACAGCGATCCACCTGGCATCGGCCGATCTCTTCACTTCCATGCCCTCCCGCGGTGGATGTCCTCTCAGATGAGATTCCCACACTTGGCTGCCACTCCATCCCTTCGAGCGACGTGTCCTGCCCATACCCACTTTGTTAACAGTTTCAGGAGGTGTGGAGGAATAGGTCAAAATGTCATCTAGAGGAGCCCACGAGAGCTCCGTCGAGTGGAGGCCCTTCCGTCGGCATTGATGCGAGAAAGCAATTGCAGGGGCTGCGCCTTTACCGTCTACTCTGCATTGCATTAGCCATTGCAGACCCATGGTCTCCACTGTTGAGCCTGTCAATTTCCATGCCCACTGCGTGAAACGCAGCAACGTGTGACGTGCACTTAAAATGCTCATCGTATTGTTTCAGCCCATGGGCATAATGTCCATCCTCGAGGAGCAGTGCATGTTCCCCAAGTCGAACGACAGCACCTTCAAGGAGAAGCTGTACGACCAGCACCTCGGCAAATCCAGCTTCTTCCAGAAGCCCAAGCCGTCGAAGGGGAAACACGAGGCTCACTTCACCCTCGGTCACTACGCCGGCAACGTGGACTACAACATCTCTGGCTGGCTGGAGAAGAACAAGGATCCACTGAACGACTCTGTGGTGCAAATCTACCAGAAGGCCAGCCTCAAAGTGCTCGGCGCTCTCTTTGCCAACTTTGCAAGCGCCGATGCCGGTAGGCAGCGACGATTCTAATACTATACCGAATATTCATTAGTTTTATTTATATTACATGCCGCGTGTGTGTGTGTGTGTATAGATCTATTGTGGGGAGCGGTAGTGTAACGGTCAGTACACTCTACGAACCCGGCGACATGAGTTAGATTCCCGCTTACGGCCAGCATCGGTGACGAATATCTGTAACCGGTCCTGGGCCTGACCTAGGTCCACTCAGCCTCAAATGAGTACCTGGTGCGGTATGTAGATGTCGCCACTAGGGAGACAAAGGCGGTCGGGCGTGGTGGTGGCCACCCACCCCCTCGTGTGGCGTGCCGGCCTTCATAGGTGCTCACTAACAGCACTTGCCCCTACAGTCTGTTAAGGCTATAGGGGGGACCTTTGTCTTCATCTTTATATACATCTATTATGTTACGTAAGATAAAGCATTCGATATAGCTTTATTTTAAAATAATCATAAATTAAACCATGCACAGCCCTTTGACCATCCAAGTGAGAAAAAATTAAATTAATTTACATTCTCAAGCAAAACCTGTTCAGATAATAATCGCTTATTATATTATAGGCATGTGTCAAGCCGTTGCTGGGTAAAGGCGACTGGATAATTAGCCACGCTTGGCACTCAAACTCACCGAGCACAGTGCAGTCAGCACGGTGCCAGCGCTCCACCCGACAGTCACTGATTTAATCTGAATGCACGTCCAGCCATAACCTCTCAGTTGTCATGTATTGACAGATGCCGGAGGTGCAAAGAAGGCAAAGAAAAAGGGATCCTCGTTTCAAACTGTGTCTGCTTTGCACAGGGTACGTTGGTGCACTTGACGTGGCTGTTTTTAATATTTGCGCGGAAAGGGGGGTGTTATACTCGCAACGAACGCGTTTCTTTCCTGTAGGAAAATCTGAACAAATTGATGACAAATTTGAAGACAACCCATCCTCATTTCGTCCGCTGCCTCATTCCCAATGAGACAAAGACCCCAGGTGCGTCCGTGTGTCGCTCGTGAACGTTCGCACCGAGAGCACCGCACTCGCGCGTTTTAAAAGATTAGTTTAACACGTGAGATTAGTTTTAAGTTTAGTTTAACACGTGGTATTATCCATAGTCGAGGTTTTCGGGTTAGATCGTGTAAATATAAATGTGTCGTTAAACCCGCCACCACCCGACACAGACAATTGGTAAGGTTTGTCACGTAAACAGAAAATGTCATCTCAAATGCCAATTCAATTAAGAACAAAACAGGAGGATTTATCCACGAATCTGGCTGTCGCCTGATGAAGCTAGTTGTAATTACTGGCAAAACGTCGTACTCAGATTGTAAATGTTGTGGCTTGGCACTCCAACACACCGGTGTAGTGCTGTACTAGTGACGAATTGGCCACGTTTTGTTTACGTGACAACCTTTACAAGTTGGCTGTGTCGGGTGGTGGCCGGTTTAACGACACATTTATATATTTACATGATCTAACCCCAAAAAAAACCTAAATTATGGATTTTAAAGATTGTTTCATTTTAGATTTAAGCAGATGGCGATGATGACGATGATGATGATCGTCATCGTCGTTATCAGCCTTGGTCAATCCTCTGCTGCATGAAGACCTCCCCCAAGCTGTGGCCATCTCTGCGACGCAGCGATCCGCCTGGCACAGCCGATCGCTTCGCTTCCATGCCCTCTCTCGGTGGAAGTCCTCTCAGATGAGGTTCCCACACTTGGCTGCCACTCCATTGACCGTCTGTCATCATCCCTTCGAGCGACGGGTTCTGCCCATACCCACTTTGTTAACAGTCTGAGTGATCTTATAATCTGTGTAACGTTCCCTAACCCAAGTGTTCATTTTTCGACCTCGCATTGCAATCCCAAGTGTGTTTATTTTTGTGCTTTTTCAGTTTAAGCTCAATTTTATTTTGTCTATTAATGGCCATGTTTCTGACACGTGTGGTCACAGCAGGTCGTGTGGGCTTAGCGTTCCCTCTCTTAGGGACTCCAGTCACGTGAGGTTTTTGGACTGATTAATCGTTGCCCTCGAAACATCTCAAATGCCAATTGGGACCCCCCCCTCATCATTTCATTAGTCCTACAATTGAAGGGCTTCTGAAATGTAAACACCATTGCTCATCGATGCCCCTCACTCGCTCTAGGGGTCATGGACAACAACCTCGTGATGCACCAGCTGCGTTGTAACGGCGTGCTGGAGGGCATCAGGATCTGCAGGAAGGGCTTCCCCAACAGGATTCTCTACGGTGACTTCAAGCAGCGGTGAGCGCAGACAGACGTGGGCGCGCGTGTCTTGAGCGCAGCGTGAATTTAAGTCGCGGGCTTTCGCGACCACTATTGCGACGCGTATTTGATTGATGGGTGAGATAGTGCAAGTTAAACGTGCGCCATAGGGCCACGTGGAGGAGGGTTGACTTTGCTTCAAACTACCGCAATTACTTTTGATGTTCAATTCTGCATAAATGCCAACACATCCATCATTAATTATGACAGTCAATTGTTCAGTTTTTACTCTGAGTTAGTTTTTTTTTATAGATATCTAACTACCATTCTTTAAAAACAGATTAAGGCTGAATGTTTCTTACCCGCATAAACAAATAAATATAAAATCAGTCAAATCAAATTATCTCTAACGATCATCAAAATGCCAAGTCAACCGATGTGATGAACATTCTCTGACCACATACATAATAGAAATTCTGCCATTGTTCATGTGCAGGTATCGCATCCTTAATCCAAGTGCCATGCCAGATGGGCAGTTCATTGACAACAAGACTGGATGCGAGAAACTCATGGATTCTCTGCAACTTGACAAACTCCAGTACAAGTTCGGGCACACAAAGGTAATTTCCAAAATGCACAAATACATTTTAAATCATGTACGTAGATCCAATACACGCTGCATACTCCCTCCTCTTCAAAGGCATCTGGGCAGCATGGAAGAGTCATCTTGTTTCCGGGGTTATTTTGTATGTACGTACGTTGAACTTCTTTCGCTCCGTACGTAGCCAACCGTGCTGATCGGACGTGCAGGGGGGAGGGGAGAGGGATCATAGAGAGAAGGGGGAGAGATCATAGAGAGAAGGGAGAGGGATCATGGAGAGAAGGGGGAGGGATCATAGAGAGAAGGGAGAGAGATCATAGAGAGAAGGGAGAGAGATCATGGAGAGAAGGGAGAGAGATCATAGAGAGAAGGGAGAGGGATCATAGAGAGAAGGGAGAGGGATCATAGAGAGAAGGGGGAGGGATCATAGAGAGAAGGGGGAGGGATCATAGAGAGAAGGGGGAGGGATCATAGACTGAAGGGGGAGGGATCATAGAGAGAAGGGGGAGGGATCATAGAGAGAAGGGAGAGGGATCATAGAGAGAATGGAGAGAGATCATAGAGAGAAGGGGGAGGGATCATGGAGAGAAGGGGGAGGGATCATAGAGAGAAGGGAGAGGGATCATAGAGAGAAGGGAGAGGGATCATAGAGAGAAGGGGGAGGGATCATAGAGAGAAGGGGGAGGGATCATAGAGAGAAGGGGGAGGGATCATAGAGAGAAGGGAGAAGGATCATAGAGAGAAGGGGGAGGGATCATATAGAGAAGGGAGAGGGATCATGGAGAGAAGGGAGAGAGATCATGGAGAGAAGGGCGACGGACCCCAACATCTTCAGGGGCTGGTCAACATGGTAGTCGGCTACGCCAAGCTCGCCATAAACAGAGCGAGGAAGGTGGCCCTGGAGGGGCAACGTCCAGCCAGCAGCCTGGGCATCTTCCGTGCTCTGGTCGGAGCCAGGGTGTGGCCGGGGTTCCGCCGTGCGCGGCTGACCCACGCCGTGCCGGCCTTCAAGGAGCAGTGGGCGCTGGAGGAGGCCGTGTGCTCGGTGGCAGATGACGGAGAGCTCTGCATGCAGATGTAAGCTACCCGTCGGAGGCCGTTTGAGTGTGGGAAGGGCTGCGTGCAGATGCAGCACTTGTCGTAGTTATATAAAAAAGAGAGAGCGAGAGATTGAGCGAGAGAAAGCAAAATGGAGTCGAAAGAGAGGGGGCAGAGAGAGAGAGAGGGGGGCAGATAGGGGGGTAGAGAGAGAGGGAAGGGGGTAAGGAGAGCAGAAAAAAAGAAGAAAAAAATATTTTGTTGGGTCTTTCATTTAAAAGGGGGGGGGGGGGAGGGGGGGTTTACATAAAGTAAAGCATAAAAAAACGAAATGATGAGCGGAGCAAAGTGCCAACTACACCGAGCATCTTGTTTCCTCTGATCGTAAAAAAAGAGAAAGATCATGGAGAAAAGGGAGAGAGATCATGGAGAGAAGGGAGAGAGATCGTGCGGGAGGTTGGGAGGAGGAGTCAGGCTTTAGTCCACCGAGTGGCTGGACTCTTTGGGACACGAAATGAGGAATCCTTGAAAGTATTCAGTACAGCTGAAGTGTACCTTCCAGTGATCTCAGAACCTTAACCAGCTGTGTAAATACAGCACGGCTCCTCGTCCCTCTGTTCTCAAGAAGTGTCATTGCCCAAAGTGTCACCAGATCCCGCGCTCAGCCGCGCTCTGGATTGCAATTTGAAATCCGCCGCCTGCGTTAATTCGCCCCCTGTAAGTCCGCTCGACTCGTTTCACGGCTCCAGATCGTCTTCCGAGCCGGCCTGCTGGGAACCCTGGAGGAGATGCGGGACGACCGACTCTCCCTGCTGCTCACGCGCACGCAGGCCGTCATGCGCGGCTACCTCATGCGAAAGAAGATGAAGCAGCTGATGGAAACAAGGTTGAGCGACGGCGTGTGTGTGCGTGTGTGTGCGTGTGTGTGCATGTGAGCGTGTGTGTGCGTGTGTGTGCGTGTGTGTGCATGTGAGCGTGTGTGTGTGTGCGTGTGGGCGCATGTGTGCGTGTGGGCGCGCGTGTGTGCGTGTGTGTGCGCGTGTGTGCGTGTGGGCGCGTGTGTGCGCGTGTGTGCGTGTGTGCCCGTGTGTGTGCGTGTGTGTGCGTGTGGGCGCATGTGTGTGTGTGTTGTGGGGAGCGGTAGTGTAGCGGTTAGCGCGCTGCGCTATAAACCTGGCGACCCGGGTTCGATTCCCGCTCACGGCCAACACCAGTGACGATTATCTGAACCGGTCCCGGGCCTCCCCTAGGTCGACTCAGCCTCAAATGAGTACCTGGTGCGGTGTGTAAACATCGCCACTAGGGAGACAAAGGCGGTCGGGCGTGGTGCTGGCCACCCACCCCCTCGTGTGCCGTTCCGGCCTTCATAGGTGCTCGCTAACAGCAATTGCCCCTACAGTCTGTTAAGGCTATACGGGGGATCTTTGTTTTTGTGTGTGTCCACGCGAGTAGAACGCGACAACTTCGTCCATCAGAGATGTTCACGCGCTTAATTTAGTCTAAATTAGTTTTTGTGCGCTGAATTCTAATGCATTCTCTCTCATGCTGGCAACAGCCAAAGGTTATTTTACATGAATAAAATAAGATTAGGTTTTACCCTTTCTGGCAATAAAACAGGAATGTTAAGATGTTCAAACACCAAATAGTCACCTTTTGCAAGGAATCACGTTTGAATTAACGTCAACTAACATATGCTTTATTTTTCAGTATCTGTTTTTAGTCGCGGGTTTTCGCGACCAATGTTGCGACGCATTGTTGATTGGTGGGTGAGATAGCGCAAGTTAAATGTGCTATAGTTTAGTTTTAACTGAATTGTTTGGGATGTGCATGCGTGTACGAGTGGGTGGGGAGTGGTGGCCACAATGATGAATACGGTGACATGGGTTCAAATCATGGCCGTGGATGTCATGATTTACATGTGGTATCTTACTCAGCCTGTCCTGGACTACTACTAGGTAAACTCAGCCTGAAATTAGTATGTATTCCTCTGTGCAAACATCAGTACAGTACTAGGAAGACAAAGTCAGCTGGTCTGGGCAGAGTGCTGGCAATAGCACCCACATGTCCTCACAGCTGTCAACCCCTTGTCAGTGCCCTACCTTATTACAGACCAATTCAGACCCTATTGGTCACCCATGCCCCTTATACATCGCAACGTTCATCCTACAAAGTCCCATCACAAGGGAGAAACACAAACAAATAGACAACATTGTTTTGCCCGTATTGAAATGGCTGTACGCCGTATGGACCTGAAAACTCAATTTCCCTGTACAAGAATACGGGTAAACCGTATGGGTTGACAGCTAAGTGTCCTGTGCTTGCTTTAATAGGTACTTGCTAACAGTACTTAATCTTAGCAATCAATATGGCTATATTGGGATCTTTGTGTGTGTCTGTGTGTGTAAGGGCAGGGCACTAAATGGGATGTTTGTTTTGCATGTGCGCGCGCGCGTGTGTGTGTATAGGGATTCAATAATTGTTATCCAGTACAACATCAGGATCTTCATGGGTGTGAAGAACTGGCCCTGGATGAACCTGTACTTCAAGATTAAGCCTCTGCTCAAGTCCGCCGAATCCGAGAAGGAAATGGCGAACATGAAGGAGGAGTTCATCAAGACCAAGGAGGCCCTTGAGAAGTCAGAGGCCCGGCGTAAGGAGCTGGAGGAGAAGATGATCTCCGTTGTGCAGGAGAAACACGACCTCCTCATGCAAGTTGAGAGCGTAAGGTTAAATCGTTGTCTTTGGCGAGCATCAACCTGAAAACGAGCGTCTCCTTTCTATTCATCAGGCACCCTAACGCTGCTACCGCCACAGCATTTGTCACAGCACCATTCTCATTCGCCAATTGTCTAACCTCTGCTGTATGAAGGCCTCCCCCGTATCATGCCGTCACTAACCCTCATGGTCCGATGCTGCTGCCACCATCGATCTCAGCCCTGCGTGTGAACTGAACATATCGATCCGGTTCCACAGAGGACTGCGAGAAGAAATCAAAATGCACTGAGAATACATGGAAACATATACTAAATACCGTGTGTCCGCGTGTCAACGTATCAGTCCCCTTACATTTTCTTAAAATAAGATTAAAATATACGTAGGAAAAAATGCGCTTTCAAAATCACCATATTTAGAGCATTCGAGTGATTTAAAAGAACGTCCTAATTTCTATTTAATGTAACTCTTGAAAGATCGATGACTTTAAAACAAGATGTACGTAACTTCTAATAGATAACAACAACAACAAGGTCGGCATTACCTTGTGCTCTAGGTTGAAGGAACGATGGGTGATGCGGAGGAGCGATGCAACGAGCTGATCAAGTCGAAAATCCACTTGGAAGCCAAACTCAAGGAGGTGCAAGAGAGGGCCGACGAGGAAGAGGAACTGAACGCCGAGCTGACGACCAAGAAGCGAGCGTTTGAGGACGAATGTTCCGAGCTCAAGAAGGACATCGATGACCTCGAGTTAACCCTCGCCAAGGTCGAAAGGGAGAAGCACGCCACTGAAAACAAGGTGGGTTCAATTCAAGCTCTCGCTCGCTAGCTCGCTCGCTCACTCGCTCACGCGCGTGTGCGTGTGGCGCTCGAATGAATCGCCGCGGTCCGCAACAATTCATTCGGGCGCACGGCACCCGATTCCCCCGGGTGTGCTCTCGGAGTCGCGCCGTGGGCTCGTTGGGGCGCGTTGTGACGAGCCGTGTTGTAAGGTGGCTACGGGCACCTGGGAGAGGAATAAACCTCAGACATCCTTGAACCAAACCTGTTCACCGCCGTACGGTCGCTTAACATATATGCGGTGTCAAAGTATTTGGCGACGCTCTCGTTTGCAATGCAGCTTCACGGCGCATTAGATTCCTCCAGTATAACTACAGATTGTGATTCTGATTCTGCAATGGTACACAAGCAAAAAGTAACACAAACGCATCTTGAGATATTCATCAAATATGCGTGTAGCGTGCCCACGGGCAGAGTTTTGGGTGGGGAGAACTGGGGGGCAACCCCCCCCCCCTCCAAACTGGACACCTTTATTAATTTATTTTCAGTAGTTTACAATTAAGATTCAAAATAAATTTATTATATGCACCCGCGATTCCTAATGTGAGGGACAAAGTGAACCCCTGCCCTCTTCCCCCCGCCGCCCCCAAATATAGGAGTCAAAACTCTGCCTATGAGCGGTGCCTTGCAGCAAATACAAAAAAACAAATAAAAAAACAAACAAAAAATAAACAAACAAAAAATAAACAAAAAATAAACAACCAAAAAAAATAAACAAAAAAATACACCAAATAAAGCAAAAAAGACAAGAAATAAACAAAACAAAATAAACAAAAAAACTAAAAATAAACCAACAAAAACTAGCAAAAAAACCCTACACGTTTCATTTTCGTGCAGGTGAAAACCCTGACCGAGGAGATGGCCGTGCTGGAAGAGAACATCGCCAAGCTGACGAAGGAGAAGAAGGCCCTGCAGGAGGCTCACCAGCAGACGCTGGACGACCTCCAGGCGGAGGAGGACAAATCAAACTCCCTGGCGAAAACCAAGGCCAAGCTTGAGCAGCAAGTGGACGAGGTACGTCTCCCGTGCGATCGCGCAGCCCCGCGAATCGTTTGCTCACGCACCACTTTGCCCCGATCGCGTGTGACCGGCCGATCGACCCAACTGTGGTCAACCCGTTTACAGAGGTGCGAGGCGGGAAGGGAGGGGGGAGCATTGAATAAACTTGCCCAATTAATTGATCACGACCATGGATCGTGACGATCCCGCAAATGAGCTGGGTGTTGTAGAATTTGTTTGACACAATTTTTGTCACGAACCCTCCAACCACCTGACAAGATTGTCAGGTATTATTAGTTTTTGTTCTCGAATGGTGAATGTTGTGGGTTTACTCTCCAACACACCGGTGTGCTGAACTCAAAACAAATTGGCACGATTTGCTTACGTGACAAACCTTGTTGATTGGCGGGTTTAACCACGCGTTTATATTTACGCGATTTAACATCAAAAATCGCTTTTATGGATTATCAGTATTACTATTCATACGTTGCCAATGTATTGACCAAATTCTGACCAATGAAAGCTCCTCAATGGTGGCTTCAGACTTTTCACGGCTGAATTCAACATCAACGCACGATCACGTTTCGCTCAAACTGCTTTGAATTTCTTCTGACAATGAACTCAGGAAGCAAGGGCAGGGAGATTACTGGTTGAAGCTCATGAGCGGTTTGAGTTTCAAGGAATAATACAGGGTGCTTCAAAATAGTTTTAACACTTCTGAGAAATTGCAACAACACCGCAGGAAATGTGCCTCCAGGCTCTGGACCCCACCTGGAGAAGATTCCAGGCATGAGGCACGTGTTGACAATGATGGCGAACAAGTGATTTTTTTTTAAAGCTCTTAACATGCATTTGTTATCACGTTACAATGCATCATCCATTCTTTTTCCACAAAAAAAAAACGATAGTCCCATGTTAGTGTTAACATTTTTTTTAAACACCCTGTATATGCAGTATTTATTTAAACCATTCCAGGGCAAAATGCTAATGTGTACAATCATTCATTACGCCCGACATTCATTTCTGCGCAGCTTGAAGGTTCTTTGGAACAGGAAAAGAAAACTCGCATGGATGTCGAAAGAGCGAAGCGGAAAGTGGACGGCGACTTAAAAATGTCCCAGGAGGCTGTGACAGATCTAGAAAACGACAAGCAGCAGCTGGAAGAAAAGATGAAAAAGTAAGCCGAGCACCGAATTCACCTCGCGATGCGCCACCACGCGCGACTGACCGTTCGGAACCCTCTCGGTGCACCGCCGCGATATTGTCTGTGTGTGCCATTCGCACACCGCCCACAGCACCGCCCATTACCATTCACGACCGTTTTGCAATGTGAACTTTCCTGGTACCTAAACGCAACCGCATATGAAGAGGCTGTACCCAACAGTGGGATCTGCATTTTCACGTGGGGAAATTGGGCATGTATATGCACAATAATGTAGGGTTGTAATTTCAAATGAGTGGATGCAGGTTAAATCTGCCAGACCGCCCATGCCGTTGTTTCCAATGATGCTTTGCTTATTGTAAGGTCAGTGCTGTGTGTGCAATTCTTTGTCTTCAGCTTACACGGGAGAAGGAGCCCTGTTGCAGAAGCGTGAATCGCACACGACATGCCCAGTTTGAAAATTCTGCTTTTGAAACGTGCGTTTATATGCATGGTATACTGCGCATTACAACGTGTAATCATTTTTGGATTATGTTTATGAAGGAAAGACGTGGAAATCGGACAGACCAACTCAAAAATGCAAGATGAAATGGCTCTCTCAGCTCAGCTACAAAAGAAAATCAAGGAGCTGCAGGTAAAAGGAGGGCGCCGATAAGACGTACTGAAGCTCAATTGAGGGGTGTCCTGGGGGAAAAAGTACGATGACTCGTGTTTAATCCTTAGATAACGCACACTGACGCAGGCCATGGAGACCGGCGTCAAGAATCAATTGGGGTCACGCAACGAGATGATTGTAGGGGCACAACTTATGGCTCACACACCCCACCATCCCCGTCTAAAATTTTGGGGGGAACTTGCCATGTCTATGATCGGCGTGATGCACCGACGTTTCGCTCCACGTTGCTTCAGTTGCACGTCGGACAACGCGTGGTGCGACCTGAACGAACGTCGGAGAGCAACGTAAACTTCCACCCCATGGAATCCCCCCGTTGAATTTCAGGCGCGCATCGAGGAGCTGGAGGAGGAGATCGAGGCCGAGCGTGCCGCTCGCGCCAAGGTGGAGAAGCAGAGGTCCGACCTCTCTCGGGAGCTCGAAGAGATCAGCGAGAGGCTGGAGGAGGCCGGCGGAGCCACCTCGGCTCAGATCGAGATGAACAAGAAGAGGGAGGCCGAGTTCCAGAAGCTCAGGAGGGACCTGGAGGAGGCCACCCTGCAGCACGAAGCCACGGCCGCCGCCTTGAGGAAGAAGCAGGCCGACTCCGTGGCCGAGCTCGGGGAGCAGATTGACAACCTGCAGCGGGTGAAGCAGAAGCTGGAGAAGGAGAAGAGCGAGTTCAAGATGGAAGTCGACGACCTCAGCAGCAACGTGGAGCAGATCACAAAGTCCAAGGTGAAACCCGTGAAAGCATTCGCTCCCTGTATAGCATCGATGAATATTGTTTCTGGGCGGTACTGAGGCAGAAAATTCCAACCGTAGATCCTGCTTATCCTGACCAGTTTAGGCAACTGTGCCTGTAACACCTTTGCTACCTTGCCTGAGCTGTTTCTGGCGTGCCCATCGTGTTTTATTCGTACTTTCATAAGCTCTTTTTCTTTTCATTTTTCCTGCAGATTAATTTTGAGAGGTTATCCAGGTCCTTGGAAGATCAGATTTCTGATTTGAAGTCAATTAACGAGGAAAAGCTCCATTCCGTGAATGAACTTACCACTCAAAAAGCCAGAATGCAGACAGAAGTTGGTAAATATGTATTCTATCATAATGAATGCATTAAAATGTTCATGTTAAAATACTGAAAAGAAATCACGTGGTACAGTTCAACTTCCCAACATTGTATATAACATAACATTCACATTTCACATTTAAAATGCTCTCGACTCTGTTTTTTTACACGACACGTTGACCGCCAACAGCCGAATTATCTCGTAAGCTGGAAGAAAAGGAGACTCTGAATGGGCAGCTCTCCAGAGTAAAACAGTGCAACAGCCAACAAATTGAGGACTTGAAGAGACAACACGAGGATGAAGTCAAGGTACCAACGAAACCCGAGATGCCGACTCGGATAACGGCCATCGTCATTGCCAATCATCGCTTTACTCCTCATGAACATCACACGAGTGAGTCTCTCCCCGTGACCATTACCCCCCGCTCCTCCGCATTCGCATGCCTTTTTCATTTCATTTGTATACACACACGCGCGCCGACTCATTTCCCACTCGGTCCCCCGTCTGATCGATTGACAGCTGCCACCTTCGCCCATGATTTATCCCACGCGCGTCTAATTTGCATCCCGTGGTCAGTTGCATGCAGTCCCGGAAATGTGCGTGGAGCTGGCCGTCGGTCCCGTGCATTCTTTGTAGCAGAACAAAAAAAGTTGCGGTGCCAAGCAGCCGAAAGCTTAAAGAATGTCTTATGCTGCAGCTGTCCCTTGGAGAATATCTCGCTTTGGGAATGACTTCCTATTATTAGACTCAACAGGCACTGGTGCTGTATTTAGCACGCACGGTACGCACGTTGTCCCCTGCGAGTGTTTGTTTGTGTGAGCCTGAAGGAAGACAAAATATATATTTCAGCCAGTCAAATTATATAACCTCTTGATTGTAATTATGGCTATGGGAACATTAGAGGGCAGGAGTGGCACCCCCTCCCCCCCCCTCCACCACCACCACCACCACAAATGTGTGCATTATTTCCAGTACTCATTTGTAACAAGTAATTGAATATGGGAAGTGATGCTTTACGTCGTGTAAATGAGAGAGTAACCTGTAAACGTGTTGTGCATTCACTATTTAACACAACACGAATGCGTAATGTTCTACCGATATGTTTTCGGGTGCTACCTTTGTGCTGTTTGCCGTGATGCGCGGTGTTTCACTCCGCACGGTGGGACGTTCCACGGGAACGAAATCGACGAACGTGCCCAAGAGGCTCTCCGTTCGTCATGGATACGGAGTGCTGAAATCGGAACATATCCGGGAACGAAATTTATTTGTGCATCGCAGCCGGTCTGTGAGATACGGCGGTAGATTGATCATGGCTGATGATGATGATGATGAAACGGGAGGAACTCTCCACAATTCTGGCTGTCGCCTGATGAGGCTGGTTGTAATTATCGACTAAATATTCGAATTGTAAATTTGTGTGAGTTTACTCTCCAACACACAACCGGTGTGCTGAACTCATAACTCATTGGCACGTTTTGTTTACGTGACAATCTTCACTAACTGACTGTCGGGTGGTGGCGGGGTTTCACGACACATTTATATTAACGCGATTAAAGCCCAAAAAAACCCTCTCCGTTATTGACGAAATTAACGAATTTCTCGAAATATTTAGGCCAAGAACGCCCTGGCCCACGCCGTGCAGTCGGTGAGGCACGACTGCGACCTCCTCCGCGAGCAGTTCGACGAGGAGCAGGAGGCCAAGGGCGAGTTGCAGAGGGCCATGTCCAAGGCCAACGCCGAGGTGGCCCAGTGGAGGACCAAGTACGAGACAGACGCCATCCAAAAGACCGAGGAGCTGGAGGAAGCCAAGTGAGACCAGCGATGAGATTTTGCAACGCAACGCGGGCACCCTCGGACACGTGGACGCGGGCGGTGAGGCACAGTGTGAGCTCAAGGACCCGTCCACGTTCAATGGTGTCGCTGCCTTGCAGGAAGAAGATTGCAGTCCGTCTCCAGGAGGCAGAAGAGCACATTGAAATGGCCAACGCGAAGTGTGCTTCTCTTGAGAAGACCAAGCAGCGTCTGCAAGCGGAGATCGAAGACCTCACGACTGACGTGGAGCGAGCACACTCGGCCGCGACAGCTCTCGACAAGAAACAGAAATCCTTTGACAAAGTAAGAACACATCACAGCACAATGCGAACGACGACATTGTGCTGTGATGTGAGATGCCGCCGTGGTGTTCGAGCACCCTGGACTTGCGACCCGGAGGCCGCCGGTTCGTTCTCACGCGCGTGGCAATTGAAGCAACGGTGCAAGTTTCTTAAATCCTATGCAGCGCCCTGCGTCCATCCACCCAGCAGTGTAGATGGATGGCAGGTCCTGGATGATGTGGCCAAGGAGTTGTGCACATTGAACATCTTAACACCTCCTGTTTGAGTGCCAGAAAGGGTAAAACCTATTCTCATTTTTCATACTCTGATACTGGAACAAAAAGGTCCTCGCAGATATAGCTGCTCAACCCGAGCTATAGATGCTCTGATACGTACATTGTCTTTGTACTGTTCGCCTTTAGGCATTCTCTGGTCTGACACTGGTGAGGCTGTACAATGCCATATGTAATTATCAGAGCATGATTTTTATTTGCATGTTCACCACTAGTACGCGCGGTTAATGCAGACTTGATTCCTTGCAAAAGGTATTTATTTGGTGTTTAAACATCTTAACAACTCCTGTTTTGTTGCCAAAAAGGGGTAAAACCTATTCTTATTTTTCATACAGTCCTGATGTGGTTGATCACCGATATGTATTTGAAGTATGGTCAACCAAGCCCCATGACTGACGCAGCAATGATGAGGCTTTCACATGGCGGTGGACTTACAAAGGGAATTAAATGAGACATTTAATTCCATAAAAAAAAATCTGTCACAACGAAACGGCGCAGAGGCACATATTGTGCACGAGTGGATAAAGTTGTGCCGCTGTGCTTCTTTGGATGATGGCCATGTAACTGTCATTCAGGTTCTGTCCGAGTGGAAACAGAAGTGCGAGGAAAGCCAGGCTGAGCTCGAGGGGTCCCAGAAGGAAACGCGCTCGCTCAGCACGGAGCTGTTTAAGATTAAGAACGCGTACGAGGAGGCGCTGGAACAACTTGAGACAGTCAAGCGAGAGAACAAGAACCTCCAGGGTAGTGACGCGTTGTCTTATGAGCGCATCATTGTCCTATTGCCGACTGAAATAATTCTGTCAACAAAATTTTTCATGCCATTTCGCTCTTCCACCGCGTCGGCTCTCGCGGTTGTGCTACGCAGCCCTGCGGTGTGATTTTCGGGGAAGCACAGCGTGACGTTTGGCAACGATGTCCGTCGTTTCGCTGCACGTCCTGGGGGTTTTTTCAAGGAACGATTCCCGCGCTAAGAGGGAAATTTTAGACACCGCGCCAAATTATACCGCACCTCCGATCAGGGCGCTTGGCTACATACGGTGCAAAAGAAGTCGAACATGCATACAACACGTGGTTGCGCCCCGAAGGACGCACCAGGGAGAGTCGTTTCCCTTTGTACGTTTGAATCGATGAATGAAATGTTAACTTTTTTTTTGAGTTTCAGAAGAGATTTTGGACTTGACCGAACAACTCGGAGAGAGTGGTAAGAATGTACACGAGCTGGACAAGTACAGGAAGCAGCTCGAGCAAGACCAGGCTGGCCTGCAGGCTTCTCTCGAAGAGGCAGAGGTGAACGCCGATGTGTGAGCGCGTGGCCGGCGGCCTCCATTATCAACCGCATCATCTGCAGTTTCTGCAGAACTACTGTCAATTGCATTACAAAAACGTCAACACGTTCATGAATAACAGTGCCCGAATAAAGAGGAAAAAAAATTGCGTGAGGCAACATTTTTAACAATGGCCCTTCTTCATAGTGGAGGTGTGGAGATGCCAGAGAGGTTGGTTCAGAGATTCCATTATAAACCACGGGTCTATGATAATAAAAATATATACACAAATATAGAATTTCAAGGACGTTTTTTTTAATTACATTAAATGGCAAATTAATGGCTATCTAGTATTAGATATTAATAACGCGAGAAAATGTGGTTTTAATGTTTTATTACAGGCTTCTCTGGAGCACGAGGAAGGCAAGATTCTCCGGGTGCAGCTCGAGCTGAACCAGGTGAAGGCAGAGGTCGACCGCAAGATCGCCGAGAAGGACGAGGAAATCGACCAGATCAAGAGGGGCTTCCAGAAAACCGTGGAGTCCATGCAGGCGACGTTGGACTCCGAGACCAAGAGCAGGAACGAGGCGCTCAGGCTGAAGAAGAAGATGGAGGGAGACCTCAACGAGATGGAAATCCAGCTCAACCACGCCAACAGGCAGGCGGTCGAGTCTCAGAAGCACCTGCGCAACGCGCAGAACCAAATGAAGGTATTGCTCTGTGCATCATTTCACCAGCCTTTATTTGACACGTTACAATTTCAGAGCCTGGTTTTCTTTATGTAAGACTGCACCGTTACCTCTGCCCTTGTGGTTGGGCCTTTTCACTGAAATATTCATTCAATGTAACTAATCATCCCTATTGGTTGATAAAAAAAAAAACAAGTACTACTTTGTGGGATGCCAAGAGTGGTTGTTGGCTCTATGGCAGGGGTGGGGAAATAATTTCCTGACTGAGGGTTGAACGGCACCTTGGCGGGCCATGCATTTGCACAAAGACAAAGATCCCCCTATAGCCTTAACGCACTGTTGGGGCAAGTACTGTTGCGAGTAGCACCTATGAAGGCTAGGCACTGTGACACACGAAGGGGTGGGTGGTTAACACCACGCCTCGCTGCCTTTGTCTCCCCCAGTGGTGATGTTTCCACACCGCACCAGATACACATTTGAGGTTGAGTCGACCTAGGAACCGGTTCAGAATAATCGTCACTGGTGTTGTGGTGGCCGTGAGCGGGGATTGAACTCGGCTTAGCCGGGTTCGTACGCTCCGGGCGCTAACCGCTACACTATCGCTTGCCACCAGAGACAAAGGTTCCTCCGTGTAGCCTTAGCAGACTGTTGGGGCAAGTGCTGTTAGCGAGCAGCACCTATGAAGGCCACGCATTTGCAGACACACACAGCTCAATGTGCCCTGCAAGGTGCCCTAGCAGTGGCAGAAGTGACTGAGGGTGTTAAAATTAGAAACACCGTGGTGGTGGTGTTGTTGTTGTTGCCGGGTACAAAACGTGTTCCTGCATCTTACAATAAGCGTGGCAAACATCATTATTGGAGTGATAGATACATATTTGGGCATGGGGGGGGGGGGAGTTTGAATGTGGTAGTAGGCCTCATGTGATTGCAGGCCATGTGAGAGAAATGTGGCCCAAGCGGGGCCATAGGTATCCCACTCATCCTCTTTAGAGAGTCTCGTGTCTGCCATAGGGGTGAATAAACTTCCACCTCTGGTTCAGAACCTGCACGTGAATCGGGGCTCCAGCTAACGCTCTTTAACTAGTCACACCTTTGATGTCGCTCTTGAGCAGTGGTTCTTCACCTGGGGTGCACGCTGCTCCCCGTGAGAGTGCGAGGTGCCCTTTCTGGGGGGTGCGAGACACCGGCCAGATTTTTGTTCGAAGGTAAATCATCGAAACACAAATTAAGCACGGGCACGTAAGT
The DNA here is from genome assembly GCF_048934315.1 of Petromyzon marinus. Lineage (NCBI taxonomy): Eukaryota > Metazoa > Chordata > Hyperoartia > Petromyzontiformes > Petromyzontidae > Petromyzon > Petromyzon marinus. The sequence goes on along the minus strand of NC_133692.1, from coordinate 2,457,069 downwards.
ACAACTTCTTTGTTGAATCAAATCGATGTATTTGTCAACATTTAGCGATGGAGAACCAAAGGGGTGCAAGGCTTCAGTCAAGGCATTAGCTTCCGCTAGCAGTGGCATTATCATCAGAAACAAAAAAAGCAACACCGCGCACATTTATCTCAACTTTATTTTCCCACTTACCCCCCCCCCCCCCCCACTCTTTCAAATGCGCCCCGATTCCAGGATCTTCAGGTGCATTTGGACGAGGCGCTGCACGGCAACGAGGACTTGACGGAGCAGAACGCGATGCTGCAGCGTCGCAGCAACCTCCTGCAGGCCGAGATCGAGGAGATGCGTGCCGCCCTTGAGCAGACGGAGAAGGCCAGGAGGCTGGCAGAACACGAGCTGCTTGGCACCACCGAGAGAGTGCAGCTGCTGCATTCACAGGCAACAACAAAGATAAAAGGCGTATAAATCCCGTGATTAATCGTGAAGCTCCAGTGGCGGTGCTTGATGGATTTATTCCGGTCTCAAATGACCATGAACACACACACACACTCTCACTCTCACACACGACTAAATGTGTTTGATGAGTGACACGCAGTACATCTGAATTCTTCCACTGTAATATCAGGCGTGGGTTTTGAAGATTTTGAAGGTTTTGAAGGGTAAAAGTATAACGCGCCATTTCTGAGCACAGGCCCAAGGACACCCCGTGGGACGAGTGAAGGTGTCGTGAACAAGCGTTGCTGCAACTCTTGATATGACAAATATTATAAGAACGTCAAAAGTAGAAATGACGAGAGGGAGAGAAAGAGTGTTGGGGCCTGTTTTAACATGCCGCGCTGGTTGAACGCAGCATGGATGAGACAAAACAATCAAATCTAGACAGCCGTATGTGCAGATATTTTAGATATATCAATTCTGTAAAAATATATTTTACACAATACTGTAATCGCACTTGAAACAAGTCTGATGTAGCATTGATCCGTATTATGGCCAAGTAATTAAAATATGCCACGCTTCGAGGAGCCAGATTCCCCATCGTGATGGGAAAAATCGAAGCGTGTAAAGTCGCAGTGATTTTTTTCCGTATTGGTGGTGCATTGGAACCGTGGGTTGGCACACTGCGGCGGAAACCCGGTGACCCCAACTCGATTGCTGCCTATTTGTGGCGATTTGATATCTGAACCGGGATTGGGCAGCCCCCCCCCCCCCCAATTTCGCCAGCCCACGCTGACCAGCGTGGCGGTGGTGGAGTGGTCACAGAGCGCCCTGAATGAGTTGGCATGGGGAAGGGAGGGGGGGGGGGGGCTTTATCCAGCATTGGATTGAATGAGCTCAGTGGTAGATATATTTTTTAATACACAGGCTTGTACTCCTGTATTATTGGTGACGTGAGTTATTGTAGCTTCGGCATTCTGTATGTACCGTTAATACTTTGTACGATGAATCTAAACATGTGTTTGCAAAAAAAAGCATTTTTCAAAATATACATCGATACAAATAATTCCAAGTTTAAAATGTAGAATACTTAACACGTTTATGGATAACTTTGTGGCCTTAAAATGAAAACTATATCATAGGTGACATTTTCGTTAATGGGTTCAGAGGGCATAGTGATGGAGTGGTTAAGAGTTGTGGCTCGATCAGAATAGAGAAATAAAAAAGGTTTCTTGATGAACAGTTTTTTTATTGTTAATAATTATTATTGACATGTGCATATACAACACGTGCTGTCACGTCGTTCTTGTTTTTCAGAATACGTGTTTGATAAATTCGAAGAAAAAACTAGAAAGCGACCTTTTCCAACTTCAGTCTGAGGCTGAGGAAGCGATCCTGGAGGCGAGAAGCTCGGAGGAGAAGGCCAAGAAGGCCATCACTGACGTGAGGAACCGCATCGCTCCGTTGAATGTTGAATGTTTCGCTGAGGGCAGAGCAAACTCCACCGATACGGTTGCCCACGAAACAACATCACGTGATACGAACGTCCACGTTACGAGTCCGATTGGCACGGTCGGCTACGTGCGATGCGAAAGAAGTCCAACATACGCACATGAGTATTCTCGCGATGTCAGTGTCTTTATTAAGTCGCGACGTGACGAATTGCCGTCCCGGTTGGCCAGGCCGCCATGATGGCAGAGGAGCTGAAGAAGGAGCAGGACACGAGCGCCCATCTCGAGAGGATGAAGAAGAACATGGAGCAGACGGTGAAGGATCTGCAGCACAGGCTGGACGAGGCCGAGCAGATCGCGATGAAGGGCAGCAAGAAGCACATTCAGAAGCTCGAGGCCAGGGTAATTTTCCCCTCGGTAGTGTATGCATACTGCCGGAGGATGGAGCAATGGCGCATTGGTCGGTACACTGCACTACAAACCTGGTGACCTGGGTTCGATCGCTGTTCCACTGATAACATGCAGGATGATTGATATCCAACGCCAGTCCTGGATTCCTTCCTTCACTAACTCGCATTGACCAGCTCGGTGAAGCATGGCCAAACTACCCCCCGTGACAACACGGTGTTGAGAGGAATCTATGCAGTAGTGGATTGACAAAAGACCAACACTATAAGACTGGAACTAATGTTAGTCGATGTCTATCTCTGTGTCTCATTATGTACATACAATTGCCGAGCTAGAGGATTTAATCGGGACTGGCTTCAAATGCCAAGCAGAGTTGACTCAGTCTATCATGCATCTGCGATAAGTGACTCCACATTTTGTGGGAAGTCACCAGTCGTCATCCTATACTGAGACTTGGTTGAGTACTGTCAGAGGAAGTTGGAATTTTCAGAAATAGTTGACACTCAACTTCAGAGATTCCTCTGATAGTGCTTTGGCCTTTTGGACTGGTGATGCATGAGATGCATGACTCTTTCTCTTCACGAAATCTCCAGGCAGCGGTCTTTCCATTTTCTCTTTGTACATTGCTGCATCTTTAAACCGAGATAGATTCCATCCCGTGCGACATGCCAATCATGTCTAAGTCAGTGTATTTCTGTAAGACAGGCATTCCTGCTCTTGCTTGCTCATATGCTTGTTTGAAATAAACACGCAAAAGGCACCACCGATACATTTTATTTTTCCCAGGTGCACGAGTTGGAGACTGAAGTTGACGCTGGACAAAGACGGAATTCGGAAGCAATCAAGGGGACACGGAAATACGAATCTAAAATCAAGGAACTCTCCTTTCAGGTAACTGCTGTGAGCAGTATTGCGATAAACCCAACAATAGACATTTACGATAATGTATTCTCATAGATTTTAAGCATTGCTTGAATGCGGTGCAGTGCAAGGGTGCTGCGATATATCCACAGGCTGAAGAAGACCGTAAGAATTTGCTGCGTCTGCAGGATCTGGTTGACAAGCTACAGCTTAAAGTCAAAGCTTATAAGAGACATTCAGAGGAAGCTGTGAGTTGTGACAATGCCCAGACAGATCACTTATACTGGGGCTCCACCGAACACAGTTACAATGTTGCACTTTCCCAAAAAACGTTGAGTAGTTTTTTTTATGGTGAAGGTGCTGCCCTGCAATTGCTTGCGCGCTGCTTTGAAGAAGGGGCCTCCACTAGTAACACCTCCACTCTACTGGGCTCCTCAAAAGGGTGTTTTGGCTTCCCTTCAACACTGTCCAGACGGACATGCGACCAGCCGATAGACTTAACCGTGGCTCTGCCGATTTACTCGACATGCTGCATTTGCAAATCACCACGGGTGAAATAAATAATTTCAACAGGAAAAAAAATGTACATTAAAAAGTGCTAAATATTACAACCACAGGCGTAAATCCTTCACTCAAGAGAAATCAACACATGATGTTCAACAGGTTATTAATCAGTCTGGGATGTTATATTAAATTCACACTATTTACAGAGCAATTACATTCCACTTGGGACATTAAAAACAGCTATTCGATCTGGCAGACGCAGTGGTTTCAATTTCAAAAATTGACAGCCACCAAGGCGTTAGTGGCTGCTATAAGACATCACAAGCGTCGGTATTTAATTTACTATCTTCAATTCCATGCTCCGGTGAAATGTGATCTTGGACGTGTAGCCCTAAAATGTTAAGGCCCCCATAAACCCACAACCTTGGTCGCTTGTAAAAGCTGCATCCCATCGTCCGCGGTGCAGGAGGAGCAAGCGAACGTGGGCCTGTCCAAGTATCGCACCCTGCAGCACGTGCTGGATGAGGCTCAGGAGAGAGCTGACATCGCCGAGTCTCAGGTCAACAAGCTGAGGGCCAAGTCTCGTGATGTGGCCAATCAAAAGGTAAAAAAAGCGAGGCCTCGCAAATTAACTCGCTGAGGCAGGCCGCTGCTGGTGGGAAGGGGTTCAAGAGAGAGCCCCCCACCCCCCTACCCTGAGAGGTGGGATCGAACCAGCAAACCTCTGGATTGCAAGTATAGGGTGCTAACTATTTCACTTCGGCAGTATCCCGATTAAAAAGTACGGGAAAGTACTTTGTACAGAAAGAAGACCACGTCCATAATAGATCGACACAGCCAACTAGCAAAAGAAGACCACGTGTTTAGACAGAGACTTTCCCCTATCCCCACGAATTAACAACTGGTTAATGGACGTCATTGTCACTAACTCAGTGCCAACGTTGAGAGAGAATCAAAATGTTCACACAAATACAGATTTCACATTGCAACTATTCACTTGTGATCATATTGTTGTTTACGTGTCCTTAACGCAAACAGTTCTTCATACAATTGAGCTTCAAATGCATTGGTAAATAATAACGTCAGTCTGTTGACATGTTTACTTCATCAAAAGTGCACTGGGCAGTTTTCAGGCAATTGCATGTCGTTTTTATTGGAATAGACGAAGTGCTTTTGGGAAGGAATCAAGTTCTGTCAATTCTAGTTGTGGGAAAAAAATTATGCTGGTGATTATGCACACGTGATGGGCTCAATAGCGGCGTGTGGAGAGTAAATGTGGAGGTGGAAGTGCGGCGTGGAAGGGCATGGTGGTGTAACACAAGCTTCGCAGATACTCGACAGCGCACATTAAAATACGAGCATCTCGCCAGGTCCCAGAGGAGTTGTTAAACATCGGTGACACCACACAAACACTTTAAAAAGTGTAAACAAGCCAGCTAAGTTTCGATTTAAAGCTTTCGTGACTGCAAGGATTCATCTTCTTTGGTTATTTCGGTAAAGTCACGTAGAATGAGAATAAAATAATAAAATAAAACAATAAAATTCTCACGACGTTTCGGCCACAACACAAGTGGCCTTCTTCAGGTGAAAGGAACAAACCTGTCGGGACGACGTAGCTAAGGCCACTTGTGTTGTGGCCGAAACGTCGTGAGAATTTTATTGTTTTTTTATTATTTTATTCTCATTCTACGTGACTTTACCGAAAGAACCAAAGCAGACGAAGCCAGCTAAGATTTGTTTTACAAAAAGGTTATAACATTGATTGCTATGAAAATGGGTGCCATGGTGGTGAAATGTTAACCACCTCGCCTGGTATACAGGAGGCCGTGGATGCGATCCCGACCCTGACACCTGTTGTATATTTGGAGTTAGTATGTTCTCCCCGTGGTGGCCTGGATTTTTCTCAGGGTCCTCTGGTTTTTCCCTCGACATTTAGAAACATGCTTTGAGAGTATTTGGCTGTTATACATTTCCACATAACAAGCCACTTCGGTGAGCTATCATTTGTGGCCAGGTCGCTACTGAAAAATATCTAAAAAGCTCAGTGGGCCTTACTGAGTCAAATTACTTTTTGGTTCTTTCGGTAAAGCCACGTAGAAAAAAAATAAATTAAATAATAGAGTACGACGTTTCGAATGCAACTAAATTTAGTTATACCTGATGACGGTCGCTTGTGTTGCAATCGAAACGTCGTACTCTATTATTTAATTTATTTTCTCTTTCTACGTGACTCTACCGAAAGAACCAAAGAGTAATTCCTGCAGTCACGAAAGCTTCAAATCAAGTTTGAGTCAAATTAATATATATATATTTTTAAATAGCTTAATAGTTATTGAGCAACACGTATCTGCAAATCAAGGGGTTTTAAAGCTTTGAATAGGTAAATAAACAAATAACATTTTAACTCTGAAGGAAATGCTTCCATGGGTGAAACTTAAAAAGAGGACATCTGAGACCGTGAGCAGAGAGAGCAGCTGCAGGCGCTTTGCGCAATCCCATTCCTCATGGCCCATCAGCCACGCCACGTTCACGAAGTCAGCACAGAGGAAGACGTGGTTAAGCGTGGCCTTGAAAATAAACTTGCTTATGTCACTGCTGGAAGAAGGGCCTCAACGAGAGGGAGCCATAGAGAGCCCCTATTCGAGGGTACTTTGCCTACTCTTCCGTGCTGGACAGACGTCTTGAAAGAGACGCCGCGGTGGCTATGAGATGTTAACTACCTCGCCTGGTATACAGGAGGTCGTTGCTTCAATCCCGACCCTGACACCTGCTGCTGCTGTATATTTGGAGTTTGCGTGTTTCTCTCATCATCATCATCACGGTGGCTAGGAGATGTTAACTACCTCGCCTGGTATACAGGAGGTCGTGACTTCAATCCCGACCCTGACGCCTGCTGCTGCTGTATATTTGGAGTTTGCGTGTCTCTCTCATCATCATCACGGTAGCTATGAAATGTTAACTACCTCGCTTGGTATACAGGAGGTCGTGACTTCAATCGCGACCCTGACGCCTGCTGCTGCTGTATATTTGGAGTTTGCGTGTCTCTCTCATCATCATCATCACGGTGGCTATGAAATTTTAACTACCTCGCCTGGTATACAGGAGGTCGTTGCTTCAATCCCGACCCTGACGCCTGCTGCTGCTGTATATTTGGAGTTTGCGTGTCTCTCTCATCATCATCATCACGGTGGCTATGAGATGTTAACTACCTCGCCTGGTATACAGGAGGTCGTGGCTTCAATCCCGACCCTGACGCCTGCTGCTGTATATTTGGAGTTTGCGTGTTTCTCTCATCATCATCATCACGGTGGCTATGAGATGTTAACTACCTCGCCTGGTATACAGGAGGTCGTGGCTTCAATCCCGACCCTGACGCCTGCTGCTGTATATTTGGAGTTTGCGTGTTTCTCTCATCATCATCATCACGGTGGCTATGAGATGTTAACTACCTCGCCTGGTATACAGGAGGTCGTGACTTCAATCTCGACCCTGACGCCTGTTGCTGCTGTATATTTGGAGTTTGCGTGTCTCTCTCATCATCATCATCATCACGGTGGCTATGAAATGTTAACTACCTCGCTTGGTATACAGGAGGTCGTGGCTTCAATCCCGACCCTGACGCCTGCTGCTGTATATTGGCAGTCTGCGTCTCTCTCTCTCTCTCAACGTGCATTTGGAGTATTTGGCTGCTATAAATGTCCACGTGATAAGCCACTACGTTGACCTATCGTTTGTGGCCAGTTCGCTTCTGAAAAAGACAAGTACGTACGCATGGAGGGGGGAGGGGGTGAAGCCTCGATAATAATTTGTCTACATTGGTCTCCAAATGCGTTAGATAGTTCGGCGGTGGACTATCTGTTTGCTTAAACACGTTGATATTATTATTAATCCTTGATCGTTTCTGCGTGGATTAAATATCGGCCGTTCCATAGGATTCGGAGAGGGGGCGGGGGGGTGCGTCAAGCGTACGTACGCTGGTGGAGGGGGGGTAAAAAGTACGCGTGCGTACAGGGAGGGGGGGGGGTCAAGTTTGGACAGATTTTCCGTGCCTACTAAATGGATGGTCCCTTACCTGGTAAAATATAAATAGTTTAGAGGTGGGAGCACCCACACTTTACACAACCTGCCACTCAACGAACTGCGGTGTACCCATTTATACTGCTGCGTGGACAGAGACGTGGTAAGAATTTAAGAGATTTACCCCATGGTTTAAACTGCAGAGATTGGACAGGCGAACTCTGGTTCTACAGGTCAAGTGTGCGAACCATCACCCGACAGCAGCGTCCCTTGTAAGCGGGACACGAGGAAGTCCACATACGCACAATATTCTTCAGCGCGTGGTATTCACATAGATCCTCTGATTAGCGTTTGACCAATCTGTTTTTCTTGGCAGTGGTGGTGCGGACTCCTTCGGGAGGCTCTACGTAGATTTTATTTTTTGGTGTCTGCCCTTACGTGCTGTTTTTTTATGAACCCCTCGTCACACGACAGAATAGATGTAGGCAAGAGATGGAGATGTGGTGAGCTCAGAGGAGAGATACGGATGAGGGAGATGTACAGCGGTGACACATATGGAGTTAGATGAGAGTTGAGATTAGCGGCAAAATAACGATGAGAGATTTGATTGTTATGGTAATCATCTATGCATGTGTAGTATCTGGATTCGAATTCGAGCTGATATTTGGTTCACCCAATTGTTTTCCTTGAATGGCTTTGAGGCGCGAAACGTTTGCTTAGTTTGCATTTGTTGAGTGCAGCGTTCTTCACTAATTGCAGAGGAGGGCCACTTTCGCCGATAAGACATCATCAGCGTGAGGTGCTACCACACGTTTGAAACCATTGGGGGTTTGCCAGCAGTACGATGACGATGATGGTAATGGCTGGAAAGTGTTGTCACTTTGTGTCGATTGTCGGGGTGGGAGCGGTGGTGTAGCGGTCAGCGCTACACTGCGCTACGAACCTGGCGACCCGAGTTCGATTCCCGCTCACGGTCAACACCAGTGACGATTATCTGAACCGGTCCTGGGCCTCCCCTAGGTCGACTCAGCCTCAAATGAGTATCTGGTGCGGTATGGAAACATCGCCACTGGGGAGACAAAGGCGGTCGGGCGTGGTGCTGGCCACCCACCCCCTCGTGTACCGTTCCGGCCTGCATAGGTGCTCGCTAACACCACTTGTCCCTACAGTCTGTTACAGGCTATACGGGGGAGCTTTGTCTTTATTGTCGGGGTGCCACACGTCAGGGGCCGCACTAAAGGCCACCAGGGGCCGTCAGTGACCCCGCGGGGCCTTGCAACCAAGAACGCCGCTAGAGCGTCACCTCTGTTTCTCACTTGATGGGCAAATGACCCGGTACCTGTGGCCAACTAAATAACGTATCTTAATATAAACAATACATGTACTTTATTGGGACATAGCTTTGAATGGTAAGCACACTTCTTGACACGCAAAGTTCTGAGAGCTCCATATGATCATGGTAACAACGGCATTTTCAGTTGAAATAGTTCAAGTTTGGTGAAGTTTACATTTTGGTGAGGGCGTATGTTTTTGGATAACCGCAAGCTAATATTTGACAGGAATTACAAAATACATTTGTAATGTTACTTGTGATAACAAACAAACACAAGACAAACACGTATATTTGTTTTTATATTTTATTGAAATCGGGTCAAAGCATCAGAGATTCATGGTTGAATGAATAAGAAATTGCATAATTCACAGACATCTAATATTCATGTAACAGGATCTTTAGAATTATAGCATTTACAATAGAATGTTGATCAGTTATTGTGGTGTTATCAATGTAGGGCACGATTACTGACTATAATGATAAACAAATTGCTGATTTGAATTACATGTACTGACATGAATCTAATTACAGAGTTTAGAGAAGAAATTGATTAATGGCCCTAACCAGGGAGTTAAGAGACAGAAAAGGGATAAAACAACCGTGCCGTTTGTTCAATAACTTTTTGGAAAATCTGTCCAACGTTTTAAAGTATCACCGGTAGTCACGATCTATCCACTGTTGGGCTAAGTCTCTTGCCGTGCCCTTGCCATGTCTAAGTTTTATTTGCATCCCATCGAACCGTTCCCCCCCCCGCCTCCTCCTTTGACTGCCGCTCTCTTCTTCGTTTTGAACCACCAGCCAAAGGACCTCCTTGCGTTACATTTCATCTCAATTATTCCAGCGGGGAGTGGCGTTTTTGTTGGTGTTGCCTCAGGGAACCCCCCTGATAGCAGTTCTCTCGCTCCCTCAGAGGTGCTATGTTTTTTTTTTACCGATGTACAATTGATTTTAACACGTGCCTTTTGTGTGTTTTTTTTGTTTAGGTGAGAGGTGATGATGAAGAATAAAAAAGCACATGCATTGAACTGTACCCATTGTTATTATTGCATGCCTACTACATAATGTTCTCAAATAATGCAGATATGCAGTACTTTGGTGTGAGAGGTACAGTCATATAATAATAAAATAAATAAAAACACTGAAAACTGAACTCTGCTTATTCTTACTTTTTTCATATTTTATTATTACTGTATAGAACTCAGTTGCACAACTGGAGGGAGGGGGGGGATTTTTTTTGCAATTATCAAAGGCAGTTTGACATAGTTCAGTGTGTGCCTAATTACGTTGAAAGATGTGCCACATTTATCACTCATTATTCAGGCGATTGGCTTCTCAAGGCTCACGCTGCCTTCGGGCAGTGCACAGCTCGCTTCTGGCACTTCCACTGAACAAGACAAAGATTTGTCCTATAGCTTGTGAGTGGACTGTTGGGGCAGGTGCACAGCACACGAGGGGGTGGGGGGTGGTTAACACCGCGCCCCGCCGCCTTTGTCTCCCCAGTGGCGATGTTTACACATCACACCAGGTACTCGTTTGAGGCTGAGTCGACCTAGGGGGGGGGGAGGGGTTCAGATAATCGTCACCGGTGTCGGCCGTGTACAGGAATTGAACTCGCAGCGCGCAGACCACTACACTACCGCTTCCCACAACAATGCAGTGCGGGGCAGGTATCCACATTCAAATGTCCCAAATGTTCATTGCATCTGCAATCCTATTTGTGTTTCTGACCACGTATGCGTGTTGAACTTCTTTCGCACCGTACGTAGCCCACCGTGCTAATCGGAGGTACGGGGGAGGACAACAAACTAAACACAGAAAGCAGTTCTAAAGGAATTAGTTTTTTTTGTATCTAGATTGAAAAGTGCACAGCTCTAGTCGCTTCCTAATATCGGAAGGAAGAGCGTTCCAGACGGCCGCAGAAGCGCATCTGAAAGCGCCACACGATGGGGCGACCGTCTTTGTTTGATGGCCAGCCTCGTAACAGAGACATACACATATGTTCCCCGTACTGAATGCGGTATGAGCAGTCTCATGCTGTGAGAGGCAGCGAGACGTGTGTGCATGGATACAGTGCCTCCTGAGTGGCATCGAGATGGGAACACCGTTTTAAGAAGGGGGGAAAAAAAACCACACCTCTACATCGTAGGGAAATTACTGATAAAAATTTGTATGACGCTTCAAATGCCTCAGCAACTCAAAGCACCTCACATTTCTCTGCTGCAGTTTCGCCATGGGGCCCCCAGTGGCAGCAGGCCCTGTGCGGCACAAGGCAGAACCCTAGAGGGTCACAGGATTTCGTTGAGCAATTCCGAAAATAGTGCCTGAATGTCCTGTGACACCATTTCCAAGAGGAGGCCATTGTGCCTCTGATGTCGTGCCGCAAGTGATTTGTGCACTGCACTATCAAACCCCGGCCACCCGAGTTTGATTCCCAGCCACAGCTGATATCAGCAGTGAGTGATACATATTTTTTTCTTTCATCATTGCCAAGCACGGCTAAGATGAACGTCGAGTGATAACCGAACTGGTCTCGGTGTCCCGTTTCACCAAACCGCACTGACCTGCGTGGAAAAGTGTGTTCTTTAACCTCCATGAATAACACTGTGGGGAGCCCTCAAACAACACTGGCTTGACAGACACCTCCAAATTATTATTAAGATTTGAATGTCGACAGTTCCCCCCCTACCCTTAAGATTGAATTCATTTCAGTGGTTCTCTACCGACTTAACAATGCATCGTGCGTTACCAATGAATTAGCACAGCAAATTATTGACACAAACCCCAACGTGTGATTTCCAGCCGAGGAAATGCGCCGTACATTTTGACGAGGTTCGGGAAGGAACGTTTGTTCAAGTCATCTTGCAAATTCGCTTGCATGTGCTGTCCCTCTTCACCCCTTCCTCGTGACAGCGACACGTGTGACTTCGCTGGACTCCGTGAGTGACAGATGTCCCACGTGGCCCTCATTCAACATGTCAAGCTGTCATGCTCCATGTAAAGTCCTCTAATCGTGGAATGTTAAGTTTTAATGGCTGAAAGGAGATAAACAAAAATCTTGCAAGGTGTTAAAAGTAATCCACAATAATGTATGCACATTGGTATTATGTTTTTTTATTTACAGATACTGATTTTTTTAACAGATGCTTATTACAGATTCTGTTTTTAACTCTGTGCACGTCCTGTATACATCAAGCATGGTCTTCAAAATCTCACGTTCACATTTACGCTTTCCACTGGCTTGGATATGTTGAGAAACGCTGCACTCACAGACACTGTAACTCAATACTTAACTGTCAACATGTATTTTTATTCGGCTTCCCTTATTCATATGTGCACGATGAACAGCAAAAATTATACAGAGTGTTCTTCAATAGTTTCATTGTCATACAGCCCCATGCTGGCGACAAATACTTCACCCTGAATATAGTTCACGTTAAATCTGAAATCATAGCGACTACAAGGTCTCTCAGGGAGACTGTGACAGGTATGAGACAACACTGAATCGCACGCAATTAAGATTGTAAAAAAAAAACGCGATAACCCCTGCGATTCAAAACCTTTGCATTAACTGAACAATATCAGAGCACTCGTCCGAAGTCTATTTAAGCGAGAAAGCCACCTTAGAATGTAAACGCTGCCACCACGAAAACGTTGAGGACTTTATTTGCTTTGCACTCTGCGACATTGCCTGAGCCTCGAGCGCTGAGCCTGGCAGCAGCAGGTGCTAGTCACTTGCCTGTAATATATTGCGTAACAGATGATCAAATTACAGTTAAGAATGTCTTAAGCTTGTATACTGGCGGTTGCCGATGTAATTGCGGAGTCCTCTTAAATAAAATTAAGTAACGATATCGATACGTACTTTTCGCAGATTTTCTTCTTTCCACCTTTTCGGTTTTTTTAAAAAACAACTTTCATTAAAAAAAACGTTCCTTAAAAACGTGGCCAGGAATCGACACGCGCGCTATGCGTCGCCTCTTTTCGTGCGCGCACCACAGGCTACGAAATAAAGTTGTGAAAACACATCGGGGGGAAACAAAAGTTTACGAACGATTTCAGCCCGCCGAGACAAGGGAGCGTTGTCTCCTCCAAAGCCGCAGCAGCAAAGGCAGGAGCTGTAGGGGAGGAGGAGGAGGGGGGGGGGCAGCTTCTTTCTCATGACAGCCACGGAGTCGGGATGTCGCTGAATCAGAAAAGGGTCTATTTTTAAAAAAAGAAAAAGCTAAAGTGGATGCTAACGACCATTAAAGGCAACGGACCTTGCCACTTGTGGGCGTAACGGGTTGACAACGGGTGGCATCTATGTCAATCTCTCTCTCTCTCGTGCCCGCATGCAAATGAGGGCACGTGCGCGCGTGCTCGACGTTTGTGCTGTGTCTGGAGTAATGCACGACTATAAAATTGTTACCGCAGCGTCTCAGAGGGCACAGACCCTGGGGTGGCAGCGGGAGGTACGTGCTGTGGGTTGGCCCACCAGCGCCGTCTCTGTCTCTCTCTCTTTCTCCATGAACTTTTCGCAAGCAAATTGGTACATTTGCATAGCATCACACTTTGATGATAAAAAAACGATATTTCACGAAACGTATGTGGTAATTGCTATTTTTTTCCCTTTAAGGCTCAGCTGCTGCTTTTACCTTCAAGTTATACAAAGAGGTGAGTTTTCCTATATTTTGCGTTTTTGAGTATTTTACGTTTTCACGTGAATGCACATATTACATGTAACAAAGAGCTTAGCTTAACAACAAAAATAATATTTTATTCTACGGTTCGAACACAACTGGACTACACATTTGATTTAGCTGCTCTTATTGCATCACATTGTAAAAGAAAATATTAAAACGCAACAGCAGCAAAGTACTGCATAACCATCCCACGGGCAAATTCAGATATATAATAACTATTTATTTTTTTCTACCTACGTGACTTTACCGAAAGAACCAAAGAGTATGGATTCCTGCAGTCACGAAAACTTCAAATCAGGATCAAATTAAATAGTTGAAATATAATGATAACTACATTTATATAACGATTTTCATTAATGATCTCAAAGCGCTGTATAGGGCACAGCAGCAGACACTCAGCATAAAAATAATGTTATAAAACATTGTAATAATCATTTACTAAATGAACTAAACGTTTAATAAGCGGAAGCATATAAATAGGTTTTAATGGGCATAATACAAATGTCCACAGACTCAGAGAGATCCCTCATATCTCGTGAAATAAGAGCGTTCCATAGCCTAGGGGCTACACGGGAAAAGGCCCGGTCACCCATAGACCGAAACCCCGACCTAGGAATGCAGAGAAGATCTGCATCTTCAGATCTTCGGGACCTTGAGGGGAGATATGGGTGCAACATGTCAATGATGTAGGCTGGGGCAAGATGATTCACTGCTTTGTAAGTTAACAATAGGATTTTAAACTTATTATATGGGAAACTGAAAGCCAGTGCAGTGAGGCCAAAACGGGTGTAAAATGATGTGAAGGTGTTCCGGTTAACACCGTAGCAGCTGCATGCTGCAAATTGATGAGCACCTTAGCCACGCCAGGGAGGAGTAAGACATTTACAATATGTCTATGCGAGATGAGATGAAAGCATGAACTCGCTTTTCTGCATCTGAGGCAGAGAGAAGGGATCGGATACGGGAGAAATTCCGAAGATGGAAAATGTCTTCCGATGTATCGTTAAGTCACAAGTGTGGATCAGAGTGGGGTATGACCTTTTTCACCCAAGTTTTGACATCTCGCCATGGCTAAAAAAAATAGGGCAAGTGATACCTGAACTGATCCTTGGATATATTGCCTTAATTTTTAGAATTTTGTTCTAAATCATGAATGCTCAGCACAGAAACAATGCTCGACAGCACAAAGCAAGCAGCAGTCAATAGGACAAATGATGGTAGAGCAGAACAAAACTTGCTTCTTAAAATTGAGCAATGCTTTAGGATGTGTTGTTGTTGTTGTAAAGACACAATGGGAGGAAGTTTCAACTCCAAAGACAACAAGAAAGTGAACTGTTGTTTCATGCAATACACTATAAGCAGTTAGAACGAGAGGCTGCAGCTGTAATAGTGTTTGATACGACTATTCATTTTTCATGAAAATAATATTCATCATTCATAAGCTGGGAAACCAACTTGATTATTTTTCATGGGAACAAAAAACGACACGTGATTGCTACACAGAAAGGATTATCATTACGTTGTAGGTCGCTTTCAAATTTGAGACACTAAGTAAAACACTGACATGAACGTTGCCTACTCCAGACAAGTATGTTTTAGAGTCTCTAACATACTTGAAATGTATACAACTTGAGTTCATATTTACATATCTTTGCGTGCCGGAAGATTTAGAGCTCATAATCTCAACGCCAAACTCGCTCCAATTTGCATGAAGTCCCCGCTTCCAACTGCTGGTCTATTCAGCCATCAAAACATTAATTTTAATTTACGTTGTGCAATGTTTTAGGCCATTATCTAATGTACACTGTGGAAAAAATGCAACCAAAGAACGTAAACCTAAAAAACGTATTAAGTGCTAAACGAAGACCACATTACTGTTGGTTGGCTGTTACCTGTAACATCAGACAATTAGCAGCATTCATCAGAGCGAACTCGCTCTGCTGGTGAGCCTCATAAAGTTCAAACTGGGTCCAGAGATTGCCTGCTCCGTGCTGAAACAACATTGCTTCAGAAGGCTCCTAGGTCCATAGACTAAAACACTTTTCATTCTATTTCAATGCGGAGAGCCAATACTTATTGCATATTTATTAAACGACGATCATAACCCACTTTTTTTTCTTTTGATAAACGTCTAATGCACATTTTATTTTGAAGATCATGCACACACCAGATGAAGATTATATGTATATATATACCATTCCTGCATGTGTTGTCCTTAGCACGCCTAGAAACCAGGCAAGATGGGAGACCTGCACGAGTTCGGGAAGGCCGCTCCCTTCCTGCGCAAGTCCGAGAAGGAGCGTCTGGAGGCCCAGACTCGCCCCTTCGACATGAAGAAGGAGTGCTACGTGGACGACCCGAAGGTCGAGTTCGTGAAGGCCACCATCAAGAGCAGCGAGGGTGGCAAAGTCACCGTCGAAACTGAAAAAGGCCAGGTATGCATTACGAAATGTGTTCTAAAGTTTTCAATGACCATTATTTCGAGAATACGATTATATATACACACATTATTTTATTTTTTATGTTACAATGTATAAACAACGAAAATAACAAAAAACTACGACATTTCGATCGCAACACACGCGTTCCTGATGACGATTGCTTGTGTTGCGATCGAAACGTCGTAGTTTTTTTCTATGAACCTAACTACGTGGCTTTACCGAAAGACCCAAAGAATATGAATTCCTGCAGTCACGAAAGCTGTAAGTCAATGTATAAACAAATCAGTGTAACGATCGTCCTGGATTAATTCGGATAAATTACTTCAACAGTGTGAAGTAAAATGTGTCTGACATGAGTTATTCTCTTCCCCGCAGACTGTGACAGTCAAGGAGGACCAAGTCCACCAGATGAATCCTCCCAAGTTCGACAAAATTGAGGACATGGCCATGTTGACCTTCTTGAACGAACCGTCTGTGCTGTTTAACCTGAAGGAAAGATACGCAGCCTGGATGATTTACGTAAGGAACGGCACTCCGTGTTTCATGCACAGTATTGTGTTGCTGCTTGTAGTATGGGTTGCCCCCTGTCCTGATGTTCCTAGGATTGTCCTCTTTTTGACAGTAGCCATCCTGGGAAATTTGCGACTCTTTAAACATTGTCAGCCATCCTGAGAAATCTGTGAAATCTGCGAATCTTTAAATATCTAGTTCTCCCCTCCACTGCTCTTGTGAGATATTCTTCTTCTGCTTCTTCTCACGATATTTCTGGGGGTTGTGCTTTGTTGTAATTGCTTGGGATGATCCAGCTCTGGAGCAACGACGCCGTGTGGGTGAGCGCCGCGTAACGTTGAGATTCGTGCTGTTTTGCAGACCTACTCCGGCCTCTTCTGTGTCACCGTCAACCCATACAAATGGCTGCCGGTGTACGACCCAATAGTTGTGGCTGGATACAGAGGGAAGAAGCGTCAGGAGGCTCCTCCACACATCTTCTCCATCTCTGATAACGCTTATCAGTTCATGTTGAGCGGTAAGCACATCGTTACTGCACTGTTTTTTTTTCAATCACAAATTAAACATTGTTTTGGCCAGACTATAATAAACATGTGTTTTTTTAAATTGTTGAATCGTACTGCTTTTGTTCATTGCATCTTCTTGTATGTTCTCCCCGTGCAGACAGAGAGAACCAGTCAATCTTGATCACGTGAGTGTAACTCATTCTCCATCACACAGTGTGGCTTAATTTTTCAGTATACATGCTAACGATAAGCAGCGAACATGACAACCTATTGACAACTGGAATGTAATTACCCTAGGTAAAAAAAAATAATTGTGATCATTTGCTCATTTGAACAAAATCTTTTGGACTATTTTCAACATTTACACTTCTCCTACTGTGGATATTGTAATTTGTAAACTTTGCAATGTCACAAAAAAAAATCTGTTAATGTCGAGAAAACCCATCACAACAGAAGAATTTGTGCTGCCCTGAATTTTATTTTTTAACGGCACACAAATGTTTACTGCCCTATGCCCTCTGCCCTCTGCGAGGCTAGCAGCGGCAGATGGCAGCAGTGAACATTTATGCCTTTACAGGGCTCGCACTTATGAGCCCTAACACTGATGATGCCGGTCTATAGTTGTCTATTTTACTTCTCATTGCTGCCTGTCGATTGCAAATATTTTTTTTCGGTCATTTATTGAAAGTAGGCTTCGACAAAATGACCACAATGTAGTTATCAACCGGTGGCTTTGCACGTTGCGTGAGGGTTTGTTATACATGAAACGCACACTTTTCTTGCGTTAAATGCATTTTTTTTAAAATATCAGTTACTCATCGTACTGCGTCAAACGGTGAGCGGGCATGGTGCGACTGTGAAATGTACCAATTGTTGTTGTTGTTGTTTTATGCCACAGCGGAGAATCTGGTGCAGGGAAGACTGTCAACACGAAGAGAGTCATCCAGTACTTCGCAACAATTGCGGCCCTGGGAGACTCTGCCAAGAAGAAGCAGGAGGGTAAAATTAAGGTATTGTTGCTGCAAATAGACACGTGGGTGCACGCTGCGTCTACATCGGCATGGGTGTAAAGCTCAATCCCCGGTAGCTTCAGTGTCAGCGAGCAGCATGGTGATGTCAGTGCCTTCTTAATATGCAGAGTTGAACACTTCTGGTCTTATTGACTCAAGATTGTAGCTTGTATTAAAATGTAACTATAATCTTACGACCCTTCGGATACGGGAGTTGTGTCGCTACGAAGTGCCACTTACACTGGAGACCGATTGGGTGGCGGAGTGGCACCGTGTTAACCACTTGCCTCACGACAAGCGGGGACTGGGTTAATATCCTAACTCAAGGTGCCTTTCTGTGTGCCGTTGGTTTATTCTACCCCTCTTCTGCATGGGTTTCCTCTGCCTTCCTCGGGCTTTCTCCCATAGTTAAATGAAGAGCATGCAGTGGAGCTGGTATTGCCCTAACATTCCGATGCTCCATAATCGAGGGTTTTTTTTTTGGGGGGGGGGGGGGGTGGTTAGATCGCGTAAATATAAATGTGTTGGTAAACCCGCCACCACCCGACACAGCCAATTAGTAAGGTTTAGTGTCACGTAAAAAAAAAACATGCCAATTAGTTACTAGATCAGCATGAGAATAAACATCCCAATGCTGAAGGATTATCAACAATTTACTCAATTGGGATTACACAGAGCAATATCGTCCCCTAGTGGGGATACTTGGCAGGACCCTTCTAAAAACAAGGATCTTGAGACTCAGTGAGGCATTTCTGGGTAAACAAGCAGAGTAATAATAGTAAAACTTTTGCAATAAAAATCAGGTGATAACCGTGAGAAAAATATAAACGTAACTATAAATTGGCCTTAATGCATACATGCACAAAATGTAACTTTCAACGTGTGTTAAGAATATCACAACTATTGTGTAAGCGAGCACAGTACATTATATACTGTATTACACGCTATGCACTGCTGATATATACGTAGTGGGTGGGTTTGCAAACAAAAAAACCCAAGTGCTTGACAAGTGTGAGTCACAAAAGATTCATGTTGTGGTGCTGTGTTGCCTCTCTAACAGGGGACCCTTGAGGATCAAATCGTCGAGGCCAACCCTCTGATGGAAGCTTTTGGTAACGCCAAGACCGTGAGAAATGACAACTCGTCGCGTTTCGTGAGTGTTCTCTCTATTTCATTTTCTTATTATTCCTTGCTTCATATCTGTGTATCAACTGCAAGCGAATGGCGGTTCATCAGTGTCTCAGCCAATGTCGTAATAATCGTAAAAAAATGTGTCTTCCAACTCTCCAGGGAAAATTCATCCGAATTCACTTTGGTGCCACTGGCAAGCTTGCCTCTGCAGATATTGAAACTTGTGAGTATTGAACACCGTTTTGCAAATACCTTGCTATGTGTTGGCATGGTACGAAAAAATGAACACGTGCAATGGGTATATTTTTTGTTTCTGATATTTCACATTCTAATATTTTACAGATCTGCTGGAGAAATCCCGTGTCACCTTCCAGCTCCCAACAGAGAGAAACTACCACATCTTCTTCCAAATCCTGTCTCAGCAGAAGCCTGAGCTCCTGGGTATGTTTCCCGTGACACGTCCTTCTCCACAGTCATGTTCTCTGCATTGTCGAAATGACTTTCACCCAGTTAGGTCAGAATGTCACGTAGTGAAACAAAAGCAAACTGAATACACGTGTGCTGAATCTGAATTCACGTGTGCTGAATCGTTACGACTTACATGACCATGATCCCCAGAAACGTAGGGTTAGAACCTTGTTGAGAACAATGAAATAAACAATCCTCGTCCATTAATTTTAATTCTAGAACCAGCCTAAAGTGCAAGTGAATGCGTGTGTCAAATATTCCTGACAAATCCACGCTTCATGTCGTGTTTCAATGCCTTAGGCTGATGCCCGTGTCTGTTTCCATGGATGTGACTATGCGTGGACAGATATGCTGCTGGTCACCACCAACCCTTACGACTACCCATTCATCAGCCAGGGTGAAATTACTGTCACCTCAATCGACGACAAAGAAGAACTGATGGCAACGGATGTGAGCACTGCAGTGTACAGCTAAAACATTTATTATGATGACGTTGATTTGTGGAAAACTAATTATTACTGGCCATTTTGATAGCTATATGCTCAGTGCCTCTTGGAAGAGTATTAGTAAGTAATGAGAGCAACAGATAGTTAGTGTACCTCAATTGAAATGGACATAGCTGTAATATAATTCAGTATCTTACGCACAATGTCATGCACGCAATTAACATAAACAATTCGAATTTACACGAATATTATAACCCCCGGGGTCCTTTGGACTTGTAGGGATACACTGATGATGTGAACTTTCCCTATTTAAGACCAAAAACAGGGATGCTTCTTCACGAATCTGGTTACACTCACCAGCAAAAGTTCTCAGATTTAAAATGTTGTGGTTTGCTCTCCAACATACCGTTCTGTTGAAACCTTAGTATTTTTTTTTTATAATGAATAAAACAATGTTTTAAGTGATAGTTACAGATGTCATATTGGGTGATGGCTTATCATTCATTAGGGATCAGCTCCCACTAATTAAAAACATTATGGAAAATAACCTCAATTTCGAAAACACTTCTGTTAATTACGAATATTATGCATATTATAAGCAAGTAATTAATAACATAAATATGATAAACTACACAGAAACCCCCATGGGCTTGCATGCTCCAGCAATGTATATATATTCACCCACTGTCTGCCACGGGGTCATGCTGGTTAAAATGATTGGCACTCAGCAATTTGCAGTTACAACGCATGTGCAATGGTATTTTATTTTCAATTTCAGAACGCCATCGAAATCCTGGGCTTCACCAACGATGAGAAAATGAGCATCTACAAGCTGACCGGCTCCATCATGCACTACGGCAACATGAAGTTCAAGCAGAAACAGCGGGAGGAGCAGGCGGAGCCCGACGGCTCAGAGGGTACGAAACGCGGACCCATCAGGGCGTCAGCAATGACGCCCCACCAAATGTTTGATGGCAAATGTCAATCTCAATCTCCAAACGACACCTTTCCAGTTGTATATTATCGTGTTGAACTTAAGGTGCAACGAGTGTAGTTAAAATGCCCATCTCCTTTGCGTTCCTTAGCGTTTGTTCGTTTCTCAGTCCTCTTGTCCTGGTGAGGGTCGCGGCAGCAGCGTGTTGAGTAGTGGCGGTCCACACCTCGCTTTCTCTGGCGACAGACTCCAGCACTACTACACTACTAGACACTACACTATACTCTACACTATACACTACACTATACACTACTATACACTACACTATACACTATTATACACTACACTATACACTACTATACACTATACTATACACTACACTATACACTCCTATACACTACACTATACACTACACTATACACTACTATACACTACACACTATTATACACTATACTATACACTACACGATACACTACTATACTCTACACTATACACTACACTATACACTACTATACACTACACTATACACTACTATACACTACACTATACACTACTATACACTACACTATACACTACTACACTTAACACTACTAAACTATACACTACTATACACTACACTACTATACACTACACTACTATAAACTACAATACTATACACTACTATACACTATACTATACACTACACTACTATACACTACACTACTATAAACTACACTACTATACACTACTATACACTAGACTATACACTAATATACACTACACTATACACTACTATACACTTCACTATACACTACTATACACTACTACACGTAACACTACTAAACTATACACTACTATACACGACACTACTATACACTACACTACTATAAACTACACTACTATACACTATACACTACTATACACTACACTATACACTACTATACACAGACTTTAGCTCTCCTTGGGGAATTCCCAGGCCAGTAACACCAGTTTTAGAGTTTAATACTTACAGTATTTTTTGTTAGTCTGCCAGCGTATGTGTGAGTCGAAAAGACGTGCAGCAGTGAGCATGTTTTATTCGCGTCACTGCTGTCAGAAAGGTATCCACTAGAGAGAGAGGGAGCTCGAGAGAGGGTATTTGGCCTACTCTTCCACGCTGGCCAGACGTCATGGTATAGGTGGGGAAGCACCCACACTTTACCCCACCAGCAAGAACTCCAAGATCGACAAACTGGGTGGACAGAAGTTTTCATCAACTTTGCCTCTTTGTTTCAAATGCCATGCCGGAAGATCGAATCGGATTTAACAGTCCAGCTTGTGCTGACCGGTACATCATAATACAAGTATGCATCTGCATTCACAGATGCGGACAAGGCTTGCTTCTTGATGGGAATCAACTCTGCTGATCTGCTCAAAGCCCTCTGCTTGCCAAGGGTCAAAGTCGGAAATGAGTATGTCACCAAAGGCCAGACCGTTCCACAGGTACTTTGATTACATTTGTGGGGGGGGGTTCCCCCTTTTTAAAGTTGCATTAAAATGTGTTTCTCCCATTGTTCGTTACGTATCATCGTAAATCATATTCCACCATCTGACATATTCTAAATTAAACTTTCTTACAGGTGTACAACAACATCGGTGCTCTTGCAAAGGCTTGCTTTGAGAGGCTTTTCTTGTGGATGGTTATCCGCATTAACCAGTCACTGGACACTAAGCAAGCCAGACAGCACTTCATTGGTGTCTTGGACATTGCTGGGTTTGAAATTTTCGATGTAAGTGCTTTTTTTCTTCCTCTTTACAATAATTGTATCAAAACAAATCTTTACATGCAATAGAGGCCACGTGTGGATTGGTCTCTGAGCTGCGAACCATACCTCCTTTGAGAACCATGTCTCCTCTGTCCTCTCAACACAGTTCAACACCTTCGAGCAGCTGTGCATCAACTTCACCAACGAGAAGCTGCAGCAGTTCTTCAACCACCACATGTTCGTGCTGGAGCAAGAGGAGTACAAGAAGGAGGGCATCGACTGGGTCTTCATCGACTTCGGCATGGACCTGCAGGCTTGCATCGACCTCATCGAGAAGGTTCGGGTTGCACAATATTCAGATTCCGTAAAGCACAGCTTGGCACTTATAGTGACAGTTTACAAACAAGTACGGCAATAACAACATCTAAAAATGATACAATTGTTTCCTTCCCTTTTTTTTTACTCACAGCCTCTGGGCATCATGTCCATCCTCGAGGAGCAGTGCATGTTCCCCAAAGCCAACGATCAGACCTTCAAGGAGAAGCTGTACGACCAGCACCTCGGCAAGAACAAATTCTTCCAGAAGCCCAAGCCTTCTAAGGGGAAACACGAGGCTCACTTCTCCCTCGGCCACTACGCCGGCAACGTGGACTACAACATCTCTGGCTGGCTGGAGAAGAACAAGGATCCACTGAACGACTCTGTGGTCCAAGTCTACCAGAAGGCCAGCCTCAAAGTGCTCGGCGCTCTCTTCGCCACCTTTGCCGGTGCTGATGCAGGTGAGCGGTCAACGTGGGGACCATCTTTGTGTGTACGTCATGAAATCTACGCAGTTTGTTATTATCCGCAATGCTGCAGTGGGTGTTTTAGTTAACTCCGTTACCTCCACCCCCTTCACCCTAACCTTGTGTGTTTATATCACGCAAATAGATTCCGGTGGGAAGAAGGGCAAGAAGAAGGGTTCTTCTTTCCAGACCGTGTCTGCGCTGCACAGGGTGAGTCACGCGAAGGGTGACGAATTGGATTTTGGTTCATCGAAATGATTCACGCGTGCATCAAATACATTTTAAAGTATTTTTTTCTTCCAATTACTATTGTCGAGACAATGCGCAGGCCCGCTACACCACGTTGTGGCGCACGCATAGGCGAAACCGGGTGTGAAGAGCCAGGGGATAGAGACATTGGGAGCAGACCCACTGCCCCAATATCCAATGCATATTTTGAAGAGCGACTTTGCGACATTAACGTGTTTTTTGTTTTAAATTGTTTGGTTATAGGAGAATCTGAGCAAGCTGATGGCCAACCTGAAGACAACTCACCCCCACTTTGTGCGCTGCCTGATCCCCAATGAGACCAAGACCCCCGGTTTGTTTTTCAATGCTCACACTGACAATTCCTACACGCAGCAATGCTTAAAATGCATTTTTTATCGGTATAATATTTAAAAATAATGACATCGTCTGCTTTGTAAAAGATCGTCCCGTAGTGATTGCCGTTGCTGGCTGTATTTTCCAAAAATTATGTTATAACTGACAAAATATTTACGAAAGAAACACTTCGTCATTAAAGTTGTAAACAAATACATATTTTCCATTAAATTAGCGCTATGTAATAGTTGTCTAGAGTAATGGTTGGTGGTTATAGGGCATCGTACATTTAATAGTTGATTACATTTTTTATTTTTTAAGCTGCAATGATAATAAGACATTGCAGGCTCACATTGAGTGGAACGCAGTTAAACAACTTTAAAGACATCCTTATTAACACTTGAAGAACAGAAAAGTACAAAATAAATGACAAATTACAGTTATTGTACTAAGCTATGAGAAACCTACATCGCAGTAACCATCAGACCGTGGCATTTTATAAAGTATATAATGGAAATTGATATTAGGGCAAACCTACTTATGACTATTTCTCAAATAACTATGACCCAGGAAAAAAAAAACGACGTGAAGTTTTTTTTTCTCGCTCAGTGGCCATCATTGTTCACCGTGATTTGCCCAGGTACCATGGACAACAACCTCGTGATGCACCAGCTGCGTTGTAACGGCGTGCTGGAGGGCATCAGGATCTGCAGGAAGGGCTTCCCCAACAGGATCGTCTACGGTGACTTCAAGCAGCGGTGAGTGCAGATAGACGTGTGACGTCGTTGTAAACTCGATCGCCGTAGCCTTTGGCGATACGTAGGTCACAAGACGTAAAGGCCCCTCTAGATATTGTCACCGTTATTGTCACTGGCAAACTACGATGGAGCTAAAGCCACGGCATACCTGAAGGAGAGGCTGCAATTAAGGTGAAACTGATAGAAGTCCACTCATATTCTCTATTCTAAACGGTCGCTTTTGCATACGATCTTAGCTCCTGAATGCCCAGCAATCTGTTATTTATTTCTCTCTATATATACACACGCCTCTTTTACACAAGCCCCCCACCCTCCACAAAATTGTCCTAACAGCATCTGTCATGAGACGAATAATCCTTCAGAAATATTCAAAAGCCGTGTGTGTGTCTGAGAATGCACGTGTGGAAGGTTGTCCTCTTTGTCCTCTTACCAATCGTGGTTGCAATTTCACCTCTGCCATGACAATTATTACCTCGCAACAATCAAACCGATGTTTTTATTTTATTTTCAGAGTTAAAATTTCGTCAAATTAAGTTCACCACCAAATGTAAAATGCTAGATAGCATCTTGACCTACAGCTTTCGTGACTGCAGGAATTCATGCTCTTTGGGTCTTTCGGTAAAGTCACGTAGATTGAAAAATTATCATTTTTTTCATTATTTTTCTATCTCGGTGACTTTACCGAAATATGCAAAGAGTATGATAGATAGCAGTCGTTAATGACAGGCTGCATCTCACTACACTTGAGAACCCCGTAAATCATGGCTGACTCACTCGATTAGAATCTGTAAGTTGTTGCTCTGCATCTACATCAGCCATACGGATTAGAAGCCAGGAGCCGAGCGCTACAACTACAACCTCCGAAACACCCGGTCACCTCCAGCAGTCTGTCGTTAAAGTCTATGCCGTGCAAACCGCGAGCGTTAGCGTCACACGTGACCCCGCTTGCTCTCTCGTGCCTCGTAGGTACCGCGTGCTGAACCCCAATGCCATGCCCGAGGGGCAGTTCGTTGACAGCAAGAAGGCCTGCGAGAAACTCATGGCCTCCCTGGAGCTCGATGAATCGCAGTACAAGTTCGGACACACCAAGGTAAACGTCGTCGTAGTAGTTGTCATCGTTGGTCCCACGTGTAACCAGCGGTGACTGAAGGCTCCCAAAGATATTGCCACCCCACATTCTCTCACGACGCAAACCGTGCATCTGGCTTCTGGTCGTGAGCCGACCCAATGAATCCATCTCCGCGGCGTTGCGTGTTTTATCCTCTCGTTTGTATTGATCGTTGATCATCATCGTCACCATCATCCCGTCAGGTGCCCAAGCACACTTCCTGTTCTTAACGGTTATCGTGTACCAAACTTGATTAATGTAATTAAACTAATGGAAAAGCTATGAGACTGCAAGAAATACCAAAACTGAAGGGATATCACAAGTACCCTAGTCCTGTGATGTCACCTTCCCAGAAGATGTTTCGTACCGTGCAGTTGTTGCACACTGCCTGGACGTTGGGAATGAAACTTTTCCTGATACTCATAACAGGACACCCATGAGCATTCGAAAAGGACAATTGAGAAACCTCATTTGGCCTTCCGCTTCATTCTGTCTCCCAGGTGTTCTTCCGCGCCGGTCTCCTGGGTACCCTGGAGGAGATGAGGGACGACCGCCTGTCTCTCCTGCTCACGCGCACCCAGGCCCTCGCTCGTGGCTACCTGAGCCGCGTCGAGTTCAAGAAGATGCTGGAGAGACGGTAAATACACACACACGCACACGCATCTCTTTCGATATTTGCACACCGTATAGACGCAGCGTATAAACGAGTAATTTAGAGCTCCTTTTGTCAATCCACTGATCGATTAAAGATCTCCCACGCCGTGTAGGCCAGGAGGGACTGTTTGACCATACTTCGCCAACGCTGGCCAGTGCAGATGGAGAGGGGAGGGTGGCAGGACTGGTACAGACAGATACGACTCACCATTGGTGTTCGCTTGTGGCCAGGCATCGATCTCGGTTCTCTGAGTTCACAACGCAGTCTGCAAAGAAAGTGCACCGCTGCCTCCCGTACACGCTATGCTGAACATATGTAAATACTGTATGCTTCATTGTGTGCGTATATATTTTTACGATGTTTAGAATTTGTATACGGCGAACAATGATGATGCTTACAAATAGACTGTAGTCTCTAATGTCCACTGTAGACCTAAACAGTGCAGTTTGGGAGATTGGTAGTTCTTTGCAATAACCATTAGTTGGCTGCCGAAACGGAGTCATCAAACTCTGCGCAAACATGCGAAGCAGCAAAATTATCACCATATCGGCGATCTGGCTGCCCGTGTAAAAGTATACACATTGAATATTCAGTTTTCTATGCGTCTGGAAATTGGGAAAAGCTTTTGCTTCGTGAATAACGATACATTTCTTTTTTTCCCTTCAGCGAGTCTCTGATCGTTATCCAGTACAACATCAGAGCCTTCATGGGTGTGAAGAACTGGCCGTGGATGAACCTGTACTTCAAGATCAAGCCTCTGCTCAAGTCCGCCGAATCCGAGAAGGAAATGGCGAACATGAAGGAGGAGTTCATCAAGACCAAGGAGGCCCTTGAGAAGTCAGAGGCCCGGCGTAAGGAGCTGGAGGAGAAGATGATCTCCGTTGTGCAGGAGAAAAATGACCTGCTCATGCAAGTCCAGAGTGTAAGTCTGTTCGCTGAACCCACATACCACAAACCATATCGATAAAAAAAACAGATACATACTTAATTTTACCATTCATAAAAACCGCGTACTTACTTTGTTTTGTGCCTCTAAAAGGGGGAAGACTCCATAAACGACTCTGAAGAAAGATGTGACCAGCTGATCAAGGCCAAGATACAGCTGGAGAGCAAACTCAAAGAAATGCAGGAGCGCATTGAGGAGGAGGAAGAGATGAATTCGGAGCTGACGGCCAAGAAGAGGAAGCTTGAGGACGAGTGCTCCGAGCTCAAAAAGGACATCGATGACTTGGAGCTGACTCTGGCGAAGGTGGAAAAGGAGAAGCACGCGACTGAGAACAAGGTTTGTTCACCACGGTGCTGTACGACTCGCACCGTATTTAAATGTTGACAATAAGGAATTGCACCGCTAACATGCCCGTATCACATCTCACCTCAACCCACTGCAGTGTCCTGCTGGGGTCTAGCCGAGGGGACCCGCAGCGGGAGCTGTGCCCGTGCCGTACAAGATGAATGCAGCAATGCAAATGGGCATTAATCTGCCAGTAGGGAGATAATACGTCGATGTTTCCCCCCAATAAAATAATGTATGGGGACAATTGATGAAATTTGCACCATTAAGCTGGCAACACACGGCCGACTCTTTTTCTGGATAATCACTGGATCTTCAACATCCACCATGAAGTGGTGGAAGTCTACAGATATAAGAGCCACAGTCATCACCAGGGTGGCCCGTTGTGCCCAAACTAGGAACCTCTCTGAAATAAGCGATAAACGCGCGTCCGCTTAGCCACAATCACGTGTTCGGCGCTTCTTGCTTTATTAACTCAGCTTAATTTTTTTCTCCTTTCCAGGTGAAAAACCTGACCGAGGAGATGGCCGTGCTGGACGAGAACGTATCCAAGCTGACGAAGGAGAAGAAGGCCCTGCAGGAGGCTCACCAGCAGACGCTGGACGACCTCCAGGCGGAGGAGGACAAAGTCAACTCCCTCACCAAGGCCAAGGCTAAGCTTGAGCAGCAAGTGGACGATGTAAGTCATTTGGTGGAGAATGGAAGAGCTGCGGCGTGCATTAAAACTTGAACAATAATTGCAAGTGGCAGAAACCCGCTGCTCTCGTATCTGGAATTCCCTCCGACTTTCCCACCACTTCGGCCGATTCTCCCTTTTGTTCTCTTGCAGTCTTTAAAGTACTTTCTCTCGCCACGAAGTGCCTCCATTCACACCTTTACCATGCTGTCATTTCAAATCAGTCTTTTTCCTGTAGTATTCCACCTGTAGTATTACTTTCCCCCGAAAGAAAACATCCTTTAAACGATTTATAAATTAAATTTGTGGTCTTTTATACAGCACCTACATTTGGCCATTGAGTTTTTCAGTCAATGTATATTTTAACACGGATATGTTTTACTTCTTTAAATGCATCTTGCGAAATTGGTCGTGCGTGTGTCTCATCTTGGGTTGTTGTTGTTTTGTGTGCGTTTGACACTTTGCGCAGTTGGAAGGATCATTGGAGCAGGAGAAGAAAGTGCGCATGGACATTGAGAGGGCGAAGAGAAAGCTTGAGGGCGACTTTAAGATGGCCCAGGAGTCCATCATGGATTTGGAGAATGACAAGCAGCAGATTGACGAGAAAACAAAGAAGTATGTGCTCTGCAATTTCACGACGCAAATTTTATATCGCATCAGAGCAAGCCGTCGCGCAACACGTGTTTGTATTTGTGTGCAGGTAACACATTTTTTTTGCGCGTTCATTTTTCAGGAAGGACTTTGAAATTAGCCAGCTGAACAGCAAGATTGAGGATGAGCTTGCCCTATCCGCTCAACTGCAGAAGAAAATCAAGGAACTCCAGGTGAAGTTCGCTAATGTCCACACGCCGCACGTAAAAAAAAAAGCTCTCTGAACTTTAAAATGAATTCACGAGACCAAAAAAGATTCCTGACACAAAAGCTTTGCGTTTTGATGCCAACCGCAGGCGCGCATCGAGGAGCTGGAGGAGGAGATCGAGGCCGAGCGTGCCGCTCGCGCCAAGGTGGAGAAGCAGAGGTCCGACCTCTCTCGGGAGCTCGAAGAGATCAGCGAGAGGCTGGAGGAGGCCGGCGGAGCCACCTCGGCTCAGATCGAGATGAACAAGAAGAGGGAGGCCGAGTTCCAGAAGCTCAGGAGGGACCTGGAGGAGGCCACCCTGCAGCACGAAGCCACGGCCGCCGCCTTGAGGAAGAAGCAGGCCGACTCCGTGGCCGAGCTCGGGGAGCAGATTGACAACCTGCAGCGGGTGAAGCAGAAGCTGGAGAAGGAGAAGAGCGAGTTCAAGATGGAAGTCGACGACCTCAGCAGCAACATGGAGCAGATCACAAAGTCCAAGGTACTTAAAATCACTTTGGACATGATTGGGCAAGCAATTTAATTAAACCAGTTTACCTCATCAATTGTTGAAAACGCTGACCTCATAGATTGTTTTCAAATGATAGACAAATATGCACCGAACATATGATCACAACCCACTTCTGAAGAGACACCAACTCGCTCACTGACACACTTTAGTTCTCCTTAGCTACCGCACGCACAGAAGAATACAGACCCTGTAAACTTCGTTGCAAGCTCAACTCTGCTTGCTGCCTTAACCTTTGCACACTTCTAAAATGAGCTACGTTATTTCTTAAAAAATAATTTTCCTTTAGTTTTAAACACGTGTGTACACCGTACACTGAAAAGCGACGCTCTGGGGGGTTTTTTGTTGTTGTTGTTGTTGCGTGCAGGTGAATCTTGAGAAACTGTCCCGGTCACTGGAGGATCAGCTCTCCGAACTCAAAACCAAGGACGAAGAAAACATCCGCACCATCAATGACATCACAGCCCAACGCGCAAGGCTCCAGGCTGAATCTGGCAAGTGCTCTGCAGCAGCGGTTGTTCACGGGTGCTCAGTGAAAGCAGCCTTAACGTTGTGTTGTCATTGGGGACTGCGGTTGAACTGCCACGTCAAATGATCACGTCCGTGCGTGTGTCGCTCCCTTCGGTAATGCAACAGGTGAGTTGACGAGGAAGCTCGAGGAGAAGGAGGTTCTGGTCGTTCAGCTCTCCAGAGGGAAGCAGTCCTACACCCAGCAAGTCGAGGACTTGAAGAGGCAGCTTGAAGAAGAAGTCAAGGTATTTTTACCGGCGTATCTCCTCAAAGGGACCTCCTCATTCGTATATTTTACAATACGGTATATTTCAATGCAGTGCGTATTTGCCCGGTGATACGGACACTGCTAAATATCTCAAAATGACGCCGTAGCTTACTCCGATATGATCGACGCGGTAAGAGGCGAGCACTGGCGTTGACCCGGACAACGCTGCAGTCGCGTTGCCATTGCTGCCCTACGGAGCGAGCTCACGAGCGGCGTCTCTGTGACCGTGCAGGCCAAGAACGCCCTGGCCCACGCCGTGCAGTCGGCGAGGCACGACTGCGACCTCCTCCGCGAGCAGTTCGACGAGGAGCAGGAGGCCAAGGGCGAGTTGCAGAGGGCCATGTCCAAGGCCAACGCCGAGGTGGCCCAGTGGAGGACCAAGTACGAGACCGACGCCATCCAGAGGACCGAGGAGCTGGAGGATGCCAAGTGAGACCTGCGATGAGTTCTTACGTTAAGAGGGTGATGCAGTTCTTCACGAACTGTTGGTGTTGTTTTTCTCTCCATATTGCACAAGGCCAAGTGTTTTATGTACACATGTCTGCGTGTTGCATGAAACTATTATCTTCACTAAACGCTTCCTGTAGCCCTTGCACAATGAGCATTTAAATGAGAGGCGATTTCGATCGGAGGTCTAGGCACTAAACGTGTCTCTGCCTTTCAACGCCTTGCAGGAAGAAGCTGGCCGCCCGTCTCCAGGAGGCGGAGGAGCAGGTCGAGGCGGCAAACTCCAAGTGCGCCTCCCTCGAGAAGACCAAGCAGCGTCTGCAGGGTGAGGTGGAGGACCTCATGATCGACGTGGAGAGGGCCCACTCAGCTGCCGCTGCTCTTGACAAGAAGCAGAAGGCCTTCGACAAGGTACTTTGAATGCACCGCAGCTCAACGTCATTGCACACCTTTGTTGCGAACATTTATTGCGACGCATTGTGTGTATCGTAAAAAACAATAACAACAACAACTTTTGTAACCTCTTGACCAGGTTCTGTCAGAATGGAAGCAGAAGTTTGAAGAAAGCCAGGCTGAGCTGGAAGCTGCACAGAAGGAGTCCAGATCCCTGGGCACAGAGCTGTTCAAGCTCAAGAATGCTTACGAAGAGACACTGGATCATCTGGAAACGTTCAAGAGAGAGAACAAGAACCTCCAGGGTACGTTTAATATATTTACTCAAACGTTACTTGTACGTTAATTATCATTTAACCTTGCCTATTTAACTTTCCATCCGTGCAAAATAGCATTTTCGAATAATCTATTGTGAAACAGGCAGACAGTTTTAAGAAAGTTTTGGTTAAATGCAATTGAATGTCTTCAATTCAAGGGACATTGCATAACCTTAATAAAGCAGGCCTATTTCAATGTGAATTGTAATAATATTCGAGCTGTGTTTAACGCAATGGTCCCATGCTATGTTTATTTCAACAGAGGAAATTTCAGACCTCACCGAACAACTTGGTGAGAGTAGCAAGAGCCTGCACGAGCTTGAGAAGAACAGGAAGGCCATTGAACAGGAAAAGAGCGATATCCAGGCTGCCCTCGAAGAGGCTGAGGTAAAGCAATGCAGCCATGGAAACAAAATGGATCAAGCATTAAACTAAAATGTCTACAAATTATTTCCCAGTTTGTAAAATGCACACTTTTTTTTGCAAACCTCACATGTTTCACGTTTGCAAAGCGAACTAATTTTTCAATGGAACTCCATTGCGGATGTACAGGCTTCTCTGGAGCACGAGGAAGGCAAGATTCTCCGGGTGCAGCTCGAGTTGAACCAGGTGAAGGCAGAGGTCGACCGCAAGATCGCCGAGAAGGACGAGGAAATCGACCAGATCAAGAGGGGCTTCCAGAGAACCGTGGAGTCCATGCAGGCGACGTTGGACTCCGAGACCAAGAGCAGGAACGAGGCGCTCAGGCTGAAGAAGAAGATGGAGGGAGACCTCAACGAGATGGAAATCCAGCTCAACCACGCCAATAGGCAGGCGGCCGAGTCTCAGAAGCACCTGCGCAACGTGCAGGGACAGATCAAGGTAAATATGAGTCACACATCTTCACAACCGATCATCCTAAATGTGAAATGTAGTATTTCATTTCTTTCATACATCACTGGTAAACTATTAACTTCCAATAGTGAGCGCGTTATAAAATGCCGTTCGTTATTATTCGTCTTCACCGGAACGTAATTGCCGCCGCTTTGAATTTTCAGGACCTCCAAGTTCATTTGGACGATGCCCTCCGCGCAAACGAAGACTACAAGGAACAGGCTGCCATGCTTGAACGCCGCAACAACCTCCTGGTGGCCGAAGTCGATGAGATGCGATCGGCTCTGGAGCAGACAGAGAAGGCCCGCAAGTTGGCCGAGCAGGAATTGCTGGGAGCCACCGAGAGAGTGCAGCTTCTGCATTCTCAGGTGACAGAGACAACAAAAACGGAAGCAAAAAAAGCCCACCTAAAAAAATGTCAATAATAATTCTGAAATTGCACTGCAATGTAAACACGATGAAAACTGTTTCTGATGAAAATGTATTCAACTTTCTTTTAAAGAACACGAGCCTGATCAACACCAAGAGGAAGTTGGAAGGTGATCTTTCTCAACTCCAGTCAGAAGTGGAAGAAAGTATTCAGGAATCGAGGAATGCTGATGAGAAGGCCAAGAAGGCCATTACCGATGTGAGCACATATACAATGTTACATCCTTCGCGCGATAATTCCCATTGTGCGTTTACGTTTGACGCGGTCGTAATTTTACGAGCTGAGCCGTAATTGTCGTCCATTTGGCCAGGCCGCAATGATGGCAGAGGAGCTGAAGAAGGAGCAGGACACGAGCGCCCATCTCGAGAGGATGAAGAAGAACATGGAGCAGACGGTGAAGGATCTGCAGCACAGGCTGGACGAGGCCGAGCAGATCGCGATGAAGGGCGGCAAGAAGCAGCTGCAGAAGCTCGAGACCAGGGTAAGAGCACGGATTGAACGTGACATTTGGAAACTAGGAGTGTTAGTTAAATTAAGGGGTGCCGTAGTGGCGATATGTTAAATTCCTCACCCGTGTATGCAGGAGGTTGTAGGTTCAATCCCAACCCTGGCACCTGTATATTTGGAGTTTGCGTTTCTCTCTCCCCGTGGTCGTGTGGATTTTTCTCCGGGTCCTCCGGTTTTTCCATCCACAGAGTATTTGACTGCTGGAAATTCCACACGATGAGCCACTTCATTGGGCTATCATTTCTGGCCAGGTCACGTCTGAAGAGCTATATAGCTCAGTGAGCCTTACCTGCTAAAATAAAACTAGTTTCGTTTCGTTTACGTATTATTTTTTCTCTACTTAAATTTTACTCATAGGTTAGTGTACAAATATTACATATTTCAAACGTTGTCACTGTTGGGTTTTTCCCTCGTTTTGTCTATTACAGCGGTGTTTAGCGTGCACACCTTTGGCTAAACGTTTTTTTGTGTGTGTGTGTTTTTTTTAAAAGGTGCGCGAGTTGGAATCGGAGCTGGATGCTGAACAGAGGCGCACAGCTGAGACCATCAAGGGATCTCGCAAATACGAGCGCAGGATCAAGGAGCTGTCTTACCAGGCAAAAACTTGCACCTCTTTATCTTCACTCTTTATCTGTACTGCAAAAACAACGTGTTCATTGCCGTGAAGTATTGCATTCTATGAGATACTTTGTACATATTAAAATTAGATTATTTTTTTATTTTCATATGTACACACGTCAATAGGAGTATGCTACCGATTTACACATTTTAAAACATTGACTTCATTGGTGCATTTAATTGTGGTGAGATGAGTGTGTCACCTGCACTGAAGGCAATGCAGATTTCTGACCTGTGACACTTCATCTCACAGACCGAGGAAGACAGGAAGAACAACCTGCGACTCCAGGATCTGGTCGACAAGCTGCAGCTCAAAGTGAAGGCTTACAAGAGGCAGTCGGAGGAAGCGGTAAGATCTTATCTGCATCTTTTCCATATAAGATGGTAACTAATTAATCTATCGATTTACCATCGTTCTCCCTTGTTTGCGCATCCCATTGTAATGCAGAGAAACATCACGAATCAAAGTCTGTTATCGTATCCAAGACCAATGGGAAAACCCATTATTTAGTTTAGTTTTACTTTCGTTTATATGCACGATGCACTAAGTTATACTTATATATAATGTATATGAAAATTGGTTTTAAAAGTACTGTGTTTGAAAGTCAATAAGAATCCAGATGAACTTAAAAAATAATGCATAGGCCAAAGCAAAACATCCAGTACTATGTACAACAAAAATTAAGCAACAGTGGTTTTCGTCCGTATTCGGAAACCTTAGCTATAAAAGCAAGTATAATACTGTAATGGAAAATTCATATTTGGGTCACATTTGTAAAAGAAAATTCATCCATATTCACCGCAGCGCAGGTATTCGCAGTTGTTTTGTACAGCTCTCCGACGTGTCCGATGTTTTTCTCCCCGTGCCTCGGAGGAAGAACGTCGGACATCATCCCCGAACAACGTGCAGCACCACCTGAAAATGCACGCGTTAATGCTGCGCACCTTAACCAATGCAAACCTTCACACTTTTATTTGCCGCTTGAACAATCCCACAGGAGGAGCAGGCCAACACAAACCTCTCCAAGTACCGCAAGCTGCAGCACGAGCTGGAGGAGGCCGACGAGCGTGCGGACATCGCCGAGTCTCAGGTCAACAAGCTGCGCGCTCGCTCCCGGGATAGCGGTGTTGCCAAGGTACGCTTGCCATTCCACAATTCCAGTGAGGAACTCCGGTGAACACGAGCGGCTGCTTGGACGTTGTGACTCAATGCTTGTCAGGTCGCTTAGCTCAGCACTACGTGCTGCCTGGGTTTTAATGTAGGCATCCACAAGCTATTAAATCACATTCTCAGGTCTAAAGGTAGTTTCACATAAAAACCCATCACTCTGGACAGTACGGTATTGTACCGAACACATGTCTAAGTCTACTTCGATTTGTGTGTTCAAGCACAACTTTGTGTCTGCCGTTCACGATTGATGGGATAGGCACATGATCTATGAGAGTTACTCATGAACTGCAATGGTATTTGTTAAGCATTGCTCTTTCTAAATATCAATAACAGCACTTAACTTTGAAAGTCACGTTAAAAGCTGCTGATACTGCACCGTTTAGACATTTTTGCAATGTGCTAATGAGCTTTTTTTGTTTTTGTTACAGGCTGGAGAATCAGAATAATTCTGAAACCCTTTGCACACAAGCAATGCAACTCAAGTACAGCACAGTAATTAAGTTACTGCAAATGACTTGATGTAGGAACTATCAATAAAATGGTTTCAAAGTCAACCTTTCTCTGGAGTTTTATTTTCAACGTATACACAACTCACGTGTGTAATCACCATAAGCAGTCGTGTGTCATGCTCATAACCAGGCAGTGCCGGATTATCCTCGTCGCAAAAGTAGCTACACATGTAGCAGCTACGGGCTACGCACGTTCAAGGGTCCGGCACTAAATCCTTTCAAGTTATCAATTCCGGTTCAGTGATTCTGCACTTGCTCTATCACTATAGTACTATACTGCCTTCAACTTTTATGAACGACTGGATGTTTAAGGTTAGCGATTTGTGGTATTATCTCGCTTATAGCAAATATGAAAAAATACAATTACTTTACTATGCAAGTAAAACAAATTGTGTTTGAACATTTTACGTTTTATATTTTTAAATCTAGAGCCCCTTTATAACATATGCTACAGGCCCCACACCAACTTAATCCGGCGCGGTAACAAGGGGGTCGGAAGTGTGTCTGTCAAGAAACTGTCGACCGCTCACTGTGTTCTGCGTCTACTTAAGCCCACGGGCGATTACAGGTGAATTTCTCACCGGTGACAGCTTGTCAGAAAACAGACCTCTTCCATACACGAAATGTTTTAGTCACGGGCCTCTCTCGGCTTTCCCACCACCAATATCCAACAGCATTGTTAAGTAAGCAAGCTGTGGACTGGCCTCGACTTTCTGGGTCTCATCAGCAGTTGTGATGACACACGCCTTGCTGCAGTCAATGAAAGGCGACTGATGGTTTCCAACTTTGTAATGCATGCCATGTTAGCAGCAGCATGCAATCAATCTCAATATTACAACAACAAAACACACACTTTGTTGAAGGTCATATTGTAACATTTATTTCCCTGCGAAAACATAGACTATATCAGGGCAAATCGTAAGATTCTGAGTGGACAAACTCAAAAGTCATGTAATAGGCATTGTGGCCAGTAGATGGCAGTGCAATAAAGTCCATACTACAGGGTGGACCAGATGGCTTGTGACCCACATTTAATTAAAAAAAAACTTGATATATTCATATTCTTGGTTCTTTCGGTAAAGTCACGAAGAAGAGAAACAATAAAAAATATATAAAACTTGATATACATTTTGAAAAGTAGGGTTTATTTAAAACAGAAACGAACATGCAAAGTTGGGGAAAAAAATGTCAGGGGTCAATCATTTTGGTGGTCACAAGACATCTGGACCACCCTTTACATCTCTCCTCCCCACACATACACAACCACCAACCCGCACTAATCAGCGTGCGGTGAAGTATGGTCAAATATATCCACCCTCAGGGTGAAACGCAAGGCGTGGGGGACGTAGCACGCTCCACCCCCCTAAATCCACCACGTTGACTGGCAAAACAGATTGTGTCCAAGGAACATACACACTGTCAAATCCATTCTACAGGCTGGTCCAGATGTCTTGTGATCCGCCATTTAATTTTCTGAAACTTCATACATTTCTAAAAGTATGGTTTATTTAAAAACAGAAACGAACATGCAAAGACGATTAAAAAAAATGTTCGGGCTCAATTATTTCGGGAGTCACATCTGGACCACCCTGCACATCTCCAAACAAAAAGACAAAGATCCCCCGTATAGACTTAACAGACTGCAGGGGCAAGTGCTGTTAGCGAGCACCTCCACACACAGAACCTTCAGCAACACGCACTGACCCAGCGTGCCGTGAAGTATGGTCAACTCCACCAGGTGGACTGACAAAGCAGCTTCGTAGTAGTACAAGGACGTCGACATTTGAGATTTGCCAAATACAATCGCTCGCTAAGAGGTTATACATGAAAAAATATGTAGTTTTAATCATCTTTGGGGCAGTGTTAAATCTCGCCCAGCTGAAGCGTCGCAAGTCGGAGAGGTCCTCGCGTTCGACCCCCCCCAGTGCCGCTCAGTCAACGCGTGGTGGTTGGTGGTGGTGGTTGTGGTGGTGGTTGGTGGTGGTTGTGGTGGTTGGTGGTGGTTGTGGTGGTTGGTGGTGGTTGTGGTGGTTGTGGTTAGTGGTGGTGGTTGTGGTGGTGGTGGTTGTGGTGGTGGTTGGTGGTGGTTGTGGTGGTGGTTGGTGGTGGTTGGTGGTGGTTGTGGTGGTTGGTGGTGGTTGTGGTGGTGGTTGGTGGTGGTTGTGGTGGTGGTTGGTGGTGGTTGTGGTGGTTGGTGGTGGTTGTGGTGGTTGTGGTGGTGGTTGGTGGTGGTTGTGGTGGTTGTGGTGGTTGGTGGTGGTTGTGGTGGTTGGTGGTGGTTGGTGGTGGTTGTGGTGGTTGTTGTGGTGGTGGTTGTGGTGGTTGGTGGTGGTGGTTGTGGTTGGTGGTGGTTGTGGTGGTTGGTGGTTGTGGTGGTTGGTGGTGGTGGTTGTGGTGGTGGTGGTTGGTGGTGGTGGTTTTGGTTGGTGGTGGTGGTTGGTGGTGGTGGTGGTGGTTGTGGTAGGTGGTGTTGGTGGTGGTTGGTGGTGGTTGTGGTTGGTGGTGGTGGTTGGTGGTTGGTGGTGGTGGTTATGGTTGGTTGGTGGTGGTTGTGGTGGTTGGTTGTGGTTGGTGGTGGTGGTGGGTGGTTGGTGGTGGTTGTGGTTGGTGGTGGTGGTTCGTGGTTGGTGGTGGTGGTTGTGGTTGGTTGGTGGTGGTGGTGGTTGTGGTGGTTGGTGGTGGTGGTTGGTGGTGGTGGGTGGTTGGTGGTGGTTGGTGGTGGTGGTGGGTGGTTGGTTGTGGTTGGTGGTGGTGGTTCGTGGTTGGTGGTGGTGGTTGTGGTTGGTTGGTGGTGGTGGTTGGTGGTGGTGGTGGTTGTGGTAGGTGGTGTTGGTGGTGGTTGGTGGTGGTTGTGGTTGGTGGTGGTGGTTGGTGGTTGGTGGTGGTGGTTGGTGGTGGTGTGTGTAGTGGGGGGGGGCAGTCAGCAGCAGCAGCCACGTCGGTGCAGTCAGTCGGTGGTGCCATCACCACTTGTCACACGCAGGGGATACATGACACGGGACGACACGAATGATCACGCAGAGGCGGTGAAGTGCTCATGCAAACAGGAGGCTAGGTGGAGTTAAACACCGCGCATCGCACGTTGATCGCACAAATAACAACAACAACACGTGCACTCGTTATAGACAGTGATCATCACACACGTACAGCATCGCTGGTCACAACAGTGGTCGTCAAACTAGTCACGGCGGTCATCATCACATCACACACACTGATCACACACACACACTGATCACACAGTGATCACACACAGTGATCACACACACAGTGATCACACTACACACACTGATCACACACTACACACAGTACACACACAGTACACACAGTGATCACACTACACACACTGATCACACACTACACACACTGATCACACACACTGATCACACACTACACACACTACACACAGTGATCACACACTACACACACTACACACACACACTACACACAGTGATCTCACACACACACACTGATCACACAGTGATCACACACTACACACAGTGATCACACTACACACACTGATCACACACTACACACACTGATCACACAGTGATCACACACACACTGATCACACACTACACACAGTGATCACACACTACACACAGTGATCACACACTACACACACTACACACACACTACACACAGTGATCACACACACACACACTGATCACACAGTGATCACACACAGTGATCATACACAGTGGTCACACTACACACACTGATTACTCATTGTTTTTTTCGGTAAAGTCACGATAAATAATTTATGCAGTCACGAAAGCTTTAATTCTTTATTTACACACACTGATCACAGTACACACAGTACACACACACAGTACACACACAGTGATCACACTACACACACTGATCACACAGTGATCACACAGTACACACACAGTGATCACACTACACACACAGTACACACAGTGATCACACAGTACACACACAGTGATCACACTACACACACTGATCACACAGTACACACACAGTGATCACACTACACACACAGTACACACAGTGATCACACTACACACTACACACACTGATCACACAGTACACACACAGTGATCACACTTCACACAGTGCACACAGTGATCACACTACACACACAGTGATCACACTACACACAGTACACACAGTGATCACACTACACACACACAGTGATCACACTACACAGTACACACACTACACACACAGTACACACACAGTGATCACACTACACACACAGTGATCACACTACACACACTACACACACAGTGATCACACAGTACACACACAGTGATCACACTACACACACAGTACACACAGTGATCACACAGTACACACACAGTGATCACACTACACACACTGATCACACAGTACACACACAGTGATCACACTACACACACAGTACACACAGTGATCACACTACACACTACACACACTGATCACACAGTACACACACAGTGATCACACTTCACACAGTGCACACAGTGATCACACTACACACACAGTGATCACACTACACACAGTACACACAGTGATCACACTACACACACACAGTGATCACACTACACAGTACACACACTACACACACAGTACACACACAGTGATCACACTACACACACTACACACAGTGATCACACATATTACACACTACACACACAGTACACTACACACACAGTGATCACACTACACACAGTACACACACAGT
Source organism: Petromyzon marinus (assembly GCF_048934315.1). Taxonomy (NCBI): domain Eukaryota; kingdom Metazoa; phylum Chordata; class Hyperoartia; order Petromyzontiformes; family Petromyzontidae; genus Petromyzon; species Petromyzon marinus. The sequence goes on along the minus strand of NC_133692.1, from coordinate 2,416,280 downwards.
ACACTACACACACAGTACACACACTACACACACAGTACACACACAGTGATCACACACAGTACACACACTACACACACAGTACACTACACACACAGTACACACACAGTACACACACACAGTACACACAGTGATCGCACTACACACAGTACACTACACACACAGTACACACACTACATACACAGTACACACACAGTGATCACACACACTACACACACAGTACACATACTACACACAGTGATCACACTACACACACAGTACACACAGTGATCACGCACACTACACACACAGTACACACACACACTACACACAGTGATCACACACACTACACACACACACAGTACACACAATGATCACACTACACACACACTACACACAGTGATCACACACACTACACACACACACTACACACACTACACACACAGTACACACACAGTGATCACACACACTACACACACACTACACACACACTACACACACACACTACACACACAGTACACACACACACTACACACACAGACACACACACTACACACACACACACACACACACACTACACACACACAGTACACACACACACTACACACACAGTACACACACACTACACACACACACACACACACACACACACTACACACACACACTACACACACACACCACACACACACACCACACACACACACTACACACACACACTACACACACACACTACACACACACACTACACACACACACTACACACACTACACACACACACTACACACACACACCACACACACACACTACACACACACACTACACACATACACTACACACACACTACACACACACTACACACACAATACACACACTACACAATACACACACTACACACACACCACACACACACTACACACACACACTACACACACTATACACACACACACTACACACACACACTACACACACACACAGTACACACACACAGTACACACACACTACACACACACACTACACACACACACTACACACACTACACACACACACTACACACACACACTACACACACACTACACACACACTACACACACACACTACACACACACTACACACTACACACACACACACACTACACACACACACTACACACACACACCACACTACACACACACACACTACACACACACACTACACACACTACACACACACTACACACACACACTACACACACACTACACACACACACCACACTACACACACACACTACACACACACACTACACACACACACTACACACACACACTACACACACTACACACACACACTACACACACACACACTACACACACACACTACACACACTACACACACACACTACACACACACACTACACACACACTACACACACACACCACACTACACACACACACACCACACACACACTACACACACACTACACACACTACACACACACTACACACACACACTACACACACACTACACACACACACCACACTACACACACACACTACACACACACACTACACACACACACTACACACACTACACACACACACTACACACACACACTACACACACACACTACACACACACTACACACACTACACTACACACACACACTACACACACACAATACACACACTACACACACACAATACACACACTACACACACTACACTACACACACTACACACACACACTACACACACACTACACACACACACTACACACACACACTACACACACACACTACACACACTACACACACTACACACACACACTACACACACTACACACACACACACTACACACACACACTACACACACACACTACACACACACACAGTACACACACACAGTACACACACACTACACACACACACTACACACACACTACACACACTACACACACACACTACACACACACTACACACACTACACTACACACGTGAGCTAGACGGACACTGCGTAGCCGCGCCTCCTCGCCGCTGGAAGAGTCCCCCGGGGTCTCAGTGTGGAGCGAGCGGCATCGCCGACGACTCCTCCGCAGTCTCGGGGTTGTTGTTGTTGTTGTTACAAGCAGGCCGATGCCATTGCCTACTTGGCTGATTGATTTTGAGTAAACAACAACAAGAAGAAGAAGAACAACAACAAGAAGGATACATTAACCGAGGACACAAAGGGGCCATGGCTGGGACAATGTGCGTGGCTATGTATCAGTACACGGGCGATATAAATCAGCAAGGATTGAGTTTCGGAGCGGGGGACACAATCCGCGTGTTCCACACCACGGAGGATGGCTGGTGGGAAGGCGAGAAGGACGGCATCCGTGGCTGGTTCCCTGCGAGCTACGTGCACATCTTGGAGGTAAACCGAGCAAAGTGTGAGTAGCTGGGACGTTGTAGCTACAACGTGGATGGGTGCTGTGTGGTGCGAGTCCCAACGTAAATGGTGATGGAGGAACAATCTCCCAAGGGCGTTTGGCACTCATTGGTAAACCCTTGCCTGCCCCTGGCACGTCGAATGCAGGCCAGTGTGTTTAACTTGTGAGTGTTTACGCGATCTAATCTAACTCCCCCCCCCCCAAAAAAAAAAAACCTGTATTATATTATGGTTGATATTTGGTCGCGAAAGCCTAAAACGTGTTAAACCGTGCAGTGTTGTTACGTCATGTTTTTGTATACATGCAGATGTCGGAGAAGACTGAAGCAACACTGAAGTTTAGTCCTTTGCCACTGAACATTTTTTTTATTTACCATGCCAACCAACGTTGAAATGATTTTATTGTATTTTTCAGAAGCTATTCCGCTTCCTTTGTGATTCAATCATCACCGCTATGGATACACGTTGAGCAACATCTATACCCCAAAGGGCTGGCAGTTTTGAAGTATTCCTAACGTGCAATTACTGTGGAGATGGTGTCCAACAATACTGATGCGTCTCATCTTGCTCGCATGCACCGTCTGCCTGAGACATTATTACGTTTGTTGTTTGCCCAGGGAAGTTTCCCAGAGTCTCGTGACTTCTTCAGGAAGGGTCTTGCCAAGTTTTGTCGCAGTAGGAGGGCGATGATTGAGATGCAGTTTTTACAATTGAGTACATTTTCGGGTACTGTTTTCTCTTCAAATGTAAAAAAAATTGTACCGTGAAGCTGGCGACACAATGGGCCTACTCTTGCGACTGCCACCACGTGCTCTTTAACGTTCACTTATGAAGGAGACGGGGGCGTATTTTTGTTACGGTTAATAACACGGTGCATTCATCAGGGCAGCCGCTGGATTTGAACCGTGAACCTTTTCAACAGTGGCGAACGTGCCAGGCCATTGTCACCTCTTTAAAAATAATGAAATTCGGACCCAAAGTTTAGACTTTTAGTAGTAAACATTCGAAGTCGAGCTCCAACCTACTTAACGTGTTTTACAAGTAGTTCCACAGCATTGACACGGAAACGACATTTGTAATTATGAAAGTGATAATGGCGATCTTCACGAAATATTTAATTCGTTGAACTTGCCATTTGCTGAACTTGTCATTTACTAAGTATATCTATAGTTGCCGTTCCAGTCAACAGATAATATTGATCATTAACACTATTCAATTAAAAGTAAAAATGCCATCTTCATGACCACTAACAAATAGGCAGCAATAGTCTCTGCTGCTATTTTTTTGGACAGATATGGGCTGTATACAGGTTTAAATGTCATGATTATCAGTAGTGCACCTTAAAGAATGTAGCAAAGCGATGCGCATATTTCAAGAGGCGATTGTGCATCGTGCAATGAGGTTCTTGTCTCAGGGTGATTGCCCGGGAGCACTGCAGCACGTAGCTTGTGGGCCTTCCCAGAAACAAACACACGAATGTGGCCATTCCAGTCGTGTGGGGCACGTCACTCATTTGTCATGCCTTTACTTCGCTGTTAGTAAAAATGTACCAATATAGAGGACAAGGGCATGATGTCACGGTACAGTATTAGCTTGTTAAGAGTAATTTTAATAATTTGTAATAACTGTTTAAGTAAATAAATATATGTTGTAAATTAGGAGCCCTTTGTAATTTCACTGCGTTCTGGATTAAGGTCACCCTATGCCGTGACCATACCTCACTACACTAAGGGAGTGCCCACGACTGGTTCAGGTACCACTCTCAACACTGATGTTGGCCATGAACAGTAATCAAACTCAAGTCGCCCCGGGTTTCGAGTGTAGTGGGTAAATCGCTGCTGATGCCACTGCGATCCATTGTATCTTTACAATTCCAGGATTAGACACTGCTCACTGTATGGCCACGGTTCAACATTGTTTTTCTGATGCCAGCTCAATTTTTTTTTGTCTAGAAGTCAGACTTCTTAAATGAATGTTTCTGCATGAACAATGCATACCCATGCGCACAAACCTGCATGCACACACAAATTCAGATGCAGGAAATGCATCCTGATGACTCATGCAAATGTGGTAGTTAAAAGCACATTTATAGATTCCCCCCCCCCCAAGCCATTTTACACAAAGATGCAAATACAGAGATCACATAAATATATAAATGTATAAATGTGTCGTTTAACCCGCCATCATCCGACACAGCCAATTAGTAAGGTTTGTCACGTAAACAGAGCATGCCAATTCGTTACTAGTACAGCACACCGGTGTGTTGGCGAGCAAAGCCACAACATTTACAATCTGAGTACGACGTACTCAGGCGACAGCCAGCTCCTGTTATGGGGTGAACTTCGTGGTCCCTTTATCCGTGAGGTTGCCACCAAAGTTACTTCACTTTTCCTGCGCAAGAAATGTTGGATGATAGCCATTCTGCAAAGGATTATGGGTAAAAACTTAAGTAATCGCAGATATTAAGAACAGGGTTGTGTGAATAAGAGGACTTTCCATACTCTTTTAATCCCGTGATAAAATGTAAGCAAATTGTTTAAGGCAGCTAACAAACATGAAAACAACCACGGTCTAAATCAAAACATTTGTAATGTTTTTCGTCAAGCCTATTAATAAAGTTTTACTTCCAAAAACTCAACTTTGGTCGGAATTGATTTAAGATGCGGTTAAGAGGCCAAGTGATTCCGTAATTGATGGGCGTCGACTCAAAATTATGACAGGCCACATCCATTATTCGTAAATAATACTGCATGCATGTACCTGTATTTGGTAACAATAAACATAGCATATTATTGACAACCATTTTTCTAAAATACATAAATGTACATGCTATATGTGCGCAACAAGTCGTGAAGTGAGATGTAATATTTTGTCATGAAGTAACTTGTATACTGTCTGCATATGCGGGCAGACCTACAACACGACACTACTCATTTTCAAAAGCATATCCTGTAAGAACGGCGTATGTATGTCGCCCTTATTAAATCTTTCAATTGACACACACGAATGTGTTGACGTGTAAGAGTCTGCCTTGCTGAAGGTTGTAAAATAATTTGGATGAAGAAGATCGTTCGCTATTAAATACGGCTATGCCTCTTTTCGGCTTGTAAAGCAAAACAGTTACAGTGGTCACCTAAGAAAGCGAAATAACAAAACTACAAAGCTATCAGTCACGTCTGCTGTTCTCTGCGGGAGATTTGTAAAAGAAAGAACTGCTACTGATAGTCAGACGTGTACAGTATACCCCTTATTTTGTCAGGCGATGATGATTTGTAGAAAGAGAAGCACAATAAAAAAAAGAATCTTAGAATAAGCTTAAGATTCGTCCTGACTATGCGTCAGGAAGGCCACATATAAGTTAGCTGTCCTGGAATAAATTGTCCCCAATTATTCCACTACAGGAGATTGCAGGTAGAGCAATTACCACTGAAGGGGAGAGATAACAATCGAGCTCCTTACCCTGACTTCCCTTCCCCCACGCAATAGAATGAAGCTCAATCCTGTAGAGTCTCTCTCTCTCACTAATGGGTTTATTCGGGCACAGCAGTGATTTTTAAACTGAGTTGACCAGGGTGAAGCCCCCTTTTCAGCACAATGGTTATACCTTTCAGGGTACTAGCCACGACTCCCAACAATGTAATGAACATTTTTTTAAAAATGCAAATAAAACTCAGAAAGACCTTATTCTTTTTGGCAGGACTATTGTCGGAAACAGGAATCCTAACGTTAGGACTAATGTCATAAATGAGTCAGGGGTGGGGTGAATCATATACAGTACTTAAAATTATAAAAGTTACCCAAGTTTTTATTTTCTCTAGAGACCTCATGATGAAAAATGTCTGGTCGTATGTATTCGAGAACACTTTTTTTTAAATACATACTTTAAGGAATGTCCATGTATCATTCCTTTATTCCCACAGAAACCACCAAAACAACAGCAGGAAACACAAGGTATTCCTGGAACGTGGGCGTGTTTTAAGTGCAGACGATTGTGGAACATGCTTAGTTTGCAAATGAATGGGCAACAAACAAAGAAGTCGAAATGTGCTGCTGCTTGCTTGACATTGTAAACCTGTTTTAGTGATATACAAACAGGTCCTGCTGGGAAAAATAAAGCCCCCACTCAGAGTTGTAAGCGTAGAGTAAATATCTATTCTTGAGTGACAGTTTAAATTCATTACGGTGAAAAGTGTCTGAGTTGCCCCCATAGAACATCCTGCAAGAGATGTACAGTAGTCCCTTGCTGGTGTTACTACAGATGCTTGTTTTCATTACTATTCTAGAGGCTGATTGAGAGTTTATGTGATCCACGGCTTGGTCATGCAAATGGAGTTCCAGGAAATATCACATTATTTACTTATTTATGCGGGAGAGCCACACCGAGTCCCGATCACTCTTTTTCAGGAGGGTCCTGCATTGCTTTTCTTTTTAATTAAAAAAACAAAGTTTTCAGCCAATTAATGGCGAGTGTGTATCCTACGAGTGTGAGGAAACCGGAGCACCCGCGTAGAAAACTCACGCGCACAAGGGGGCAACTCTATCCCCATACAGATGGAAACAGACGGCGACTAGTCCACTTGATTCACGACTGTACTGCCATTTCCTGGGTATGGCACCTCGACACCCACGGGAAGGGAGCTTCACAACATTCGTGTGGTCCACCGACTCTTGCCTCCACAGCGCTGGGATGACGTGCCCAAATGTATGGTGCTGGTGGCACAGACTCTGCAAGGACTATTTCTATAACCGTGCTTTCATTTATTTATTGGAAACGTTTAGCTGGGGGTGGGGGGGAATGAAAACAACCCCACCAGTGCACAAGGACGTCATTGGTTTTAGCGGAGATGATTTATCGCTGTGTTTGTCTGTGCAACACATCGTACTGAGGTTAAAACCGTCACACACACACATTACAAAAACACACACATTAAAAAAAATACAAAGAATCTCGACCACAAAACCCAGGTACCGTATATTACTTTAACAGACTGGCCAAAACTTTCCGGAATTCCTACAGTCAGTATGCCCCTAAATATGTGCATATGTCAAATATCCAAATACTGTCATGGTCTCTTCTGCCACACCTCTGGCTCATTTTCCCAAGAGACGATTCTTATGAACGCTAAAGTGTAGACAATACAGTACCGTACCATACTGTAATATACAGGATGTCCATAAAGGTATTATCTATTTCTAAAGAAATATATTTAGCAGCTTGAACGAGGTTTGATAAATAAAAAAATATGCACACACACTTGGTTGGGTGAAGATATTATCTTGTGAGTTTAATCCCTCCAAACCGGCTTTGTATTCCCTATGGTGTTGGCAACACACACAGCATTGAGATTTGAGAGATCCAGGCATTCGCTAAGCATGGTGTGATTGTTTCAGGCATTCCTGTTATACGGTGTGAAGATCACTCTAGCTCTTTTTTTCGTATTCTTTCGTTTTTAGGAATAGACTTTACCTTCACATCACCCCGACATTCAACTGCACCCTTCAAACTGCTGTATAATTATACATTTTTAACAATGTTTAATACCTTTCGCGACGAACGCCTTGCGTGTATACAACCATTGTCACCCGAACAAAAGTTTAAATTGCGGTTCTTTCGTCGGCGTACAATATAGATGTGATGCTCTCCGTTCTCTGGACACTCGTGAACGAGAGTGGGATTTCAATTAATTCATTGACATGTGTTGTTAAATCGCTTGGTCACGGGTGGCTTTCTGGATATGCCCTGTGTACATGCTGGGGTCCCAGGGAGAGCAAGTGTAATGCTCTTGGATGTACAAGCTGTTAACAAGCGCCACCATTCCTGTGGCCTGCCAGCTGTCTAATTTATTTTTTGGAAGCACGATGTGAAATTTGAGCCATTCAACAAGTATTATATTTTGGATACATCTAGTGTCAAAGTTGTGCTACATCACAGCACCCGAGAGAGGGCAATGCTTTGAGTAGGCCTTCATCCAGCTGTCGATGGTTCTAGTTGAAAAGCCAAGATGGGATGTGAATATTTTTCACATACTGAATAATGATACTTGCAATATATATTAACAAAAAACAGCGTCTGCCATTCGTGGCATCAGCCTGTTAGTCATAGGACACGTTCTGTGAGCGTGTGGCATGTTTTGTAAACAGCAGAAGTGCAAGGCCATTTTATGCCAAGAGGCTAAAATAATTGTTGGAAGGGGCTCCTCTTTCAGTTAACGTATCCCTCTTGATACAGAAAAGACACAATCGAGAGATGTAGTGAATTCAGAGAAATGTCGACGTATATGTGTCACGAGTAGAAAGATGCAGGCATGACAGAGGATGAGAGAGATTCATTTGATTTTCACATTCATTTGTTATAATTTTTAGGATTTTCATTTTGGCTGGCTTTTGATGGACCTCTTTTTTCATGCATCCAAGGCCTCTTGAACTGTTTGGGGACCTCAGCTGCTGCATAGCGCTGCCACGAATTGTAAATACACGAGACAACATAGATAGCTAATTGCTGTGCTCTATTGTTGATCAGATTAGAGAATTACTGTCATCGTATGCACGTGCTCCATCTCGTTTGCCAATTAACACAACCAATCGGTTTAAAAGATTGGAAAGACACAGGAAAAAACAATTTAGATGAAATTCTGGATGTAATTTATGTCCACGTTTAAGTTAAATTGTAGACAAAAAGTACAGCAATGTACCGTCATATTTTGAATATTAGTGTGGTGGTCATTACAGTATAGCAGAAACTGTTTAGAAATGGTTTATGGTCACATTTTAAACACGAAGCGGTCATTTGTGGTGTACTGGAATGTTAATTGGCTACAAGCCTGCATGTGGCCGAGACCACACCGTGCACATAAATAGGGCAGTTGCCTGAAAATGTGACTTGTCGTAAATATGAAAACACTGCCTGCAGCCATAACCTTAACATCAACCACTGAAAGGCAGCCGGGCCAACTGATGAATTATGCCGTAAGATAACGAACACGCTGATAAATTATACCGTGGGGTAATGAATTTGGGGATATTGGCAAAATGTTTAAAGGAAACCAAGCTATGCTCTAGTGACATACTTGGGGACGTGCATGTACCGCCAGGGCCGGATGAAGGTTCGTGTAGGGCCCCTGGCACTGCTTTTTCGTAAGCCTTCGGTGATGACTACTCCCGACGCGGTCTGTGCCCTCATTCGATGGGAGCGCGTTGTGTGCCGCAGATAAGCAGATTTAATTTGACACACTGTGCCTATCCTTGCTATATGAATATATTTATTCATGAAGATATCTTGGTTACATTTTTTTGTTATCGTGCAAACGAAAAAAGCATGGTGAACATTTTTTTCGTAGGCTCTTTAGTTTTCGTAGGCCCTAGGCACATTGCCCAATGTGGCCTATCGGTTAATATGGCCCTGCAGTACCGCACTTTGCACTCGAGAATATTAATTTTCACACATAGCCGCGTGCAGCAAGGTGTGATAAAAAAAGAGAGCGGTGTTATGCTGTAGTAGTACTAAAGTGTAATTGTTTTTTTGCGTGGCTTGTGTTCTTGCCATCAATATGTATCAGCAGGAAAAAAATACAGTACTGTACCGTGTAGACAATTATGAAAGCGTTGTTTAAATATGAATAATTACCGTACTTTATATTTACACAAAAGGTATACATTTTTGAGTTCATGTTGATGAAGACACAACACTAGAGGTTAAGAAAGTTCAACGGTTGAGTTTTCTGGCTATTATAAAATTATAGTATAATGTAAAGCTTTTGCAGTCCCTTTTTGCAGCACCAATATTCAAGCATGATTTAGAATGAATAAGGTCGTACACTCTAATTGTAAATGTTGTACATTTACTCTCCAACACACCGGTGTGCTATACTAGTAACGAATTGGTGTGTTCTGTTTACGTGACAAACCTTACTAAATGGCTGTGCTGGGTGGTGGCGGGTTTGACGACACATTTATATTTACACAATCTAACCCAAAAAACCTCTTATGGATGAATAAGGTGGTACGGCTGTGCATAGTAAGCAACATGTGTTCCTATTAGAGCTGGTTATATCTAATCGGTAAGTTAATTTCCATTGGTTGTTATAATGACTATCATCAGAACATCTCAAGTGGTTTATTATTTTCTCCATTTATATGTGTACGCATTTTTTTCTCCAGTTCTGTTTACTGGAAAACATTCCAATGTACCTTTGAATAAGTTTGACAGAAGCACTGTCCTTCTCTGACTCCTCCTCTAATAGTGTGGGCATGCTTTCAATCACTGCGTTGATAGATGTGGTCGATTGTAGAGACACCTTACTGAACCTGGCTTTGTCATGGAAATGGACTACAAGATATACTTTATCACGTGCCCATTCTCTAGAAAAGTAGTTCTGTGCTTTTATTTATTGGAAACGTTTAGCTTGTGGAAAACCGCCACTTGTGAAATTTTGACACACAGGTGCTTTTTGGACAAGGATGTCATTGGTTTGAGTGGACATGATTTATCGCAGTGTTTGTGTAAACCATCATACTCGGGTTAAACCATCAATGGGAGTTGTTTGATAATGTTCGTTTGTTCGTTTCTCAGTCCGCTTGTCCTGGTGAGGGTCGCTGCGGCAGCGTGTTGAGTCGGGCGATCCACACCTCCCTTTCCCTGGCGACAGACACCAGCACTACACTACTAGACACTACACTTTACACTACTATACACTACACTACTATACACTACACTACTATACACAGACTCTAGCTCTCCTTGGGGAATTCCCAGGCGTTCCCAAGCCAGCCGAGCGACATCGTCCCACCAGCTTGTCCTGGGCTGGCCCCGGGGTCTTGGCTCAGTGGGATGTGCTGCTGCTGCCTGGTAGAGTTCCATGGGGAGTTTACTGGCGGGCATCCCTACCAGGTGCCTGAACCACCTCAACTGGCTCCTCTTTGTCCGGAGGAGCAGCGGCTCGACCCTTAGGCACTCCCGGATTACCGAGCTCCTGGCCCGATCACGGAGAGTGAGCCCGGAAACCATGCGGAGAACTTGATCATAAAACTCAACAAATGAATGTTGCTCAGGAATAAATATTTGTTTTCATGAGAGTAACCCAAAAAAACTTTTATCATGGATAACATTGGTCGCGAAAGCCTACGTGTTAAACGGAGTAGTGTATATTACCTCCTGTGTGACATGCATAAGAAACGTGGGTATTGACAGCGCATGGTTGAGGTGTGTGTTTGGAATTACAGAGAGGCTTTCGGAGAGGAACACATAATGTTAGAGAATGTGCGCGCGTTAGAGGCGCGATATTGACTGCTACGAGAAGTAATTCGAGGTTGGGCAGGACACGTCGTGGCTAAGGGGGGACGGTGGCCGGTGCCCAGAGACCAACAGTGCATTGGCAGCCCCAGGAAAGCGCACACGCCTGAGTGAATGTCCACTGCGGATATCCGGCGATGAAGTCAGCCCTCATGCCACGGCTCTTACAGACTGTCAGACCGTAATACTTAGAAATGGTGCAGGCCTTCATCTAGAAGTGGACGGGTCATGGCTCATGGTGATGCCATCCATAAGAGAAAATTACTTTAGTATGAGATCCCATGGTTAGGATGTTTACCTTACAGTAATTCACGGGATGTATGTTACGACTTTGCCTTTCCACTCATACACTGTATGTTGGATAGACCATACAACTATCTGACCTTCCAACATTTTTAAATGCCTCGTTAAGTTGTGATGTGTGTGATATGATTACTGTCACTCAATAAATAATTAACCATATAAATTACGCGTATTGCAATAATTGCAGCCCTCTGTTCATCATCCCCTATTGGATGAAGGCCTCCCCATGCCTTATTAGCCATGGGAGTTGTTTTGACCATACTTCATCACGTTGTTCCAGGGAGTGTTGATGGGGAGCTACTAGCGAGCAGTTATCAAGACTAGCATGGCATCCGAGCACTTGGTGTTGCTCGTACCACGTCCGCCCGCCCACCTTCGTTGGCCCAGGGCTGATGCATACACATGGCACCAGTTACTCATTGAAAACTAAATCCACCTAGGGGAGGCTCAAAACCGTCGAAGATATCACTCGTCACTCATATTAACCATGGCTCTTAGCACATTGTACTAACCATTACACCACCACCGCTACATCCACCATGTATTAATAATAAGGCTGTTGGTGCATTGACTTTCGTGTTTTTGTTGTTGATATTCTCCCAAGTCAGTTATGGAAATTTATTTTGTATCAATGGGCTTTAATCTGTTTTTGAATGAAGGTTTTAATAAATACAGCAAAATAAATATGCAACTTAAGCGGATAAGTGGAAGAGGTGTATGCCCTACTTTTGATTTTAGTCATTTCATACTTTCCTGATGGCTGTTTACGTGAGGCTCGTTACTTGGGTAGCAATAAACCTTGTATTAAGTCCATGTTTATCACAAAGACAACTTCGCAAATGCATTTAGAACGGCGTTTGCAATTCTGGATCTGCTCAAAATTAAATTTGTGATTAATTAAAATAAAATACTGTACTCTGCCTGCAGCGACTTTGTCAATTACATGAGCATACTTTAAAGATCACTGCACTCTTGCATACATCAGCGTCATCCACTGCCTTTACGTGGAACCCAAGGAAGGAACTGGTTCGGGTTTGCTGCATATATTACCTAGATTTGGATTCACTGCTGCTGGTTCTGCCCCCCCCAAAAAACAACAACAAAAATGGACAGGTTGTCATTATGTTCCTGTTTGTCATTCACGACCGAAGAATATCTGGTTGGCGAAGGATGATGGGAAAACTTGTGAACCTAACGGACAAAAAAAATTGGCAAGTAATTGACACATTCCAATGGGTATAATCCATGCCCAAACCGTTTGCAATTCTGCACAATAGACTTTGTTTCTTTGTGTCCAAATCTTGTGGTGGGTAGTCGTTATGCCGAAAACCCCCCTGTTGAACAACAGATGCAGCGTATTTCCCTGCTCTTGAAACTGACAAAAAAAGAATTATATAATTGTCTTTTGTTAATGATATAAAACTCGTTTTTGCATCTAGGTAGGGGCGCAGCCTTTGAATGTGTACTCAATGGCGCATTTCGCTTGTGTTTGACAGTATCACATGGCCCTGAACATAATGGCTGCATACTTTTTGACAGCCACTTAGCCATGCAGGCTGAATTTTAACACAGTCCAGCATGCTCATTATATGGCACACTGATTGATTGCATGTGATGTAAACTGTGTGTACTTTACCCACCAAGGCTTAAGAGGATGTTTGCAAAATCAAATACATTACTAAAATAATCAACGTCAGCCGATATAAGTCATTGTGATAATGTACTGATGCAATTGATAGAATTACGAATTTTAAAAATGCTGCAAACTTCCTATTCAGTATTTAAGTTGGTAAGAACCTTATTTGAAGTGGGCTAGAGGCGTAGTGGTTATCACAATGTGCTCAGAACCTGGCGATATTATACATAAAAATAGATCTATCGTTCTGGGACGAGCATCAAGCATCTGGTGATGGCATGCAAGAGCCAAGCCGCGCTGAGATGTTGAGAAAAAATATTAAAACGTTACACTGCAATATCAACATGCATGTTGAATGTTACAAAATGTAGCCAGGTGTTACATTGAAAATGGGCCAAAAAACACAGTGGCACAGACATAAGACATTTACAAAGTAAGTGGCTCAGACCAATAACCTGAACTGGGCTTAATATTAAAATTAAAAATAGGTGAAGGCGCGGCCTCGCAATTCCTTGCTCAACGCGACTAACAGCAGGAGGGCCTCTGCTAGATGGACCTCCAGAGAGCTTCTCTCGAGGTTCATTCTGCACATGTTCCCACACCGACCAGGCATCTTGGAAGATGTGGGAGAATGGTACCCACACTTTATCCTACTGCACGCGACCTGCCTGCCGGGCGACCAACTTGTACGCCCATTTATATAACTGCTGGGTGTTCAGAGGTGGGGGAAGTGGCTGGGATATCGAACTGGAGACTTTTTTTTAGATTGCCAGTCCTGTATGGGTATTTAAAAAAAAACATTTGCAGCACGGCATTGTTGAAATAATGAGATCACCGTTATCTTCTGATGGATATTTAAATTGGTTCTCACTTACCTGTGTGTCGCATGCATGTATATGGTTTATAGGGTTCCACGGTGATGCGATGCTAACTACCTTGCCTGTGTATTTGGAGTCTCTCCCCGTGGATTTTTCTCCGTGTCCTCCGGTTTTTCCCTCCACATTTAAAATCGACATCACGCGTTTAGAGTGTTTGGCTGCAATAAATTTCCACGCGATGATCAGCCACGTCATTGAGCTATCATTAGTGGTGGCCGGGTCGCTTCTGCAAAAGAGCTATGCAGCTTGGTGGACCTTGCCTGGTAAATACAAACAAAAGAGTTTTTAAATCGTTTATAGCTGTATATGTATAACCCCTCATGCCGCGTACGTCACTGTTCCTGCATGCACATTTTTGCACCCAATATAGATTTCAATGTTTTCTGCAAATCGTACAGATACAGAGCTGCAGAAGCTGTGTGTGTGTGCACGCACTCAAAATATAAATTCACTGCAGCGCCGTGAAGGGACCCTCGTAGACTCCAATCCCTTCCGCTAAATTGTTGCAAATTTTTAGATAGTTTAAAACTTAAATTACGAGCCTCCTGGAAGTTAACATAATTGTTTATGATACAATAATTTGGAATACAATAGTGCAACAATTATACACAAAACTATACAAAGACGCATTGAGCGATGCGTGTTTGGAATGTACGTTGAACTTCTTTTGCATCATATGTAGCCAACAATGCTAATGGGAATTGCATTGAGAGACAGAAAGAGGAGCACGTGGATGAGAGAGCACGACAGGACAATGACATACAGCGAACGAAAGTAAAGTAAGCTTGAAAGTAACGTGCGTAACGTGAGCTTTAAAGTAACATGAGTAATGTAAGCTTGAAAGTAACGTGAGCAACGTGAGCTTGAAAGTAACGTGAGTAACATAAGCTTTAAAGTAACGTGAGTCACTTAAGCTTGAAAGTAACGTGAGTAACGTCAGCTTGCAAGTAACGTGAGTAACGTGAGCTTGAAAGTAACGTGAGTTACGTAAGCTTGAAAGTAACGTGAGTAACGTGAGCTTCAGCAGGACACGTCGCAAGAAGGGATGATGGCCGGTCGGGTCAAGAATAAATGACGTGGCGACAGCCAAGGAATGGAACGCGTCCAAGAGGAGATGTAGCGACTAAATCGGCTCGTGCGCAGGTGCTGGATGAATTAGTAGTACGTCACAGGATCTTGAGAGGTGGACACGGCTCGTGGAGGCCTTCATCCAGCAGTGGGTTGACCATGGCTGGTGATGATACCTGTACCGCACAGTTGAACACATGGCGTGTAGTTACTTTAAATACGGTTCTTTGAACAATCACTGTCGACGGCTGGTTCGCTGCTCCTGGTTGGGTTGTTCCACCGCAAGGGGAGGAAACCTTTGTGAGAAATCTTCAAAGGGTTTTTAAATGTATGGCGCCTGTTGTTCCCTCCCCCCCCACCTCCTTTCCTCTCAGTTGTAAACGGTTCTTGATGACTTCGTAGCATCCAGCCTCCTTCCCCCCCCCTCCCCATTGTTGGCCTCTCCTGATTCAACAAAAAAACATGACTCCAGCAGGGTTTTGACTCATTTGATGAGCTTCTTCCTTTAGTGCAGTGATTCTTCAACTTTACCGCAGTCTTGCGCCTCTTTGGTTCTCTTATCGTAATTAATTTTTTGTATAATGTAAATAAATGCACATGTTCGATTAAACAAAGTAGTTGAACTTAACGCCGCCTGTGCTTAATTTGTGTTTCGACGAATTACCTTCCAAAAAAGATCTGGCCACGTCTCGCACCCCCAGGGCATCTCGCACCCCCAGGGGGAGAACCACCACTTTAGTGGCTGACCATTGTTAAATGGGTGACTTTAAGGGCCATGCAAAACTGAACGAATACATTATAAGGTCGCACTGGTTACACACAAAGTGCTTGCCACAAATGAGCCACAATGCCTTGCTGATGTCGTCAAGGGACATTAACCATCACCGAAAACTCCGGTCATCCTCGTAGCAGCAGCAGCAGCAGCAGCGGCTTTTGGTGGCTGAGCCATCGAACAAAGACGGTCACTGCAGCGTCGCGCGCTTTTGGATGTGCTTCTGCGGCCGTCTGGAACGCTCTTCCTTCCAACATTACTATATTAGGAAGCCCCTGGAGCCATGCACTTTGAAATCTATACTGAAAACCTATTTTTCATAATAAAGGTTTTTGGGTTAGATCGCGTTTATTTATAAATGTGTCGTAACCCTCCACCACCCGACACGGCCAATCAGCAAAAAAAAGTATCACGTTGACAAAAAGACAAATAATTCACTACTTTAGCCCACCGGTGTGTTGAAGAGTGAATCCACATTTACAGTTTGAGTACGACGTTTCGCTGGTAATTACATCCAGCATCATCGGGCAATTCGCCTTTACCATTCTGGCGAATTGCCCGATGATGCTGGATGTAATTACCAGCGAAACGTCGTACTCAAACTGTAAATGTTGTGGATTCACTCTTCAACACACCGGCGGGCTAAAGTAGTGAACTATTTGTTTTTTGTCAACGTGACACTTTTTTGCTGATTGGCCGTGTCGGGTGGTGGAGGGTTACGACACATTTATAAATAAACGCGATCTAACCCAAAAACCTTTATTATGAATAATATTGGTCGCGAAAGCCTACATGTTAAACTGAAAACCTATTTATTTAAAACTGCTTTTTGAGTGTTTAATTACTTAGTCCATCCCCCGCACCTCCGATTAGCACGGTTGGCTACGTACGGTGCAAAAGAAGTTCAACGTACATACAGAGCGACCAAGTGACCTGCGAGAGTGGCACTTTGTTGTACGTGCCCAGGAGCAAGGCGTTTTATGAAGGGCGCTGCGTGCATGGTGAAAGGGACCACGGTGACCTGTGTTCATGTGCAAACGGAAGACCAAGAGACTGGATCCACGTGGAGCTTATTTTCCACTTTTTCCAAACAACGGTGCGTGTGTGTGTGGAGTTTTTCCTCTCTGCGCGAAGGAAAGACAAAAAAAACAACCCAATTAAAGATTTTCGTAGCGTTTTAACGTACTTTTAAGTAATTGCAGTAGGAGCTACACTGTGTGTTGTCAGACTTTCCTCCAATGCTTACCTGTATAATTTTTCCTTGCAGAACAATGGAGTCTTTTTCACTCCAGCGCTGTCCTCCAGACAGTCTCGTCCCTTCACCTGATTAAGGCCGCTTGTGTTGTGGCCGAAACGTCGTGAGAATATTATTGTGTAATTTTATTTGATCAATTTATTATTTTATTCTCATTCTACGTGACTTTACCGAAAGAACCAAAGAAGATGAATCCTTGCAGTCACGAAAGCTTTAGATCGAAACTTATTAGGTTATACAAGAGTAGAACGCCCCCGCACCTCCGATTAGCACGGTTGGCTACGTACGGTCCGAAAGAAGTTCAACATACATTGTCCACGACCCTATTACCTGTGATTCCTATAATCAGCGGGAATAGCTGTACGTTTATTGAACACTCCTGTTATCCGTGCTACTATTGTTCCTATTATCCATGCTTATCTGTGGCTTTTGCCATCCTACTTTGAAGAACACCTTCCTAATGTGTGGATAACCCACGTGGATAACAGGATCCTAGATGGTTGTCCTCCACGTCACCACGGAGAAGTGAAGTTTGCATGTATGTTGAACTTCGTTCGCACCGTACGTAGCTAATTGGAGGTGTGGGGGAATGACAACAAACCAAACACAACAGACAGTTCTCAAGAAATTACTTTTAAATCGAGATGATTCAAACCTGCATAGCTCCCAGTGACTTCTTAATATCGGAAGAAGAGTGTTCCAGACGGCCGCAGAAGTGCATCTCGGAGTGCCGCGCGATGTAGTGACCGACCGTATTTGTTCAATGGTTAGCTGTGTAAATGTTCAGCATTACAGTACATTTACTCCCAATCTTAAATCACTTAAAATATTTTCTCTTTTTGTTGATTAGTTTCAGATGAAGAATTGCATTTGTTTTTTGTACCAAGCGACAGAATGTGTGCATGGAGGACTTAAACGTTTGCGTCCTTGACAGTTTCCTTATTTTCTGAGTTCTAAATAGAACCAAATGGTTTGGACCAAAACATGATTTTAATGAAGGTAGGCATCTACAGTTTAAGGAAACTTAAACTCCCAGCGGATCGTTTTTCGGTGGTTACATTGCAAGTCGTGGCAAACGTGTGCAGCACAGCGAACCCAGCAAAGCACACAGAAGGAGACAATGCAAGATTTTACATCTTTAAAAAAAACAATTCTTTTTTTATTGAAAGCTTTCGTGACTGCAGTAATTCATATTCTTAGCTCTTTCGGTAAAGTCACGTTGAATGGAAAAATAAAATAATAAAATATATATAAAACAATAAAATTCTCACGACGTTTCGACCATAACACAAACGGTCGTCATCAGGTGTGTCGGTTTGCATTAATTCATTTATTTTTAAACGGTGTATTTATAAAAAAACGTCAGTGCCACGCGCAGCGATTTGGCAGTTTATTTAGAAGGACGAGTCCATCTATGTTCTGAAAAGAGGAGGGGGGAGACGAAAAATTAATGTATGCTGTCTGAAAGCCACTGTAAGCATGAACAATCAATTAAGACCTGAAATGGTTAATCAAATCTTTCCAATGATTGCTAAGCCAGAATCCATCTTCTCGGTTGAAATTGTCTCTGTGCTTGTATATGTGGATAGCTTCATGAACGAATCTCTCATGGTAGCCAGATGGCTTACGAAGAACCTCTGTCTTGGAAAAGTCAATGTCATGTGAGCCTACTGAATTATAACAATGATCTGCCACGGCCGAGGTGTTGGTCCTACCGTGTTTAAGGTCTGCTTTGTGTTCACGAATGCGGTCCGAGACATGGCGTTTGGTTTCTCCAATGTAACTACTACCACAGAGGCAACTTAGTTTGTAGACACCAGGGTACTGTATGTCCGGAATCACATCTTTTACAGACGGAACCAGATCACGGATTTTATGTAATGTGTTGAAACGGACCTGGATCTTGTGTTTATTCAAGATTTTGGAGATCTTTTTTGTGATCCCCGCAATGTAGGGTAAAGTGATGGTTTTGAAAGGCTCCTCAAGAGGGTCCTTCTTCATGGTTTGAGTGATAGCTTTGCGGATTGTATAGTCGGAGTAACCATTAGCCTTAAGAGCTTGGTGTACGTGCTTGAGTTCACTGCCTATGTGTTCCTGGTCGGATATGCATTGGGCTCTATGATACAGAGTCTTGATGAGACAATTCTTCTGTGATGGATGGTGGTGGGAATCCGGTTTCAGATAAGCATCCGTATGGGTAGCTTTCCTGTAGACAGAGTGGCTCATTGAACCATCAGGTCTCTTTTTAATTAGAATAAAAACAATTCTGCCTCCACCATTATCTCATTAAGACCATCCATGTACGTTGTACTGTTCAGTCGACATCCCATAAGTTGCGATCCAATAATTGTTATTGGTGGGGGTTGTAACTGCTCCCGTAATCTGTGGTGGATAATGGGGGGTGCACAGTGTCCCCCACGAGGGGTGTGATAAGTATCTTGCTTCGCAAGTCAGTGAATAGTTACAATTTATGGTAAAGCTTTTAATGAGAAAAACTATCAACATTTTAAAAAACGTATCTGTGACGGAGCGGCTTGCAGTGGCTGGTGGTGGTGTCACGTGCACCATTCCACATAATATATACAAACATACAAAACCATCAGTTGTTATACAAGCGATTAGATGCATGCATCGAGAGCTTAAGATTAAGTGTGAACCGACGGATCGGCACACACTGCTGACAAACATGTGGATGGCACTGCCCCATATTTTTTCGGCGTACCAGGCGACTGCCCTGAGGGGTAAGACGAACATTAAACCACCACCTTTGAACATGATCAAAAAGTTGACTTTTTTTTACAAATATTAATTCACCATTATCCTCGTGATGTTCATCACACGGTGGGTAAAAAAAAAAGAATGTTCCGTATAACATGACGCATCGGGGGTTTCGCCTGTGCTTGGGTAAAGTGTTGGGCACCTTCATGTCCCCTCCCCCTTGGGTTTTATGATCATGGGGGGAGGGCTGGCCATGTGCCACTTGAAAGGGGTGTGGTGGGTTGTTGGTTTTTTAATCCCAACCTTGGTGGTACCACCGATGCATGCAACCCAAACCTTTAGACCTCGTGCGCAGCGTGCGGTTCACCTGCCCCTCCTTCTAACGCCACAACAAATTGTGGGCTCACAAATGGGCGGCCAAATGTAAAAAAAAATTGTTGCGAGAAGCCCGAATCCTCAACCCCACACACCCACAGCCCCCTCCCGTTAAGGGCCCACCCGCCAATCTGGCTGCACCTTGAAATCAATCCGCCCGTGCCACCCCCAACACCATCACCACCACCACAACCACCACACTGTGCGTAGAGATTTTTTTCCACAGCTGTAACGAGCATGAGCAGAGTAAATCCTCGGTAAAATGCCGTCAACAGGCGTGTGTGTGTGTAGTCAATGAAGTTTTGGTAAGGGCATCAAGTCACATGGCTTTTTGCCCCCCCTTTCTTTCAACTGTTGCATGCCCATTGACTCCTCGATTGTTACGTTTTCAACTGTACCTATTCCGTACTGTAATATAAATGGTGCCATGGTGCAATGGAGAGTCAGCATACTGACTCTCGAGTCACCAGTTCGATCCAATCGCCCGATGTGGCAGCTCAAACAATGGTCACGTCTCTCAAATTCCTCCCCCCTGCCACTGCCTCTCTGCCCACCCAGCGGTGTAAATGGGTTCACCACAGTTTGTGGGGTCGACGACTCGCATATAAGTGGGGTGAAATGTACGGACAGCCAACCCATTTTAAAACAGTCTGGCCTTGTAATTGAACTGATATTCGCCCGTGGCCTGTAATCGAACTCGGGTCATCGTGCACAGCAGTGTACTTACCATCGCCCACTTTTACCCATTGCATTGCAGCGTTTCGGTGTACTCCATGGCACACCACACACCGACGTACATTTCTTTCGCTGTTTTGTAAATCTTAACCGAAGCAGGGCGCCACGGATTTCAGGATTTACGATATGGTCCTTCCATATCAACGCAGATTATGGGAGTTCATTACGTACACACCCTCTGTATGTAATACATAAGTAAAACGTAAAACACGCGATGCACAATTCATCGCGTGCTGTATTGTCAACGTGGACATCACGTGCGCCACAAGAAACCGATGTGTTTTTTTTAGATGAAATGTCACACGTCACGAAGAGGTGGAGTGTAGCCAGTTCTGGAGAAACCACAAAAAGTTCTCCAAGAGCCAGCAGGGATATGCTTTTACACTAATACTGTACGTACACCAGCGATATTTGGAGATTTTTGTTTGTTGTTGAATGATCGAGTTTCTCAAATATGAGTTGTGCACAAAGGTTAAAGTTATTCATTAAAAGGTATTGCGAGCTTTGCGCGCACGATGCGTAACATTAACGAGCAAACGCAGCGCATGTTACCCAACCAGCAAGACCACATTTGATTTAAGCTGACGTGGACTTTAACAAGAAACTCGTCGAGCTTGCCCGCTGTGTTGGATTTTATTCAGGTAGAGGCCCGACAAAAAACTGCTCGGGCAAATTAATAAGACACTATTCTTGGCCGAAGTCAGAGGGCGAATGTCTTGCCACGAGGACACAAACTAAATACTGCGCGTCTGCATGACTTGTGTTTTTTAAAAGACTGTTTTGAACAAGATGGGCCAGCTTGAAAGCCCATGCCAATGTTCCTTCCATTTTAAATGCAATTACTGCGAACTGCACTGAGCTCATTACAGGGCCATTTAGGCACAGTTACATACAGTCCTTCGCGGGCTTGAAATTCAGAAACCTCTCTCCATTCAGAAAAAAAAAATCCTAACACTCGTACAGTACATGTGGGACGGGGGGGGGGGGAACATCCGCGGATAATTTGAGTGTACGGAAAATGCGATGTTATATACAACAAAAATTTGCTTCACTTATTTGCGGGGGAAAAAAAATGTGGTTAAGTAGGAATACGTTCTGCAACACAGGACAAGAAAAACCGCAAGAATAAGGCCAGCACCCTATATTTCTAGTGGATAATTAATACTATTTTTTTTATTTTACCAGGTAAGGCCCACTGAGCTACGTAGCTCTTTTTCAGAAACGACCTGGCCACAAATGATCGCTCAACGAAGTGGCTTGTCACGTGGACATTTATAGCAGCCAAATACTCTGAACGCGTGCTGATTCTAAATGTGGAGGGAAAAACCGGAGGACCTGGAGACAAATCCACGCGACCACGGGGAGAGAGAGAGAGACATGCAAACTCCAAATATACAGCAGCAGCAGGCGTCAGGGTCAGGATGGAACCCACGACCTCCTGCGTACCAGGCGAGGTAGTTAACATCTCACCACCGCGGCGCCCAGGGTAATAAGGAGTTGCAGGTAATAGGGATCGTGGCTGAAGGCGTTCTACTCTATAAAAGGAAATAGCCATAAAATTCCCCTATAAAAATCTGCCAATTCATTTTAGCGTAATACGGGGGGGGGGGGGCGGGGGGGGAGATCGCGTGGCTCATGACTCGTGACTAAATTAATCTATGCTAATCTGCGATAAACTTGCGGATAATGAGGTTTACGATGTTTTCTAAAGGCCCGTGACGAACAACAACATCGGAGGGCACAAGCGTGAAAACGTATGCAGTGAAAAAAGCCACAACACATCGATCAAATGCAAAGAATCATATAATGTTGGCGCAAACTACAAACCGTGTGTATATTGGTGGACAACGTGAAACTGTTAAGCGCGGCCTTCTCATCTGAGTGTCCTCTTATTCCAAGGTCACACACTATTGCATACAAAATTAGTGCAGTACAGTAATTGCAGTGTGGTTTTATTTTCTCTATCATCCAGCTTATTGAAATTCAGATTTAAAGTTTAAATATACAATGACAAATATGGTATACAACTACATTACATCTTTACTGAACGTCTGGGTCGCTTGTTGGTTATAAAATAATTCTTAGCCATGACCAATCCACCGCTGGATGAAGACCTCCCCATCGCCAATGTCTCCGATTGTGTGATAATAATAATCCATCTTATAATAATAGGGTTTTTCCCCTATTTTCTGGCAACAAAACTGAAACCTTTTTACAAGGATTCATGTCTGCATTAACCACAATACCTGCAGTCAAAATGCAAACAAAAAACATACTATGATAATATATGCAATGTCCTTGAAATTGATTGGTCCACACCAAGGGATGGCTTTCTTTTGAGCCTCTACCCAATTGGTGCTCGACCAGATGACGGCAAAAGGCATAATCCATCTTGGTTTGAATAATGGCATTAGACGATTATGTCACTACTTTGCGAGCTGCAAAACTAGAAAAAAGGGGGCTTCAATTCCAGTTAAGTGTTTTGGCAGAAAGTTGGCTGCTGGAAGTGTCTCCTAAGCACGTGCTTGGGGAACACAAGCAGAGTTAGATGGGTGCTATATATGTGTGTAAAACTTGAATTGCCGTTTTCTCTATGTGACAGAGTAACAACTTATTGTTTTAGATTACATCTTTTGAACAGTGGAGTTCCAACAGGGATATTGTTAAATATGTTATGGTAGTTTTTTTCTGGTTCATTTGTTTTAAAACACGACATTGCCTTGTGGAAAGAGATCATACATGACGATAGTTTTTTATTTTAAAACGTGTGAGCCAGGCTACAAAGGAGGGGGTGCTTTGTTTGCCACGGGGGTCCAAAGTCACAACAACCCAAGCGTGTTGGTACCATCTGATAAACTTGCTTCTTCCTGGCAAAATTGCAGGATTCAACGTTGACATTGCAATGTGGTTGTCTCAAGTGGCAAGTCAAAAGCACAATAATTGTACACCCTGTGAGGCATTTCGCAACATGAAGGATGATGAGCTCATCAAGCAGGCGAAACACAACACGTGACTGTGAACCCAAAAAGAGGTTCGTGTTAAACGACTGTACAGGGTGCTCCAGATATCTTGTGACCCCCCTCCCCATTTAATTATCTTAAAACGTAATATTTTTTGAAGTAAGGTTTATTTAAATTAATTGGGGGGGTCACAATACAACTGGACCACCCTGTAGAGCTCTCCGATTTGTTTTAGCTTGGTACAGCCCAAACACATGGACAGACGAACGTGATGTTTGAGTATTTGTAACTTACATGAGACAAGTACATTGTGACAATACATCGGGAAGATACAAGTGTCATTTTGTTTGTGCTTTCTATTTTTACATATCTGTCATGTTAGAGGGAATTGTGAGATGTTCTAAACGAGACAAGCACCTTATAGCTGACATGGGGGCGCAGTTTTTGGCAGATAATGTTAAATCTGTCATCTCAGATAATGTTAAATCTATCATCTCAGATAATGTTAAATCTGTCCTTATCTCAGATAATGTTAAATCTGTCATTATCTCAGATAATGTTATCTGTTCTTATTTCAGATAATGTAAATCTGTCATTATCTCAGATAATGTTACATCTGTCATTATCTCAAATAATGTTAAATCTGTCCTTATCTCAGATAATGTTATATCTGACCTTATCTGCGCAGACAACTTTATTGAGTCTGTCGGAAAAAAGCTCACATAAACACTGATGCTGTACTAATAGGATGCATTCGCCACTTGTTAGTCCTCATATCTGTGTAAGAGTGTGGACAGTAGGAAAGAGTCACAAACCTGGCCGTGGATAAGAGCGAGTCATAACTAGGGTGGGTAAATAGGAGTTTACTCATTTTTATTTTCTTGTTTTTAGAAATATTTTGTATTCTTTTTGTTTGCGAGGCAGATTAGTCTCGTCTCGTTCTATGGTTCTTACATAACGCACTCGGCTTTGCTTCTGTGGGAAGTTAACTTGTAAAACTATGCAAGCCAATAAAACTGGTGGCTTGTGTTGACCTCCTTAGCCACTGCACAGTGACTGTCCTATTTGTCTTCCCTCTTTGCCTTGTTTTCAGTAAGGCTGCTAAGCTGGCTTTCCCATGCCATATCGGCCGGCACCGCCACCACTCCTCTAGGGTACTTACCTCTTGAAGGAAAAAAAAAGCAATCACTTAAAGAGAAAAGCAAGACGCTTGTTTTGTTGTCTGTGGTCAGCCCCTGGGGATTTTTGCAGGAGCCTTACAGAGCTGATTTCAAGTGCTGAGGTTGGAGAGGGGAATATTGTGAAGTTGCATTTAATTCATTAAGATGTAAAGCCAACCGTTTTTTATCATCAAGATAAGTGTGGGGAAGGTTGTTTTGTGTTCCCTTTTGAAGCACAAAGGTCAGTTGAGGGATTTGTGAGTACTAGATGGCAGACAACGTTAAGTGCGCACACACATCCACCACTATACATGTATACAACAACAGAAAGCCCTGGTGTAACCATGTTTGCTGACGTTGCTGTGCTCCAGTGTTCACACACACACTGCAAACACACATAAACAACCTACAAAACGGCAACACGAAGTTGCCCTCCGCCTTTTTTTCCCCTCTGCATCGGTGGCTGTCCACTTTATTGCCAAAACGAAAGCTCCAAACTATTGTGTTGCATTGTAAAACAAAAAGCGTTTTGAACGCAGCGGGGGGGGGGGGGGGGGGGGTGTTTTTTTCCACTTTCTCTCTCGAGATGACGGCTTCCCTCCTGGGTTGTGCTGGCACAACAGTCGCGCCGGCTGGCTGACTGCCTGTTGATGCCGGGTTGGGTGCGTGACCGTGGATAGAGGGCTGTGACTTGGCACAGCGCAGAGAGACTGGGAGGAGGGTTGCTTACACCCTGCGCACTCTGCCGTACTGCCCACGCAACAACAGCAAAGACAAAGATCCCCCCCCCCCGTGTAGCCTGTAACAGACTGTTCGGGCAAGTGCTGTTCACGAGCACCTACGAAGGTTGGCACGGCGCACGAGGGGGTGGATGGGTGGGCAACACCACGCCCCCGGCCACCTTTGTCTCCCTAGCGGTGATGTTCACACACCGCACCAGGTACTCATTTTGAGGCTAAAGTCGACCTAGGGGATGCCTGTGACCGGTTCAGATAATCGTCACCGGTGTTGGCCGTGAGCGGGAATCGAACTCGGATCCCCGGGTTGGTAGTGCACCGTAGCGCTAACCCCTACACTACCGCTCCTCACACGCAACCAAAGTGCGCACACACACACACAGATGCAGCTGTACGGTGGTGATAAAGGAACCCTCGTCTCGCGTCCTTCCAGGGCACTTCATTATTCTTCTTCTTCTTCTTGCTCGACCCATCTGTGCTCTCACCGCTCATGGCGCGCACCTTAGAAACGTGCGCTTAGATGATTTGGCGGCTGTAAGTCATCCACGTGATGGGCCACTTCGTTGAGCTGTCATTTGTGGCCAGGTCGCTTCTGAAAAAAAGAAGGTAATAGCTCAGAGGGCTTTACCTGGTAAAATAAAAAGTTTAGTTTAATTTATATATTATTTTAGTTAATTGCTCACCTTCCGTATGCTTTGCACTCCTATTGTGTTTTTGTATTTTTGTTGTGACGTTGAGACCCGCCCCTACTGGACATCCGTGAAAAAGAGCTTTATAGCCCATCGGATTCCTCAAACGTGAACTGCACCATCAAGTGCATACATTAGTTTGGTTAGAAAGTCGTGTACTGCCCATTACTTACTGTATGAGCAGGGAAGCTGCCCTGGTGGTGTAATTGTGGCCACACAAAGGACCTTCAATCCAGATGTTGCCAGTCCGCCCTCCTGGCACGGCGGTTGAAAAAAACGGGCACGTTTCTTGACCCCACCCCTCTGTAGAAGTTTAATTATATAGGGACGCCACAGTCGATGGGCAGGTCACCCATGGCGGGGTAAAGTGTGGGGGGTAACTCAAACCTCTTCCAAGATGCCTGGTCAGGGTGGAAGAGTAGGCCAAATATTCCTCGAGTGCACGCGCTTCCGCCACCAGTGACGCGACCAAGCAGTTGCAGGGCTGTGCACCCGTTCACCACTGGCTGCGCGCGTACAAACGTACGCTTGCTGGTACGTTGCAGGTTTCACTTGCGGGCTACTAAAAGCTTTGCTGACAAGTTCAAATGCAAAGTGTTTTCTTAAACGTGAAAGCTGAGAGGGGCTTTCATGTACAATGCGCCACATGATCTGGTCCCGCTCTTTCACACTTTTGTTTTATTTCATGGCGTGGAGATTGTACTTGACTGACTTGCAGCTGTGCTCCACGTTCCCAGTAGGTTTTAGAAATTGGCTGGCCGAAGCCGAATATCGTTATTGCATCTTTCAGCATTGCATGCACACACACACACACGATAAAATGTGTGTTTTTTGTTAAAATGTTATTCCTCCAATGATTAATTGCGTCCTGTCAGCATGGCAGGGTATTAATGTGTTACGTATTAACATTCGAAAATGTTTTCAATTTGACATGGCACTCAATTTGAATAACTGCACACTTTTTCTATCTTACCTCAAACAAATTCCACACCACTGATTTTGAAATGTGTTTTTGCAACTATATAGATAAATAACAGATACAAAATCACGCAATGTATCATTTATGGAAATATACATTCTCACAATTCGTCTCAAAGCTGAACTGTGCTTAAAAATGAAGTTAAAGTGACTTCCTGCTCAAAAGAACATCGAGGCAGTGCACATCTCCATGGTTACAGCCCTGGGTCAGTGGTGGAAATTCCACATTCCTATGACAGGGGCCGGGGGGGGAGAGTCTTTCCACAGGTAGTCACTGTTGACTTCCTTACAAAGTGCTCTTTATTGTATCGACCCCAGAGGGATGATGGGCTGAGTTAGCAGCACCCAACCTGGAGTTAAACTCGCAACCTCTGATTGCGAGCCTCATCGCTGGTTATGAACTGTACTACTGCGTGAGCTTTTTGCGATTGTGCTGCAGAGCTCTGCGGCGATGCTGTTTTCTCCTTTCAGATTGTTATAGCGTGTTGTTTGGCAGGATTCCAGATGTTTCACACCGCGTGACGATAGCCACATCCTAGAGGAGCTGGGAGCGAAACTTCATGCGTCGTGCCTAACAACGCTCAGGGTACAGCCCGAAAACATGTCGGAGAAACTGTCTTGTGTTTTTGTTAAAAAAGTTATTTACCATAATATAGTTTTTTTGGCTTATTTTGTTTTTCTTATCTGTCTTATGCTGTTTTTTTATTGTTTTAACAGAAGCCTGAACCAGGAGACACAGAGGAACCCGAGATGTCCCATCTTCCCGAAGGCTGGCAGTGCTTCAGCTCTCCCCAGGGACCTAAATATTACGTCAACACAAGCACAAACGGTAACCAAAGACATAATTACAGTTCAGTTTACATACATTTGGAGGGCCTGATCTCTTGCAGGCAAGGCCGTAGCCATGGAGTCAACATTGGGGGGAACCAAATCTTCCAGGGGGTCTGGGGGTCCTCCCCCCATAAAAAAAATCTAAATTTGACAACTCATTTCCTGCCTAAAATATTAAAAAATTACTAACACATAGGATTAACTTTTTATTCATTTTTTACAATAATGTCTAATAGTGTATTGTATTTATTACATTGCTCTGTTTTTTATTTTTTGACCTTTGTTTCATTGTATGTAATGGCAGAGATTAGGGATTAATAAAGTACAACCATAACCACAATCATATAAACAGAAATCTATTTTATGGCAATATATTGGGGGGGACATTTTGAGCATATTTGAATATTGGGGGGGGGGGGGTGTGCCCCCCCCCCCCAATATATATTATAATTACGGCCTTGCTTGCAGGTAACATTGACATTATAAGCAAGGCACGATGATGCGTGTATTGTAACGACATTTTACAACCCCTGTAATCGTTTCGATAATTATAAGCATAATGTACAGCCCTTTGTCAATCCAATGCTGGGTGACAGGCCTCTCCATTGCGTGTCATCTTGCCACCGTGGTGCCCCTTTGCCACCGTTTTTCATTGCAGTGCATCATCCACTGCACCACCTTTGTATAAATAAAGCACACGGTATATTTGTTTTCTGGTCAGGCATTGCACTTGGCTCAATGGGTTGATAGCAAGGTGCACTCATCTGCAGCACTAACATGCGCTTGTGCGGCCGTCTGGAACGCTCTTCTTTCCAATATTAGGAAGCCACTGGAGCTATGCACTTTTATATCGTCTAGATTGAAACTTCACATCTTTGGAATTGCATTTGGTGTTTAGTTTGTTGTCCTTCCCACCTGCACCTCTGATTAGCACGGTTGGCTACGTACGGTGCGAAAGAAGTTCAACATACGTACGCACATAAATGCATTCATACATTTCTGAAATAAATTTTGATTTAAAGCTTTCGTGACTGCAGTAATTCAGAAATAAGAATATTTCTGAAATACTTAAAGGAAGCATGGTATAGATAAAGTTTAAGTATTTGTCCTGCTATGTAACATTCTGCGGAGCACCATTTGAGTTTATTTTATTTAACCATATGAGAACTCAAGAGACCAGGACAGTTTCATTTGCAAGAGTGACCTGGGTAATGCTTTTGGGCAGAGATGGTAGTGCATTCAATACTCTGTGAAAATACCTCCATGTGTATTGTGTTTTATCTTGTACTCTATCTGAAATGCATAGCAAAGAGAAGGTGAAAATTGTATACGTGGATCTGAAAATAACAGTGACCACCATTAGTCATAGCTGATGCTCATGTGATATACATTCAAAACCAAGTATTGTTTAATTTATTTTATCGGATTTTATAAAAGCAGCCGAATTTGGCTGAAGGATGTGCATCTCCATATGAGTGACACCTAGTTTGACAGATCACGTGGACAATTAGCCCAACACACTTGTCGTGTCTTCCATTTACTCCATAGAGCTTGTGTGTTTTTATTCTACTCAAGTATCAGATTACTGAATAATTCCTCCAGATTTTTACACACTGCCTGAATTGCAGGAAGATCCAATGGTTAGAGTGCACATTTATTGCTGGCTTGAAGAAAATAAGCATGTTGGTAGTCATGGGACTATACTTTCATGTTATATTTTGGATGTAGACTTTATGTATGATCATATTTTTTTACTTCTGCTGTAGTAATACTGTGATGAGTTTGGATTTGGGCAGCACACAGTTTAGGGTTTAGAGTACATTTCCTGCATTAGGCTCGGCCACCCGGTTGGGTGACCTTCAACCCATTCACAGCAGCTTTAGTAATTTAAGTGACGCAGGGATGTGAGTCATGTTTAGGCACATCGGGCTTCTCATAGCATCCACTCATATATGGAAAGAAAACAGTCAAGATGTGCAATGTCAGACTTCCTGACTTCAAACAAATATATTGGAAGGTTTGCAACATTGCCAAGGCATATGGACACAGATGGTATGCATCAATTATGTAAATGTTACTTGTGTAACAGACTTTATTAGCCGTCTTTAGAAGAATGCCGTGTCAATGCAGTTTTGGTAACTTTAGCAACTGGCAGTGGAGTATATTAGGCAGATGGGATTTTTTTTTGTAACAAGGCTCATTGTTAGCCAATTGATTTTACACATCGATTCTTCAAGGGAAACCTGACTCAATATTTATCTTCACCAACCTTGGCAAATGCACTGCTGGATGAACATACCTGTCAACCCCGAATCAGTGCCTCTCTTATTACAGACCATTTCAGACCTTATTGCTCACCCCGTGCCTTTATAAATCTCAACGTTCATCCTACAAAGTCCCATCACAAGGGAGAAATAGACATTTTTTTTTGCCCGTATTGAAACGGCTGTACACCGTATGGACCTGAAAACTCAATTTCCCTGCACAAGAATACAGGGTTGACACGGTGTGGCTGAATGACTCCCCAAACACACCACCACCATCTCTCGTGGATCCTGCCATGTTACAATGCACGCAGACACCTCACGTGAGTTTGATCAGTCGACACGAATATATTTGAACCAGTCCTGGGCAGTCCCCCTTCACCAAACCGCACAGATCAGCATCGTAAAGTACGGGCACTTCAACTCCCCACGATCAGCGCGGTGAGCTATGGCCGTTTCACGAAGCTGATCATGGGAAGATGCGTTTTATCTAGTAGTGGAACTGACAAAGGGCTGAACTTTAATTTTTTTAAATAGGAACCACAAATATAGGAATGCATAACATCACTTGTTTTTATATTAGATTGCAATGATGTCATTTGTCAGCTGTTGCTATCACAGCATAATAACATTGAAAGTGTAAACAGGCTGACTTGCGTGTGAGCCAAATCTCGGCAAGAACCTATTCATCTAGTTCTCCTATGTGTTTTTTGGGCCGTACTACGCGTTTTTCGGTGTGAAGTCCGACGTTTCACACAGCCGCACAACACGCGGCCACGGTACAACCACCCATCAAAGAGCTTCTGCACAGCAGAGCCATGACGAGTAACACACCGATCCCTCTCTTGAGACAGACGCAGCAATGCTCCGATACGAGCAGTGGAGAGGAGGGGTGGGGGGGGGGAGTTGGGGATGGGCCTTCTGCCCCCGGAGTATTTTGGCCGTGGCTTGGCAACTGCGGCGTGGTTTATCGCCACGCAGCCGGCTCCTCTTCCTTGCGCAAATATCGATGGCGCCTCCGCCAGCACCCTGCGATCATTGTGCTGGCGAGGGCACGAGGAGGAAGCGGCCTGGGGGGAGGAGGGGGGGGGGTGCTGCTTCCTGTGCAGCGGTCCGGGAGGCTCGCGGGGCAGGGCAGCCTGGGTCTGGGGGCTGGGTGCGGGTCCCCACGTGGCTACATTGTTGGGTGGCGACCGGTATTGGAGCCGACACGGCATTTTACGTTTTCTTCGCGACCTGTGAAATTACGACACTCTGTGCGGTCATCCGTAGGTTTAAAAAAACAACACAAAGACATGACGTGGAACCCGTGAAATTTCATCCGGACCTATTTTATCAATCAATGTTTTCGAACTGAAACTCCAAGCTGGTTTGACCGGTTAGTTATTATTTGTGACTGTTACTATAATTATTTCCTTCACCGCGCGTCCCATTTTTTACTCTACTGGACAGCCTCAATGCCTTTTATAAAAAGTCCCTTTTGTAAGATATAATTTGCATAGGTAATAGCGAATAGCTGAGGTTATAATCAATGTGAGCATTTAGAATTAAATAAGGGTACAAATAATTTATTAAGCAGCTTATTAAAGGTTTAGACAGAGCCCAATGTAGGTCAGCCTGTACCCATTTAAAGTTATTTTTCGTATTATTACTGCCATACTATTACTGTGCAGTAACAAAAAATGCTTATTAAATTCTGTTTAGTTACTTTCTAGCAATTTGAACACATGCGCCTTGAACATATGTTGTAAAAGACATCAGCAGATCTTCGTGAGAAGTGTTTGCGTCCACATATTCGTAAAGAGACTGGGGAAGTGATCCAAAAAAACACGTGTAATCAGCGTTTTGTATAAAAAATGTTTCCTTTTGTGTGCTCGAGTCTCACTGAGATGTTTTCAAATGAAGCGTTGTTATTACAGGGTGTTTAAAAAAGTTGGACCCAATTTCAAAGCAGTATATTTCACGATGACATGTTACAATTACACAAAAAGTTACAAACGCTTTAATGAGTCATCAAGTTTTACTAACCATTTTATAAATGCTCTATGTGCCCTCCACTTGCTGTACGGACAACATCGAGAGACAATAGTTGAATTCGTCCCAAACGCCTCTCTTCTCACGTTTCCCTCTGAGGTGCGGGTCGCCCTGTGCTCCTCCCCTTACATCAACAGCAGCCCGTTTCCTCAAATTGTCGGTACCAACGACGAACGCTCTTTGACATTGGCGGATCGATGCCAAAACGCCGTTGAAATGCACGCTGCACCGCAATTACGGATTCAGTCTTGCTGAGCTGCAGAACGCAAAACGCCCCTTGTGTTGCGGGGGTCACCGCCTTGCGAATGACCGAGGCTAGGGGCTGTTTGTGCGCTGGGAGAGGCATCGAGCGGTAATCATTTGAAACTCTATGCCCCGCCCTCTACATGCCCCGCCCTCTCAAGTGGTAAGAGTTTCATTCATGGGCGGTTCGTGGTTGCAGAGATATAGCGATTTCAAATCGGGTCAATCCTTTTTAAACACATTGCACTATTTGTATTCTTTAGCATCCACCTCCGTGAGAGTTTACAACATCCCCCTTTCAATCCTTTGTGCTCACAGAAACGACTTGGGAAAAACCGACTGGTTCCACCACTTCATCATCGCCAGCTGCGTCTCCTGGCCTCGGCCCAGTGAGCCCACCTGAGAAGAAAAGTAGGCGACACCACGACACCAGCACATCCCACAATCCCAGTGTGTTACAGCTGAACACGTGCCGTGTGAAACCACGTTTTTTTTTCTTAAAAAAAAAGTTAATCTTGAATACAAAGCTACCGATTGTGAGGTTTTTTTTTTCACGGTGTACTATTCTGCTGCTTCTCATCCATGTCGGCACCTTCTGTCATCCTCGCTTGTTTGTCGGATAGAGAATTCATAATTATTACGGAAATATTTCACGGTACTTATGAAAAAGTAAAGATGCAGCCCTGCAATTACTTGCTCATGCCACTGTTGGTGGAAGGGCCTCGAAAGAGAGGGATCTCTACTGAGCCTCTCTTGCGAGTAATTTCGCATGCGTGGTGGGAGTACCCACGCTTTACCCCACAACACTAACGTGGGTGTATCCATTTATACGGTTGGGTGGACAGCGGCAGGGGGATTTAAGAAACATTATTTTAAAGAAACATTTCAGTTTCCACGCAGGGAGATTTAACCATTGACCTCTGGATTGCAGAGTATGCTGACCACATTACACCGAGTGTGCTAACCCTTTTTGTACCGTGGCAGCATCCTTCATGACTACGTTTCATTTTCATCTCTCAAACTCCCAGTTAGATTTTTTTTTTGGTAACAGAAGTTTTGGTCATCTGCCTTCTTGAGGGAGTTTTCACTTGTGCTGTTTGTTTAGTTATCTCGAGACATGGTGGGGAGTGATATCATGTGCACCAATGTGAGAAGATAACGTTGTTTTAGGCACTATGCCTTGTCCTATGTAAACACGGGGGGGGGAGGGTCTCAAAGTTTGTTTCACTTCTTTCAAAGCTCTAAGCTGTATGCCACTATTGTTTCCCGAGAAACGCACGCGTGTATGTGCTGTGTTTTTCGTTATATGTATTTGAATGAAAAAAAAACCTTGTTATGAGTTTTTTTACGTCAGTTTAAACAATTTTGTGCAACTTTCCATATTAAAGCATTGGCAGTTTTTTTTACAAGCCTCTTGTTGTTGTGTAAGTTTTAGACCCCACCTTCCCCCCCTCTATGTCCGTCTGCGTTTTCATTTCTGCTAATGAAAAACAAAACTATAATCTGTTGATCTACTACTGTATATTTCGCAGTAACATTAAAATAATCTTTAATTAGTTTCACAATGCCATGTGTGCAAATTGGAACTTACGTGTTATTAAATTACTTGTGACATTGTTACATCTAATAAATGCTAATCACGAGTAAATGTGTTGATCTGCAGAGCCAGTGGTGGAAATTCCACATTCCTATGGTGCGGGCGAGTCCTATCCATAGGACAAGCAATGTTGACTTCTGTGCAAAGTGGTAGTCGTTCTATCAAAATCGAGAGGGATGGTGGGTTGAGTCAACCCCCAACCAGACATTTTACCCCAAACTACTGCACTGTGGAATATTGAATCAGCAATGTATGTGTGCACCCAGTCGAGGCTGACATGTGGATTCCTTTAGTTACAGAAAATGGATTTCACTCTGTCAGCTCAGAAGAGAAGACGTCCCTTAAGAAAACAAATAGTAATGACCTGGTAAATATAAACAGCACTCTACAAAACTCGTGGTGCCTCCCTTTCCTCGCTTCAATAAAGTACCGTATTCCCTAGATTATATGATGCCCTTTTCACCCCTGTACTGTATTTTAAAGCAAATGTTTGGTGCACATCTTATCACTCAGTAGCTGTGCACATGTGTGACCAGATTTATCTAACTTCATGGACACCGGGCACGCATGTTGGCTGTGCCTTTCCAAACAATCTTATAATCCGGAGAATACGGTATGAATTTATCTGAAATTGCGTATGTGTTCATAATCCGAGACGGCCTAATCTGAAAGCGTAGTATACAGTAGGGCATGCGATTAATAAACATATCTTATTGTGAAACATTTTTGAAGATGTTGGGAGTCCTGTTTGCAACCGGCCCTGCATTATTAGTGCGCAAGATGGAACTGAATGTGTTCGCACAGCTGCGGCATTTAGCACGATGCACAATTCATGGTTATCAGTGGCAGGGGGGTACACTTAGTCCTGCAGTGGCTAATATGAAACACAATTCGTATGCCGCTAAGGGAGACTGCCAGTGAGCTTTGCAGACGCACGGACAGATGTAGCTTGCTTCCGCCCGTGGTTTCCACGGATACACCTTGTTTTATTTAGCATACAGCCTTGCCAATGACTTCATAAGACACATGTCTAGTGCTTGTGGGCATGTACGCTTTCCTTAAACCTCCCTTGGTTTTTCTCTTAACCTTCATTATGACCATCTGTGAGTTTTGCGATGGATGATTCGTCTCCTTAGAGTCCAGGCAAACTTTTTTTGTTGTTGCTGCTTCCATGCTCCCATTGCTTGATCTGTCATCTTTAATCATTTCTGTGTGGTGTGTTCTCTTGTTTCTCCTCTCATTCTTTTACGTGTAGCAATTAACAAATGGGAAACCCCCCTTAGAAGCACTTGAAAGTAACACATGATGAATCTAGACTGTTAGAGTTAGCGGAGGAATTTTGCGTGTAGATCTCGGCAGCAAAAAAACCCGCCAACATTCGGATGAAGTTCCATATTTGACTTTTGATGAAAACATGGCCTTTTACAGATAAAAAAGAAAATGCTCTCGGAACAGATGGTATAACTAGTCATTGCCAAAGAAGTGGGTAACTATTGTTTAAAAAAATTAGACTTGTACACTGAATATTTACAAAGATATGAAATACTTCCATTCTTGAATTATTTCTCAATCGTCCTCGTAGAAAATGGTGAAAATTGACTTGAAGAATTACAGACCAATTTACATTTATAATTTATTCATGAAGATCATTGGGTGAAAATAATAATAATTAATGGCTTGCTTTCATACAATTACTAAAATAAGAATGCATTTTCCTTGCTCTATCTGAAAGTATTGAATGAGAATGCACAGTCAATTTTCGGTCAACTGCAGGTTGTAGGCCTGGTCAGCGCAGATTTGTGGAGGGTGCGGGCAGAACCAGGTCAGACAACACTCAACGTTTCGATTTAAAGCTTTCGTGACTGCAGGGATTCATCTTCTTGGTTCTTTCGGTAAAGTCACGTAGAGGGGAAATAATAAATATAAAACATAATAAAATGTTGTATTTTTATTATTAAATTATTTCCCTTTCTACGTTACTTTACCGAAAGAACCAAGAAGAACACTCAACGTGGGTTAGCTGCGGCCAGGAATTAAGCTCAGGTCTCCGGGTTCATAATGGCATGCGCTAACTGCTGTGCCACCAATCCACCCCATAAATGAATCGATTCTCAAAACATGCTGTGCATGTTGTGCACTAGGCAATGTCTTAAAGTTGTGTGTTCTGTGGAGAGAGAATTTGCATGATAGAGATGAACTGTAAAGTGACGATTTATAAAAAAATAAAAGAAATAGTCAATTGGTAGATATAGGAGCCCTTTAAGGCCAAACGTGAAGGATAAACAAGTATAAACTATATTCTCTTTCAAAGAAGCCAATTGAATTAGGACTCGTGTTCACAAATGCCATTCTTACGTGGGCCACTGCAGACCAAATATCCATGACCACTAAATCTGTGCATTCATATGTGCATTTGAGTAATATACTATTCCTGTTACATCTCTTAATTGGCGGATATATGAAGCAAAATTGTGGTCCCTAATTCAGGATATTAAGTAGTCATTGAATGATGATTTATATATTTTTACTTGCTTCCTTTTTTAGACGAAAATAAAAGTATGACAACTGCCTGTAATCGTTCTAACATTCCAGTAAAGATCTTGACTGTCCTGCCCAAAGGACTAACCACTAATAA
This sequence comes from Petromyzon marinus, assembly GCF_048934315.1. Taxonomy (NCBI): domain Eukaryota; kingdom Metazoa; phylum Chordata; class Hyperoartia; order Petromyzontiformes; family Petromyzontidae; genus Petromyzon; species Petromyzon marinus. The sequence continues at coordinate 2,378,744 of NC_133692.1, read as the reverse complement.
TTTGCTATTGAACATAATAACAACTTGCATGTGATTAACTAAGCCTTTAAATATAGCCACACATTCAAGTGATTGACTTACATTTTTTCTTCAGTGCAACAAAGCGTCCTTTAACAAGCTCTCTCGCGACAGATTAAAGTGATTCGTGCGTCACACACTGGCACAAAGGAGCAGATCTCACCAGTCGCCTCGTACATTCGCCGTGTGTCATGTCACATTGCTGACGAATGTTTCCCCTCTCTTCCCCGCCTATGACCCATCATGACCGGTCTCGTGGTCTCAACCCACCCACGCTCCCGCCCCAATACAACAACGCCCTTCAACTCACTTCACAGCACCAAGGCCCTACCACGGACGTTCCTGCCCCCAAAAAAAGCAAATTGACCACAATAACGGTGAGGCTCATCGCCACGCGGCATCTGTCATAAGTAAACTAATTTAGACAGAGGCATTAGGCCTATTAGGATTCGTAGCACCTACTCACTTTGCCCAGTTTGTTCCACTTCCCCCCCCCTCCCCACCTCCCTCTGTTAAAAAAATAAATAAATCCACAAACACATATGTAACCTATTTGTTGATGTAATCTGTGCATAAGATTCTATATTTGTTCTTGATTTTTTTTCTCTCTCTCTCTCTCTCTCCATGATGTTATGCTCTGGCAATGTATATTGCTCTGAGTGTACCGCGCCGTGCGGATGGTGGGGGGTGTGTCACCAGTAATGTGTGAGGAATGTCTGCGTGGGAGGATGCAGGCCATGCACAGCTGGCAAGGCAAACTCTTTCTCGTGTCGGCTGTGGGGGGGGGGGGGGGTCCTCCCCACGTCCTCCCCACCTCTTCTTCCTGCATTCTCACCCTTCTGGCTGATTTGTTGATTTGTGACGAGGGACGGGTGCTTGGGGGGAGATGAACGTGTAAATAACCAAATGGTGCTTGTTCTCTGTTGTTGGGGACGATTAACGGAGAGCAATTCATCCAAGGGATATAAAGCAAAGGAGAGAGATATCTCTTCTCCCTCACCCCCCCCCCCCCCCCGATGTATTTTTTTTGGGCACGATGGACGATGTTCCACTCACTCGCTGGGAGCTTCTGCGGAAACTGAAACGTCGGGCACTCATGCCGAACAAAAAAATGCGGTGCAACCCAAAAAACACATCGGAGACATAGAAAAGACAACCGCGAAAAGATACGCAGCCGTAAAGCATCGGGAATTCGTTCATCTCATTCATAAATGGGAGTTCTGATTCATTCATGGAATTCTGTATCTTTATTAAACACAAAAACCCTATATTTTTACGTAATGAGATGATCCGTTACACTAAGTATTGTTGGTGCATACCGGATTTTGTGAATTGGTGAATTGACTGTCCTGTTTCAGACTAACTGCGTCACCTTCCCTGGCTCGGAGTCAACAGCTGAACAAAGCCTCCTGAAGCCGGACGAGTGGAGCTACTGCGATCACTTCTGGGTCCGAACCCGACCTCTCGTACCTCTGTGATGTGCAATTGGTCGATTTAAATACTTCCATCTACATTTTTTTCCAACTACTCTTTATAACTCCGCAATTTGATTTGATTAAGTCAGCAGTTTCAAATGCTGCGGGACTCTTAAATGTGTTTGCGTGTGTGTACAAATTACACACACTTTTAAACTAGGCAATATTTATGTTCTTAACAAAGTTTTATTTACTTTATTAAGTTAATTTAAAACTTTACAGAGTGGCATGTTTTTTGAGGCTCCAGATTTCACCATTTCTTGGAACCTACGGAAGCATTGCAAACTTTCGAGAGGCTATATCCCAACAAGAGGAGTTTAAAAATACCTCGTATAAATAATTGCAGCTTAAAGTAAACATCTAAATTATTTTGTGGGAGGAAATTGAAAAAATATTGTTGGATCCTTACACGTCCCACCCCCCCGACCCATTGACCTGCTTGCGGGTGATAAAGTGTCTGCGTGTGAAAAACGGCGCCTCGTCAAGTGTTTGTGTTCTTGTCTCCACAGGCAGACAAGCTCGATGCCCACAGCAAGAAGGCAACATCTGGTTTCAATGTCCTGTTGGCAAAACAGATGAAAGGGCAGCAGATGTCACGGGAGATGGCAGAGTTCATTCGGCAGAGGTGATAACGTGAACTGGAAAGAGAGGCTAAATAAAAAATAAAATCCCTTGTTGATTGCTAGTTAAAAGAACTTTGTGTGCGCTCTGGGAAACTAACACCGAGGAATTTTTTTGAACATCAAATCTGGGTTATGTCACTGCCTCGAAAAAGCGTCAAGTCTAGACAAAGAGCTGTGCTCGTTTACCAGGGGCGGAGCCAGGATTTTGACTTGACTTGGGGGGGGGGGGGGCTGACTTCAGTATTCTGAGATATCTCAGTGTTTATGTTTTCCAATGGGCGCCACAAATGTGTAAAACAAATTTTATTGGATTTGAACGCGGAGTTTATTAATAGGTCGGAGCCGCTGATGTGGCTAATAAGTTCGATAAGTTCGAAAGGCTGCCGTTTAAGCAGCCTGCAGGGCAGCACAAGGTGGCAGCCTGCAGGGCAGCACAAGGTGGCAGCCTGCAGGGCAGCACAAGGTGGCAGCCTGCAGCATTTTGCAGCAGCCGCATATCCGGTTATCCCGATTACCGACTTTCCCAAAATTTCAGGGGTGGCTGAGCCCCCCCCAGCCCCCCCTGTGGCTCCGCCCCTGTCGTTTACCCTCGGCTCCGCTTAAGTATGACAGAACAACTCTAAGCTGCTTGCAGAAATCGTGCTGCGATTACTAGGACGGGGGGTGGGGGGGTGGTAATGTATTATGGATTTCAGGAAAATAGGAGCTTTAGTTATTGCATGTATATATGTGTTATGGAGGAGCCTTATTGTCATTGCACGTTTGTGCTTGTGTATCATTTAATTTGATTAAAGTGTGCATAAAAGCACACATGTACTGTACATGCATCCACATGCACGTGGATACTAGTTGCAATGCCAACAATATGAGCACTTGTGTTCACTTGGGCTGCAGGAGTTGCATGTTTATAAATGTACTTGCTATTCTCGACCCTGTTACGAGGTTATTAAAGCAGGTTTTATATTTTAAAGGTCATATATATAGCAAACTAATGCAGCACATTCCTCTGGGTTTTTTACGTGTGTTTAGCTGCTGTCTGTCTTCAATGCAGTTCCCATTTGCTGTCGGAATTTGCGGAATTAAATTTGTGGATCATTTGCCATAGATTTGGCAGCAGCTTGTCCATGTGATCCAATGCTGTCTTGCTTCTGGCGAGTGTAAAGACTGAATGGGTTTACACGGTGGGACGTGATATATGCCTTTAAAGCTTTGGATCACTGATGCGTGCGAAGGCTTGCGAGTGATCTGCTATTACCCTTCACCTCGTACGTTTATAAGCAGAAACCATCACTCTCTGTCTTTGCATGCACGTCTGCTGCTGGTGAGAGTTTACAGAGTTCAAAATGCATCACGAATAATGATTTATCAATGTATGACCATTACAACAGCAAATTCATATAATGTTTCCAGAAAATAACATTGTATTTAATCTAAGTCACTGATATGTTTAAATATTGTAGCGTCCAAAAGTTACTGCAGTTGACGTTAATTTGAATTTTGTGCCTGTACGATTGTGCCGATACAGCTAAGGGCTACGTTGGGAAAAAAAGTACGTTGTACCTCCTGTGCATCTGCAATGCAAAATTTTGTTTTGCCAGAGTAAAAATCGAGGAGGAATACGCAAAGAACCTATCAAAGCTGTCACAATGTCCCCTGGCGTTGCAGGAAGAAGGGTGAGCATTTTGTCTTCCACACCTTGAAGTTTTTTTTTTAATTGTCGACGAATTTAATTGATGGTTCAACGTACTGCAGCAAACTCTGAGACGCTTGTCAACAAAGAGGTGCGAGCAAATTCCTCGCCCTGGTCTACGTATCCCCGTTGTGATCTTGCCCCGACCGTCTCTTGCTAAACTTGTGTCTTTCTACGTCGTCTTCTTTGCCTCTAAGTTCTCAATCGTTGCCGTCTCTGTCTGTTCCTCCTCGTGCTCAAGACCACGCGTCCGCTTCTCGTTATCTTCTCGCCGCCCTGCACTGGAACAAACTTCCCCTCCATATTAAGCGGTCGCCTTCGCTCACTCGTTTCCCCTCCTCACTCAGAACCTATTTTGCCGAGCTCACCCCACGACCCCTTTAACCTCCCCCTCATAACCACCACCGTTACTCTTCCCTCTTCATGTTCTCATTGCAGGCCTATCGCTCATTCACCCCATTCATTCAGTCCATTCATCATCATTTACCGTCATCAATTTTGCACCGAATTCACACATCACAGATTCGCCCCCATTTCCGTCCCATCAACTTCATTCACCTCATCTCCACCATTACATTCACACACACGTTGCTGTGTACCGTTGTTAATTCTTCGTAAAGCGCCTAGATTAAACGCCCCTTTGCTTGAAGGCGCTTTATAAATTCCCTTGATGATAAGATGATGGCACGTGCGCTCTCTCACGTTTGGTGCAAATTAAAACAAGGGCGTGCGTCGATTAATTTCGCTTGTGGCATTTCACGAGTGGGTGGGGAATATCTCATCGGCCGAGCCCCGTTTTTCTTCGCGGAGTTGACGTTCGTATTTCGATTCCAAAAGTGTGTTGTTTTCCTGTAAAGTGATCGTTGGAAGAGCCTGTGAATCATATCCAGCACAAGACACGATGATGACCCATTTGTTCACTTTGTGTAATAGTGCCGAATTCCCAAAGTTAGTTCTGTAAAAATAATAATTAAATATATATGTAAATAAGCCAACCATTTCAGTGATGGAGGGGGTGGAGTGGTAGTGCAGAATGGTTTGCAACACTGAACCGGACGGTTTGAGTAGAATTTCCAGCCATAGCGAAAGCCAGTGTCTAGCGTCATGGGGAAACAGTTCTGGATATTCCCCACCGCTTAACCAGCCCGCTGTTGACAAGTGTGCTGAAGTATGGCCACACAACCTTCGTGACTGCCGCAACATTGCGAGGCCCTTATTCAGGAGTGGTTTAACAAAGAGGGCTGCAAGGTATTATGAAAGTTATACCAGCGGATAGCTACGTGAAGCAACAAAGTCATACATTGAGTTCTTTGTGAACGACATGGTCTCACGCGCTTGTTAGTAAACTATAGATTTGCGGTTGGAAATGCAGCACAGAGGTCACGGTGACCTCGATGTCTCACACGTTACTCCAAATTACCCTTTGACTGCTGTTAGAGATGTCTCTCTCAGCACATTGACCCTGTGACCTGGAAATAAAACAAACCTACCTAGTGCAATAAACGTCTGCAAGCAAAGAGTAATCTGTAACGTATGTTTGAAAACGGAGAGTGGTGTCGGTGTTGTAAATCTCGTCTGGCCTGTTTGTTTACGTATCGCTGCGTTTGTCGCAGCGAAAACACAAAGCGCAGCGCTTCTTAAAAGGAGAGGGGCAACAGCGGAGGAAGAGACGTTGTTGAGAAAATGTGCCGGTTGTTTTGTTCACTCGCATGCACAAAAAAAATGCAATGCTCATCTGTTTGTTTTCATCAAGACAGCATACGTTTTTAATTAAGCATTTTTCACTTGTGGTTTCACATTGCATAATGGTTAAGGCAATTCAAGCCTTGGCCAAGTTTCTTTGTAACACTGCCTATGCAGCAGTACAGCATTTCCTCGTGATCTACGAGGGATACGTTCTGGAGATGCTCGTGAATTAAAAAAAAATGCGGTTAACGATATTGGCCGACGAAAACCTATCTTTTACCTCATCACTTTATGTCGTCACTTTATGTCATCATTTTCTCGTGTCACATTCTCTCTCATCACTTTCTCTCTCTCTCAGCAGCCGTGTAGAGTTCCAGCCAAAATCGCGGGATAGCAAGTTCGTGAATAACGAAGGAAAATTGTATATGGCATTGCAGTTTAACACGTAGGCTTTCGCGACCAATATTGTCCATAAGAGTTTTTTTTTGGGTTAGATCGCGTACATATAAATGTTTGGGTTTACTCTCCAACACACCGGTGTGCCAGTTCTTGTAACGAATTGGCATGTTTTGTTTACATGACAAACCTTACTAATTGGCTGTGTCAAGTGGTGGCGGGTTTAACGACACATATTTACGCGATCTAACCCAAAAAAACCTGATATGTTGAGCAGTGGTGTTTATGGAAAAACATATATGTGTGTATTCTTGGTTCACGTATGAAATAATGAAAATATTTTAATTATTTTATTGTTTCCCTTCTACGTGACTTTACCGAAAGAACCAAGAATATGAATCCCTGCAGTCACGAAAGCTTCAAATCAAATTGTATGTGTGTGTTGTTTGTTGAATGCTCATGGTGGTCATGTTTTATGCACAGCACCCTGGGAGAAAGCTGGGCTCAAGTGAAGATCAGTTTGTCTGCAGAGGCAGAAGTCCATTTAAAGTTTGCTGCCAAGGTAAATGTTTAAATCCTACAACTATATAAACAATTGTTTAAAAAATATACGCCACGCAATATTTCCGTTGATACATTAACACGAAGGTGAGAAAAAAATTATAATTATTTCAATATACCTTTTAGTAATATCAAATGATTACGTGAAAATTCCTCTCATGCCCGTGCAACGCTTCGTTATTTTTAGCTGAGTAGCGAGGTGGAAAAGCCGCTCTTCAGCTTCAGAGAACATTTTGGAAAAGAAATGCGCAAGAAGGAACACCACATCGCCAATCATCGGAAACTGCTCACTACGCGATACAGCTCGGTTCAAAAGGTAACTTACACACGGTGTTTCACGAATGCTGTGTCAATAGAATTTAAGAGCAAGACTACTTCATGAATGGTACATTTGAAGTAAATACATACGGCCATTGCACTCACGTGTTTACCATCTCCTTCCTGCAGTTCACCCCTGCTGTGTTGACGTGTTTTTGAGTTTTAACTTTGACAAAGTTTTGCATTTGCTGTCTTCAGAACACATGAAACCGCAGAACATATGAAACGTAATTTTTTTAAAATGAAAATGCTCTACGAGTTATGAACACTGGCACACAGCACAGCCAAGGTTTTGTTTTGCTACGCAATGTACGCTCATAAATTCATGACTATGAGGATAAAACCTATTCTCTGTCAAGACACATGAAGATAATGTAATTTTGGCTGACCTGTACACAAGTGAGATTTTGAGAAGATTTACTGTTGTAACATCCTTTCGGCATTCAACTGTGTCGTTTGGTAAACACTTGACAAATTGTGTTAATAAGCACTATAGAAGCATAAGATGCGAGCACCAGATTATTTACTCATCCTGGTTAGTTTCAACGGCAGACCGTAACAACCCCCATGCGTTGAAGAAGGTAGCAAGTGGATGTCTGAACACCTGAGGAAGGTGACAAGGTGTTATAATAACCTGCTGTTGAATCTAGTGTGGAATCAACAAATATTTGCGGTCAGGCACTTTTTCCTTCTGTAGCATCCACAAGCACACGCAATCATATATCCGATGGTACTTAAAAAAAAAATACCTTCTACAACCCATCATCATCATCATCATGGGTCACCATCACCTGCCTTCCATTCACAGGCCAGAAAGGTTCTTGCCAAACGACAGCGGGAACTGGAGATGAAGGTGAAGCACAACGAGATCAAGCCTTCCAACAAGGCCGAGGAGGAGATCATGAAGGCACGGATGAGGTCCACTCAGGGCGGTGAGAGAGGGCCGTTGCACCGAGTTGGCGGAAGGCCACGCACGTGGGTGCCATCCCCCGGGGAAACATATACGTCGTACGTCCACAGCTCGGTTTGGTCCCTCCCTTTTATATTTTTTTGAACAGGCGACGACCTCAAGAAATGCGTGGACCTGTACAACCAGGCTCAGTTCCGGTGGTTTGAGGAAATGGTCACTTCATCCCTGGTACGTCAGGATATTTACGGGGGGGGGAGGGGGGGAAGAAATCCAAGCGCGGTGCGTGGGTGGGGCGGCACTTATGGTCGGCGTGGAAATTAATGAACTTGTGTTGGTTTTGGCAGGAGCTGGAGAGGCTGGAAGTTGAGCGAATTGAGCAGATAGAGCAACACCTTAACCGCTACACACAGCTACGCCATGAGACGGACGTGTTCAACCAAAGCGTAAGTAGCTCTGGCACCGCCTACCAGACACGATAGCAAAATAAAGTCAACAAAAGGCATTCAATAATATTGCCCTAAAGTAGAAAGGTTATATAATAGGGGAGTTTGCTCCCATGGTCCATCTTCAGAGCAGAACACAGTGTCAGTGTGACATTTAAACATAACCAAAGCGTAGAAAAAAAACCCGGTGCATATTGACTCGTGCAATTCCATAGTGAAACTGGTAAGTGATATATTTCCTCTCATTAGCCATGCCTTGCACTGACATTTTAGATTTCACGGGAAATCTTTCTTTTATTTTCTAGCAAACACTGCCTTGAATTAGACTCTGCATGGCACACACAATTACAGCTCAGTACGCAGTGAAATATGGTATACTGCAAACACAACGCCATAAACATGATCCGTCTTATAGTACACCGTGCCAATCTTTTTAAATAAGAGATTATTGCTTTACATCTGTATATCCAGTCGGCAATTATAAGATTTATAAACGGTGTGCTATTTTGGTAAAAAAAAAAAATCGTTTTCATGCTACGTATTATTCCACTCAATATTATACCACATGATGTGCATCAATAGTTGCACAGTATTATAATGGAGATTTTGTTGCTGTTGTAATAACTCGTTGCCAAAGCATAAAAATCCCGTTGCTTCTTTTTATACGGTTCTAGAGGTGAAATACGCATCTTTGATGTTACACTGGCAGCTCATAGGGCCTTGGCAAGCTCTGTAAAATATACGAGTGCACAAGGCACTACTGGTGGGCGGGGGTGGTAGAGGAAGAGAGAGAGAGTGAGCGAGAGAGGTTCGTCTAAGCTTGCTTTGAATATCCAGTGAACATCGAATACGTAGCCAGTCTGTGCTATTTCGTTATTGCACTTCAAGGGACCAGCGTATGTCATAAGTAGCCAAATTGAGGTTTGTACGTATGCTGTTTGGCACACAGATGCTCAGTGTGTTTTGCTTCACCGTCTGTTGCTGCAATCCAATTTTTTCATGAAACAATATAAAATTTCATGATATGAAGATTGTCGTGATAGTAGGTTTCCCATACCTTTTTGATTTGCCTTGTTTTTGTATAGTTTTTTTGTACTCATGCTGTATTTCCAGTTAGAATAATGATTACTTAAAAGTGTTCAATCCAACTTTCCAATCTATAACACTTATAATGCTCATACTGTCAGTCAACCAACAATGAATGAATTGAAATGGATACAAAAAATACCATTTCATGTCATCACCAATTACTCGGGTAAATATTTTTTAAAACAACAATTTACATTGGCAATATAGCTATTTAAATAAAAAATGTAATTCGTGCGTTTGTTCTTTCACAACTACTTTGTCAAGAAGTAATATATTTTTGACATAACGATTATCACAATCGTGGATCTTGTATTGTACGATATATCATAGTATCGGCCGTATCGCAGTAAGTACCCTTGTATCTGTAGGTTGCTGCTTATGCCTCCAAGGGTCTTCTGTATCGATTCTATAATATGTAATAGGTAAAGCACTGGGCAGATGGCATCTCAAGCGAACTGCTGAAGAAGAATAGCATTGGTGTGCAGACTGCCCTTTGTGTCATCATTACAACCGTCTGGCCCACAGGATGGGTTCTGCCAGATTATAAGCATGGCCTGGTGGTCCCCATTTTTTTTTAAAGGAGGACCGTACTGTTTGGCTGGACAATGGGGGCTAAAATAGGCGTGACACAGGCTCGATAGAGAAGAGATGGACTTATGTGGAAATGATTGGACTTGCTGATGACTGGTACCAGCGGTGTCAAGATCGGGCTCTGTGAAGGAGGCTCGGCGGTTGGAGGCAGTCTCCCTCCAACAACAGCGAAGGTTGGAGAAGCGACGCTCACAACAACGAGCGGCGCGCCGGGCAGCTAAAGTGCAGCAGTAGGGAGCACAGGTGGTACAACTGCCAGTCAACCCATGGCATCTGGGTTTGTGCCGTGACCTCCTGCAGCGAGCCTTCGACACTTCGCGTGGCCTCAATGTGTACCTAGCCCATGCACAAACGCCATGGTGATGTCACCGCCGGCCGTTGTTAACGCGTGTCGAGATAGCTGCGTGGAGACGGCTGCAACATTTGTCTGGAATAAGTGCCCATCCTCGCACGAGCTGCCCTTTGCCACGGATGCAACAAAGAGGCAATCTCGCGTCACCTGGTTGTGTGTTTGCGCTTGGATTTTTTTTCAGACGATGGAGGCTGTAAACCAGTCGCTGCAGAAGGTGGACCCAAACAGAGACCGTGAGCTCTGGGTGAAGGACACCCGGACGGGCAGTGTTCGCCCGGTCGACATGGACTTGTGAAATAAGGCGCTATCGACACGGTTCTGATTATTTTTTTTAACGAAGTTGACTAATATAAATTGGAAAGAATTGGATGGCGGTGGAACATGACGTGCAATGGTTATAAGGCACGTTGTTGGAAAGTGCCTTTGAGGAAAGCCTGTACATTACACCCGTTTCTAGATACTGTTAAAGTGTTAAGTATTAGTCAATGTTATGCTTCGGTGGTGATTTACAAACTTACTTTCTGAACAATAGCAGGTATGAGTTTCTATGTTCATCTAGCAATGAACTCCAAACTACCACATTCTGTAGATAATGTACTCACAATATGCTGTTAAATATTATATAATTGTCTTTTAAAGTAGCAATGTGTTTACATGGGTCTTTTTCCTGCAACTGTGAGTATTGTTTTTAAAATTCCTTTATTGTATGACAGTTTGTGATGCAACTTTCAAAATAAATACTAGTTCTTTATATCAAGTAGGTTATACTATTGTTCAAAAGTGATGTTGCATTAATAGATAATACATTCCTAAATGATGGCTTGCACTGTCTTGTTTCTGTAATTAAAAACTTTTTTACGACGTCGAAAGCGTTTAAGAAAGTGACAAGTACAAAATATACCTTGTGAACATTTACATTCTTTTGCGCAGTTCTTGTTGGATTGCTTTAGGTTGGAATGTCCATCATTTATGCTTTGAAACCACCGATTGAATGAATATTTTAGTTGTGTGTGTTTAAGGAGTGGCAGGCAGAGAATGTTATGGATTGACCTGTTCCTGACAACTGAGAATAGAGTTGTGTATATATATATCTATCATCTTTAAACAAGGTATATCCGTCTTAAACATTTTCCCGTTGACCATGAAGGTGGTATGTCATTGTTAGAAGTTAAATGCTGATTTGTCGCTCGTTGTGCAGCCAGGCTCATGTTTAAGGGTCGCGGCTGCCCCTCAGCGGGGGTCAGGGTTCATTTTTATTACTGCGGGGCAACGTTTCAGAAAGAAAAGCAAAGTTTACAACAATGTATGATAATGCAAACATGCGCATTCACCAAAAACAAAATACATGCCAATATTGCAGCATTGAAAATAAGTAAACAGTATAACAATAATTGCCAACCACGATCTAAAAAAGCAGGAGAAATAAACCTTGTGAGCAATAAAAAAAAGAATCGCTGGACAAAGACACCCAACTGAAGACTGTGGCAACACACAGCACTGACTGAAGACTGTGGCAACACACAACACTGAAGACTGTGGCAACACACAGCACTGACTGAAGACTGTGACAACACACAGCACTGAAGACTGTGGCAACACACAGCACTGAAGACTGTGGCAACACACAGCACTGAAGACTGTGGCAACACACAGCACTGACTGAAGACTGTGGCAACACACAACACTGAAGACTGTGGCAACACACAGCACTGACTGAAGACTGTGACAACACACAGCACTGAAGACTGTGGCAACACTGACTGAAGACTGGCAACACACAACACTGACTGACGACTGGCAACACACAACACTGAAGACTGTGACAACACACAGCACTGACTGAAGATTGTGGCAACACACAGCACTGACTGACGACTGGCAACACACAGCACTGACTGAAGACTGTGGCAACACACAACACTGAAGACTGTGGCAACACACAGCACTGACTGAAGACTGTGGCAACACACAGCACTGAAGACTGTGACAACACACAGCACTGACTGAAGACCATGGCAACACACAGCACTGAAGACTGTGACAACACACAGCACTGACTGAAGACTGTGACAACACACAGCACTGAAGACTGTGACAACACACAGCACTGAAGACTGTCGCAACACACAGCACTGAAGACTGTGACAACACACAGCACTGAAGACTGTCGCAACACAGCACTGAAGACTGCGACAACACACAACACTGACTGAAGACTGGCAACACACAACACTGACTGACGACTACGGCAACACACAGCACTGAAGACTGTGGCAACACACAGCACTGACTGACGACTACGGCAACACACAGCACTGAAGACTGTGGCAACACACGGGACTGACTGAAGATTGTGACAACACACAACACTGAAGACTGTGACAACACACAACACTGAAGACTGTGGCAACACACAGCACTGACTGAAGACTGTGGCAACACACAGCACTGACTGAAAATTGTGGCAACACTGCGCCAGCGACCACACCGAAAAGTCGAAAAGAAGTCGCACATCTTTGGAACGGAAGATAAAAGAAAGATTGCGAAACGTTCGCCCAAGTGGAGAAACATACATCCCCAATTCGTTTAGCAACATCTTGTACAATCTCATCAAGGCAAGCATAATCTCAATGGACAAACCCGCAAAAACATTTCATACCGTGCAATATTATAGAATTATTAGTTTGACATAGGTAGATAAAACTAAATATACAATTGGTAGTTCAGTACTGTATGAGGAATAAATGGCATTGGTTCATTCCCTTTAAATCTCCACATCTGTCATGGCATGAGTGATGCACATCCCAGGTGTTTTCCAGCATCTGGCGTGTTGCTATTTTGAATTAGTCTGTTGTGTGACATGGACTTTTATCTTTCACATAACCACAACACTGGTATCTAATTATACTTCAAGAATGGATGACACCTTTTGGCGCTTTAAAGGCAGTGAATAAAATAATTATAAATGGCTACGCCTGGAGTGTGGCGATGTATGCATATGAGGCGTGGACAAAATGAAAGGAAGACGTGAAGAGATTTGCAAGGTTTTGAAAGATGGATATGGAGGAAAGTTGTAAAAATGGAAGGACAAACAAACAGATCCTGCATCAGGTAGGAGAACACGGAATCATTCCATTTGGAAGGAAATCAGGATTGGGCATTAAAGTGAGGGATTTGCTTGCTGACAAGGAGGTGATGGGAGGAAAAGAGAATGGTAGGGCTCAAGCGATGTTCAACAAAGGACGCGCAGACAAAGATTGAGCAACGCGGAGGAGAGAAATTGTGCTTCGGACGTGTCTACGGCCAGATCACTCGACCTGCATGGTCAGGGTGAGGGTGGTTACAGGCCCTGAGCCGCACCTGAGCAGTGGCTCACGTCATGCAGCAACAAGGCCACGTGGTTGGGCGCAGGTGCCAACGCGGTGCGGTGGAGAGAGTTCTGAAGGGACAAGGAGGACAAGTGGCAAAGGGAGATTGAAAATTTGTTTTCACGATTCTAATGCAACATTTCACCCAACAAGAGGCACTTTTTCACTACGAGGTTATTTTTTTTTTATAATGAAGATATACAATAAATGCGCGCAAAGTATACTCGAGGTGAGAGGTTATCGCCAAGTAGGCGAGAGAACATTTTTGTTGACAACATCGGACATAAGCTAGGAAACCTTAAAAACTAGCATTTAAAATAGCTTGTTTACATCATCTTCCAAACATAGCAGTTTGAAATTTTAAACAGCACAAAATTGCACAAATACCGATTAAGTGATAATTATAAGCCGAAACGCCATGTAAACATTGGGAAACATTAACGACTGGGGCTATGATTAAAGTTGTTGACAGCAGTAATTTGACCAGCAGCGATCATTTGCACACACGTGCAACAATTTTGTCTGGCAGATGCACTGCAGTAATGAGCACATTTAATGTGCGGTTTACATTCTAGCAAACGACATTTTCAGGAAGATTGCAAAGTTTCCAATTTTTTTTAAATACGGAGCTGCACTCAACTGTATATCCTTATGCTCACTCAATGTACTATTTGCAGCGAAGCAAAGGGAAATTATAATTACATTACAAACAATATGCAATTTACAAAGCGCACAATAGTGCACGGACTTTAATTGAATGCGACTTCTCAAAAGCCAGATAAAATTGTCTATTCTAAGCCGGTGTAGATTACATGCTGCGAATGTGCAGCGGGATGGCGTTCCGCACGGAGAATGCTGCCACGGAGTTTGTGCTCCGATTAGTTCCACTTTATTGGGCCATCAAAACATCCTAGGTAGCGGTGCAGCCCTGACATTTCTTTCTCACGCTACTTCTGGCATGAGGCTCTCCGCTAGAGCCCCCCGCGAGAGATGGTTTTGTTGACCTGATCTTCCACGCTGGCCAGGCGGTCTTGGAATAGGAAGGAGCCCCACCACATTCTATCCCACCGCACCTCACCTGCTGCCGATAGACCGGCCCAACGGGGTGCCCTCACCAATCTATACCGCCGGGCGGACCCAAGACGGTTTAAGACGCGTGCCCATAATTATTGTTTCAAGTGCCACAGACCAAATGTCCCCTGGCGTCCACGTGCGCATTCATTAACATGTGCGGCGCTCAACCAAAACAACCACATCAATCACGCTGACTTTGGAATACTCCGATGATCGCATCGCCAAAGCAGCTGGCAGAGGGGTGGACGCGCGCTTTTAGATGCACACAGTCGCGAGCAGTCATTGGGTAGACTTCAGGTTGTTGCGCGCACGTGAAACCCTGCGTTGGCCATGTTCATCGTTTGCGCCATTAAATATAACACGGCACATATACATCAATCAACAAAAAGTACGGGCTGCACAAGCGCCAGAGAAACGCCACAATAAATGTGTATATGGTTGAAATGCGTAGCATGAAACGAATTCGAGTTATTATGAAACTTGTTTTTTTTGTGTGCCAGCAGGGCACCGTCGTTTCGAGGAATTGCTCTTACCCAAAACATTTGATAAACCACAAGTGATTAGCACACTGTGCTATGAACATGTAGATCGGAGTTCAAGTTCCAGCCAGGGATAACGTATCTAGATTGGTCCTGGGGCCACGCCTCTTCAACACTTGGTCAAGCGACACCATAGATTGGTAAAGGTTGGTGGTGCTTTCATTCAGCAGTGGATGTACAAAGATGTTTTTTTACTAGCAGTATTTGGTTCGCAAATGTGACATGCACCTGCTTAACAAACATGTCTGGAAAGCCAATAGTGCAAAGTCTAAATAATCATGCAATATATTATTTTATATGGTGATACAGAACGAAGATTTGCTTTATTACTATATTAGACGGTAGTGACACGGCTATGGGACATTTCAATTTTAGAAGAATATGTTCTGTGATGTAAGGAACAAGTGGCCATAAAAACAAAACCACCCTAACAGACTGTTGTAAGATAGTCGAATGGTGATCTAGAATGCGCATGAAGTACTCGTGATCCGTGTCACATTGTATAACCCTCTCATCATCCATGATCGATCCATTGCTGGATGACGGCCTTCCCAAGAAGTTCCCATCTCTAATGGTATTGCGGTGCAACAGCGCATCGAGCTCCTGCACACACGCTGATATATATATCCTCGCTCCATCTCCACGGTTCAGTCTGCTCTGGCGGATTCGCTCCTTTGGCTCCCACTCCGTCATTCGTCTCGACACAAACCACCGTCCCTTCTAGCGATGCCTTTTGCTCCAAGCCAACTTCCACTCGAACTTTATTTCCTTAACTGTTAAAACGATGCCTAGAGCTTGCGTGAGATCTCTGATCCGTGTGGGTCTTGGCTTGGTTCGTTTCTCAGAGTGAAACACCACGCATTTATATATATTTAATAATTCAATTGCTGTAGTGTGGGAATTACAATCGTGTAGAAAAGTACACGCTTTGGGTCTTTTGTTCAACCAACTTCACCACTGCCCGCAGCTTTGCTTATCTTCAACATACAGTAGCTGTTATCAAAGTAAATGGCATTACATCCGGTCTATGCCGATGTTAATCTTCAACTACATTGGAGTACACGTAAAACATATAAAATGCAATGTCAATCCTTGACGTAAATTATACACTCGAGGACTAAACAAAGATCGCCTTCCTTCCTACTCACATATTCAATGTTTAACGCTGGAGTTGAACTTTAATATTCGCATACAAATGCGTTTCAACGCGTGGTTACTCTTTAATTGGGAATACTGGCACGCAAACTGCTTAACATTTAAAGGTTATCATAAAGGCTAAAGCCAACACGACCAATTTCTGCCCAAAACCACAGAAGATATAATTTGTACTATAGCTCTTAAGTTGTACCTCGACATCCCCAAACAACGATTTTACACCACTATATCGCTTCCATCAACAGGTATATCAGATACAGTAATTCGCATTGCAAACACAAATGTACATAGTTTTGTTTGGTATGGATATTCAACATGCTGCCAAAACTCTTTTCTGTATAAAAAAAAATATTCGTCAATAACACTGTGGCCTTAGAAAAAACAAAAGCATACAATTGAGACGTTTTGGGCAATGGCCCTTCATAGCACAACGTTTCACACACATTACAGTACACTTAGATTATGTGACCGTACATACAACGTTGGTCACATGCCAAATCGCCCTGCGTGTGCCTGATCTTGTGAAACCTTTGAAATTAACAGCGATGGAACCGCGCTTTCAGATGCACTTCCACATCTGATAGCGCGGTTTCATCGTCACTGGGAGCTATGCACTTTTAAAGCATCAAGATTGAAAGCACATTTTTTTAGAACTACTTTTTGTGTTTACTTTGTTGTCTTTCCCCACACCTCCGATTAGCACGGTTGGCTACGTACGGTGCGAATAAAGTTCAACTGTACTGTGTAGATATATGTTAACGTATATATTCCAAAGCAAACCTAATTCCATTATTGTACTGATAAATTTGGATGTTATTACAGTACTGCATTCATACGTTATAAAAACGTAACTTTGGGACAGATGTTTACCAGTGTAGTCAGAGTTAAAACAATGTAAGCCCCGCTGGCTTGCGTAAAATCTAAGTTATCTTGAGAATTTGCCACTCACATTACATTGGCCACACCTGACATAGGCACTTGTAAACCTGACCAGCAAGATTTGACAAAGCACATTTGCAAGCATTGTGTTGCACGCAAACTAAAACATGGGAAATAACCCCGTGGTTTACGTACATCTCAGTTTAACTGCCATACATTGAACATTATTAAGCACAATCCAACGATGTCTGTTCCTGACAAGGTATGCACATTTTCAGGGCATACGATAAATCTGAAACAAATGTCCACAATTATAAATCTTACTTTTTGTCTGGCTGTAAGGGATGTTACTAGCTCAGCCCCCCCACCACCACCCTCGGTAGTTAGCAAACTTGCCTGTCCCAAATGAATCATATTTTCATTGCAGCTGCCATCATGCAATGTTATTTCCTTATATATTACAGCCATTCGTCAATATACTGCTGGATAAAGGGGTTGCTTGTCCATACGTCAGCACACTTGGTCAGTGTGGGTTGGTGATAAATTGATATCACACACACCACTCATGTTAACCGTCGCCCAGCTATGAACTCAAGTTTTCTATGGTGGTAAACAATAATCGCAGGTTACATTGTTCAATTAGTGGTTATTTTCACATTAGATTGTGGCTAGTGCACGTGCTTTTCACAAATAAAATGAGACCAACTCTTGCAACCTTCAACCTTTGCATGTGGCTAACTGTAGATGTATACTCATGACGTTGTGTATCATCAAAGTGCCTATTGGAGGTGGTAGAGTGGCCACTATGGTAACCCCGAAAGCAAAATGGAACCTGTCAAAAAGTTAAACATACCGTACTCATTTTGGAAGTCGACTTTAGTCAGGCTTACTATTCACACTATTTTCCTTTCATCGTATCATAGTATTGTTTTGACAATTCATTTTAAATGTCTTAGATCGGCACATTATCCCAAGGATTTCGGTTTATACTGAGAGTTAAACTCAAATAACCCCCCCCCCCCCAAGCTGACACCGCCGTCCCAAGTGTTTGGGGGCTGCCATGTCGACTCAAGAGAACGCCTGAGAATCGCCGAAACAATAGCGCCAACTGTATTGGGTCCAAGAGAGGAAGTCACAAACGGATTGTCTCCCAGCCAATCCCACAACGGAATGGCAATCACATTTTTGTTGATAAAACAGCGTATCTCAATTCCCAGGAAAGTCCATGGGCCAAAGGTGCAGCCCTGCATTTGCTCTGCTCAAGCCACTGCTGGCAGAAGATGTCAAGATCCTGGGAAGAGGTGGGGAGTGCAATACCTACACTTTGCCCCAAAAAACAACACTCGCCGTTCTCCACTAAGTGACGGCGACGTCACCACCGTCGCCTGTGCCAGGCCTGGTGTACTTTGAGGCCACATGAAGTGTCGAAGGCTCGCCGACAGGCCACGGGACACGCCCAGGTGCCATGGGTTGACTTGGCTGGGATGACCGGCAGATGCATCAGCTGTGCCCCCACCTCCACAGTGCCAACTTGCTGCATGCCCTCTGCCCTCCGTTGTTGCTGGAGCGCGACTGCCTCCAACTACCCAGCAGCAGCAGCGTCCTTCCCGAGCCTCCTCCTCCTCCACAGAGGCCGATGGTTGACCACCGCTGGTTACCGGTCATCGGCAAGTCCACTCAGCTCCACATCCTCCCGTACCGCATGGGCTCCATCTCTTCTCCAGCCCGTGCCGTGCCCGTTTAGCACCCGCCTCTATCCGACCCAACAGAAGCTGCTTGGGCACGCGGTGGCTGGGCAGGCTGCGGGCTCCGTGACCCAGCCAACGCAGCCCTGCCGCCCGCCGGAGGAGCTCACTGACGGGAATGTGTCCAGATGTGGACACCCCAAACACGCACGCAAGCGCACGATTTCACTGCAGATTTCTTGCCCAGTTCAGCAGTTGTTTCTAACTGTTGTATCCCACCTGATGACGGGCGCTTGTGTTGCGCCCGAAACGTCGTGATTTAATTTAGTTGTTTTCATTTTTGTTTTATTTTTACCTAAGTGACTTTACCGAAAAAAAAAACAAAGAATACACACACACACGCGATTTGGGTTTTAGTGCGACGAGCTAATCCCCTGCCGTCGCCAGAGATTTCGCCGGGTGAGGAGAGTTGCCTTCTGTGGGAGAGCGTTTGAAGGGTGGTTCACGTTTTGTCGCTGAGCTCAGGGCGACCAAGTCCACACCCCGGGTCCTGGCCAAGTTGTTACAACCCTGAGTCGCCACGGCGTGTGGCGTCGTCACGTTTCTGTGGTGGCAAGGCTTGGGTGGGTCACGGAGCACGAGCGGATTCAAGAGCAGCATTTATTCTCATGTAACACAGATGATGATGATGTTGTTGTTGCTGCGAATTAATGACGAGCGAATGAGAAAAATAAGCCGAGAAAAATATTGTATCCCATAAAATATGTACGCATTTTTAAACGGCGATATTGAACAGGCCAATTATTACACAAGTTACATACTGAGCACGGTTACGATGATTTAATAAGAGCCGAGAATTGCCTCCAGACACCGGGGGGAGTCTTGTGTGGCGTCTGGCTCGCCGTCGTCTGCCACACAAACCCACCGGCGATCAAACGCCGCCCGTGGGTGCTCTTGTTTGTGTGCACCTTAAACTTTATACATTTCACTACACGCGACTTTGTCTTGCATGCGCGTTGAACTTCTTTCGCACGCCACCGCGCGTAGCCAAGCGCGCTAATCGGAGGTGCTGGGTGGGGGGGACGAGGTTAGAAGAAGCAGAATAATAAGAATAAGAAGAAGCAGTACACACACACACAAACGAGTTTTAAAATCAGATTGGAACGGCTCAAGCGGTCATACGCGATGAGAGGGACTCGTCCACACCCGCCTGGCCTCAGGGAGAGTGTTTCTGTGGGGAGTGTTTCTGTGGGGAGTGTTTCTGTGGAGTGTTTCCTCGGGGAGAGTGTTTCTGTGGAGAGTGTTTTGCGGGGAGTGTTTCTGTGGGTAGTGTTTCTGTGGGGAGTGTTTCCGTGGGGAGTGTTTCTGTGGGGAGTGTTTCTGTGGGGAGTGTTTCTGTGGAGAGTGTTTCCTCAGGGAGGAGTGTTTCTTCAGGGAGAGTGTTTCTGTGGGGAGTGTTTCCTCGGGGAGGAGTGTTTCCTCAGGGAGAGTGTTTCTGTGGGGAGTGTTTCTGTGGAGAGTGTTTCCTCAGGGAGGAGTGTTTCTTCAGGGAGAGTGTTTCTGTGGAGAGTGTTTCCTCGGGGAGGAGTGTTTCCTCAGGGAGAGTGTTTCTGTGGGGAGTGTTTCTGTGGGGAGTGTTTTTGTGGAGACGTGTTTCCTCAGGGAGAGTGTTTCTGTGGAGAGTGTTTTGCGGGGAGTGTTTCTGTGGGGAGTGTTTCTGTGGGGAGTGTTTCCGTGGGGAGTGTTTCTGTGGGGAGTGTTTCTGTGGGGAGTGTTTCTGTGGAGAGTGTTTCCTCAGGGAGGAGTGTTTCTTCAGGGAGAGTGTTTCTGTGGGGAGTGTTTCCTCGGGGAGGAGTGTTTCCTCAGGGAGAGTGTTTCTGTGGGGAGTGTTTCTGTGGAGAGTGTTTCCTCAGGGAGGAGTGTTTCTTCAGGGAGAGTGTTTCTGTGGAGAGTGTTTCCTCGGGGAGGAGTGTTTCCTCAGGGAGAGTGTTTCTGTGGGGAGTGTTTCTGTGGGGAGTGTTTTTGTGGAGACGTGTTTCCTCAGGGAGGAGTGTTTCTGTGGAGTGTTTCCTCAGGGAGAGTGTTTCTGTGTAGAGTGTTTCTGTGGAGTGTTTCCTCAGGGAGAGTGTTTATTTGGAGAGTGTTTCTTTGGAGAGTGTTTCCTCAGGGAGGAGTGTTTCCTCAGGGAGAGTGTTTCTGTGGAGAGTGTTTCTGTGGAGTGTTTCCTCAGGGAGAGTGTTTGTGGAGAGTGTTTCAATGGAGAGTGTTTCCTCAGGGAGATTGTTTATGTGGAGAGTGTTTCAATGGAGAGTGTTTCCTCAGGGAGGAGTGTTTCCTCAGGGATAGTGTTTATGTGGAGAGTGTTTCTGTG
The DNA here is from genome assembly GCF_048934315.1 of Petromyzon marinus. NCBI lineage: Eukaryota > Metazoa > Chordata > Hyperoartia > Petromyzontiformes > Petromyzontidae > Petromyzon > Petromyzon marinus. Next base: position 2,357,521 of record NC_133692.1, on the reverse strand, counting down.
GAGTGTTTCCTCAGGGAGAGTGTTTATGTGGAGAGTGTTTCAATGGAGAGTGTTCCTCGGGGAGGAGTGTTTCCTCAGGGAGAGTGTTTGTGGAGTGTTTTCTCAGGGAGAGTGTTTATGTCGAGAGTGTTTCAATGGAGAGTGTTTCCTCAGGGAGGAGTGTTTCCTCAGGGAGAGTGTTTATGTGGAGAGTGTTTCTGTGGAGTGTTTCCTCAGGGAGAGTGTTTATGTGGAGAGTGTTTCAATGGAGAGTGTTTCCTCGGGAGAAGTGTTTCCTCAGGGAGAGTGTTTCTGTGGAGTGTTTCCTCCGGAAGAGTGTTTATGTGGAGAGTGTTTCAATGGAGAGTGTTTCCTCAGGGAGGAGTGTTTCCTCAGGGAGAGTGTTTCCTCGGGGAGGAGTGTTTCCTCAGGGAGGAGTGTTTCCTCAGGGAGCATGTTTCAATGGAGAGTGTTTCCTCAGGGAGGAGTGTTTCATCAGGGAGCATGTTTCAATGGAGAGTGTTTCCTCAGGGAGGAGTGCTTCATCAGGGAGCATGTTTCAATGGAGAGTGTTTCCTCAGGGAGAGTGTTACTGTGGAGAGTGTTTCCTCAGGGGGAGTGTTTCTGTGGAGAATGTTTCTGTGGAGTGTTTCCTCAGGGAGAGTGTTACTGTGGAGAGTGTTACCTCAGGGCGAATGTTTCCTGAGGGAGAGTGTTTCTGGGGGTTGTTCACGTGACCCCCCCCCAACGGCCAGAGCGCTCAAAACGGCCGCAAAGAGGATTCGATTGGATGCGCAGGATGACGTCATATGACCCGGGGGTTAAGGGGCTTTGGAGACATAAGGGGGCCGGAGGGGCGGATTGAATCAAGAGTTCTTCTGGAGCGGTGGAAGAGACCAGCCGTCCTCAGCGTCCGTGGGACGCCTGCAGGGTGAGGCTGAAAACGATTGCCCAGGAAAAGTCTCCGAGGCGGGCATCTTCCCCAACCCCCATCGTGCAGCTGGAAAGGTGGGTAGGTACGGGGGGAGGGGGCCAATTCAGCCCAGCTCGCAGTCAGCTCGAGCTTGGAGGATAGACGCAGTCTGCGACGGCTAGGTGATAGGAGGTTAGGCGCTGTCCGAAGGGTCCTGGCTGGAGGGGGCCATAAACAGGGGTTCACTATTCGCTCCGGGAAATAAATCTTAGCACAGACTGACGTTGTGACGCGTGGTGCATGTGTGCGTCTGAAGAGCGGTGGGACAGCGATCGGCGTACGACGGTGTGTGTGTGACTATAAATCAGTGTGGGTGTGACGCGCGCGCATATTAAAATATCAACGGTGGCCCGCGCCGGCGCGTGTCTGTGCGTGCACCACAGTGTTCACGGTGAGACACACGTGAGTGTCACTAGTGTCTGTGTGTGTCTCACCGCCGTGTTAACAGTGAGACACACGCGAGTGTCACGTGTGTCTGTGTGTGCACCACAGTGTTAACGGTGAGACACACGTGAGTGTCACTAGTGTCTGTGTATGCACCACAGTGTTAACAGTGAGACACACGCGAGTGTCACGTGTGTCTGTGTGTGCACCGCAGTGTTAACGGTGAGACACACGCGAGTGTCACTAGTGTCTGTGTGTGCACCACAGTGTTAACGGTGAGACACACGTGAGTGTCACTAGTGTCTGTGTATGCACCACAGTGTTAACGGTGAGACACGCGCGAGTGTCACGTGTGTCTGTGTGTGCACCACAGTGTTAACGGTGAGACACACGTGAGTGTCACTAGTGTCTGTGTATGCACCACAGTGTTAACGGTGAGACACACGTGAGTGTCACTAGTGTCTATGTGTGCACCACAGTGTTAACGGTGAGACACACGCGAGTGTCACGTGTGTCTGTGTGTGCACCACAGTGTTAACGGTGAGACACACGTGAGTGTCACTAGTGTCTGTGCACACCACAGTGTTAACGGTGAGACACACGTGAGTGTCACTAGTGTCTATCTGTGCACCGCAGTGTTCACGGTGAGACACACGTGAGTGTCACGTGTGTCTGTGCGTGCACCACAGTGTTAACGGTGAGACACACGTGAGTGTCACGTGTGTCTGTGCGTGTCTCACCGCAGTGTTAACGGTGAGACACACGCGAGTGTCACTAGTGTCTGTGTGTGCACCACAGTGTTAACGGTGAGACACACGTGAGTGTCACGTGTGTCTATGTGTGCACCACAGTGTTAACGGTGAGACACACGTGAGTGTCACGTGTGTCTATGTGTGCACCACAGTGTTAACGGTGAGACACACGTGAGTGTCACTAGTGTCTGTGTGTGCACCACAGTGTTAACGGTGAGACACACGTGAGTGTCACGTGTGTCTGTGTGTGCACCACAGTGTTAACGGTGAGACACACGTGAGTGTCACTAGTGTCTGTGTGTGCACCACAGTGTTAACGGTGAGACACACGTGAGTGTCACGTGTGTCTATGTGTGCACCACAGTGTTAACGGTGAGACACACGTGAGTGTCACTAGTGTCTGTGTGTGCACCACAGTGTTCACGGTGAGACACACGTGAGTGTCACGTGTGTCTGTGCGTGCACCACAGTGTTAACGGTGAGACACGCGCGAGTGTCACGTGTGTCTGTGTGTGCACCACAGTGTTAACGGTGAGACACACGTGAGTGTCACTAGTGTCTATGTGTGCACCACAGTGTTCACGGTGAGACACACGTGAGTGTCACGTGTGTCTGTGTGTGCACCACAGTGTTAACGGTGAGACACACGTGAGTGTCACTAGTGTGTCTGTGTGTGCACCACAGTGTTAACGGTGAGACACACGTGAGTGTCACTAGTGTCTATGTGTGCACCACAGTGTTAACGGTGAGACACACGTGAGTGTCACGTGTGTCTATGTGTGCACCACAGTGTTAACGGTGAGACACACGTGCGTGTCACGTGTGTCTATGTGTGCACCACAGTGTTAACGGTGAGACACACGTGCGTGTCACGTGTGTCTATGTGTGCACCACAGTGTTAACGGTGAGACACACGTGCGTGTCACTAGTGTGTCTGTGTGTGCACCACAGTGTTAACGGTGAGACACACGCGAGTGTCACTAGTGTCTGTGTGTGCACCACAGTGTTAACGGTGAGACACACGTGAGTGTCACTAGTGTCTGTGTGTGCACCACAGTGTTAACGGTGAGACACACGCGAGTGTCACGTGTGTCTGTGTATGCACCACAGTGTTCACGGTGAGACACACGTGAGTGTCACGTGTGTCTGTGTGTGCACCACAGTGTTCACGGTGAGACACACGTGAGTGTCACGTGTGTCTGTGTGTGCACCACAGTGTTAACGGTGAGACACACGTGAGTGTCACGTGTGTCTGTGTGTGCACCACAGTGTTAACGGTGAGACACACGTGAGTGTCACGTGTGTCTGTGTCTCACCACAGTGTTAACGGTGAGACACACGTGAGTGTCACTAGTGTCTGTGTGTGCACCACAGTGTTAACGGTGAGACACACGTGAGTGTCACGTGTGTCTGTGTGTGCACCACAGTGTTAACGGTGAGACACACGTGAGTGTCACGTGTGTCTGTGTCTCACCACAGTGTTAACGGTGAGACACACGTGAGTGTCACTAGTGTCTGTGTCTCACCACAGTGTTAACGGTGAGACACACGTGAGTGTCACGTGTGTCTGTGTGTGCACCACAGTGTTAACGGTGAGACACACGTGAGTGTCACGTGTGTCTGTGCGTGCACCGCAGTGTTAACAGTGAGACACACGTGAGTGTCACTAGTGTCTGTGTCTCACCACAGTGTTAACGGTGACACGTGAGTGGAGTGGGTGGGGGGGCCGTGCGATCGCCGATTAATTTATTAATATCCGGACCGCGCGGAAGCGTTCGCCTTGTTGACACAACGGCTTAGTGGAAATTATTAATTAAACCCCACACAGCGGCGAGTCAAACAATTACGTAATCCACGCGCTTAGGACGCGCGAGGAGGGGGAGGTCATTGACCCCCCCCCCCCATGGCGGGTGGGGGGGAGGGCATCAGCCCCCCAATTAGAAGTGGTGCCCCCCCCCGCCCGTGGTGGGTGAGGGGGAGGTGGGCCCCCACCTCTTGTGGGGGGCATCAGCCCCAGCAGTGTTACCTTTCACAAATTCACACCGGTCCACTGGTCACTTTGGTTGTTTCTGACTTAAGGGCCCCGGGTTCGAACCCCCACAGCGGTATTCCTTTTGCGCATTTTTTTTAATTTTGCAATTGCGTCATGGCGTCATCATCTGCGTCATGGCGTCATCATCGGCGTCATGACGCCATCGCGTCTTCACGTCGCGCGATGACGTCACAAAGCGCCGTTGTCACGGCCGCGTGGTGTCGTCGGTGCAACCTCTTTGGCGCGCCGAGCGACGTGGGTTTGTGTGAAGCCGCGGTGGCTCAGAGCGACGGCTCCAGACCCCAGGGCGTTTGAAGGTGGCTGGTTTCGAATCCCGCAAATACGACAAGTGTGGACTAATAAGATGGACAGGAATTAAAAAAAAAAACGAACACCTGGACCTGTGTCGAATGGATGAAGGACAAAGCACGTGCAGCAGATGATGTGGTGTCAACAAATGCAGGCGAACCTTTAAAGACAAGGAAACATGCCGGTATTGTGAGTGATGCAGGTGAACCTACAAAAGTGAAGGAAGGGCGGGACTAGGAGATACTGAGAGAAGACAGCGAGGTGTCAGAGGAAGAGACGAGAGAGCAATGTTTTCCCCCCCAATACAAACATCACCGCTAGGCGGCGCTCTTTCAACCGCTAGTAGGGGGCGCTTTTTTATTGCAAACCTCAAAGTCTAATTTTACTGCAAATAAAGGACTCCACCGGGGTTTCGACGTTTCAGCTGCAGTACCAGCAGTTTACGGCAAAATCACGACGATATCAAGCACAAGCGATTGAAAAAGTGCTACGAAACTGGAAAATGCCACTAAAACTGCAATTTTACGTCAAAATGTACTTTTAAAAACGAATTAAGCAATTAAAAACAATCATTGAGGGTAAAAACAGACTTAAACGAATGACAGAAAAAAACAAATGCCAATAGAGTACATGGGCAAAACAAATTTTCTATCGGCTAGTAATGGAAACGATGTATTTATGATAAAAAAATATTTTTAGCAAAACCTTTATACAGAACAATTATCGAGAGCACGTTGAAATGGGACTGGAATGTCAACATGTTATAAAGTAGTACCACGGTGCTTACGTCCTGTATTTTAAACTGAAAAGACTGAGGCACAATCCCCAACATCACAAAGTAACAATCTAAACTCGGGCTGTTGGAGAACACCTCCCATGGGATGGTGTGGCCCAACCGCGCTGTGGCAGACAAGGCAAGGTTCAGAGGAACGAGAATCAGATAACTCCAGATGATGGCTCCCCTAGGTGGGAGACGGTGGTGGCCTTCTTGCAGGCGATCTTGTTACGCGTTTTCGTGTCGCCTTAATCACAACGCATTACTGTCATCTGACGAAAAATGGACAGGTCAATGAGAATTTAGATGGGATCAGCGGTGCTAAATGCAGAAAAACGGCCATCGAAAGGGCCACAAACCGAGATCGAACAAGACCCAAATGTGACTTTGAGGCCAGAAACCTATCAGGGAAAACAACACGGATGTTGCCTTGCAGGACAACCACGTTAAGGACAGCATGCGGATCGTTAAGTTACAAAATAAATGGTTGTTACATCCTGGAAAATGCCACAAACTGCAATTTTACGTCAAAGTGCTTTTAAAAACGAATTAAACAATTAAAAACAATCATTGAGGGTAAAAATAGACTAAAACGAATTACCGTCATCTGACGAAAAATGGACAGGTCAGTGAGAATTTAGATGGGATCAGCGGTGCTAAATGCAGAAAAACGGCCATCGAAAGGGCCACAAAGCGAGATCGGACATGGCCTTCCTGTGTGGCAACTAAACAATGACGGGCGCTCAAAGACCTAAATGTGACTTTGAGGCCAGAAACCTATCAGGGAAAACAACACGGACGTTTCCTTGCAGGACAACCACGTTAAAGACAGCATGCGGATCGTTAAGTTACAAAATAAATGGTTGTTGCATCCTTGTTGTCGTCATGTACCACACCGAAAGATAGCCCTCCCTCGCCACCTTCATAAGACCCAAAGTCTACCACCAAAATGTGACGGTGCACCAACCAATAACTTCCGGCAGTAGATGATGCTATGGTCATCAAGCTCCCGAATAAGGAATGGCCATCACCGACCTCGGCCCAGCAGTCACCTCACCCAGCTACCACCACACACAAATGGATGTTACTCGAATAATGACGAAGCCACAAAGAAACTCGAGGAATGGTTGTCTGCACAAGACGCGCACCTCATTCAGAGACCCAAACACTGCATCTCCTCCTGGCTTTGACATTCCTCCTCGAATACGCTGGTTGTTGCCATCGACCGCATCAGAACACCAACAAGGCCGTTAAAGACAGACAAGACACAAGCGCCAACGTTGGCCATGCAACTCACACGATGGACCATAGCAGTAAACCACTGCCAGTCGACGTGCCAATGGAGAACACCACGCAAACATATCAGACCTCGACATTGGCATTTCGCCCATGTTTAATTATGCGCGTTACCTCCTTTCCAAATACTTTTATTTGGTAAACTATCAGTAGTGTACTGTACTTCAGTATGTCCTTAAGCTGGAGAAGCCCTATTGTGATTAGCCCCGCGAGCTGTTTGCAATTTCGCGCAATGGACGATAGGTTAAGAGGCGCTGATGGGTTGAGAGACATCATGCAGGAGTTAGTGGGAATTAGCGCCCTCCAGCAAATCATGAATACGACACAGTTCTGTGCATGAAAGCACTTCCGGCAAATTCAAGCAAACGGAAAAATCACGGTGGGTAATGATGATAGACGTGCAAATAAAACAAACAGGAAACCAGAACATATCTCTGCGATTGTGTTTTTGTCCTCTCCGTTCAGAACATCTGCTTTTGCCGTGGGCGAAGCACCGCGTGATGTCCTGCTGCTTTCCAGCCAGGCCCACGGTTCTATTTGTGTCGTAATAAATTGAGCCGAGCGAGCTGGATCTGAGCCCATTTTTTTTCTGAGCAGTCGCGTTCTTATCCGAAGCGCGCCCTGTTTTTGTGGTTCAATTTGTCCTGAAGACGTTTGAACAACATGGGAAAAAAATGGTCTTACATTCCGTGTGCTCTTCAACCACTCGTCCACCACGCATCTTGTCTTTATAGCAGTGCCGGATTAAACTAGTGTGGGGCCTGTAGCATGTTATAAAGGGGCCCTAAATTAACAAAAAAACGCACAAATATTAAAACACACAAATGTTTAACTTGCGTAGTAAATTGCATTTTTTCATTTGCTATACAGCCAGATAATACGACAAATCGCTAACATTAAAAACCCAGTCGTTCATAAAAGTTGAAGGCGGTATAGTACTATAGTAATAGAGCAAGTGTAGAATCACTGAACCGGAATTGATAGCTTGAAAGCATTTAGCGCGGGGTCCTTGAAAGTGCGGGGACCGTAGCATATGCTACTAGGATAATCCGGCACTATTATATAGTATTCTGTCTAGATATTTCTCCAAAAAAGTGTTTATCAGCCTGTAACTTCTCACGGCTATGCAAACGGCTGCCACATTCTCTCCCACTCCTTCCTTACCTTAGTTGGTCTTGTCCAACCCGTGGCTTACGAACATCTCTGATTTAATCTCGCTCGCGTCTTTGCTCGCATCCTTTCCGCTATCTGCTCGGCAGTTGTTGTCCAAGCGAGAGAACTCGAAGTAGAGAGATGCCACCTGGTGGCCTGGAAGGGTGCCTGCACATGTTGTTTACACGACGTTTACGAAATGCTGGCGTTTTTAAAGGTATTTTGGTCCCAAGGACATGATGCAGAACCATTAAACATGATTTAGACAGTGTTTGGTATTAAGTTATGCACTGCCTGGTATTAAGTTATGCACTGCCTGGGACTGATTTTGTTTCTGTTTTTCACATTGACAATCGTGTTTTTTCACTTGTGGGAAATTTGGCCCAATATAAATACTCATGTGACCACTGCATTTAGCTTAATACTGTGCAGACATTTCGAAGTTCTAGCTTAACTGTTGAGTTATCAGTGTAACAACGCAGATGTCCTGTTGATCTATTATTCATATGGACACGTATGTGCAATAAGCATACATTATGGTGCTTTGCAAAAAAAATCACACTTAGTGCACTCAAACAAGTATGTTCTCTTGTTTATTTTGTCACCTCTGAATAATATTGGTAACATTGCATAGAAGCTATTTTGTATTTACACACTTCTGGGTTACAAGACGACTCTTTAACAGACTCAGTTACATCAGGTGACTGTTGCGAATTGGCCAATTACACGTGGCTATACCCCAAGGTGGCAGTGGAGCAGTTATATTGCAGCAATGGTCAGTTTTCATTTTGGGTGGAGAAACCCCGCCACTTATAAATATGTTATTTAGTAGAAAACATACGTTTGTGTGTTTGGTTACACAACTAGCACTTTTTTTAGAATAAACACACTGCTGTTGTTTTATTGCGAGAGTACTGTGTAGTGCATTTAGCCCCTTAGATTGCAACATATTACGGGGCGGTTTCTTGGTCGTAAAAAAAAACATAACAAAGCTTGCAGTGTGTAAATTGTTCCAGAGTGAGTACAATGAACAGTTCAGTTTAAATGAATCGTGCTCTACAGCTGTTTTAAGGGGGTCTATCTGAAGTGACGCAGTGGACTCTGGATACAGTATAAGCCCACCTAATGTGGTAACATTAACCAGTTCTGATATAACCAGCACGTGCTTACAAGGCAGTGATGATGGCGGGGGAGGGGAAGAAAAGGGGGAACTTCTGATACAAAGACACTGCTTCGGACATAAAAAAGCATTGTCGTCACATCTCACTCAATCATGATTTGAAGCTTTCGTGACTGCAGGAATCCATACTCTTTGGTTCTTTCAGTAAAGTCACGTAGGTAGAAAATGAATAGATCATGAGGTTTCGATCGCAACACGAGCAATCGTCATCAGGTGTGACACAGCAGAACTGCTGCAGTTCTCTGCAACACAAGCAACCGTCATCAGGTGAGACAAACACAGCGATCGAAACCCCGTAATCTATTTATTTTCTACCTACGTGACTTTACCGAAATAACCAAAGAGCATCTCACTAGATATTTAACGGAACGCTGTTCGACTGGTCTCAGAGCAGGCATGGCAGTGAACGGCGCCGCCTATCTATGACCATCCTTTATAATTGTGGCCGATCTTTGCTATGACGCTACGAGCAAATTATGGAGCACAAACTAAGCGCGATGGATGTGGCGTGTGCCAAAATAATTCCGGGAGCGTTGTTCAGGGCTGTTCATGCAGAAATTAAGCACTGTGATGCTCTTTCTATTCTGCTTTTTGGTGTCGAGTTTGTTGTCTTTCCACGCACCTCAGATTAGCACGGTTGGCTACGTACAGCGCGAAAGAAGTTCAACATACATACATAAGCACAGCTTTCCTTTGTCCGCATGGTAGAGAAAACACAACTGCTGCTGCTGTTGCACTGTGGTCACATGTAGTCATCATCCATTGTCGCCAGGGAGCTGGGAGCCCTGGAATTGGAGAGGTGGGGCGAGTTGTAACCCTGCAAAAGGAATGGAAAATTAAAAATAAATGACGGGTGTTTTTTTATTTTATAGGAAATTGTACCGTTTCTGCAGGAACGACCTGGTTTCACTTTGTGGTGCAAGTGGCAGCAACAACTCCACGTCACCCGAGAACCGCTTGATTGTCCGCTTTGTTTTTACACTGGGCACACATCCTGGTCATACACATGGCTGAGTTAATGCCAGCAGAGCTTAGTCAAAGAGGTTCACCTAAATCGTAAAGTAAACCATGCCCAGCTGATAAACAAGTCAACTGTAGCCACACGCAAGTCAACTATCGTCGATGCGTAGCCAGATTCAAGTTTGAGTGTCACGTGAGCTAACGTGTTTCGAAGGTTATTTATTTGAACATGTATACAGCATGAGCTTCATAAAGAAAGAAACACTTTAGAAGTGGGAAGGAGGTTGGGAGATATAGGCGTTTATGCAAGGCTGCAATTATAATATATATTGGGGGGGACACATCCCCCAATAGTCAAATATGCTCAAAATGTCCCCCCCAATATATTGCTGTAAAATAGATTTCTGTTTATATGATTGTGGTTATGGTTGTACTTTATTAATCCCTAATCTCTGCCATTACATACAATGAAACAAGAAAAGGTAAAAAAACAAAAAAAACAGAGCAATGTAATACAATACACTATTAGACATTATTGTAGAAAATAAATTAAAAGTCCATCCTATGTGTAAGTGAATTTTTAAAATATTTAGGCAGGAAATTAGTTTTCAAATTTAGATTTTTTTCTGGGGGGGGACCCCCAGATCCCCTGGAAGATTTGGTCCCCCTCAATGTTGACTCCATGGCTAGGGCCTTGCGGTTATGTGTACCACAGTTATATTTGGACTTTACTAAATCCAATTCCATTACAATGGACGGTCATCCAAGAGAAATTAATGTAGATACAGCAGTATACAAACCAGATGTAATAGCTGGACTGGGAAAATGAGGACAGGGAAATGTATTGTGTTGGAGGGCCCTAAGCTGTTGACATTCCCTTCGTATTTGAATTCTCAAAAGATGACATTCACAGCGGCTTTAACTCTTGTTTTTATACACACGTACTGGCAGTGCCGTACATTTAACCATTGTTTAAATGTTTGCTAAATTACACTCATTGCCATTAATTTACTTCGTTTAAAGTTGTGCACGTAAGTAAATGCACCACAGACGCAAAAACACAAGTTTCGAAGCAAAGCACCGTGTGAACATTTCAAAAACAAACCCGGGGCCCACATAGAGGTGAGGACAAAAAACAAAGGGCGTTTGAAAAAGAAAAAAGGGAGAATAAAAGGTACCAGAAATGAAGCACGACAAGAGAAGAGACAGCAAGGGGCGGACATTTAGTCATCGGCATCTTTCCCAGCGTAGTCTACCGAGCTGGAGAAGCCCTTGGCGGCCGAGCCGCGGTTCTTGGTGCGGATCTTGACGAGCGCCGACTCGGCGATGTCGGCTCGCTCCTCCGCCTCGTCCAGCTCGTGGATGGTCTTGCGGTACTTGGACAGGTTCGTGTTGGCCTCTTCCTCCTGCGGACACCGGGTGGTTACGTTCACCTCACCCCCTCCACGTACCCAGTTCTCTCGGGACGCATCAAACGGTCAAATCATTCGTTCGTGTGCATTGTTTATAGCCGAATGAGAGTCCAATAGTTTGGGAAACTGGGATGGTGGCGCGATGTTAACTACCTCGCCTGGTATACAGGAGGTCGTGGGTTTTGATTCCGACCCTGACACCTGTATATTTGAAGTTTGCATGTTCTCTCTCCTTGTGGTCACGTGGATTTTTCTACAGGCCTTCCGGTTTTTACCTCCACATTTAGAAACAACATCACGCGTTTAGAGTATTTGGCTGCTATAAATTTCCACACGCTGATAAGCCACTTCGTCGTGTTATAATTTGTGATAGCCAGGTCGCTTCTGAAAAGAGCTATATAGCTCAGTGGGCCTTATCTAGTAAAATAAAAAAAATAGTTTACAATTTTTTTTACTTGCATGCAATCCAGTGTTACCGGTTTGATCTCCCTGCGTGGCAGACAAAACGGTGGTGCACATTTCTTAAATCCTCCCCGTCTGTCCACCCAGTGGTATAAATGAGTATTCCACAATGAGTCGGGAGGTTGTGTGTGGGTACTGCCACCTCTTACAATGTGTCAATGTGTCTGGCCAACATGAAAGAGGAGCCCCCCCCCCCCAGAGGGGCCCTATTAAGGTTTCTCTAATCGAGGCCCTTTCACCAGCAGTGGCATGAGAAAGGCGATGTTTTAACGCTGCACCTTTTACCGTCATATTTAGTTTCATTAAATACAGTTGAGAGCCCAATGCCATAAATGCGTGATATGTTTGCTTGATTTTTGTAATGACGGAGTGAAATTCCTGTATCTCAGCTTTTTGTTGTTGTTATTGCAAGGCTTCACTTATTTTCTACGTTAATTTTTTTGAAAAAAAAAAGACATGAAATAATCTCCCATACAGCCTTTAACGCTGCTGAGGAAAAGCATTGTTTGCAAGCCCCGATGAAGCATGGCCCAGCCACTGAAGATGCCGGTGTAGGGGTAACAACACATGCTGCTTCCCAGTGCCAATGTTGACGTTTCTTATCAACACTTCCAAGGGACTCATTTTAGGCCAGGGTCAGATTCCGTTTTTGTCAAGCAAGGGGTCGGATACCAATGTCCACTGATTTCGAGCACATGCCCAATAATATTTAGCTCCTTACATTCCTGTCTGGTAACATTTCTCAGCCTGATAAGATAATTCAACATTGCACTTTAACGACTTCGGCAATTACCGTGCAAACGTTCAGGCACTCTGTTTAAAAATACCCTCCCTGTGAAACGGCATCTCGCAACGTTCCCGCATTATTCACGCGATGTTAGCCGCGGAGGTTCCTTTCTCGAATGTGTTCACAGACGTACAACAGGAGGCCCGTGTTGCTTCAAGTGACTCATGCATTGAGATTATTTCCGTTATTTAGCCGCAATTAATTTTCCACGTGACGAGCCACTTTGTTGAGCAATCATTGGTGGCCAGGTCGCTTCTGCAAAACAAGTTAATACCTCGGTGGGCTTTGCCTGGTAGGATGGGGATGGTTTAGTTTAATTTGCATGTGTGTTGGGTGATTTTCTTACCCTTCTTGTACTGTGCACTCCTATCGTGTGTTTGTGTTGCCCCTAACGGACATCTGTGAAAAAGAGCTTTATAGCTGATCGGATTCCTCCAGTATAAATATCCTGAGTCTGACTCCAGGGTGCGCTGCAACGCGCTCTCTGAAAGGACACAGCGCGTCGTGCCGAGTTCCCCGAAAGTGAATTTTCGAGTTGTCCCACGGCACTCGGCACGACCCATAAACACTTCAGAGAGCGATGGGGCATGACCGCGAATGCCTGCGCAGTTGTATCGCCATCTTCTCCGGATTATAAAAAGCTCTGGATAGTAAGACGCACCCCCAAACCTTGCCTGGTGTCAATAACGGTATAAAATAAACACGAAGATCCCCCGTTTAGCCTTAACAGACTGTTGGGACAAGTGCTGTTAGCGAGCACCTATGCAGGCCGGCACGACACACATCGGGGTGGGTGAACCAGTACCACGCGCGGCCGCCTTTGTCTCCCCCGTGGCCATGTTTTTACACAACGCACCAGGTAATCATTTGAGGCTGAGTCAACCTAGGGAAGGCCCAGGACCGGTTCAGATGATTGTCACCGGTATTGGCCTTGAGAGGAAATCAAACCCACGTGGCCATTTTCATAGCGCAGCGGCGATAACCGCTCCACTGCCAATAACGGTCATACCAATCTGGTCACACACACCAATCTGGTAACACACACATACCAAACTGGTCACACACACACATACCAATACCCGCCAGTTGCCACTAAGTGACGGTGACGTCACCACGGCGCCTGTGCCAGGCCAGGTGCACTTTGAGGCCACGTGAAGTGTCGAAGGCTCGCCGCTGACAGGAGGTCACGGGATAGACCCAGGTGCCATGGGTTGACTGAGATGACTGGCGGATGCACCGAACGTGCCCCCTACTGTGCCAACCACCGGACTGCAAGACGCACCCGCTTATAAATCCGGAGAACGGGGGGTTATGGTATATGCGGTGATAAAGTGGCAAAGCATTAGGGAGCGACTCCACACCACGAGCTCAAGCTGCCGCTTGTAGGTCTTGATCTTGCTCTGCAGCTTCTCCACCAGCTCCTGCATGCGCGCCTGGTTCTTCTGATCCTCGTCCGTTTGGAAGATGAGCTCCTTCATGCGCCGCTCGTTCTTGCGCAGGCTCTTGATGGTCTCGGCGTGCCGTTTCTGCTCGGCGTCGAGCTCGCTCTCCAGCTCGCGCACCTTCCCACAGACGGCGAAGGAGACCACACACAGCGCGCGGGCAGGCGGAGAAAATGTGGCCTTGGCCTAAGTCCGAAATGGCACCGCTAATCCTTTATTTACCCAGAGGGAAACCTCGGACAAGGGGACATTTACGATTATGAACTGACAACGCCGCTCAGGGCTCAGCTAGAGTAGCTGTTTTGTTCCGTAACGTTTATTTTATTATGCTGTATGGCGACAAAAAAACGCGTCCTCTTCCAACTTAGAATATATTTTAACTATTAATTTAAACACAAAGGTGCCTTCCAATTTCACTATGGATGAATGAATAAATGCAAGGCAAATACATAACAACAGGTCGTGTTGCCTCGGAGGAAGCATACTCTGATTTTAATTAAACAGGAATGTTAGCTCCCGGTTAGGATATGCTGCTTACTGTTTCTACCATAATGGGAAAACACACAATGGACATTTTCCGAGCAATGAAATCCAACCCAACCCAAACATATTAACAGTAAATATTGAATATTTCTGATGACCGCTTCTAAAACTCAAGCAAGTCGAATATAAATTTGAGAGAGCTTTGATTCAACACTGATACAAGGTGTCCAGTATTGGGCAGAGCAGTAAGTGATTATTACATCTATCTGAGTGGAGTTGTCCGTGTTAGCACCTCATCTGGGTTGTCTCCGGGTATTCACATTTCCTCACTCGGCTAAAACAATCATCGATGGAGTTAGCCAAACAACTTTAATGCAAGACGCTTCTTACGAATAATATTGATATTCAATGCAGCTTTCTTGGGGAAGGGTATTAACATCACTATTCTGAAAAAAACAATTTGGTAAAATGCAAAGTATCAGTTTCTGTTTTGATACTGGCACAAAAGGTTCCCTAGATATCAGTTGCTATTTGTCCGTAAATATTAGATTAAGTATATTTTTACATTTTGTTATGGAATAATTGAACCGATGCTATCACGACACTGGCGTTTGCTTGACGATGCACGTTGCCAGCGGACATTCATCATCACTCTGTGAGAAAAACAGGCTTATTAAACACACAGCCAGCAATTTAGCTGAATGTGTTTGGATCCTTCTGGCATCCGACTTTGGGCCTGAGACACATCCATCTGCGCGCAGCTGACACCCAAGGCAGATTTACAGGAAACAGCGGGTCCTGAAACAGCTTTTAACATGTGCAGCAAATTAACTGCTAAATTTACAAGAATGCGCTCAAAATGAGCCGGACTACGTCTGGGAAAGTTTAAACGTCACGCTATACCTGCACAAAATATTGCACGATCTTTGTAATAAAAAAAACGATCTTAACATTTTCCAGAATTTGAATTAAAACTGCGTTAAGTAACCAAAAAAAACATTACCGCAGATTACAGGCGCCAGTGACTTGCTCGTCGACGGCTTACACGTTTTCTGACTTCACCGTGGCATGTTTATTTGTCCATTTTCTGTTTTTTTTTTACTCCATAAAACATACTAAAAGGAGCGCGATACATCAATCCGTCTTAAAAAAAAAAAAATTGGGCCCCGGGCATTCACGCACATTACGAGCAAATGTGCCGAAGTGGCTTTCAATCCTCCATTCATTTAGGGCCACTTTTTCTTTGCACGGTGCATTACCTGTACCCCCCACCCCCCCACACACACACTACTCCCCGGGAGCATTGTTCAGATTCCACTTATTACAGCCCTAACGCTAATTTACTCTCGTTATTGTGCGTCCATAGAAAACCACGGCTGCAACAATTAACTGCACGTTTCACGAACAGCTCGTGGATATTATCTTTGCCCAACGAAAATGCCTTGCGCTACCAACACGGGCAATTCCTCACGCCTCGAAAAAATGACAAGGCTTTTAGTTTTCTCGCTTGAAAAAACGTTAATGGCTTGAACGTGTTAAGGAAAACAGTGCAGACGGATACAAACGAACCTGGTTATATTTTGATTTAAAGCTTTCGTGACTGCAGTAATTCATATTCTTAGTTTTTTCGGTAAAGTCACGTTGAAGAGAAACAACAAAATAATAAAATATATATAAAAAATAAAAAAAATTCTCACGACGTTTCGACCATAACTCAAACGGTCATCTTCAGGTGTGTTGGTTTGCATAAATTTATGTAAAGTCACGTTTATTGTTTTATAAATATTTTATTATTTTGTTGTTTCTCTTCAATGTGACTTTACCGAAAAAACTAAGAATATGAACCTGGTTATGTACACGCTAATTTGCATCTAGGAGCCTTCATCAAGATTTATAAGTTTTTAACGGTGGCTATAGCCGAATTGGGTAAAGTCACATAGGTGAAAATAAAATAACAAAAAATCACGACGTTTCGGCCACAACACAAGCGGCCTTCATCAGGTGAAGGGACGAGACTGTCTGGAGGACAGCGCTGTCCTCCAGACAGTCTCGTCCCTTCACCTGATGAAGGCCGCTTGTGTTGTGGCCGAAACGTCGTGATTTTTGTTGTTTTATTTTCACCTACGTGGCTTTACCCAATAGAACCAAAGAGTATGGATCCTAGCAGTCACGAAAGCTTTAAATCTAGAAAAATTGCCGAATTATTTATTTATTGTTAGAAATATAAGCACTGAGATCCATGACCGGGGTGGTATGTGGGTGGCGGGTCATAACTTGAGTGCGACGCGTGAAACCCTTCAATGCTCTGGGATGCGTGGTGATGTCGCCACCTTGCACTTTCTCACCCCCAAAGCCATCCAGCCAGCCAGCAAAACGTTGTTACAATATACTATGACCAAGAACAGAACATGTAAAAGGTAAAGTTGCAGCCCGGCAAATGCTCACTCGCTCCGCTGCTGACGAAAGGACGTCCACTCGAGGAAGCGCTAGAGAGCCCCTCTAGGGGGTCTTTGGTCTACTCTTCCACACTGCCCATCTATGCTGCTGGGTGGACAGAGGCGGTGGGGGTGGGTCGGCGGAGATTCAAGAAACTTGCACCGTGACGTGAGATGGAATCGAACCGACGACCTCGGAATTGCAGGTCCAGTGTGCTGACCAATATAACTAGCGGCGATGCCAATTACATTTTGAATGCCGATGTTTTTTTTGCATTCGTTGCATTACATTGTCACGAGGACATTGGTGGCCTGAACACATAAAAATCACACTGGAGGAATGCACAATCTTTGATTTTAGAAATTGTGTAATTCAGAAACACGTGAATGCAGTGCAACATGTGCCCCATTACAGCAGTCACACTGCAAGCAGCCAGGCTGTGTGTGGTCAGAGCGGTGGGGTCGCGGTTAGCGCTGCGCTGCGCTACGAACCCGGCGACCCGAGTTAGATTCCTGCTCACGGCCAACACCAGGGACGATTATCTGAATTTATCCTGGGCCTCCCCTAGGTCGGCTCAGCCGTAAACGAGTACCTGGTGCGATGTCTAAACATTGCTACTAGGAAGACAAAGGCGTCCGGGCGTGGTGCTGGTTACCCAACCTCCAGTGTGCCGTGCCGGCTTTCATGGGTGCTTGCCAACAGCACTTGCCCCGACAGTCAGCTAAGGCTACACGGGGGATCTTTGTCTTTGTTTTTTTTTTGTGACAAGTGAATTTACCCTCATTGACAATGCCAACTCCCACGTGTGCGGTAAAATTGGTTACGTGTGGTTGAATATATTTGTTGGGAATGTATTTTGTTTCCTGAACCCGCTTTACTGGGGATGCTGCCACAGTGCAGTGGCGAGCGTGACGGGGCTTGCGGTCGAGAGGTCGACATTTTAGTTCGTTCTCTCTCCCACACGGCAACTGAAACAGTGGGGCAAGTTTATTAGATCACCTTAAGTCCCACCGCCTCTGTACAACCCAGCCGTATGAATGGATACACCACGGTCGATCGGAAAGTCGCATGCGGTGGGGTAAAGTTTGGGTACTTCCATCTCTTCGAAGATGTCTGGCCGGCTAGTAAAAGTAGCGAAGGCTAGTATGTTATCCTTCCCCCAGCACCTCAAATTAGCACGGTTGGCTATGTATGGTGCGAAAGAAGTTCAACGTACATACACACATTACGAGGCCCTTCCGCCATCAGTGGCGTGAGCCAGGCATTTCAGCGCCGCACCTTTACCTTTTACTTTGCTATCCTAGCCAGAAACACAGCGCGGGTACCTTGATCTCCAGTTTCTGGATGATCTTCTTGCCGCCTTTCATTGCGATCTGGTCAGCCTCGTCCAGCTTGGCGGAGAGGTCCTTCACCGTCTGCTCCAGGTTTTTCTTGATCTTCTCCAGGTGTGTGCCGTGGTCCTGCTGTTGCCTCAGCTCTTCCGCCATGCGGGCAGCCTGGCGCGATGTCGGCGATGTTCACGAGAGCGAAGAGAGTCAACAAGGGCGCGTTTGTCACTGTTTATTTCAGGGGCACGCCCGATGTGATGTGGAGCGCACAATATGGCCGCAACGCAATTCAGCTGCCAATCGTAATTCAACTGGCGTTGCGTTCTCTCCGAAAACATCGCACACTCGGTTGTAGTTGAGTGGCCGTATAAGATTAGGGCTCCCACCAGGTCCACGTGCTGGGGTTTAATTTAGGGTCAGTAAGCTGCGATGACATGCTTCATATTCAAATCAAAAAAAATCTGCATTTTTGGTATTTCATGTCAAGCTTTGCGACCCACCCACCCACGTGAAACTGACTCGATGATGAAGACCTATGTGGAAATTTCTGATCAGTGATTTAAATTTGTTTTAACCATAAATAATGCTGGAGCTCTACTTACATCGATGATGGCCTTTTTAGCCTTCTCATCTGTGGACCGGTACTCAGAAATCATCTCCTCATAGGTCATCGTGAGGTGCTGCAAGTCGTTCTCCAGCTTCTTACGTTGACCATTCAAGTGCTGGTTCTAAAAAACAAACACAAGACAAGAAGTATTACTAAACATTATTCCGTAGAATATTTCTCACATCGCCAAGCCAAAAAAATGATTAACGTTTAATTATAAGCGCAAAAACATCTTCATGGGTGTCGAAGGGCAGTCTTCCTAACTCCATTCAATTAAATTTTTGAGTAAGAACTCACCCCCGCTAAAGAGGGCATCGCAATACTTTACAGTATGAATTAAACTAATATAAAATCAAGGTATTTATAAATAAAAAAATGAGGGGCCATATTCAAGGAAAAGCTATAAGGAGAAAAAGTATTTTTGCTGTTTCCAGAAACATTCTCGATTGAGTTAGCAGGGCCTGGCCTGAGGAGTGAGTGCAAGGTAAATCTACCAGACGTCAGATATAGGTGATAAAACATTGTTACGTACTTTAGATCATTAGTACGCCCCCCTCTCTCTCTCTCTCTTTGATCCACGCATTATTAGAGTTTGCATTCTCGTTTACAGTTTATTTGACATTGGAGAGGAACATTCTCAAACCAAAGTTAATCATTGACTCGTGCTGAGGCAGTAGCACTGAGTCAACAGTGGAAATTTCATATTTCCATGGCGGACCCTGTCTGTCCAAAAGATGGCCTCTGTTGACCACTCACTAATTGATACTAAATTTTATAACCCCAGAGAGCCGATAGGCTGAATAGTCCCCGATTGGGAGTTCAACTTGCAACGTCGCTGAACTACCTGCCATGACATTTCCTTCAGAAACACGATCATTAATGAAAAATCGTGGAACAAAAGTGAAATGTATATTGGCCCACGAAAAATACTCGTTGTTACTTTTCGCCGTACGAAATCATTGGCCAACGAGTATTCGTTCGTGGTCCGATACTTGGGCGAACGAAACAAACACCGCAACCGCGACGGGGGCCTTCACGGCTACCGCCGCCGCCGCCGCGACGGCGAGGGCTAACCACGGCACCGCGGGCGAACGCTCTCACCTGCGTGTCGGCCTCCGAGTGCCTCTCGCGCAGGTCGGCCAGGTCCTGCTCGACGATCTTGCGCGCGCGCTCCGACACCTCGAGGTTCCCGCGCAGCTCCTCCAGCTCGGCGAGCACGAGCGCGAGACGCCGCTCGGCCACGCTCTGCTGCTCACGCAGCTCATCCCGCTCGCGCCCGTCCTCGTCCATCTGCAGCTGCGCGTCCTGCGGCGGCGGCGGCGGCGACGCAGCGGCACGGCAACAGCGGTCACTCCGGGCCACGTGACCACATCCAGATGTAAACTGCTGTTCGCCTTTTGGCGTCCTCTGGTCGAACGCTGTTTTTTGAGACTAGGCTCTAAATGAAGCTGTCTCTGGTGTGGACCAATCAGTTTCAAAAACGATGCATCGTCATATACTACCAGAGCATGTTTTTTGTTTGCATGTTCACCACAAGTATATGTGGTTAATGCAGACATGATTCCTTGCAAAAGGTTTCAGTTTGGTGTTTAAGCATCTTAACACAACTGTTTCATTGCCGGAAAGGGTAAAACCTATTCTTATACATATATTTTTTATAATTTATTTTACCAGGTAAGACCCACTGAGCTATGTAGCTCTTTTTTCAAAAGCGACCTGGCCACAAATGATAGCTCAACGAAGTGGCTTATCACGTGGAAATGTATAGCAGCCAAATACTCTAAACGCACGTTGATTCTAAATTTTGAGGGAAAAACCGGAGAAAATTCCACGCGACCGTGGGGAGAGAGAACATGCAAAATCCAAATATACAGGTGTCAGGATTGGGATCGGGATCGAACCCACGACCTCCTGTAGACTAGGCGAGGTAGTTAACATCTCGCCACCGCGGCGCCCTAAGGATGCTACCAGCAATGGCACAACACAAATCCCATGTTGCAGGCGAGCAGCTCTTGCCCACCGTGCGGCCGATGCGTCCACTATAAGAGCTGGCCTCTCATCCCACTGGCTCGCGGGGAAGTGCTGCGTTGCTCCCCATTCTCCGCAGTCATCGTCGTTCGCGACAGACAGCCGGAGAAGAATGGTTAGCACGCTGGACTTGCGACCTGGAGGTCACCAGTTTGATGTTCGATTCTATTTGCCGACCTTCGGGTTCACGTGCTGCCAAAAACGCTCTGAAGAAGGTCACTGCCCAACAACATTCGGCTTCACGCGAACGCCGACAAAGGTAGATTGTTTTCAAAATAAGTTTGAATGATACTTACATCATACCCTGTAGAGGAAGCTCTCCGCGGCTTTCTCGAGTGGAGGCCTTGAATTGGATTCCTGGTCACGACCACCATCAGTGGCGTGTGATATCTGAACCCGTCCTGCCCACCGTCGCCCCCCCTACTTTGCCTTGCCCGCACTGACCAGCACGGTGACGTATGATCAAACAACCCCCAAGGCAGGCACAGCTTGTGGAGGGCTTCGCACTCTCTGGCGTGACAACACTCCCACCGGGGGCTTCACAACACTCCACTGCTGCATCGTCAGCGGCATAAGCGAGAGTTTGCGAGCACTCTACCTTTACCTGTTATTCTTGTCTAAAATGCTGTGTTTCTCGGTTATCTGCGGGTGGATTTTCTTTGTTGCGGATTAGCCGTGGTTGCAAATAAAATGAACAGAACTTAAACTCAGCCCAATTGATCTCTATGGTCAAAGACGTTGTACTGTCCCCTGACGATATCCTTGTCAGCTTCGATGTGGTCTCTTTGTTCACCAAGGTCCCAGTACCTGATACCATTGAAATAATTGAAAATTTGGTCCAACATGGACTAGACCTCGACACACCTGCACTAGTTAGGCACTGCCTCAACAATACCTACTTTACTTGGAATGGCTCCTTCTACAAACAAAATGAGGGTACCCCCATGGGATCCCCCTTATCACCAGTGATAGCCAATATTTTCATGGAGAAATTTGAATCAGACGCCATCCAGACTTCCACCCTCAGACCTTCCCTGTGGAAGAGATATGTGGATGACACTTTCGTCATTTGGCCACATGGCCTCCCAGCTCTGAACCTTTTCCTACACCACATCAATTCCAGACATCCCGCCATCAAATTCACCATGGAAGTGGAGAAAGATGGCAAGCTACCATTCTTAGATGTTCTGTTTGAGAGGAGACCTGATGGCTCATTGGGGCATTCTGTCTACAGGAAACCCACCCACACAGATTCCTACTTGAAACCTGATTCCCACCACCACCCAGCCCAAAAGAATTCTCTCATCAAAACTTTATACCATAGGGCTCATTGCATTTCGGACCAACACCACCTGACCAGTGAATTAAAACATGTACACCTGGCCCTCAAAAGGAATGGTTACTCTGACCGTACCATCCACCAAGCTGTTTCTCCCTCCATACAGAAACAACCACTTGATACTCCGGTCAAAACCATCACACTTCCATATATAGCAGGCGTTACTAAAAAGATTTCCAAAATTCTAAACAAACACAAGATCCAGGTCCGGTTCAATACAGTACACAAAATTCGTGATCTGATCCCATCCTTGAAGGATGTCATTCCTGATTTACAGTACCCCGGGGTTTACAAATTGAGTTGTACCTGCGGTGATTGCTATATCGGTGAGACAAAGCGACATGTCTCTGACCGAATTCGCGAGCACAAATCAGATTTGAAACACGGCAAAACGAATTCTTCTGCCGTGGCTGATCACTGTTACAACGCTGTGGGGGATCACGATAAAATTTTCTCCGATACCAAGGTTCTTTGCAAACCCACGGGCTTTTATCAGAGATTTGTTCATGAAGCAATTCAGATCTACAAACACAGACACAATTTCAACCGAGAGGATGGTTTCAAATTAAGCAACCATTGGAAAGATGTTCTAAATCAAACTAAACATTAAACTAATTTCAATGGTACAGTATATTTTTTGAAGTAGTGGTACCCCAAACTTTCGCAGCTCTTATAAATTCCCTTTTCACACCATCAATAGGCAAACTCCCCCTCCCCCCCTTCCCCCCGCGCCAAACTGCGAGTCCACCGGCACGTACACCACCTCTTTCCTAAAATCCGCCAATCAAATGCTAATTTTTATGCTAATTTCTTTGTCAGAACACCTTGTTTGCTCGCACACAGTTTAAAGGTCCGCTGTCTGAGCGTGGTTGTGTTTCGCTAAATTCTCCTGTTTGATGAGTACTAGGTGCCTCGGTGAATATATATGCTCTGACTTTAACATAGCTATTTCTGTGACCAGTTACAAGCTAATCACTCAGCTATTTCAATGCTAAATTCTATGCTAATTCCTTTGTCAAGGGGTACCTCTGCGGATGTGTATACTTTAACTTAGCTATTTCAATGAGCCATTTCAATGCTAAATTATATGCTAATTCCTTTGTCAAGGCGCTTTGTGTTTTTCTTCTCACACAGCTTAAAGGTCGCGATCTAAGCGTGGCTTCTCTCACTCCAGCGCTGTCCTCCAGACAGTCTCGTCCCTTCACCTGATGAAGGCCGCTTGTGTTGTGGCCGAAACGTCGTGATTTTTTTGTTATTTTATTTTCACCTACGTGACTTTACCCAATAGAACCAAAGAGTATGAACAGAAATAGCAAGTATGGTGTTCCATGCTAATCTGTGCCTTTTACTCGTGACGCCTCTATTATTAGCTGCTCTGGTGCCCAATTACTTTGAGAAACAAGACATCTGTGTGCAGAAATATCCCAAGATGATTTGGCCAATCCAATCACGTTCCTCTTTAAAAACAAGTGTCAAAACCAGTAATAGTTTGAAATTATGCAGATTAAAAAAGTTAAAACCGATGAAAGAGAATATCTAATGCTAAAATGTATTAACTATTATCACCAGAATATTATTCAAAGAAATGTCTATTTTTTGGCCAAGGCTATGCATGCATTTCAACGTACAATTAGGCACGGGATAGCAATTATTTTTCACGCAGTCGTATTTAGTTTATCTGCGCGTCGTCCTTGAGCTTCCAACTTCGGGAGAAACATCCACATTTCTCTAGCTGTGAGAAAGTAACATTTCCCACATTGAGAACCACCGACTCACTGACGTCATGTCTGCTCTCTTCGTGACCCTTCTGTCAATGGCATCCTTTGGTAATCGCTATAATTGAGCGCGGAGACAAAAGGAACTGCTCCGTAGTTGGAAAAAATTGGGAAGCCGGGAGGGAAATACAATTATATGTTTAACAAGGACGTTAATATTCTTAAATGAAATGCACTATCGCGTACATTTCTGAATTGGACGGCATTGAGCTGTCAACGAGCAGAGATGGATCCAACAGAACAATGACACTAAATTCAGGAACTATCTCCTGCCGAAGATGAAATTCAACAGTCACAATAAAAAAGTATGGAGGCCAGAAACGAATGATTTATTATTTAAACGTTAATGACATAAATCCGGGTCAAATGTCCCTCCTCAGACACAAAAGGCAGCAGGAAGCAACGATGGCTAGACAGTACGATACTGTACTCAGTTACAGTAAAATTACATCTGGGGTAGAGTTGCCTTGTTGATGGTCACTGCATCGCGCGCTTTCAGATGCGCTCCTGCGGCCGTCTGGAACGCTCTTCCTTCCAATAATAGGAAGCTACTGGAGCTATGCACTTTTTTATCATCTAGATTGAAGACGTATTTCTTTAGAACTGCTTTTTATGCTTAGCTTGCTGTCCTTCCTCTGCACCTCCGATTAGCACGGTTTGCTACTTAAGAAAGAAGTTGAACGTACAGAAATACAAGGCCCTTTCGCCACGGCCTCCACTCTTTTTAGCCGGGTGACCACGACAAGGCTGGGCGCGGGATACACGCGCCAACATTAGCGATGTCACCTTGGCACGCAGAGCACGCTGGGATTCTTGCTACATCGCGTTTTGCACTACCGATCGAACAATTGATAGCGTTGATAGCGGCGCCACCACCCATTTATGGGGGCGGGCGAGCCGGGGGGAGTGCGGGCAGGCGACGGCGTCACCCCGAACAGCAGGGAGGGGGCCATCGGGCTCCGGGCCAACGCACCTTGACCTGCTGCTGCAGCTTCTTGACGACCTTGCCGGCCTCCGCGTTGGTCCGGCTCGCGTGGTCCAGCTGCAGCTCCGCCTCGTTGAGGTCGTTCTCCATCTTCTTCTTGTGCCTCAGGGCCTCGGCTCGCCCCTTGGCCTCGGCCTCCAAGCTCATCTGCATGGACTCCATGCTGCGCTGGTGGTTCTTCCTGCCGGAGGCCCCCCCCCGCACCGAGGCGCACAGCGAGCGTTCACAACGTGCGGCGCGGTGGGGTGGTGCCCGGGGCCGTGAAAGACTTTTGCTTTAATAACACGTAGTAGGCTTTTGCAACTAAGATAATCCGTGATAGAGTTTTTTTTGGGGGGGTTAGACTTTGCTTTTGTTCGTCGTGAGAACACGGCTTTTCTGAGCGCTTTTGGAGGGCGATGATACTCTCGCAAAGGTAGGGTTGCTACCTGTCCTGGTTTTGGGTTTTGTGAGGACATGGCCGGTCCCAGGGAATGTCCCCCACTGCTCCGCATGGCTTTGATCTGCCAAGAAAACTACGGTGCTCCATCAACCGCTTTAGAACAGCGGCTGGTCGCTACGCTTACACCACCTCCTCCACAAGCGGAGAATTAGAGACAACCTACAGGGTGACTGTGGCTACCCGAACCAGACAATGGAACCTGTATTAGCCGCGCAGCTCCCGCAGCTATGGCACGGCTCACAACTTGGACATGTGATTTACACGGACTTGCCATACACTAGAAGAAGGAGGAGGACATCTGTAACTTTTCCCAGGGCAATAAAAGTCAGCTGTACAAAAAAATCACCACTCAAGACAAGGCATTCTCATGTAGTTCTCTCTTCCCTCATCCGATATTCTGAGATATTCTTCTTCCCATGATTTTGTCCTGGTTTTTTTTTGTACCTCAGAGGAGGCGCAACTCATGGGACAACAATGTGCAACAGGAGGCAAGCACTTTGCACTTATTTTATTATTTTTTCTATCTACGTGGCTTTACCGAAAGACTCATAGAATATACTTTGCCTTTGTTAATTGTGAGAATACAGCAGGGACCTTTCCCACAGCTATGACGTTGATGCCACAGAGATGTAGCTTCTAAATGTCTGCACCTGTCAAATATTTGTTTTTACTGCACCTGTGCTAAGTATGGTTCATTTGATGTCAATAATATAAAATATGATGGGACCTTTTTGACAGTTTTAAGGTATGAAACGTA
Source organism: Petromyzon marinus (assembly GCF_048934315.1). Taxonomy (NCBI): domain Eukaryota; kingdom Metazoa; phylum Chordata; class Hyperoartia; order Petromyzontiformes; family Petromyzontidae; genus Petromyzon; species Petromyzon marinus. Next base: position 2,331,446 of record NC_133692.1, on the reverse strand, counting down.
AGAATGTTTTTTTTGTTGTAGGCCAATCAGTTGCAAAGACAATGCATATATTATCAGAGCATGTTTGTTTACGCATTCACCAAAAGTACGTGTGGTTAATGCAGATTTGATTCCTTGGAAAAGGTTTATATTTGGAGTTTGAATATCTTAACACCTGCTGTTTTATTGCCAGAAATGGTAAAAGCCATTCTTACTTTTCAATATATAAAATCGTATTGTTGCAGTACGTTAATGACTTAAATCAATTCAACGTTTAATCAAATATGTCCAAGGCGTGGATACTTGATACGTATTCTACCTTTTATATGTAAACTCTGCCACGTCAGTAGCTTTCATTAATTAGTTAAACGCTGCTCAATTTCCAGACGTTAACGGCTGACAGCCCTTTGCGTCTCTCGATTTGCACAATGGCAGGACCACGTGAATTTTGTAGAAAACCTCAAAGAATCTGAGTAATTGGTAAATAAGGAAAATGCAGATACAGTACTGTATATACAAATAAAGTCATTTTAACCTATAAGGTGTCAAACAAACATTAACTCAACTAGTAGATAATCTGTTGCTCTGCAACTTAAAAAAATAATCTTACCTTTCTGACCCTGTGCCTCTACTGGACATCTGTGAAAAGGAGCTTTGTAGCTCATCGGATTCCTCCCAGTGTCAATAAATATTCTGATTCTGAATAAGAGGCAGCTGTCATCGTAATTATTTTTCCACAATCCTCACTGGGAGCACTCACTACAAGTAATCTGCTTTTGTATGTAATAATAAAATGCCGATATAATATGTATAATATATATTATATATTCGCCGAGGTTTTTTCTCTAAATAATCTCTAGGATTTAAAATAATATGTCGGTGAAACGATTACATTGATAGGAGCACGAATTGGAAAGTTGAATCAGTTTTAAATTAACCGTGTCAGTCTACTCTATTCGTTACTCACAACCCCCTCGGTGTTGCTATCATGTCGTCCAAACTTCTTCCGCCGCTTCAACTCGCCGTTTGTTCCACAGGAAATCCCGTGCAGCCAGTTACCCAGCTAGTTTCGGTGACAATGAATCAGCAGTCACGAACAACAACAGGGCTATTGTTGTGGCGGAGAGGCGTCCAACCGGCAAGCCACGAAACTCGAGGACACACGTTTTATTCTCTGGCGTAGCGCGATTGCTACGTGTGAGTAAGTGAAGCACTTACACGGGCAAGCCAGCAGAGGGAGGCACGCGACAAACTATGTGACATTGCACGGCGAATCAGTCGAAGCAACCGCATTCAGCGCTCGCGCGTGGCTCTCGCGTCGCCGCTACTTCCGCTCTCCGAATGCAAAACAGCCGTCACTGCAGCTTGCCTTCAAGGCTCGCTCGGAGCCATTCGGTTTGGTCGGGGTGTCTCGTCACCAGAACAACGGCTATGTTCGCACGCCGAAACATACACCACTGGGGGTTGCCACCTGTTCCGACATTTCCAGGTTTCGTCGTGTCTTTTTTTAGGTTAGCCGTCCCCGGAAAATCAGTAGGGCTTGCCAAGTCCCAATTTTTTTTGTCAGTTATGTAATAATATGCTGCTCAAGATAATACAATTTAGCCGTGTAGTTTTCCCGCTCCTGCGATTGTGGGAAATTCGTTTATCCATTATATGTGTCCTAGACTGTTGTACCTTGAACCGCAATCTCGTCAACCATCACACAAACTCCGCTCATCCTCGCAGGAGCGGATTTTGGTGTAACCATAAAACAAAGACGGCCACCGCATAGCGCGCTTTCTTGATGTGCTCTTGCGGCCGTCTGGAACGCTCCTCCTTCAGAAGTGAGGAATCCACTGTGGAGCACTATGCACTTTTAAATCATCCAGATTGAAAACGAATTCCTTTAGAACTGCTTTTTGCGTTCAGTTTGCTGTCCTTCCCCCGATTAGCGCGGTTGCCTACGTACGGCGCGAAAGAAGTTCAACATACGTACTTCAGAGGTGGAAACCCTTATGCATACGCTCAACGGATGGGGTATCTATGTACGTTGCGTGTTGCTTGCCAAAGTACCGCGTAGGTCGAGCGTTCATGGCACGTGCGCGCACGCGCACACAATAAGCTCTGGAGAGAAAATAGGACAGCACCACTGTGGACTTCCTTCACAGCAGAGTGATGTATCACAGGTCTTTGAAATTCTCCATGCCAGGTGTGCCCAATTAGTGTAATTGGATACATGGCTGCATGGCCCCACTTCAATTACCTCCATTGGCTGCAGCTGGCACTGGGAATTTTAAAGCCCCCCCCCCCCCCCCCAAAAAAAGGCTCCGCTCTCTGCTTGTTCCAAATGGAAGCCCTGGAGAGAGCGTGGGGGCTCAGGTGAGTGAGTTGTAAGACAACCGATAACAGCGACCCCAAAGGACTGGACCCAACCCCCCACCTCCCCCACCTGATGGCCTCGAACTCATCCTCCTTCTCCTGCACGCGACGGTCGATGTCGGCCTTGACCTGGGCCAGCTCCAGCTGGATACGCACCACCTTGCCCTCTTCCGACTGCCGTGGGGAGAGGGAGAGAGACAGCGCGCACGCGGGCGATTTAATCAGACGGCTGGCTGCTGTGGGCAGCTGGGCCCGCAGGGGATCCCGCGGCAGGCCCTCGACAGACGGCACTTCTGAGCCCCTGTGCAGAATTCGGACTCCCCATTTTTATCCATCCACTGTTCTCCGGACGAGGGGCTCTCTAGGGCCGCCCTCTGTCAGAGGCCCCTCCTGCCAGCGATGGTGCGAGCGAGGAATTGCAGGTGCCGCCGCCACCTTTACGTATTCCCTCTGGCCCCCCAAAGCTGTTACAATTGTCACTTCGCTCTCTCGGCTCTCTAGGTAGGGTGAGTCATTCTTCAGAGATTTGGACAAAAGAAAATTGAGTCTGTCCAGAGCCTTCTGTGCCGAGTTGAGTTTTCGTTTGCAGGTGACCGCCTCGTTAGTGATGCAAAGTGGCTTGTTTGGGGCAGAATTATTACAGCTTCCTGGCATTTGAATACGTGTAGCCGCAATCTGCGCTTCGATTTACACTTGCATCCAATTTTGTGTAATTCCCAACAATTCAGCTAAGGCACAGAGACAACTAAATACAGAGAGGGTTTAAAAAAAATACCCCACTAATTTCTGAGCCTTTTGCTTTCGTCTTAACAGCTGGTTCAATGCTTAGAAAACATGGCTTTGTGTTCGACAGAGGAACAGGGTAGGGAGATGGCAGCATGGAAGGAGTGTCACGGATCTGTGGCACGGCACACGACGTCCAGGAGAGATCTGGGCTTGCGTCACCACAAAGCAAAATATTTAAATATTTTTTTGGTAAATGCGATGAAGCGGAGTTCGATTAAAAGATCGGCACCTGTGGCAGCTGAGGCGAGCATGTTGTGTACATAGGTTGCCATGCGATCTAGCAGCTTCTTTACAATCGTATAATTTCTCCCAAATGTTTTAATTGGGGTATCTAGAAACGGATCTCCCTGTGTGATGGAGCAATTAGGAGGCAATTTAGCATTCAGATTTCGCAGCTGCTCGTAATCCAGGTGCGGTGCTCAGGTTGGGCCACGTGTCGAGTGCTACCGCTCTCAAGTTTTCGCCACGCACTTCCTGTGAACATCTCGAGGAGTTGAAAGTGTTAAAGATGCAGGCAGCAGCAGCAGCGCGTGGAAACATCTGAAGAGGGAGAAATGCTAACCGCGTGGCCTAATCCCCGAAGGCCAAACACTTAGGTTTGGAGGCACGTTACACTGCTCACCTCCAGGGCAGCAGAGGAAGTATGTTTTTGATCTACTTGCACAGCGTTAGCTATCCCCCTTGCTTGCGTGAGTTGGATCCGGACAGTCTGGTTCCCTGTAAATATACTATATATGAGGAAAAGGTCAAATATCTTTAGCAGGGCCCGTTGGAATAGGAACTCTTTGAGGCGGACCGGAGTAAATCGAGAATCGCAGAGTGTCGTGGAGTGTTGCACGGGGCATAAACTTGGATTCTGAGATGGGGTAGCATAAGAAGGCGAGCATGTCTTGAGATGCGGGTACGGCGTAGAAAGGAAACAATAAAATTGCATGGAGATAAAGGGAAGTGGTGAAGTTCTGTAGCAGGTTCATGGGGAGGGAAGCCTCGTTAGAGAAATTAAAGAGAAGACACAAATACGTGGAATGGGCCACATACTCCCGAGGTGACAGCTCTGTGAAGAAAGATCTACAAGGAAGGATTGTTAGATGAAGGCCAAGAGGCAAAAAAAGCACAATTTGGCTTGATTACTTGAAAAGGGCTCATTATAGTTTAATGAAGTAGAAAAACGTTGGACAGGATAACGTGAATCTGAGCCAAAGACCTGCCATTGGTGAGAGGACTAAATGAGAGAAAAGAGACAAAGTAAATATGAATGGTATAACACACCGCCGCCACTTGTGAAGAGGGAATTTGCTCAAATTAACATGTAGGCTTTCGCGACCAATATTATTCATAACAAAGGAAGACTTCTTCACAATTCTGCCTAATCGCCTGATGAGGCTGGCTGTAATCACCAGCGAAACGTCAACGGTATTCGAATTGTAAATGTTTTGATCTAAAGCTTTCGTGACTGCAGTAATTCAACGTGACTTTACCGAAAGAACTAAGAATATTGTAAATGTTGTGGGTTTACTTTCCAGTGCAACGGTGGTGCTCGACTGGTAACGAATTGCCTCGTTTTGTTTACGTGACAAACCCTACTAATTGGCTGCGTCGGGTGGCAGCGGGTTTAACGACCCATTTATACCCCCCCCAAAAAAATACCATCTTCATTACGGAGGGAATTTGCGTTCGTAAAAGTCGGTGAGTTTCACCTCCAGGGCTGCTTCCGCCTCTTCCAGGGAGAGCTGCAGTTCTTCCTTCTCCAGTTCCAACTTCTTCTTCACCTTCTGCAGCTCGTGAGCGCTTTTTCCTCCCTCTCCCAGCTGCTCTGTCAGATCGGTGACCTCCTCTGAACGCATACCGAGAGAAAACAACAAACAACAACAATGACGCAGAATTCTAATTTCACGTATAAAAAGGCCTTGTTCGACTAAATTTCAAATTGACAACAATGTGGTGAATGCATTCCAGATTAAAAGATCCGTAATCGAGTTTTTTTTTGGGGTTATATCGCGTAAATATAAATGTGTCGTTAAATCCGCCACCACCCGACACGGCCAATTAGTAAGGTTTGTCACGTGAACAAAAGGTGCCAATTCGTTACTGGTACAGCACCCCGGTGTGTAGGAGAGTAAACCCACAACAACATTTACAATTTGAGTACCGCCACGTTACGCTGGTGATTACAACGAGCTTCATCAGGCGACAGCCAGAGTTGTGGAGAAATCCTCCTCCTGTTTCGGTCTTCAATACATGGGGGTGAATGTGATGTCATCACTGTGAGCCAATCAGGGGGGGGCGGGGTTAATGCATTCATCTAAATTACAATGGACGTATTTTTGGTTTTGTTATTCACAGGTAATTAACATACATAATATAATTACATCACGCATGCACTTTATGCGTATGTACATTGTGGTTGTATTTGCCGGCGAAACGTCATACTCGAATTCTAAAAGCTGTGGGTTTAATCTCCAACACACAACAAGGGTATGCTGAACTAATAACGAATTGGGCACGTTCTGTTTACGTAATAAACCGTACGAATTGCCTGCGTCGAGTGGTGGTGGCGGGTTTAACGGCACATTTATATTTACGCGATCTAATCGACAACAAAAAAAATGTTAACATCTCGGGATCATTACAAAGGTTGTACAATTTGACCTTGAAGGGTCTTGTTTTCTCTCTTGAAGGCCTCCAGCTGTTCGACTGCCTCCTCATAGCAGGTCCTCAGCTTGAAGATCTCGTTGCTGTAGTTCCTGCACTCCTTCTGTGACGAGTCCAGCTCCGACTGGACCTCCTCGTACTTCTGCCGCCATTCCGACAGCTGCTTGTCAAACGAACGCTGCTTCTTGTCCAAGGAAGCTGCAGAGCTATTGGCCTTGAAGAATGCAAAGAAAAAAGTTTGACGTACGAATAACTGCACGCGTAACACCAATACAAAACCAAGACCCTGTGCTGATCGCTCGCAAATGAAATTCCAACTGACTTAATGCCACTCCCTTTCATTTATGCGATGAAGTCCGGAACGGATTCCACCCTGGGCGATGTATGCAAAGATCATGAGGTCATCGTGGCGAAAGCCATTGATGGACACCACACCTCGATATTGCCTTCGACCCATCTGCCAGATACCATAGCTGTCGCACGGTAGATACGCGAAGCGACGCACACAAACGTGGCAGAAAATAGGCAGAGTGGAAGATGTGAAAAATGGTGGATATATGCAGTGGAAAACAAGATCAAGAATACAAAAAGGTATTTATCAATGCAGAAGTTCTGGCCAAAGAAAGAGAACCATGGCGGGAATTCCTTCAGAGTCATTCTCGCAAATAATGAGTCGATGAAACGGGGCAACGATGCAAATTTCAAAGTGTGGTTTTATCACCTCCGATTATGTACGGTGCAAAATAAGTTCAACGAACATAGCAAAACATGTCCTATCGCAAAAATGTGGAGGGGCCAGACCTTCTCAAGGTCGAGGGTAAGGTCTTCCAGCTCTCCCTGGAGTTTCTGCTTGGCCTTGTCCAGGCTTGCGCACCTCGCTTGGGCGGCTTCCACCGCCTCCTCGGACTCCTGCAGCCGAGCGGCAAGCTTCTTCCTGTTGCCCACATCATACGCTGTGCCAAACTGTACACCGTGCCAAACTGTACACCATCTCAAACTGTACACCGTGTCAAACTGTCCACCGTCTCAGACTGTCCATCGTCTCAGACTGGACATCGTCTCAGACTGGACATCGTCTCAGACTGTCCATCGTCGCAGACTGGACATCGTCTCAGACTGGACATCGTCTCAGACTGTCCATCGTCGCAGACTGGACATCGTCTCAGACTGGACATCGTCTCAGACTGTCCATCATCTCAGACTGGACATCGTCTCAGACCGTCCATCGTCTTAGACTGTCCATCGTCCATCGTCTCAGACTGGACATCGTCTCAGACTGGACATCGTCTCAGACTGCCCATTGTCTCAGACTGGACATCGTCTCAGACTGTCCATTGTTTCAGACTGGACATCGTCTTAGACTGGACATCGTCTTAGACTGGACATCGTCTCAGACTGTCCATTGTCTTAGACTGTCCATCGTCTCAGACTGGACATCGTCTCAGACTGTCCATTGTCTCAGACTGGACATCGTCTCAGACTGTCCATCGTCTCAGACTGTCCATTGTTTTAGACTGTCCATCGTCTCAAACTGGACATCGTCTCAGACTGTCCATCGTCTCAGACTGGACATCGTCTCAGACTGTCCATTGTCTCAGACTGGACATCATCTCAGACTGTCCATCGTCTTAGACTGTCCATCGTCTCAGACTGGACATCGTCTCAGACTGTCCATCGTCTCAGACTGTCCATCGTCTTAGACTGTCCATCGTCTCAGACTGCCCATCGTCTCAGACTGGACATCGTCTTAGACTGTCCATTGTCTCAGACTGTCCATTGTCTTAGACTGTCCATTGTCTCAGACTGTCCATCGTCTCAGACTGGACATCGTCTTTGACTGTCCATTGTCTCAGACTGGACATCGTCTCAGACTATCCATCGTCTCAGACTCCTTGGTCAATTTGCCAGCCCATTGCTGGATCTACAACAAAAGCACTATGCAGCAGGCGCTATGTTTAAAGGCACGACTTGCATGTATGTACTCCTCCAGTGCTGGATTCATTAATTAAACAAAATGTATACACCCTCTGAGGGAATTTCAACTATTCGGCTTTGATAACCTGCCTGATTTTGTATAGACATTAAAATGGAGGAGCTACAGATGTGCACATTATAAGAAGTGATTATGTGCTGGTATATGGCATAAACTTTTAATTCACATGGCATTTCCTAAAGTGCACATTTACGTAAAGTGTCTGCAACATATTTGTAAGTAAACGCTTTTAATATAATACATGTTTCAACGTTTGTCTACGCCATATGCACTCTATTACAACCCGCTATCCTCCGCAGTTAAGTCAGACTCAAGCGCGAATGTGCCTTTAACGGAGCCGTGCGTGGCGGGGGGGGGGGAGATTTTTTTTCGTTTCTTTTTTTTAACTCACTTGGTGTCCTCAAGCTCCTCCAGACGGCCGAGCGCGTCCGACTCGTACTTGCTGCGCCACTGCGTGAGCTCCCCGTTGAGGCGCGAGATGACGCGGTGGAGCTCGGCCTTGCTCTCCTGTTCCTCCTCCAGCTGCTCGCGGAGGAGGTCGCAGTCGTGTTTGGCGTTGGACATGCCCAGGGACACCATGCCCTTCGCCTGCGTCGCACCCGGAGGTTCAACATTGAGGATGTAACACGCGGTTGTTTTTTTCGCAGGTAATTATTAGGATTCATTATTGTTTGTATGAGACCACAGAATGATCCGACTGATCTGTGTCATTGAAGAAGCCTCCCACCAACACGACACAGCCCAAACAAATGAACTGTGACATAGTGGGAGCATTTTACGCCCCAATTTATTATTGTTTTAGCTCACCGGTAAGTTGAAGAACAATCCTCAGAAGCAAATTTAGGAAGAAGATATATGGCATTTCGGTTGATATTACATCAAAATCATTAAGCTCCAGAAAGTCAGAACAGCAATCCGGTGAATTGGAATAAGCGTGTCACCTGACCTGGTTTTCTTAAATCTGTCGCATGGCCTAATTTGTACATTTGTTTGTGTGAGTTGTTGTTCAACCTAATGGTGAGTTGGAACATTCATAATTGGCCTTTTTCAACGCTTTCACACAATGTAGAAATTAATTTGTGTGCCTGTGTTAGGCGGCGGAGTGTTCCTTAATGCAGAGAGTTTTGTCAGATTGTTACGTGACCTAACCCCCCCCAAAATATATTATGAATCGCGACTTAAACGTGTTTGTAATTGAGGTTGGGCGGGTGTGGCTAAGAGGTCAGAGCGCTTAGCTGCCACCGCTGAGATCCTGGGTTAGAATCTCAAGCACATACAGTGAGGGAAAAAAGTATTTGTTCCCCTGCTGATTTTGTACGTTTGCCCACTGACAAAGAAATGATCAGTCTATAATTTTAATGGTAGGTTTATTTGAACAGTGAGAGACAGAATAACAACAAAAAAATCCAGAAAAACGCATGTCAAAAATGTTATAAATTGATTTGCATTTTAATGAGGGAAATAAGTATTTGACCCCTCTCAATCAGAAAGATTTCTGGCTCCCAGGTGTCTTTTATACAGGCAACGAGCTGAGATTAGGAGTACACTCTTAAAGGGAGTGCTCCTGATCTCAGTTTGTTGCCTGTATAAAAGACACCTGTCCACAGAAGCAATCAATCAGATTCCAAACTCTCCACCATGGCCAAGACCAAAGAGCTCTCCAAGGATGTCAGGGACAAGATTGTAGACCTACACAAGGCTGGAATGGGCTACAAGACCATTGCCAAGCAGCTTGGTGAGAAGGTGACAACAGTTGGTGCGATTATTCGCAAATGGAAGAAGCACAAAAGAACTGTCAATCTCCCTCGGCCTGGGGCTCCATGCAAGATCTCACCTCGTGGAGTTGCAATGATCATGAGAACGATGAGGAATCAGCCCAGAACTACATGGGAGGATCTTGTCAATGATCTCAAGGCAGCTGGGGCCATAGTCACCAAGAAAACAATTGGTAACACACTACGTCGTGAAGGACTTAAATCCTGCAGCGCCCGCAAGGTCCCCCTGCTCAAGAAAGCACATATACATGCCTGTCTGAAGTTTGCCAATGAACATCTGAATGATTCAGAGAACAGCTGGGTGAAAGTGTTGTGGTCAGATGAGACCAAAATGGAGCTCTTTTGCATCAACTCAACTCGCCGTGTTTGGAGGAGGAGGAATGCTGCCTATGACCCCAAGAACACCATCCCCACCGTCAAACATGGAGGTGGAAACATTATGCTTTGGGGGTGTTTTTATGCTAAGGGGACAGGACAACTTCACTGCATCAAAGGGACGATGGACGGGGCCATGTACCGTCAAATCTTGGGTGAGAACCTCCTTCCCTCAGCCAGGGCATTGAAAATGGGTCGTGGATGGGTATTCCAGCATGACAATGACCCAAAACACACGGCCAAGGCAACAAAGGAGTGGATCAAGAAGAAGCACATTAAGGTCCTGGAGTGGCCTAGCCAGTCTCCAGACCTTAATCCCATAGACAATCTGTGGAGGGAGCTGAAGGTTCGAGTTGCCAAACGTCAGCCTCGAAACCTTAATGACTTGGAGAAGATCTGCAAAGAGGAGTGGGACAAAATCCCTCCTGAGATGTGTGCAAACCTGGTGGCCAACTACAAGAAACGTCTGACCTCTGTGATTGCCAACAAGGGTTTTGCCACCAAGTACTAAGTCATGTTTTGCAGAGGGGTCAAATACAATTTCCCTCATTAAAATGCAAATCAATTTATAACATTTTTGACATGCGGTTTTTTGGATTTTGTTGTTGTTATTCTGTCTCTCACTGTTAAAATAAACCTACCATTAAAATTATAGAATGATCATTTCTTTGTCAGTGGGCAAACGTACAAAATCAGCAGGGGATCAAATACTTTTTTCCCTCACTGTAGCTGAGTTGGCGGTTTCAGCTCGGTCACCGATGAGAGCACGCAAAATGATCACGTTAAATTTGGTTCCGCACTTTATTTGGCTCAATTCCAGCTCTGAGAATGAATATTTAGGTTTCACTATCATGCAAAAAACAAGATGCTCACATGCAGACTATGTAGGAAAATGCCGTCTTCTACTGTGTGAACCAGAGGCTACTTGAAGAGGTTGCCCCTTGATATCTGTGCACCATTCTTTAACACTGCTCATTGAGAGATTTCAATGGATATTTAGTTGAATTACTTGAAGCCGATAGCATAAGTGGGATAAAATTATGGTAATCATAAAAAAACCGTGTAATCATGTTCAGTTAAAAAAATGTTGTGTCGGACAACCATCACTCGATGTTCCGGACATCTTTGTTGGCTTGTTCATGAATGTATGCGTCACTAATCAATTTGTTTGACCTGCACTTCACGTGCAAGCTTCCATTTTTGGATGAGAGCATGGTAGGAAGAAAACACGACAAAAAAACCTTCCGTCCATTACGGGCACACTACGTTCACTTAATTTCTGAAAGAAAGAAAAAACGACATTTGTGCAATACTGTAACACCATAACTCTGGCCCCGAAACCTCTAGCCCAAATCGATCTGATAAAATGGCATCCTGCAACATAACGGATATATCATTCTCTTCTCGTTCATTTCCATAACCTTTGATTACATATTCTTAGCTCTTTCAGTAAAGTCACGTTGAAGGGAAACAATAAAATAATAAAATATATATAAAACAATAAAAATTCTCACGACGTTTCGACCATAACACAAACGGTCGTCATCAGGTGTGAAAAAACCAACGGCAAGAAACATTTGAGGTGTCGGTTTGATTACATTTCAGTTTTTTTTTTACTTTACGGTGCACGCCTTGTTCTATTGCGATGCCTCTAAAAAGATGCCGTCGTATATATATCCGGCATCATGTAAAATGAAAAATCCTATCCTGGAAGCGGCCGCAGAGACACGCATTACTTTAATAGGGAGCAATCACCTTCGTTTCTTCATCCAGCGACCTCTTGGTCTCCTCCAGCTGCGAGGACAGCGAAAGCTTGGTGCGGCTCAGCTGAGCGATCTTGTTCTCCCCCTCCTCCAGCCGCCGGAGATTGTCGCTGTTTTCGGCTGCAGAGAGCGGCGGTGGCAAGTAACGGCGCCGGTGTTGTTACTGCCCCCGCAAAGCGTCGCGCACCACCCCCCCCCCCTCCCGGGTAACGCGCGCGGTCAAGTGGGGAATTCCGCTCGCGCGCGCCACGCAATTGCCCGTCGGGAGACAGCCGGCCCCACCTGAGAGCTTCACTTTGAAGTTGTTGACCTCGTTGAGGGTTTTCTGCAGGTCCTCGCAGTGCGAGCTGGATTCGCTCAGGTGATCTTCCAGCTTGCGGATGTGCATCTCGGCCGACACCTGTGGTGCACGTTCACACGTGCGAGATGCGAGTGACGCTTGTAGACTATAAAGCGATTTTAATATATATTTTTTTATTTTACCCGGTAAGGCCCACTGAGCTATACAGCTCGTTTTCAGAAGCGACCTGGCCATAAACGATAGCCCAACGAAGTGGCTTATCACGTGGTAATGTATAGCAGCCAAATACTCTGAACGCGTGACGCTGATTCTAAATGTGCAGGGAAAGACCGGAGGACCCGGAGAAAAATCCACACGATCATGGGGAGAACATGCAAACTCCAAATATACAGGCATGGTCAGGGTCGAGATCGAACCCACGATCTCCTGTATACCAGGCGAGGTAGTTAACATCTCACCACCGTGGAACGCATATGTAATCAATTAATTACAATTGATTACATATCACCACCGGGTGGTGGTGGGTTGAACGACATATTTATATTTACATGATCTAACCCAAAAACCTATATTATGGTGGAAAGTTAAAACAATCAAAACTAGTTTAATTTCAGCACGCAACTGGTAGTGGTACACACATCGTGCTGCGATGGCTTGAATGACCGAGTTGCCTGCAGGATTTATCACAGTGCTACAGGACTGTGCTTCAACCATCATGATTCGGTCTCTATTGCTTTGGGCTGCCATGTAATCTGAGGCCCTCAGGCTGCCACCCCTAAAGCCCCCTGCGCTGATCTGGCCCTGCGTACACGTGCATTGCGTATGCTCGTATACCGGATTTTAGGCAAAATAACGATGCGGCCAATATTTTGTCGTAAGACCCTCCACCATCCGACAGAGCCCGAACAGATTAAATAGTGTCGCGTGCAAGCGTTCAACGTGCTGACTAGCATTGCTTCAGGGAGATGAACAGTTCTCACAAACAAATTTAGAAATCGGCTACGAACTTCACTCGAAACTACTGGCAGGCATCTTCCGGAAAATCCAGGAACATCAAACATAAAATCCATGGAAGTCAAAACGATGAATACCTCTGTGGCTTACACACGTGCATGCATGCTCACGCTGTGGTGGCTTTACCTTGTACTTCTGAGATGCCTCGAGGCTGGAGGCGAGGTCATCGATCTCCACCTTCATCATCTGCTTGTCCTTCTCCAGCTTGAGCTTGATGCGCTGCAGGCTGTCAAGCTGCTCCGTCATTTCCACCGTGGACTCGGCCTGCCTCTTGCGCAGGGCGGCCATGGTGGCCTCCATCTGCAGGGAGGACTCCTCCATCTCCCGACGCAGCTTGAGAACCTCCGACTCTCGCTTCTTGTTCTGCTCGATCTGTGCCCACCAAGGTTGTGGGGGGTGAGGGCAATATCAACAAACTATGGAGTACAGGTGCAGGAGCCACGGTGCAGTTGAGGGGGGGTGTCGTCGTCCCCCCACCACCCCCCGTGTTCATCACTTGGTACCATGGGGGGGTAAAAGACTTTAGCCACCAACCTAAAAACCCCATGGACAGCTGGAAAGCCAATTGACTTAATTTTGACAGTAAAATTGTATTAATTAATGATTACTATTATTATAATTTTTTTTACGTGAATATATAACAAAATAAGTATAAAATAGCATCGTCGAGTGGAGAAATGCTGTAGCTCAGGGGGATTTGAGCTATCGCGCATTGAATTCAGTCGTCACAAAAACTACGTACGTCACCGTGTCCTGTCCTCCCAGCTACAGCAGCTCCACACGGCGCAGGGAGAATGCATTTTTACATTTCACTTTCGTGGCTATTTGGTACTATGGGGGGGGGGGGGGGGGTGGTAAAAAACTTTAGCCACCAACCTAAAAACCCCATGGACAGCTGGAAAGCCAATTGACTTAACCTTTGCACGTGATGGCGAAAGCGGAGTTCTCTGTGGGAAGAAAAATCCCAAACGCACAGGGAGATAACACCGAAACGATTGTACACGTCGGTTAGCAACCTAATCACGTAGCCATTACATGTAGCATAACCACTGATGGAATCAGGGCATGCTGATGTATTCTAGCAGAGTGCATATGCCCACTGTTGCAAGCACTCAGATATTCGCGTTGACACGCGCATGCCAGTTTCCACGCGTGTGCCGTGTTGCTCTCCGATGCGTTTTTGGGTTGTTACACCACGGGTTGTTCGACGTCTTCACTGAATTCAGTGCCAGAAGAAGCCCCCAGCCCCGTGGAGCAAAACGTCGGACGTCGTCCGAACAATCCGCAGGTGCAACCCAAGGTCAATGTCGTTTAGACATATACATCGTTGCGTTGTAATACTATTTACCGTGAGTCATTAAATTGTATGCAGGCAAAATTATATTTAATTACTATTATTAGGATTACAACCTCAGTCTTAGGCCCTGGTATAGTGGCAATGCATGACAGAGCGATGTGGGTTTACATTTCCACGCTTGAATAAGCACCGAGGGCACCGCTCATCTCCATTGAAGGCACCCGAACCAGCGGTGGAAGTGTCACGCTGCTATAACAATGCAAGGCTTGCCATAGGACGACTATTGTCCCCACAATTTGGTGCTGAGTTTATCGACCCCCCCCCCGACAGACTGATGGGCTGGGTTCACCCCCATCCCACCCACTCACCTGGGCTGCTGTGGCCCCCCCCGCTTCGTCGAGACGTTCCGTGAGCTCCTCCAGCTCCCTGGCGAGGTCATTCCTCTGCTTCTCAACCTGAGGGGCAAACATATTTTTTGTGATTTTTTTTTTTAAAACGACACCAGTCAGCGACACGGAGGCGGCCATGTGGAAAGGCGGTGCAAGGCGTGCGCACGCCCTGATCTGATGCCGCTGAAGACGGTATGACACTGGTGCTCCCCCCCCCCGCTGCCCAGAGAAAATAGATCGCACCTGCCTGCACGCACGCACAGATGCTTCCCTGTTCCCTGTGCGTGCGTGCGTGCGGTGGGATTTTTGACGTACGAACATGTGCACTGTGTTCACATACTGATAAAGCGATCCTCGCGGTGCTTACGAGTGACATCCCGAAACCATTTCCTGCGCAGTCCCCTCTTCGCCGAGCACAGAATAATCATTTGCGTCGTTGTGGAGAATATCAGTAACAGAAGAAACACGCAGACCATGTGCCTCCTTCATATATCTGTTGTCCTTCAACAACAAACCATGAAATATTTTTTTGTTGCACATCCCGGCAACCGTGAGGATCTCCCCACGTCGGTGCCAGAGTCTGCTGATGAGACGCTGGGTGTCAACACCTGTCCTGGGTCGCTCACACTGAGCACCGCGGTGAGGTGTGGTCCAACAACCCCGATGACTGATAAGGCGTAAGAAGACCTTCATCCAGCAGTAGATTGAACGAAGGTTTTATATTATACAAAGTAGAAATGTGTTAAAGCTGCAGCCCTGCAATGTCTTGTTCACGCCACTGCTGGAGGAAGGGCCTCCACTAGGGTATTTGGCCTACTCTTCAATGCTGGCCACACATCTTGACGGCGGTGGGAGCACACCCACACTTGGCCACACCACACATAACCTGCCGGTCGGCTCCATGTGGTGGTGTACCTATTCATGCTGCCGCGTGGACAGAGGGGTCGGAGAGCAAAACTTATTTTTTGTTTTTTAAACGAGAACATTTCTCTACTTTCGCATGCAGTATTTTCAAAAATAAAAGCATTTTAAGTCAGGCAGATGGCGCACTGTGCAGCGCTTGAAAATGTCCAGGGCAAAATGCATAATGCACATTATAATGCGCGCATGCCAGAGAGCGAGCTGGACAGCGGGGGTAGCGGGATTCCTACGTTAATTAAACGTAGATGAAAGTGAGTAACCAGAGTAGGCAGATCAAACGCGCAGTGTTTAATCTCACGGCTCCACTGCACTCTGTCTCAATATTTAGACTCGAGGGCTAGTGCTTGCACACTGCAGCTCAATGGCACACTGTGCACGGCAGCACAGAGGCTTTAAGTCTGCACATTACCACTATGAACGTCCCTTCTGAATACGTTTAAATGCAGTGTATTCGTTGGTTTGCATGTTGTTGGGGTTATTTACGCAGAAATGAAAACCCAACAAAATTGCAAAAATGTTTATAATAATGTTGCAATTGAAGTAGCATCGAAATGAGTGTCCTGACTAGATTACACATTCTACACCTCCACCCGTATGCTACGTCGGTAAGCAATGAGTATGTTTTGATAGTTTGGATTTACATATGCTTTGCACGATCTGCGTATTTGTTTATCTTTGTTTATCGCGTTCTCTGTGTTATTGTTTTTATGTTGTTGCCTCTGCCCCATGACCCGTGACCTTCACCATCTGCGTGGACCGCACAGATACGGATTCAGCCTCTCCGTGTGCCACCGCCACCCAGCGGGTCACCACACTTCGCTCTCCGCTTCTTCCCTCGCACTCATACACTTTGGAATTCCCTCCCGTCGTCTCTACTCCATAAGCTCTCATAACAACCTTGCTTAATATACAAAAAATAAATAAAAATAACACAACACACGTAGATTAAAAAAAAAAGAATCTATTACAACTTTGAGAGTGCTGTCTGTTGTTGCCCTTTGGAGATGTTGGGGCCCATTTGTCCTTTGCTCAGCGACTTAAAAACAAGAATTCAGAGTTGACTGCACAACTTTCTAGTGCGTGAACATTATGGTCTCACGAAAGCACACGCGATACGATCGATCCATCTGGCATGTAGCGATTAATCGATTCTTTAAGATATTTGTTTTTTTACCCTCGTGATACACGCTTGTCGAAACGGATTATTTGGACTATCTGCAAATTATATGTAAATTTTAGCTTGAGACGATTAGAATACTAATTTGATTGTAGAATAACCAACGAATTATTTTTTGTTATCATAATGCCTAATCGTGATCAAATGTGGAATTGTGGAGGATGGTTAACAAATTAATCTGCCCAGCAATTAAAATAGTGGCGGTCCAGGGTCCCGATTAAAGTCAACAGTGTGCAGGAGTGGCTGCGGAGGGCCACGTGAAGTTCATTGCCATACGACGGACACAAACCATCGACGGAGTTGATTCTCACGACATATTAACGGTTTCCGCACGTGTCACGGCTTTAACGATTGCCATTAATCGACGAGCTGATGCGTCGAGGAATGGCGACCCCTCACCTTTGCTCTGATGGCCCGCTCGGCCTCCAGCTCCTCCTCGAGCTCCTCCACCCGGGTCTGGGAAGGATGAGAGAGATGTACGGGTAAGAGGCTGCGCTTCACAAAGACATTTATGGACTCACCACTCCGTCTGGCAAAACGAGAGAACGCCACGTGTGTTCTATTTACGAAGGTAGTTTTTATATCAAAGCGAAGTCAATTCGCCTCTTCTATTCAGACCAGTTTGAGTCGGCGGTTATCTCCGTTGGTGGCCCGCAGCCAGTGGTAGAGTCAACTCGACCCATCATTTTCTCGGGGTCAATAAACCACGTAGCAATTTGTGGGAATAATAGTTGTCCCACGATTGGCTTGCCCTTTTTATAGCAATGACAAATTTACAACGCTGGTTTAGGGCCTTTAATGGAGATGAGGCAGTGCCTGATACTTAATTGAGCATGCACATTTTGTGCAGATGTTTACCATGTAAACCCAATTGACTCCCTGTGACAGCAGGTGGTGCCTCTAGAGGAACACCACTGTTGACTTCCCGTGAAGTGATACTCATGCATTTACACCAGACTCCAAATAGGCAATGGTAATTAAATACATACAATTCTGGTGGAGCAGTGCCATAGCAGTTCGCACACTGTGCTAGGAACCTGACGACCCGAGTTTGATTCCCAGCCATGGTTAACGTCAGTGGCGAGTGAGGTTTGAAACCGTTCCGGGATCTTCCTTCACCAACCCGCACCGACCAATGTGGTGAAGAACATGAAATATTGATAATTCGTGGCATTATAGAGAATATTATTAATAGCATAGCTAAGCTGACAATATGTGTCCGTCATATATATGCCATTCCATTATACAACGTAATAATGCACGTGTTATATTTGAATGTTATAGAATGGCAACATCCAACATAAAATACTTATGTTATCTTGTACATAAAGTACACTTTTACATCTCCAACTGCAAGATACACTGGTATTGAAGGCAGACGAAAGGAGTCTTATTTTTTGACAGCGGGAAGACTCGTGGCCTTCAGATTTTCAATGCCACGCAGTCAGCCTCATGGCTTCACCTGCTGTCGTTTTTGAAACAGTACAGAAAGCGTACATTCCTTTAAAAAATTGTCGTAAAATCATATTTTCTAATCGAACAACTTTGAAAAAAAAAACACCCAGCCAGCGGGAGTTGGGCAGTGTTTAGTGGCGCAGGGGTAGATTAGAAGTGACTGCCTGGCGGGTAAGCTGTAAATCCCACATGAAGCAGCTTGTTTTCATTATCAGCATTCCACCGCACTCCGCTTTCCAACAGGGAGTTGTCGGAGTCTCGTCTGCCGGGGAGAGACAGTAGCCGCTTTCTCGAGCCTTTTCGCCTATTATTCGAGCAGCGGGCACTCCAGCTTGTTCATGGACGCGGTCACCATCCCTCGCTTAAACGGCACGTCCGAAAATGGTGTTGGCAAGCAACGCCAGGCTCAGCTATCACACGCACGCGTCTGATAAGCCCTCGTACTTTTTGTCTGCGCTGCCAGGTATGCCGCCGAGTCCAATGGTTAAGCCTCGCGCGCCTCCCAATTATTGTCACAACCCGTGTCGGTCAAAGTTCTAGCCCCGAATTAAAACCCCCTCGTCATTTAACTTCAGCGTGTTGAACGATATCAAGTCTTGTTTTTTTTAATTTTTAAAACAATAGAACCACCTACGCGCTTTCACAGAATGCCAGCGGTAATAGCGGCGTCCGTGCTTTCGAGAGATTCTTTTGTAAGAGCGTGACAGCTAAAATGGGTGAACTTTAACACGGACTAGGTTTGGGAATGCAAAATAGCCCCCCCCCCACCCACACCCCCCATCATCAAGCCAGCATAGCTAAAAAGCATGACTCGATAATAATAATAATAATAACGTGGCTATTCAGTGTGTCTAGCCTGTAGCGCAAAGAGTCGGGGTAAAAAATAAGACAATTTTTTAAGTGTATTTCCCTTTCCCCTGGCTCCTGAGTGCTGTCGCAGGAGCCAGAAAAAAAAAGCTCTAACCAAGAAATGCCATCAAGATGTGTTTTTTTTTTCACTCTCTGTGACGGGTGATGGTGCTCAGGGTTTTTAATGGCACATTAGAATTTCTCTCGCGCGCTTTAAGTGCTCGGTATTATCACCTATGATAGAGTGTTATTTTTTTTTTCCCCCCCGTTAACGCGCGAGACGCAATAAGCGTTCCAACACAGAACCTGTTGCCCACGGCTGGCGCTTCGTGAAACGCGATTCATCACAACCCTAATTGGGATTTGTTCCAAGAGTGAACGAAGGTTTGCACGCCGACGCCATCTGGAAGAGGAGGGAACCGCACCGCTCGCACCGAGATACGAACACGGCCACTTCACGGCTAAACAAACCGAGACGCGTGAAAGGAAGCACGGCCATCCCGGCTCCCACGATACCCCGCACCGACGATGAGCACGACTGCCTACGTGCGCTGTGAAAGAAGTTCGGCATGCGTGTACGTACATCACCTGGGTGCCGCACGCAATCACTTTGATTTCGTTATCAGACTGGCATACTTTCCGATGGGCCGTTCGAAACGAATAAATTCGAAGTTTCACGTCTTCAATTGTCAGTGCAGGGTTTCTCAGTAAAGCCTTTGCACGCGCACACCCCAAAGGGTATGTTTGCTGATATTTTCAGTCGGCGCAAAAAATCGCCACGCGTTACACAGTGTTGTGAACTAATGGCATTCGAATGAAGGTGAATTTAACGACCGCGAGAGTGCTACTCAGATGTTTACAGTGACCGCAAACCGTTAGCAGCGCTGCAAAAGCACGTGTCCCCTGAGTTCGCTGTGCTCGGATTGCGGAATGCCACCAAGGGAGCGTCGTTTTCTCAGCTGGAGAATATTTGAGTCTCGCGGATCGAATTCGGAACAGCGTTGCAGATAATTGTGTATTACCATCCAATAAACACGGGGGGGGGGGGGGCACGGAGGAGGCGCGATGCAGTGTTGGGGAGTTCCCCCTGGGAAGTTTATGCAACCAACCTGCTGACGGGACGCATGCACACGCGCATCGCGGGGGCCACCCAGACACCACACCCGCTCCACCACACACTACCTCGGCCACCGCACTCGGCCACCACACCCTTCACACCACACCCAGCCACCACCCCAGCACACCCAGACACCACACCCAGCCACCACCCCACCCCACCACACCCAGCCACCACAAGTACCCCACTACACCCAGCCACCACACTACCCCACCACACCCAGCCACCACAAGTACCCCCCCACACCCAGCCACCACACCCAGCCACCACACCCAGCCACCACACCCAGCCACCACACCCAGCCACCACACCCAGCCACCATACCACCCCACCACACCCAGCCACCACACTACCCCACTACACCCAGCCACCACAAGTACCCCACTACACCCAGCCACCACCACACCCAGCCACCACAAGGACCCCACCACACCACCCCACCACACTGCCCACAGTGCCAGAGCAGGTTGCATATTCGCGGGCTCAATGCTGAGGATGTTTGCCGATAAGGTTTTGTGTTTTATCTGAGTGAGCATTTTTAGTCATAGTTATTAGTCTAGTCGATGATGACATTCTGCGCAATTGTGGTCAAGTCTCAGACTGTGGATTTCATATAATCATTCTCTAAGTCCATTCATAATAATATTGGTCGCGAAAGCCTACGTGTTAAAATTCTCTAAGTCCAGTTGACTAAAGCAGTCGAAAAAATCCCCCACCCCACATCCACCTCTATATTACCATGATTATTGTAATTACATAAATGACCGTTTACATTTATGGCATTCCTAAGTGCGTTTGCCGCCTCTTAACATTGCTTCTATTCTCTGTTTGGGTCCATTACTCTCAGACTCGTTAATTTCGTCTCGTCCGTAAGCCACGCCCCTCGCTCTCTGCTGGGCGGCATTCGTGGAAACCGCGAAGCTTTGTGATTTTCGCCCACTCACAGCCACAGTTTGACTAAATTAAAATACTTCTTCAACGAATAATTTAATCGCTAAAAGCCAGAAGGAGGCATATTAAACGCACTTTGAGGAATCTAAAATGGCCTTTGAAGCATCCAATGTGACAACTGTCAAGTCCCATGCTGGTGGGTTAATATTTGCTACCTATTTGCAAGCATTTAATTAAATTAGCAAATAATCAATCACACATGTGCAGTGTGTGTATACACATGGAAATGTTTTAAAGTAAAATTCATTAAAATGCCTAATTAAATTTGTTAAGGAAAAAAATCAGTACCCAGTGGTAAAACAGATCAATTGTGTCCAAACAATGTACAGTAAAAAAAAAATTCATGACTTTCCTGACAGTTACGATGTGATACGGCACATTATTGCCGCTAGACAGATTACCCGCATTGCATTAAATGCCAATCACTGCTGCTATGCCAGCTTGGGCCATCAACATCATTAGCCTTACGTGGCTTCCATTATATATTAACTGGCTAGACTGTTTCAAAACGGAAGAGTTCCTCCTGAGGTCTGAGGACTTCCCAGGCTGTGCGACTCTATCTAACACCTGACCCATTCCTGTTCTGATACTATCAGCAGTAATTTCTATCCATCGGCTTCCGGCAGAAGGGCAAGCAGTAATTCTGAGCATAACAAAGAGGGGGCACATTCTGCAAAGCCCTGCCCCAAAGCCACCCTCACACCGCTGAGTGAAGGGACAACAGAGCTTTAAAATGAGGGCACGGAGGTCATGCGTTGGTCAAACAAGCTCATCGCTACGGTTTGCCTGAGTCCTTCATTCGTAAGGAAGGGTAGCAATCACCCCGGGAAGCCGCCTTCCCATTAACTTTAGCCCCAGGATCTGGCTTGTCACTTATATATTGGCGCATTAAACCATCACGCCTCGGACAGCTGGGATTTCGAACAAGAGACGTAATTTTATACAACGCATTAGCGCGCACACACCGTACGAGTCGTTTCATGCGCCTCCAGATGCAGAGTTAATAACTGTGCACTCACTTAGCAGGAAACACGGTAAATAGGTGACCTTGGTCATGAATTAACAATTCAATTCTATTTTAAGAAAACACATGTGAACATGCACACACACATATATATATAGTATATCCCCTGTGTAGCCTACAGAGACTTTTGGAGCAATTCAATAATTGTGCACAAGGGTGTCGGAGGCCAGCATCACGCCCGGCTGCCTTTGTCTCCTCAGTAGTGATGTTTACACACCGCACCAGGTACTCATTGGAGGTTGAGTCGACCGAGGGGAGGCTCACGACCAGCTCAGATAATCGTCAATTTGTGTTGGCCGTGAGCGGGAATTGAACTCGGGTTGCTGGGTTCGTAGCGCAGCGCGCTAACCGCTGTGCGCGCACGCACGCACGCACACACACACACCCCTGCACGTGCATTGACACGCGCACACACACCAATGCACGTGCATTCGCACGCGCACACACACCACTGCATGTGCAATCACACAAATAAACACCCCTGCACGTGCAATCACACACACACACACCCCTGCACGTGCAATCACACACACACACACACACCCCTGCACGTGCATTCACATGCACGCGCACACACACACCCCTGCACGTGAAATCACACACACACCCCTGCACGTGCATTCACACGCACACACACACACCCCTGCACGTGCATTCACACACACGCACACACACACACACACCCCTGCACGTGCATTCACATGCACGCGCACACACACACCCCTGCACGTGAAATCACACACACACCCCTGCACGTGCATTCACACGCACACACACACACCCCTGCACGTGCATTCACACACACGCACACACACACACACACCCCTGCACGTGCATTCACACACACGCACACACACACACCCCTGCACGTGCATGCACACGCACACACCCCTGCACGTGCATTAACGCACGCACACAAATGGTCGCTCACGTGCAAGCACACTCATTCACTTGCAGACAGACACGCACGCACGCACCTGCAGCTCCTTGAGCTTGCGTTGCAAGTTCATGGACATATTCTGCTCATCCTCAAGCCGGGCGTTCATGGCATTCATCTCGTAATCTCTCCTGACGAGAACAAGAGAAAACACGCACGGACCACAGCGAGTTACACCAGCGCGGGATGTCGATGTTCATGCCACGCACCTTTCATGAGACAAATTATATTCGTGACCTTTCGTGTAATGACTGTGTTACATTACATATATATTAGTTTACACAGAAGTCAAATATTATTTAGACTCAATATGTAAGAACAGCATGTAAATGCAACAAATGCATCCATTTGCAAGAACAAATGCCATTTAAAAATCTATTATATGCTAAAGGTCTTTATGAGCACAATAGCTACCGTTAAAAAAAAAAACACCTTGATGACCACTGAAAAGAAAATATAGACATCAAATGCTTTATCTGGCAATAATTACCGGCTCAGTAACGATAATGATTAGATCACTGCAAAAAAATACGTGGCCCTTTTATTTGTTTGACTTTTTTACACTCTGCCATTCCATTGGACCTCTCTAATCACAGGAATG
This sequence comes from Petromyzon marinus, assembly GCF_048934315.1. Lineage (NCBI taxonomy): Eukaryota > Metazoa > Chordata > Hyperoartia > Petromyzontiformes > Petromyzontidae > Petromyzon > Petromyzon marinus. The sequence goes on along the minus strand of NC_133692.1, from coordinate 2,307,729 downwards.
AAACCAGGAGTTCAGATGACACCGGAGATAAGAGACCCATCGACCAAACAACCCCTGTCACACAAACCGCTGTCAAAACATCCCTCTTCCGCCGCACCTGCACTTAAAGTAAGCGGTAACTGGGGATCCACGGTCAAGCAGGTTCAGGTCTGTTACTGAAACGTGGCCTTCCACCGTCCTTTAGTGCAGCCGGAGAGAGGGAGAGAGAGAGAGATGTTTTTCGACTCGTACGATCTCCCCGGCTCATCATCAACACCAGACAGGATCCTGCCTAGCCATAGCGCGCCTCTCGCATCGACCCAACAAACTGGTTGTTGCGCCGCTGCTCAGGTGAGATAAGTCCCCTCTCTGGAATTATCGTGGACAAAGGTGCGCGTGTCTGGCGGTGTCTAGCCAAGCGCCTATCAGCACAACCACACAATTACCCATCGGCACCGCGATTATCCCCTCCCCCCCCCCCCAAAAAAATCTATTAGATATGCCGGCATACGGCAGCAGATATAACGTGCCAACTGTATTGCCGTTTGTGTAAGGGTGGCCTGTGTCTATTGGGCAGAATTAGTCAATTAATCTGGCATCAACGCGTTATCCATGGCAGAAACCAAGCCGAGGAGACTATATCAAGTACTGTCACACGTTTTGCATGTTTGCTTCACAAACTGCGTCGGGTTTGAAACTTTTATTTTGTTTATCTTTTTCAACCACATTATAAATAAGGTCGACAAAACAGAACATTTCTAGGAGAGAAAAAGGAATTGTGTTTCATGCAGATTAAATGTCTAGATGTCTCGTAATGCATTCCCTCCTGCGTAAAAGGAACACAGTCGATCGGCATGCAACGCGTGGCAGGCTCAATTGTGTGTACTCCCACCTCTTCCAAGATGCATGGCCAGTATAGAAGAGTAGGCCAAATACACCCTCTAGGGCGGGGGGGGGGGCACTATCGGATTTTCTATAGTGGTGGACCTTCCACCAGCAGTTGTGTGAGGAAGACATTTCAGGTCTGCACCTTTACCTTTGCCCTTTGAAAAGACAGCCAAGGGGAGCTAAGCCTCCGCATTCCTATGGGAGCCTTTTTCTCTGCACGGGAATTCTGGAGCAAATTTAATTCTACAGGAATGTGGCCGGTCGACCCGATGTCTCCACAGCAGCTCCACGCGCACACAGACACTCCCTGCGCAAGACACTCCTCACTCACGTCTATCGTACCTTTTGGTGTTTTTTTTCTTTATGTCAAAATATTTCTTCTGATTGTGTTACCAGAGTTGTGTCGAATGTGATTAAGTGCCCATTTGTAAATCGTCACAGGGGCTGAGAACAGCCTGCAGATGCAGATATCACATAACTATTTCCGAGACCATTTATCCACGCACTTGTGGTCTCACGGCCCGACACACTTGGCTAGGGAGAAATGTTAATTGGATGGCAGCCAAGTTAATATGTATATTTTTCTAAATCTCAGCGGTGGCGTTTAGCCAAACGAAGTTACAAACCGAACTTCACGCCGATGGGATTTTGGCAATGCAATTCGTAGCTTGGCTGACACCATTCACTCGCAAAACACTTGAGAACGCAGTTTAAACCCCAGTTTAAACCCCAGTTTAAACACCCCAGTTTAAACCCCAGTTTAAACACCAGTTTAAACCCCAGTTGGCTACAACTCAGGATATCGGTGGTGCCGGCTCAGCACTCGGCACCCTGAGCCAGGTGGTCTGCTCGCTACTCACTTCTTGATGACCTCCTCCATCTCCAGCTTGTGCCGCTCCATCTCGTTGAGAGAGTCCACGGTAGACCTGAGGTCCGACTCCAACTTACGTTTGGCTTTCTCGACCTCCACTCGAAGTTTCTTCTCCTGGTCAAGGAGATCTTCCAGCTGCACACGATGCAGTGATTAGCACGGTTGGTTATGTGCGGTGCGAAAGACGTCCAACGTACATACACGTCACGGTTTTCCATAGCTCCCTTTTAAAATGTAGACTATGAAATAGCGATCGAAGCGGAAGGGTCACGTAAATGAATGTGATATAATTAGTATATGCGTTGTAACTTCGGCTGGATAACACGTTCATGCAACATAAACGACTCAAAATCGCAAATACCTGACACAAATTTGAAACCGCAAAAAACACAAAGGTCTCTAAATTATAATGTTTTCTTTAATGGAATTAATCCGTTGGTGCTTAACGTGACGTATATCTTCACGTATTGTTTAATCCGTCTCATGCTGACCATATGCGGTTGTTTAAAATAGCAGTGCGAGAACATGGAGACCTCCGTAGCTTGTTAAGCACGACATATTTTACGTGCTTCATTTTATAAATAAATAAAAAATCCCTCTTGATATCAACACAGCGCGACATCGAATGAAAAGCCAGACCTTTGATCAAATATAAATTAAACTTTAACGAACCGTAAGCCACAAAAAGGCCTTGCCACAAGCAGCTACACCTGTAGAGTATACTCCCACATACCTTTCTCTGTCTATTGGCAAGTGAAACACACTGCTGTGTACATAGTTGGAAACTCAATATGTCCCATTAAAAAAAAGATCTTTGAATGGGGGAAAAAAAACGAGGTGAATTAATCCCTTCCACCGCTTGGGCACCATTACCACAATTATGCAGAGTGCATTACACGAGCAGACACAATAAAACAAACATTGACTGCGCGCTTGACATGAATAATGCATATGTTGCCAATGTAGCTGTGGGGGAAGAAGTTCAAACAGCAAAGGCGAGAGAGAGAGAGCGAGCGAGAGTATAGCCGAGGTATTCTTCATTTTACATGCAAAGCAAAACCGACGCAAGTGAGAAATTGTTTCTTGGGCAGAGGCCAGGGGCAACTGCTTTTAACTTCTACCACCTCAGCACTAGCCGCGTCCGGCTTTGCAAGGGCAGCTGGAGGCAAATTCAGTTCCAACATTCTAAGCAGGCATGGAGACTGGCGACGCAGTGGTTATCGCACCGCACTCTGAACCCCGGTGCCCGAGCTTCCAATCCGAAATGAACCCAGCTGCCCTGAGATTCCAATCTACTATGAACTTTGCCGCCCTGAGATTTCAATCCAATATGAACGCTTCTGCTCCGAGATTCCAATCCACAATGAACCCTGCTGCCCTGAGATTCAAATCTACTATGAACCCATCTACCGCGAAACTCCAACCCACGATGAACCCAGCTGCTCCGAGATTCCAATCTACTATGAACGCTGCTGCCCTGAGATTCCAATTCACTATGAACCCAGCTGCCCTGAGATTCCAATCCACTGTGAACCCAGCTGCTCCGAGATTACAATCTACTATGAACCCTGTTTCCCTGAGATTCCAATCCACTGTGAACCCAGCTGCCCTATGATTTCAATTCACTACGAACCCAGCTGCCCTGAGATTCCCGTTCGCAGATAACGTGAGTGGCGAGTGATGCCTGAACTGGTCCTAGGCTGCCCATTCACCGAACCACACTGACGTACGTGGCGAGGTCCTGTCAAGCAACCCCCCATAACCCACAGAGCGTGATCGAGGCCTTCATCCAGCTGTGGATTGATAAAGGGCTATCAACGATTATTATTATATCGTCCTGTATAGTATCGGTGCAGCCCATACAGAAGTTCACTCAATAGCTGTACGATAGCCAGATTTCGCCACGTGTTCAGTGGTACTGTAAAAGATACATCGTTCTATTTTTTTTCTAAATATATGTTTGCGAGAATTCACTGAATGCATGGGTTCCTCAAGAGTTAGATCCTGAAGCGGAGTAATGCTGACAAAAATAACAGACCTCATTTCCCGAATTACCTGTCTCAATAACCCTCGAGAACCACTCCATTTATTTTACTCTGATTATAAAATAAATTCCCTGCCAATATGACTGTCATTACGCCTTTTCCAATGTTTCACAGTAAGACATTGTTAGTTATTCAGCTTTTCCAGCGATCAGTGAACAAGACAGGTGATAGACTGCAATGAATGTCATAATTCTGTAGCTCATCGTTCTTAGCGTGTTTCCACGCAACACAACATTTGAGGGATATTTTCTCACGCAACACATCTATGGGATTTGTGCCACCATTTTAATTTGATAGAAGCGTGACTCGTGGCCTTATGATGCAATGAGAACAGCGGGAACATATTACAAATAGGAACGGCAGGTTGAAAACATCTATTCATAATAAAGGTTTTTGGGTTAGATCGCGTTTATTTATAAATGTGTCGTAACCCTCCACCACCCGACACGGCCAATCAGCAAAAAAAGGTGTCACGTTGACAAAAAGACAAATAATTCACTACTTTAGCCCACCGGTGTGTTGAAGAGTGAATCCACATTTACAGTTTGAGTACGACGTTTCGCTGGTAAATACAACCAGCATCATCGTCGGGCAACCCAAAAACCTTTTTTATGAATAATATTGGTCGCGAAAGCCTACATGAAAACATCTACACGGCAGGTGCAACGTGGCCCATTTGACATTAGTGTCTGTAAGCAGTTGTTCAAATTCAAGTTGCCCACTTTGAAAAATAAGAATAGGTTTTACCCTTTCTGGCAATAAAACAGGTGTTAAGATGTTCAAACACCGAATAGAAATACCCTTTGCAGCACAAGATGTAGTTTGACTTTAAAGTAATAATAGCCCAGTGTACGGACAGGTAATCACACAAGCAGGCAAGCATATCATACATACATGACAATGCTTGAGATGACTAAAAGTACAGCATTACGTTTTGCGGATTGTAGCTTACCTCGGCAATCTTATTCTGACTCTTGTTGTTGGATCGTTGTAAATGTGCTAACTTGTCCTGCTCAATCTGCAAGTCATCAAGTGTAGCCTGTGGGCGCAACAGTGACAAGGGCAGAAGGTGATGGAGTGGACATCTGTGAAAAAATAGCTTTAGAGCTCATCGGATTCCTCCAGGACAAATACATATTCTGATTATGACAATCAAATGGGACAGTTTGCAACATTGGTATTGGGCAGACTGTAATCTGCATTACCATATTAAAACGCACTCATTGTCAACATCATAATTCATATTTAACATTCCACTTTAACACTCACTGTCAAGATAATGTGGTCTCAGTTCAATTATACAGATAGGCGTTGTTCAGGTAATTCTCAGCTGAATTTAATATTCAAAATCAAGTCTTTTTAACGCTTTCCAACCCAAGGCTGCAAGCGTCAATTTATCTGTGTGCCCATTTTTTAATCTATAACAGGTCTTCACGATGACTGCCGTAAAGGTACACCTGAATACTTGAAATCTCCATATATATAAAAGGCAAAGTTGTGAATATGTGTGTCTGTTCAAAATGTTTAGCGTACTTCTCGACATGCAACAAACTGGAAATTTGCCATGTGGGTACTTTCCAGACTGTACACCGTGCAAACATTATTAAAATACACTTTTTTTAGGGGGGGGAGCTCAATAATGCATCAATTTTTTTCACGGCAAGTGAGCTGTGACGTCACATCTGTCACGTGACCCTCGCATGTTGAAGCCGAACGCATTGTAGTGTAGCGGTTAGCGCGCTGCGCTACGAACCCGGCGACACGAGTTCGATTCCCGCTCACGGCCACCACCGGTGACAATTATTTTAACCGGTCCTGGGCCTCCCCTAGGTCGACTCAGCCTCAAACTATGAGTAACTGCTGTGGTGTGTCAACATCGCCAATGGGGAGACAAAGGCGGCCGGTGTGGTGAATCCAAGTCCCGGGCGAAGCCGGGTAGTAAAGCTAGTTTAAGATAAAGTTGGGTTACTATATGGGACGTATCGTCCAGAAAACTGGCCAAATTGATCAAACTGTTGCCGATTGTTCAATTTGGTTGTTGTGTGGATCATCTGGTAACATTATTGATAATTACATATTGTTGAGGATAAATGCCTGTTGGAAAACATTTATAAACCCCATTATTATGCCTGGTTTTTATTAGTTTTTTTGTCATTACTGCAATAATGCATCTACATTTTTGACATTTTAAACAATTAATTACAAGTCAAATTCACAATACTTTTTTTAAAGTATTGTTACCTTTGTCTCAACACTTAAATTATATCTGGCAGGCGCAAATATACGAGAAGCGAAAGCACATAATTCATTTGACATGCTCCTGTCCAATTTACCAAATGCATCTCTTATTATGCTTGCATCAGTTTTAACACAAATCTCTCCACCGATTTCCTACGAAAAAACTTGATAAATAAATCCTAGGTTGAAATTGTAACGTGAAATGCCAATGTCTCAATTCTAGTGTCACAAGACAGAGCCTGTTGAACTTGGTATCCACTCTATTAATATTACGACTATAAAACACTTCCAATATAGATTTTGTTTTTGGTTTAGACCACGTAAATATAAATGTGTCGTTAAATCTGCCACCAACCCGACACAGCCAATTATTAAGGTTTGTCACGTAGACAAAACGTGGCAATTAATTACTATTCTTGGTTCTTTCGGTAAAGTCACGTAGAAGGGAAACAATAAAATAATAAAAATATAAAACAATAAAATTATCACGACGTTTCGACTGCAACACAAGCAATCATCATCAGGTGTGTAAACCACAGCAAGAAAATTGCTGTGGTTTTATATTTTTATTATTTTATTGTTTCCCTTCTACGTGACTTTACCGAAAGAACCAAGAATATGAATCCCTGCAGTCACGAAAGCTTTAAATCAAGAATTAATTACTAGTTCAGCACACCGGTGTGTTGGAGAGTAAACCTACAACATCTCCAATTTGAGCACGACGTTCTGCTGGTGATTATAACCAGCATCACCAGGCGACAGCCAAAGTGTGGCGGGTGGTGGCGGGCTTAACGACACGTTTATATTTACACGATCTAACGAAGAAAACCTCTGTTATGGATAATATTGGTCGCGAAAGCCGACTACGTGTTAAACATTAATACGCTTTGATTTAAAGCATTCGTGACTGCAGTAATTCATATTCTTGGTTCTTTCGTTAAAGTCACGTTGAAGGGAAACAATAAAATAATAAAATATATAAAACAAGAAAATTCTCACGACGTTTCGACTGCAACACAAGCAGTCATCATCAGGTGTGAAAACGTCGTGAGAATTTTATTGTTTTATATATATGTTATTAATTTATTGTTTCCCTTCAACGTGACTTTACCGAAAGAACCAAGAATATTATTACGCTTGTTCACCCTGGAAAGCCTCACTGAGTTTTCCGAAGGGTCCTGCCAAGTTTTTTGCAGTAGAGGGTGATATTGCTGCTGCTGCTTTGCATAATCCAAATTGATACATTTGCACGTGATTTATCAGCATTGGGATCCTTGGCCAATACCGGTTACAATGTGCATGGTATTGTTCTTACTGTGAGAGGAACCCAGAAATCCGTGCAGAACAGGAGGGAGAGAGAACAGACAAACTCCACGGAGAAAATCGCCCTAGTTGGGATCGAACCCGGACGCTTCTTGCTATGAGTAACAAATGTCACCACTGTGCCACCCTGCCCGATGACTCAGTCAGCTGATGCGCATGCTGCGTAGAGGACTGCGATGTTTTGGGTGGATGGATAGCCGCACCTGATTGGCCTCCTCGAGTTGTTTCTTCTCCTTCTGGAGCTTCACAATCGTCTCGTCTCTCAGGTTCACCTCCTCGGTCTGCGTGCGAACCTTGTTCTCCAGAGCCTATGGGTCGGCGGCACAATCATCCATGTCCAACACAGACACCACACACACACTGCGCTTGTACAAGCAAGCCGCGGAAGGGACGGCTTAAATAAACACGCGATGGTTGTTAGTTTGCCTTATGCGTAATGTATTGTGTGTACTCTACCGGTGAGCTGTGTGGTGAGTGTGGTTATGCCTATGCGCCAGTGTGTGAATGCAGTCTACCTTACAAAATACATAGACACGTTGAAGGAGACAAAAGGGATGTGTGGGGAGACGGCTGAATATTTTACCACTGTTGCTGTTTGCTACATCTCGTATCGGCATACTTTGCTCACCAAGAGCGCCCCGGCGAGCGACGTTTTTATTCTTCTTCAAACATTCCCACGAGTAGAGACAGTCGACATTGTATTGGCGAGGGAAGTTCCCGTGACTTTGTCATCACAGTGGCCTCTGCTCAAACTCGGCTCACACCTCTCTCTCATTCTCAACAAGAACTGCTTCCTACCGGCACACGTTCACTCCCCCCCCCCACCTATCTCCCCCACCGATGATGAAAATTGTGCGAAACGACGATGTCTTCTCTTTGAAATTAATCTCACCTGCACATTTATTTTTTTCGCCCACAGAATGGGGGGTGGAGGGCGAGGGAGGGGTCAGTGGGTTTGGACAGCTTCAAGGAATTCGATCTTTACGAATTGTCTCACGGTACAGTGCGGGAGCAACAACAGCAAAAAAGCCGCGTAACAGATACGGGCTTGGAATTCTTTGGGGGTCTTTTTTTGCGCTCCGATAAAAAAAAAATCACGAACATGGTGGTTTTTGAAGCTCTGGCCATGGAAACATGGCCAAGTGAAACTTGGCAGACAGGCGCATGCTGCTGCTACGGCTGTTGCAGGACGCGTAACCTCGTCCTGTCTTGAACAGGACTCGGTAGCGATGTGCTTGATTATGATAAATGTTCTGCCTCACAAGTTGTTGCGCACTTTTACACACCTCACTAAAGAGGCGTACCCAGCTCAGCGTGCGTTGTCTTTATTCATTGCCAGCCAAGTGTCTTCTTCTTCTTCATCTTTCAAAACTTGATGCTCGTGGCAAGTCTTGAAGCAACGATACGAGGTCTGAGCCATGGTGGCATCGCATCGACGCGGCGTCCAAGCTATTACTTGGGAAGGCTGGCAGTAAATCCCAAATGAATTCACGAAGTGGAAATGCTGATGCAGCGTCTTTGCAAGCGCCAAAAACGCGTTAATCAATTTCAATTGATTATCCTAAACGTCAAGATTTAACCTATGAGATATGAATGATGCTACGATGTTTACATATCGATGGTTCACTAATCTCCATTGACCGTGCTCAAGCAAGAAAATGACCCGACATCTTCCCGTGTCCAGAACAGACAGGATGTGGCCAGCGTCTCTTGATTGACAGGACAGAGAGAGGGAGGGTGGGGCCCTCTCAGGTGACAACAAGAGAGGAGGAGGAGGGCTCCCTGGTTGGAACAACAACAACGACAACAACAACAACAACAACGACAACAACACCGACGACAACACCGACGACGACAACAACGACGACGTGTATAACCTCGGTCTCACCTTCTTCTCCTTCTCAAGTTTGGCCACAGAGCCCTCCAGACTCTCAACCTCGATCTTGAGGTCCTGCACCTCGTTCTCGAGCCTGCGGCGCCTGCCGGTCAGCTCGGTCGTCGTCCTCTCCTCGTCCTCGAGGCGCGCGTTGAGCTCCGCCACTCTGCCCTCCAGCTCCTTGCGCTGCCGGTCCAGGGAGGTCACCCGGCCCTGGGCGTCCCCCTTCTTTCCGCGCTCCTGCGACACCGCGACACAACACGCGCATCGCAAGCCAGATCAATGCTGCCCTCCTTCCGTCCGTCCTCTCCAACCAGACTTGGATAAAACGTTCAAATAATTCGCGTGTGTATACGTGATGTGGTTTGGAGGTTATGCGAGGGCAATTGTTTTTTTTTACGCGGCTGAATTCTATGGCGATTAATAAGATCTCACGTTTTATCCTATATTTACACTCTTAAACAAAAGAGGCTTGCAAGCATGCGCTTTGCCGCGTTATTTGAAGAAAAAAATACAACGGGTTTTGGAAGAGTGGAAATCCATACGAGCCAGTCGAATCTTTTACTCAGCCAACGCACTCTCAATTTGAAAGCTTAATCATGGCCCTCCCGAGCAAGGAATCATTTTGACCTTAAAAGCACGGCCCCTTTAAAGCTGTTATAAAACTGTGAATGGGGCAGGCAGGAAGCTCGTTAATGTGTACGGACGAGGGAGCTCTCATCAAGCCAAGACGGGCGTCACATACTTCCGCAGCCTCTGCCGATAGAATCAGCTCCTCCAGCCTCACAGAATAGTCATCCCAGTCCAGCTCAGCCTCCGACTCGGACTCCCAGCCAGGACCCAGAGACTTCTCTGATAACGACAGGGACCGCTTCCTTCCTGCCTGCATCATTTCATCCCCCACTGGTCTATGTTGCTTTTTCTCTTGTTTCACCCCCACCTTGCCCGCGTCTGCCCTCTGACCTCCCCGCCCACGACACACACACACAAAATAATTATTACACGTGTAATTTATTCCAAACAGAAAAAAATAAATGCACACTATCACTTGCCCCCCCCCTCCTCCTCCTCCTCGCTACCCCTCTCTACACAGAGCAACGTGAAGCTCAGGACACTCGTTCAGTCAAGCGACTCCCAAAGCCGCTGGGCTGGCAGTGGAGGGGGTGGTCGACCCGCGCTTGTCTGCCTCTCGACTTCTCCGAGTTTCCCAGGTGACTCGCTCGCTCTGCCCCCAAACAACTCCCACCACCCCCCTCCACAGCAGCAGCAGCAGCAAACCCCTCCACGACCGCCGCCCGCCCTGCCACGCGCCGCGCCGATGGGCAACTCCACCCAATCAAGGATAATCAAGGATAATTAAGGATAATTAAGAGTTTTCGCGCATTATTTCATTGGAGGAGCAGCAGCAACTTTGATCTTGTTTGAGGCTGGGTATGGGAGTACGGGGTGGTGCGGCTTTGCATCACGCGTTCACTAAGTGCCGCTTTAAATTATTACGCACCGCATCTTTGGGGTTTGCAAATACAAAATATTTTAAAGGATTGTTTTACATTTACATTTTTTTTCGTATGAGAATTGTACCTCTAAACGAGCACCACAACTAATGTACTGCATCTCGCAGCCGTAACTAATTTTCGAAACGTCACCCCACCGAAACCGTCGCAAAAACATCATTGTCCAATTTTTAGTTTAGCTTTAAAGCAAACAGCACAATTAAGGCAACGACTTACTTGAACTAGGAAGCGAGGATGTTTAAACACTTTCCTCGGCTCGTTGTGTTCTATAAATGGTGACAAGCACTCGGCTTCTCTGCCCTGAGAGCTGCCTTCACGGGCGTCTAAGTAAACTCAAACGAACGCAAAACCGAAACGCAACACCGACTTAATAAAGCCGGTTGGTCTCGATGGCGTTGGAAGGAGAGGCAGGCAGGCGCGAGGGTGGGTGGCTGGGTGGGTTGGGGGAGTTGGATAAGGGAGCTTCAGGTTTGGTGGACAAGGAGCAGCAAGCCAGATGCCATTGGCCATCTCCTTGGTCGCGGCTTTCACAAGGCACCTCGCTAGAAGAAGAAGCCCCATCCCATTGGATGCTTCCGACGCTGCGACTCCACCCCAGCGCCAGGCGAAGGCTGCCCTGGCTTGCTGAACACAACAACCCTAACAGCGCCATGACCCCTCCACCCCTCACTGCCCCCTTGTTCAAGGTGCACCTTTTGTCAACGTTTTTATTGATACATCACAAATCAGGCTGGGTGGATTAATAACAACGCAGGGTCGTGAGAGGCAGTGGATTGACCGTGGCAGATTATTATTGTTATGGTGGGGGGTATTTAATGGGCGCTCTATTTTTCTGTCCCAACACCAAATAGATTACCCTTTTGCAAGGCATCAAGTCTGCATTAACCACACAGTACCTGTGGCAAAACATGCAAACAAACGCGCTCTGATGATACTATAGGCATTGTCTTTGAAACTGATGTGCCTACACCGGAGACTTCATGGCCTTGTCTGAGCAGTGTTATATCAGCGAATGCCCAAAAGGCGAATGGTACAAATACAATGTAAGTATGAGAACACTTATAACTCGTGTCGAGCAGTTTATATCTGAATAAGAATAGGTAAAACCTAAGAACAGGTAAAACCTATTCTTATTTTAATACAAAATATTTGATTAATAAGGACAGGTAAAAAGAATAGGTAAAAACTATTATTTTTCATCATCTTGTAAACTGCCAAAATGTCCCATATATATATTTTTTTATGTTTCTTCTGACTTTGGTTAATCATGAAACAATTGTTGTAGGATCTACACGAAAGCATGTAAGGAGGCTTCTGCTTGCCCCATGTGAATTTTCACGGTTTCCACATGTCACCAAGAGTCTTATCCAGTTTACAATTCATATCTGTTACGCAAAAGGGGGATCTCTTATCAAACATCATTCACGTGGCATTCCTTGGCAGCCAAAAGATGGGGCATGCGAATTCGAGCGACCGACGGCAGATCGCATCGGACTCACCCAGACTTTAGACAGATAGCCATCCTTCTGCACTGCCATTCCCCTCCAAATCATTTCTCAATAACAACATGCCAGTGGCTTTACATCTTTTTAATGTATGACATCGCCAGGGGAAATGTGATTCCGCAAGTGAAGGTGTCCTGGACATTTACTGTAATGTTGGAGAATACCTGTGATTAATGAGTTAAAAGAGTGAATTTAGATTGCCAGTTTAATATTTAAAATACCGTTATTTCCAAAACTATAACTTTTATTACCTAATTCCATTGAAGGATGCAACAAAAATTAACCTTGACATTGAAAAAAAAGTGAACTGTAGAGGAATAGGACAATGCAACTGATAACAAGAACTCCTTCATCTTAAAACTAATTCTCTTTAACTCCTGGGATGATTTCCTGTCAATAAAAGCTACCGTGAAATGTGACAATTTAGAACTAGATGCATAAACAATAATGTCGAGTGAAAAAAAAACGTGTTTAATATGTGTCAGCATGCACAAATGCTTACACTCCAACATGAAACACATAATTCCACATTTTTTGGAAAAAACAAAGCCCAGCTACCTTAAGTAATTTAAATCGACACCTAAATTACTACGTGGAGAAAGTGTGATTTGAAATATGTTCGCGTGCAGGTAATCCTTCAGCCAACGAGATATTAACGTCCGTACGGACCGTGACGGAGATGAGACCACACAGACGCTGAGGAATGTTTCGAAAAACATTCCGGCCTCACACACACACACACACAAAAAAAAATGAATGAAAGCTCTTCTCATCGCTTTTCTGTCCCGGGTCCATCACACAGTGCGCGCTGCACGCACGGCTTGCAGGAGCATGCATGGGTCGTCTGATAGTCTCGGAGCGGAGAGCGCGAACGAGAATCCAGCGCCGATCGCCGCACGCAATACCGAAGTGCACAATGCTTGCAATGCAAACACTGGCACGCATTGAGTGTGTGCGCACATGCAAATGTAAACATGCACTCGATTCACACGTCCACACCTAAGAATTCTATAGTGCTGGATGAATTTGCAAATGACACTTTGAACGATGCTTTTAATTATTTGGAGATCATTGACAACACGCTGCTGCCGTGGGTGTAGTGGTTAGCACACTGGGGTTGCCAATACAGAGTTTGCTGGTATGATCATCTCCTGGCGTAGCAGTTAAAACAATCGGAACATTTCTTAAATCTCCCCACCCCTCGATGCACCCAGCAGCAGAAATGGGTACGCCACTGTTCGTCTCCATTTCTCATAATACTTTACAGGTTTTGTTCCAATATTTGGTTTCCAAGGGGCACAAGGTCCTGCCCTCGATGAACGTACGTATGTTGAACTTCTTTCGCACCGTACGTAGGCAACTGTGCTAATCTGAGGTGCGGAGAAGGACCACAAACTGAACACAAAAAGCAGTTGATTAGGAAGCCACTGGAGCTACGCACTGTTAATTCTAGATTACAAACTAATTCCTTTAGAGCTGCTTTTCGTGTTTAGTTTGTTGTCCTTCCACCGCACGTCTGATGTGCACGGTTGGCTACGTACGGTACGAAAGAAGTTCAACATACGTGCACGTACATATGGCCTTCCCTCATGCCACCGTGGATTTGCATTCACGGCCGGACGGTCGATGAACTCACAGCGTCGAGCTGCTCCTGCAGGGCATTGCGCTCGGTCTCCAAAGTGGCCACCCTCTCTGTGAGCTCCTTTAGATCCTCCACCATCTTCTCCGCGTCCTGCAGGGCTCTCTTCATCTCCTCCTCCTTCTTCTTGCGTTCTTCTTCCTCCTTCAATTGGATGCACATCGGTCTCACCTGCCAAGTCACGACAGCCACACTTTAACATTGTTCTGCAGCAATTCGCTTCAAGCCCAACACAAATTATTTTTCCGAAGTTATTTACGATGCTGAAAACCATTTAAAACACCTTAATGAACACCGAAAAATGTAAAACAATTTTTTTGAATTCCTGTGATATTCTTCTACACAAGACCATGAATACAGGGAGTCGAACACTAAACTGGGACTGTCTGGCACATGACACTTCTGCACATCATTGTTACACTGCTAATAACAAGTCAACACTGCTTCGCATTCTGTTACATTTTTTAGCTTGTAGGAGTGCGATAATTTAAACAAGAATTAATACGAACGCCATTTGAAAGCGGGACGCGGGAATATGCACCCATGTTGTTTTGAGGAGACACGGTATATATGACATCAGATTCTAAGATACAAAAACCTACACACATCTGATGGTGAGTCCCCAAAAATTGGGGTCGGTGGGGGCTAGTTATTTAATTATTAATGGGTTTCAATTGTGCTGATTTCAAATATCAAAACTACATTTTCGCTGGTGCTTTTGGCGAAAAACGACAGTGGAAACTAAGGCCAATAGTTAGCAGGAAACACCCCCGTTACCAGTTACTGACACTCCACTATAGCCTTTCATTTTATTTAACATACACTTAAAAAAAAATGTTATGCCTTTAACCGATAACATTTATGCACATATTAATGATACGTACTTGAACAATTCTGTAACATTTTTTATGGACGTCTGCTGTGAAAACAGCCCAAATTGCATCACATTGGAGGACGCACAAGTCCACCGTGGCGAACAAAGAATCGACGGGGAATTACACGGTCGAAATGTTGCAAAACAGGCAATGACATTTTGAAGAGGCATCCGCGAGGTGAAGAAAGCTAACGTTGTGAGCGAGAATAGACCCCGAAGCGTGAGGTACACTTTTGAGAAGTGGGCAATCTACCGATGTGAGAGAGTTGAAGTAGTTTTGACACACGAGAGGGAGAGAGAGAGAGAAAAAAATCAGCACACTTGGGCCAACATGCGTACAATCGCCATCACTTCAAATTAAGGTAATTTTTTTTATTTTATTCGCGGGCTGAACTGCTCAATGCGCACATCACAATTATAATCCGAGCGCTGCCCTTTTGGCAGAGAGACGCAGCGAAAGGCAGTGTGATGAAACATTTGTGTAAATTATATTTGTGCGGGGGCTATGTGAGTGCCAGCTGACATTGAGCGAGATTGGCGAACTGGAACAGTGTGGGGGGGGGGGGAGGAAAAAAACCGCGAGGTTTAGTCGTTACGTACTTGAGCCAGGTGCTTCACTTGCACACTAACGATGGGGTTTTCCTGCTGGAAATCCGTGTAAAACATGAACACTCTCTTGTCCATCCCACCCGTGGCGCCGAGAGGCCGCGTCAAAACCCCGCGCTCCTTCGGACCCGCTCGGGCGGTCGACGTTTTTAGGCGCGGGCGTTCGTGCGCCCGCCCGCGCGTGCCCGTGAGTGCGTGCCCGTGAGTGCGTGCCCGTGAGTGCGTGCCGGGGCGTGCGTGCCGGGGCGTGCGTGCGTGGAGGGGGGTGTTTTTTTTTTGGGTTACGCCGCGAGGGGAGGGCTTTGTGGAGCTCGCACGCCCGTGAGAGGCGTCGATGACTGAGAAGCTCAAACCTGCCGCCCCGAGAGAGAGAGAGGCAGAGAGGAGTGCCGCCCGGTCCGGTCTAAGCACGGGCAAATTGGTGGCGCTGCGGGTGCGCTCAGGAACGATGTCAGTAGGTGACCGCTTCACCGAGGGAGCGAGCGGTGGTGTAGCCGGTTCGTGCTTCCGGCGACCCGAGTTCGATTCCCACTCACGGTCAACGACGGTGACGAATATCTGAAACCGGCTCCTAGGCCCTCCCCCTAGGTCGACTCAGCCTCAAATGAATACTTGCTGCGGTGTGTAAACAGCACCACTGGGGAGAGAAAGGCGGCCCGGTCGTGGTGCTGGCCACCCACCCCCTCGTGTGCTGTTCCGGCCTTCGTAGGTGCCCACTAAGAGCACTTGCCCCAACAGTATGCTAAGGCTATACGGGGGATCTTTGTCTTTTGCTGCTGAGCAAACACGGAGTTCTTTGCTTTTGGCCGAGGGCCATTTTGCACCCGACAGGTCTATTGCAGAAGTACATTCGTTCGCTGCAATTGTGTGAGCCCTTTGTTGCATTGTCATGTCACTTCTCTCTTCTTTTAGAGTTCCCCTTTTCAGAGGCTGTACGGAGGGAGGCGATGGAGCAGTGTGGGGTGGGTGGTAGAGGTTAGCTAGCTGTGCCACGCGGAACCTGACGACCTGAGCTCGATTCACATCGGTGGCGAGTGGTACCACGAATGGTCCTGCCCTCCGACCTCACCCGTTTCGCCAAACCCGCAATTACCAGCGTGGCGAAGTATGGTCAAACAAGACCCCCTAACTGACATGATGTGGGTAAGTGTTCATCAGTTGATGGATTGAGCATGGGTGGAATTATGACTATATATTTTTTTGCTATATGCAGAGCCTTCCAAACATATGTTAGTACAGGCTGGAAGGCTTGTTTAAATTCCCAACACGAGTTTTTTTTTTCTCTGGCAAATATTTGATTTCCAATGGAACCGTCACGGTTCAGTAGCATGTGAAATAATATTTCTATCTGCATACATCAATGAGAGGATGGGAAAATAAAAATTCAAAATGCTATCTGCCTAGACAAATTGTTGTGTTACCGCTGCACGTTGATAAATGCATTGTTGGGAATGCACGCACATACGCAGTCCCATCTTCAGACTGCGCAGTGGATGTCTTTGCAAATGCCTGATCAGTTAAACATCTGCGGTTGCCTGCTCATACGCCTATACGTTATTATTCCTTTACTTAAGTCGTATATACACAGCACTGCATATATATACGTCAAGGTATATATGAAATAGTGTGCGTGTGTTGTTGAGAGGGCGCTTCTACATTGGCCACGCCAGTTGCTATAAATTCCCGTAACGTTGAAGGGAAATGGATCTATGATCACATTGTGAATCCTAAACACCTGAAGGGAGTGCCGTGACCTACACGTGGCTGGTAGGCAAACGACAGTGGCAGGAAAGAGCACTACCTTCGTGTAGAGTCGGAACCAGGGCCAGTGACGCAGCTGAAGGAAGCTTCGAACGTTGGACTGAATAATCACCATGGCATCCCTGTTTGAGAGAACGCACGCACGCACGCACGAAACCCCCCACACCCCCTCCAAATAAAACTCCAGATTTCATTGGGCTTCATAAAAGGTATGACGGCAGTGCAACGTATCGTAGCCATTTCTCTCAATCCATTGTTGAAGGCAGGCCTCGCTACTCCATCAGTTTAGTTTGAGCGTGTTTACAAACGCACTCATGAGGGAACACTCTTCTAGGACTGAAGAGCCTACACCAACAGCTGCCAATATACACACACACACACAGTAATAGGTAAATAATACTCGAGTATATGAAAAACTCATTAGAAATTGTGTTCACGGGAATCAATAATTTCGCAATTTGTATATTTCTGCAAATTGCTCAGGTGCTGTCGAGTATTTTCTTCCAGTTTTTGTTTTGGTAACCTTTAGATTTCAACTCCACACCAGCATTTTGCGAGCGACGCATTTTAATGTCTCGTGCCTGTCCCCACGTGCCGCTCCGCACAGCAGAAGCATCCACTTGTAAAGCCAAAGGCCCCCCCCCACCCCCCCGCTTTACTTTTCTTTCGTAAACTCAGCGGTGTACTTAGGCCGGCGAGCTTCAAAGCCGGGGGTTTAACGTTATCTGGGGCAAAACCCATGCCCAAACATTCCCACGGCTCAACCGCCGGGCAGCCCGTCCATGCTACCGCACTCGCTATCGGGGGCAGGCATCAAGGTCCCCACCCACCCCCCCCCCCCCCGTGAAACTCAATCGCACGGTAAAACCAGATAATAGGACGAGACCCGCCTTTGACCTCCTTTCGCGAGCGCGAAGGAGCCAAGCTGGTGTCGCGATGTGACGATGAGCCCCGCTCTCTAATGGCCGACCGTGCCGACAGCAGAAGCGCACAACCCGATTTGGGGTCGTGTAAACATAATTAACCCATTGATTTCCCTCGATTTTGTAACCGCTGGAGTCACAAAATATCGGCGCGCTATCACGTTACTGTGTCATCACGCGAATGTTCAAACGTTAAATGTGGAATTTTGTGGCCGGCTTCGTACAACTGGTGCCGTAATTGGGCAATTTATAACGATGTGACACTGAGAAGCAGCTATATCTGTGCCATTTTAGTTCAATATGTCCTCGTTACACTGTAAAGTTTGCCTGGATCTTGATGATTGCATTCTCTGGCCATGGACGCTTATCGACTGATATTAAAACCTAACATTAAAACCTAAGCAAAGGCTTGGATGATGATCATGTGTACCAGTATCTAAAACAACACTTACATTTTATTGAGAGAAAAAAAAACCCTGCAACATTTACATTTTAATAAGTTACTCAGAGCTCACAATCTGTTTTTAAGGCCAACCAAAGCGACGTATAAAAAAAGGAAAAGTATAATTCTGATCATAAGTCAATTAATATTTCATGCCTTTAGTTAAATGCATGCAGCAAAATAAATAAGCGGAAACGGTCCTTAAATAATGGATGTCGCCAAAGAGGCATTCCGACAACCATTCCCGAGATGCCGGAGACCCTTAATAATACATGGAAATGGCAGGGAATCAACTCACCTCTTGTCCAGGACCTTCTGGAAGTCACGGCGGAAAACTTTGCCGCGGCAAGAGGCCTGCAGCTTGGTGATGAAGCGGCAGATGCAGTCATCGCGGAAGTCTTCCAGTTTGCCGAGAACGCCGGCCCTGAAAAACACCTGCACGGGGAGAGCCGGGGGCGCATAGGGATGCAAATGGCGCAAGTTCGATTACCCCTGAAGATTTCTTTAAATCTTTGAATAGAAATATATAATTATGGAACAAAACTGAAACGTGCAACAACAAAAAAGCAAAACGTGGAGAGGCTCACGCTTGGAATTTACGTTTAAGGACAGAACGAGGAACACACGGATTAGAGAACATGGGTCGGTAATTGACAATTGTTTAAACTGTTGGGAAAAGTAACTGGGACTGGGGAAGGTCACTTCGCTGTAAGGGATGAATCATGGCCGATGGTCAAGAATAATGAAACGTGTCCTAGAGGACACCTGCCGAGGAAATAGAGTGATGAAATCAGACATAAAGCTTTCGTTACTGCAGGAATACATATTCTATGGGTCGTTCGGTAAAGCCACGTAGATAGAAAAAGAATACAAATATCACGACGTTTCGATCGCAACACAAGCAATCGTCTTCATGAAATCAGCTTTGTGTACAGGTGGACGATTACATTGTGGGATCATCAGAGATGGTGACAGCTTCGGGAGTCCTTCATACAGCAGTGGATTGATCATATATGATGATGATAATTAAATGAAGTACCAATATGACTTCATAAACTATTCTCTTTGGGTGGGTTCCCCATTTTAAATCAATCAGTATGAATAAATAAGCCACTACCCGATTATGCAAAAAATAATCACAACGCCACATAAATAAATACAGGCAATTTTATTTTCACTTGCACCACGGCAAAAAACATTCGTACGATATTTATTTATTTTGCTCCACGCAAAATCAACAAATATTAATTTTTCATTGGAATATTCTTTTGTTCCAGGGCAACGGTGGCGCTGAAAGCACATGCACGAATCGGTCCCCCGTTCCTTCCTGCAGCACTTTGCATCTCTCTCACCTTTGTGAAGCCAATCCTGTACTCATCCTCCACAAGATTTGTGGATTTCAAAACCTTCTCTGTGATGGCCTTAGGATCAGTCTCCGTCTTTCCAGCAAGTAGGTTAATGATTGAGTAACTAAGATATAAAGAAAACGCACGGTGATATTATTCCTTCCAAAAAAAACACGTTTTTAAAAAATCTAAATGCGTCATGAATCTGGAACTACATAAACACTTCTTGACGGAAAATCTACCAACTACACATTGCGATACAGCATATACACAGACGTATTTTTATTTCTAAACAGTATGCACACACATGTAAACATATCAACACTTCATAATAAAGGTTTTTGGGTTAGATCGCGTTTATTTATAAATGTGTCGTAACCCTCCACCACCCGACACGGCCAATCAGCAAAAAAAAAGTGTCACGTTGACAAAAGACAAATAATTCACTACTTTAGCCCACCGGTGTGTTGAAGAGTGAATCCACATTTACAGTTTGAGTACGACGTTTCGCTGGTAAATACATCCAGCATCATCGGGCAATTCGCCAGAATGGTAAAGCACTTGCTTGCTCCCGGTTTTATATATATATTATATATAATATATAATACTCAAACTGTAAATGTGGATTCACTCTTCAACACACCGGTGGGCTAAAGTAGTGAATTATTTGTCTTTTGTAAACGTGACACTTTTTTTTTGCTGATTGGCCGTGTCGGGTGGTGGAGGGTTACGACACATTTATAAATAAACGCGATCTAACCCAAAAACCTTTATTATGAATAATATTGGTCGCGAAAACCTACGTGTTAAATATCAACACTTGTTTGATAACTTGGTAATACAAGTCCACAAAGACTGAATGTTCTATCTTTAAACATAGCAATCACAAACATAAATGCGTTTTGTATATATCATTGTATAGGTGATAACGCCCCGTAAATACGACAACATTATGCACAAATCACCCAACCCTGTCCGATCTCGGAAGCTCAGCAGATTTTGAGCCTGGATAGTGCTTGGACGGGTCGCCAGCATGTGTATAACACACGTGAGCAGTAGAGGGCAGTGAAGCAAAATCCACTGCTGTTCTGTACCCCCCCCTCCCACCCACCCTCCCACCCTGACCATCTCGCACTGACCAGCGTGGTGAAGCATGGTCACATATCGCCCATGGCATGGAGAGCATGGGGAGGCCGTCTATACAGCGGTGGATTGACAAAACAGGATGTGCATGTGGAATGATAGCACCCAGGGACAGAGCCTCAGATACATCTAGAGTAACTTTGCTGTTGCTTCTTAAACAAAATATTTTGACAGTCGCTGATATAAATTGACTTCAGGTGTGTGCCGTATTTGGAGGATCTTGACTCGCTCAGCTTTCAAGACCGGCGCATGACTTAACTCATCATGCCTACAGAGTCAATACAATAAGTACAGGTATTGCTGTAGTTTGGGATAAGTTAACAGATGCCACGCTATGAAAAGACTTGCCCCCCAGCAAGGAAATGTGGATTTTTTGTGACTCACTCAGGGCCACTAACACATGCGGATTTGCATTTAAGTATGCATTCAAATGTCTCACCAACTCAAGGCGCCTTATCACATCTCATCTCGACCATGCCCTCCTGCAGTATGGCCAAGGAGACTCCGAATGGCAGATCTCCCTATGTGACACAAGATGTCCTTGCAAATGGGCCTTGGTTTAGCAGTGGGGGGCAATGTTACTATGCTGTTTTTTTCCCCAATTAAGTAATATTCGAATCTATTTTCATATTAAGTATTTTTTTGTAATTTTGCCAAGTTGAACTATGACACTGGCACATATAGCCTACTTTAAAAAAATATATAGAACGCCATGAGGTCTTTGACGTTCACCATGAAGCAGAATGCAAGTATTCATAGTAAATTCCTCCATGGTGTTACCCAGGGTGGCCCGCTGGGCTCGAACAGCAACGTTGCGACAAGTGGCGAACGTGCTTTAACGTCTCGGCCATCTCACCGCCCCTGAGCAGATGCGTGCGATTGTGATTTTCTGGCTGGAACGGGATGGGTGTTTAGGCTCACCGCTGCACAAACTCGGGGTAGAGAGTTCTGTTGGGGAAGCCTTTGCGACAGATACGGATGCCCTCCAGCACACCGTTGCAGGCCAGCTGGTGCAGGATGAGGTGAGCGTCCACCACGCCTGTGTGAAGGTCAGGCCAGAGGCCGTTAGTTCACACAGCAAGAACACAGAGGCGACGGGGCCCCTGTGTGGGGGCTGCACGTCGCATTCACGCAAACCTCCGCGTAAAAAGAGAGTGCGACTTCAAGGAATGCAGCCGCCACACACGCCTGTCTCTGCAGGACGGCATTAGGATTTCGACGAACCTTACTTTACTAGAATGGAAATTATAATTGCCCACAAGCCTCAAATTATGTGATGGACATCTTAAGCCAAGCTCAATTCCATGTGCATGGTTTTAAAATAAATCTGGAAACGTTGAAATATTTCCGTGGCTGAAAACAGAGATCTGCTTGTGTGTTATACTCGTGTGTACAGTATGTATGCACTAGAAGTGTGTGGTTAAACTGATTTCAATTCCAAATTGGAATTTAAGATTTTTTATCGGCTTATTTTGCTCCTAGTCGTTGTGTTTAGTTGCATCATTTTACAGATAGTGTTTATTTTTAGGAAATAAAAATTGCCAATTTGTGCAAAAGCAATATCGCTCTTAGTTTACAAGTGCTGCAATGTGACTGGATGGTTACAGCCTCGGACATCTGGTGTGCCCCGAACATTTTACACATGTGAATGGCAGGATGACATTAACTGTCAACTTCTGGATTAATTGTTTATTCCAGGTTTTTTTTATTGACCCTCCATTCACTTGTTATACGGTGAGAATAATTCACTCGCAATGACTTGAAAATAAAGAACATTTGCATAAATCATGATGCATTTCAGCACTTAAGAATAATTGTTGTTGTTTTCATGTAACCTTGAAAAACGGAATGTCTCAAGACCTGGATGGGTCTGGGGTGGCTAAAGAGGTCCCTCCTCTCCCTCCCTCACCCCCTCCCTCCCTTCCCCTCCCCTTCCCTGCCTCCTTCCCTCCCCTCCCTCCCTCCTTCCCTTCCCCTGCCTCCCTCCCTCCCTCTCCTCCCTCCCTCCACTTCCTCCCTCCCCTGCCTCCCTCCTTCCCCTCCCCTGCCTCCCTCCCCTCCCCTGCCTCCCTCCTTCCCCTCCCCTGCCTCTCTCCCTCCCCTCCCTCCCTCCCTCCAATTCCTCCCTCCCTCCCCTGCCTCCCTCCTTCCCCTCCCCTGCCTCTCTCCCTCCCCTCCCTCCCTCCCTCCAATTCCTCCCTCCCTCCCCTGCCTCCCTCCCTCCTTCCCCTCCCCTGACTCCCTCCCTCCCCTCCCTCCCTCCACTTTCTCCCTCCCTCCCATGCCTCCCTCCCTCCCCTCTCAAGGACCAGCTTCCTTCAGCTGCGTCACTGGCCCTGGTTCCGAATCTACATGAAGGTTCCGCTGTCTTGCCACTGCTATTTGCCTACCGGCCAGTGTAGTTAACGCAATCCCTTGAAGAGCTGGAGCATAATGCACGATAGGCAAATGCAGATCGTATCGTTTTCGATCCGTTTCTCATTTGTTTCCAGTTTGTTTACGTATATATGTTGAACTTATTTCGCACCGTACGTGCCAACCGTGCTGACTGTGTCGTGTACTCCCCACCACCCACCCCTGGGTTTTTGTATACCCCCACCCCACCCCCCCCCCCCCCTTTAAACAAGGTCACGCCACATGGTTGGTCAATACTTGTTCAGGCGTGTTGGATATTTTAACGAGAATGTTTGCATGTGGGGAACAAAACAGCGCACGGATAGCTTAGGTTAAGTGTATTTTGTTGAACCAGTTGAGAAATCAAGAGTTCAGGATGAGTCTCGTTTGCAAGAGTGAGCTCGTGCATGAGTCTGCCATTATGTGGCGATAATTGCTAAGTATAATCCCAATCGAGTAAATTTGCAGGTAATTTTCTAATATGGGTAGATTATGACCCAGACGTCGGCACACATTTATTATTTTTACACTTGCAGTATTAATCAGGGCGGCCCGCTGGATTCGAACCGTTAACTACAAGCGGCCAACGTGCTGGGCCGTCTCGCCAGGTATGTTGAGTATTTGGCTGCTATAAATGTCCACGTGACAAGCCACTTCGTTGAGCAATCATTTGTGCCCAGGTCGATTCTGAAAAAGAGCTACGTAGCTCAGTGGGCCGTACCTGGTAAAATAAATAAAAAGTTTAAGAGTTACGTGACTAACATACTTGCTGTCCTGGCTTTTCGTAGACTTGCCAATCTGTGATCACGTCACGCGATTCCTTCTGCATGATTACCAACAGTGCCTCAAAAAGTGCTGGGTTAATTATACATGCACTGCCCTGTCGAGCAAGGAAGGTGTCAGGACAGATTTCAACTTCCATAGAAATGAATTAAAAAGCACTTTTGGAGTTGGTGCCATTCTTTATAGTGCAAGGCTATAAAAAAGGCGCCACGTGGCATAGACAATCATAGTCTGCAGTAGTTTTACACAAGACGGCCACGTTGCTGTGCGCTTGCCTTTACTCAACTGTAATTTGAAAGTAATTTTCAAAATTGATCGAAATAAAAAAAATTGGCCGCCACACACGGCCTACAACCCCTTCTCCAGAGCAATACAAAAGTATACAGAAGACACAATTTCAGGAAAGGCTCTTCTTCAAAGCAGAAGGACAGTTTTTCAAAACATCTCCTTATATAGATTATTTTGTTTACTTTGATCGCCAGTCATCCACTGTGGAACAGACGGCAAACATGTTTTGGTCAATGCACGCACAGTGTTGAACGGGGCGACCGCGTGGGCTTGAGCCGCAATCCTCTGCAGTTTACTCGGCCAGGTCAATGCCCCGCTGACTCCAGGCGGATAACCGCCAGCGTCTCTCCACTGCAGCCCAGCGTACAGGAAGGCTATACCGTGCACACGGGTGGACGATTATTGTACCACTGTAATTTTATTTCATTAGTTAAAAGCAGAATGATGGAGAAGCATCATTTTCCACATCGGTAGCAGTATGGCGGACGATGATTTGAAAAATATAGTAATTCAGACATCCACCCATAGGTGTTACGAGTAAGTAATCACAACGGGCCAATGGCCCCGTGAAATATTATTGCCTGCTCTCCAGGTCAGGTCACGCTTTTTGAAATACAAAAAAAAACCGTGCAACGTGGAAAGGTTGCTTTTTTTGCTTACTTTTAGTGCGTTGCTCATCCTCATTCTACATTTGGTTTTGAGTTACAAGCAGAGTGACGAGCACACTTCAATAATGATTCGCAATTAATGTGTTGGGTCAGATCACCTGAGGATGCTGGCCATGACGGCCGGCGAAACGTGGTACCCAATTGTAAAATGTGCGTGGATTCCTCTCCAACAACAGCGGTGGTGCTTCTGAAGCGGTGATACATCGCTTTGCATGTTTATCACGTGACAGCGTCATTAATCGGCTGTGTTTGGATGGAGGAGGGTACAGGACACACATTCTCCTTACCGTGCTCTGGCCCCAAGAAATGTATTCCGAATCATAATATTAATCACGAAAGCCTGCACGTATTACACTTCAATAAATCAGTGGTAGTTTATTATCGATGAGACTTGGCTCACCTGATTTCTTGAACTCATTGGGGACGATGCAGCGGACAAAGTGAGGAGAGGTGCTGTGAAGGGTCGCCATGAGCTTGTTCAGCTGCTCCTGGATTGCGCAAGGCAGCAGTGGAAAACACAATTTGTCTCTACAGAGAACACACCCGGTGTGATATATAATTAAAGAAGATTCTTACTGGTTGTATCGTAACACATGTAACCGCGATTGTGTTGCTAAGATCTGTACTGTATAACATCTGTACCCGTCGCAGGAAGCCTGTGAAATAGGGCTGAACAGTTCATTGGGCCCTTCCTGCTGAAATAAATCAAATCGATCTGCTATCTGTCTTCGAGATTGAATATGAAAGATGAAAATGACAGTGGTGAAAAAGCATGCAAGTTGTGCCGATTATCTATTTGGATTGTCAAAAAAATAAGACAACACTTTTAAGAAGGAAAAAAATATACGAAAATAGGCAACATTTTGGGCAATGTCCTCTCTCCATGGCAACACAACTTATATAAAAGGCAAAACATTTAGGAAAGGCTCTTTTGCGCTTGTGCAGCACACACTTAAACAAAAACTGGATTATATAAAGGAAGGTGAACTCACTCTATAAAAAACTGATACGGTCTGGAAGGCTGAGCCTTTCTTCTGCTTCTGCTTGGCGCCGGCTGGGGGAAGTAAAAATAGATCACAACAAGATAAAGCAATGATGTGTCGCTTTCACAGCGATGAATCCGCTCTTGTGCCAGTTGCGCCTGTGCAATGTGGTTTTGACAAAACAAAAGCGTAACAACAAAACCCCAGTTGCATATTCCAAATCATTACTTAACCATCACAAGGTATTTCAAGAACAGAACAGTGACGTCCACAGTCATTATTTGAAAAGTCACTCGCTTACCGTTCAATGGCGCAACCGTGTATGTGATATTTGTGGTTTTGCAGTGCCACTGTCACTTTATTATATTATCATTGTTGATGCAATGTTAAAAATGCATCACGTTTGCTGATTTTTACCACAGTTAGTAACGGAAACAAGGGGTAGCTTTACGCCAAAAATTGCGTAAATAGGCACATTCACAATCATAAACAACAATCTCAATCACTTCATCATGCCACTGCTGGATGAAGGCCGCCGCATGCCGTGTCGGTCTTGGGGGTCATTTGGCCGTCCTTCATCACGCTGGTCAGTGTGGATGGGTGAAGGGCATCATGGGTGGGGAGGTCAAGGACTGGTTCAGATATCAATCACCACCGATGTTAGCTGTGTCTGGGAATTAAACTAAAACAACTAAAATAAAAACTAAACTATTTTTTTTATTTTACCCGGTAAGGCTCACTGAGCTGTGTAACTCTTTTTCAGAAGCGACCTGGCCATCACAAACGATAGCCCAACGAAGTGGCTTATCACGTGGAAATGTATAGCGGCCAAATACTCTGAACGCGTGACGTTGATTCTAAATGTGGAGGGAAATCCCGGAGGGCCCAGAGAAAAATCCACCCCACCACGTAACTGTGGCACCAATATGTAATCAAATCATTACAATTGATTACGTATCAATTATAATTGATATGTGATGGGCGACGTTCTGGGTAATGGCCCCCCTTCATAGCACATTTGTGCCTGAAGAAGCATCTGAAATGTCGCTTACTGTACGTATGCATACTTTAATGCAGCCTCTAACAGGCTGCTGGGGTAAGTGTGGTTAGTAGCGAGCAGAGACGCAGACAAAGCTCCCCCGTGTAGCCTCTAACAGACTGCTAGGGCAAGTGCGGTTGGTAGCGAGCAGAGACACAGACAGAGCTCCCCCGTGTAGCCTCTAACAGACTGCTAGGGAAAGTGCGGTTAGTAGCGAGCAGAGACACAGACAAAGCTCCCCCGTGTAGCCTCTAACAGACTGCTAGGGCAAGTGCGGTTAGTAGCGAGCAGAGACACAGACAAAGCTCCTCCGTGTAGCCTCTAACAGACTGCTAGGGCAAGTGCGGTTAGTAGCGAGCAGAGACGCAGACAAAGCTGACTCCTGGGGCAAGTGGCTCGCCGCCCTAAGAGTGCGGTGCGCTGACGAGACTGCGCCACACAGCGCCCCATCCTTTATTGGCGAGCGAGAGGTTCCTGCCATAACGACATTGGCGCGCACGCGGGCATACACACAGCTGTCAACCCATACGGTTTATTCTTGTACAGGGAAATTGAGTTTTCAGGTCCATACGGCGTGCAGCCGTTTCAATACGGGCAAAAAACACGTGTTTTGTCTATTTGTTTGTGTTTCTCCCTCGTGATGGGACTTTGTAGGATGAACGTTGAGATTTACAAGGTGGCACGGAGGTGACCAATAAGGTCTGAAATAAGGTAGGGCACTGACAAGGGTTTGCCAGCTCCGCGCATATTTGCGTTTGCCTCGCGGCACCTCGTTGCGGGCATCACCTGCTGCTTCCTCCTCCTTGAAGAGCACTGACAGCAGGGGCATGCTGGAGTTCTGGAAGAGGCTCACCACCGTCTCATTCAGCGGGTCCTTGTTCTTCTCAAGCCACCCCTGCGTGTTGTAGCCCACCTGGGAGACGACGCAGTTGTATGTGTATATATGTTAAATCGGTTCGTCCACAATTTTCAAGAGAAGTGCATTTCCCCTTCCCCTCCCCTCCCCAAAGATCCCCCGTATAGTCTTAACAGACTGTTGAGGCAAGTGCTGTTAGCGAGCACCTATGAAGGCCGGAACATTTACACGAGGGGGTGGGTGGCCAGCACCACGCCCGACCGCCTTTGTCTCCCTAGTGGAAATGTTTACACACCGCACCAGGTACACATTTGAGGCTGAGTCGACCTAGGGGAGGCCCAGGACCGGTTCAGATAATCGTCACCGGTGTTGGCCGTGAGCGGGAATCGAACCCGGGTCGCCGGGTTCGTAGCGCAGCGTAGCGCTGACCGCTACACCACCCCCCTCATGTTGAATCACCATCGGCTCTCCCTCGCACACACACGTGCGTGCGTGCGTGTCCAGAACGAGCGGGTGGTGTGGATTAGTAAGCAAGATCAGCAAGTCGGCCTGCAGCGTCGTGCTGTTTCCACCGTTGAGTTTCAAAATGTTTGGATCCTTGCAAATAGACTCTGCGTGTGTCTCCAGCTGAGGTGATCCATGAGTTGGTGTCGATGGTGCAGCTCTTCAAGTTGGCCTTGACGACGGGACATCCTTGAAGCGCTTTCTCTGCCCTCCGCAACGGTCCGTTGAAAGGAGATAGAGACTTTTGGAAATCTCGTTGAGTAATCGGAGCTAAACACTAGAGGGCAGCACTGTCGTGCACGCTTTGGCACAGGGTCACGTTTGTCGCATTGACAGTCAAGACGGTATTTTATTCATTATCATCGCCAGAATTTGGCCAAATGGAAGTGCAGCACACAAATGTCACGCTACATCCTCTTTTAGTTTTTTTTAAATTTTCATGCAGACATTTTGGTAGCTAGCCTGAGGCAACCGACTCATTATTACACTCGATAGCCCGGTTTAATCACGACCAGATTCAAGCGCAGACTCTCCGCACCGCCATCTCTGCGCTCTGAACCCCTGAGATAACCTGGCGACCTCCCAACAACGCGGGGTAATTGAATTAACCACTAACTTTACACAGCGGCACAATTGTAAAGCGCAACGGGCGACGGTGTGACAGAGTGACCCTGCGAAATCCTATAGAAAGTTAACAAGACCAGCCCCATGTGCAATTTAACAGCACGCTATAAAGCGTAGCCCCTACGCAATTACATTTGATGTTAGAAAACTTAAGAGCCGTTGCCAGCGAAGCCGAGTGACTCGAGAGTGAAGGTCATTAGCTGATCGATCGGACGGACAGACGGACGGACGGACGCATCGCGAACATGACATCAGCTCTCTTCATTCACCCACAACCACTAAACCCCGTCCATTAAATCTCTTTTGTCAAAATTCCCACGTCGGGCTTCGCGGACAAAGCCAATATGACAACGGCTGCCCGATGGCGTCTGTAACCTGGGCCATCACGCGCTCAGCTTATGCACGACTCGTGTGCACGCTTTGTTGGGGTGGCTTTTACCGTGCCGGCGTAGTGGACGAGTTCGAAGGTGGCCTCTTGCCCAGCCTTCTTGCCCGCCTTGGGCTTCTGGAATGGCGCAGACTTGCCCAGGTGGTTGTCGTACATGGCCGCCTTGAAGGTGGCGTCCGTGGCCTTGGGGAAGACGCACTGCTCCTCCAGGATGGAGAAGATGCCCATCGGCTGCACAGGGGAGAAGTACGTTAAAAATAGAAGTTGCTGAAAGAAAAAAAAGCACACCGCACGCTAAAGGTGGGCTGGGGTGGCAGTGTAGCGGTTAGCGCTTCACTGCCGCTGGGTTCGTTAGCGCCGTGAAGGGGTTAGCGCTACACTGCGCGATTTAACCCAGTGACCTAAGTTTGAGTCCTGCTCACGGCCAACACCGGTGACAATTATCTGAACCGGTCCTGAGCCTCCCCTAGGTCGACTTTTAGCGTTAATTGAGTGCTTACCTCCGATTTGCATGGTTGGCTACGTATGGTGCGAAAGAAGTTCAACATAAATGCAACCAACGGCATTGGGGTGACAAAGGCGGCCAAGTGTGATGCTCACCACCCACCTCTTCGTGTACCATGCCGGCCTTCATAGGTGCTCGTTAACAGCACTTTCTACAACCGTCTGTTACAGGCTATGCGGGGGATCTTTGTCTTTGGAGGCAATCTCAATTGGCCATGATGAATGTGGGCAGCCTCATTGTTGTGAATTTTATGTCCATTGGTAATTGCTTTGGTTTAATTGGGATTCAGGAAGAGAGCTTCGCATCAAGATGTATTTATGAGCGCTGCCTCTGCCGCTCAGCATGGAAATTCATACTGCTCAGGCCTCGTTCATCACTGGGCCTGTTCGTAACTCTGCGAAACAGCCCAACATTTGTTTTCCAATCAACAGCAATAACAAACACAATAAACGCACACCGCACAACATGCATCTGTTTGGGTGCATTGGCCATGGCGTGTATCGGTATGCTGAGATGTCAGGGAGATATTCCCATACAGCCATTTGTAAAGAATCGAATCTCAAGATTGGACACACGTTGCACAGTTATGAGAACACTAATCCTGAAGTGTTCCGCAACAGAAGCGGCACGCTTACGGCAATATACACACGTAAAGTGCACGGCAAATTGAAATCTGGACATCAAACCTTCTCCAGGAGGTCAATGCAGGCAGCGAGATCGAGGCCGAAGTCTATGAAGACCCAGTTGATGCCCTCCTTCTTGTACTCCTCTTGCTCCAGCACGAACATGTGGTGGTTGAAGAACTGCTGCAGCTTCTCGTTGGTGAAGTTGATGCACAGCTGCTCGAAGCTGTTGAACTTCACGCAGCACGTTGGCGACACAACCATAATCATCGTCATCGTCGTCGTCATCACAAACGAAGTCATCGATATCAATATAGGCATCGTCACTCACTCACATTTAGAACCCATTAGGATTTTCCAGTTTTAACCATTGAGCAATAGAAAATTAAGTACTGTGCTCCCACTTTCTTCAGGTGGCATTGTTCTGAGTTACGTGTGTGCGTGATTGACTCGTGCAGAGTGTGTGCACTCGCGATTCTAAAGCGACAATCTTCACTGTGTACACTTTAATTTCAATTTATCCACGAAAATATTTCACCTGGAAAAATCCCTCGAAATTGAGCATCTCATATGCAAGGGTGTCCAGGATGACATTGACACGTACGTAGAAATGCTATACATCTCTGCTTGTCTGTTGCATGGGGTTCTGAAATCCATTATGCTGCATGCTAAGTACGTTGCTAGTGCTCTGGATTTTGCACGTTATTTTGTGTTTCAGTATTATATAAACCCAATGAAAATGCTTCAAGCCCAGCAGCATTCCACAAACACTAAACCTCGGGCCTAGCTTCATTATCTGCTTCACAGTGATGGTGACCTAGATTAAACTGCATAGCAGTGATTCGTTTGCTATTCAATTGCAAAAAAAAAAATACATTGTGTATGTATAGTCGACTGTTATTCCTTGTCAATCACATGTCTTCGATGAAAACTGCATTAAATTTTAAATGCACGCATTGATATCAATTACGTGCAGTATGCCGGATAGTGCCAATACCCAGCAAGTATATCACCCCAGTGTGTCTAGCTGGCAGAGGTATTACTCTGAAGTTGAAGACGAACGTAATAATCCTCAGCGGATTATATCTAAACAACAGGTTGAGAGAAGGGCTTTCAATCAACATAACTCACCAGGTTAATGATTCACGTTGTACGGAAAATTGTGTTCTTCTACACTGCAGAACTTTGCCAATAGGTGGGGGTATTGAAGGACACACCACATTCAACATCTAATATATATTCAGAGCCTGGCCACACTTTATGGGGCTGGCTGCGTTTCGAGCCGAGCCATAAAGGATGCGTCCTTTACTCTTATTCGTTTTTTTTTTACCCCGTCAACAAAATGATAGTTACTCTAACACACGCCGTACTCAGATTGTAAATGTTGTGGCTTGGCACTCCAACACACCGGTGTGCTGTACTAGTGACGAATTGGCCACGTTCTGTTAAACGTGACAACCCTTACTAGTTGGCTGTATCGGGTGGTGGCGGGTTTAACAACACATTTATATATTTACACGATCTAACCAAAAAAAATTGTTTAAAAAATGATAGTTACGTAGCATTCCAGACTAATGATTCATATTGCTCTAGGGCAATGGTTCTCAACATTTGTTTGTCTGCTGTAACTCCCCTTGTTGAATCTTGTTACAAACGAGTAACCCCCTCCCCCCTCTTGCCTGACCCCGAACATTGTTCTGAGAAATAAATGTTATGAACAATGAACGTAAATATGTTAACCAATTGTCCATTTTGTGAGGTATCCCTAACTCGCGAGTGACTGCAAGCTAATAAAAACAAAATCAACTGGCGCTCGCTGGCTCCTCTTGTAAACCCGCATTGTTTACCATCAACGAGTTTAGAAAGGTCTTCTATATTGTTCTAGGTTACCATGTGGATCTACCATTTGTCGTCGTAGTTGTTTTACATCGCCAGACTCCTACGTGACTATTCACCGATGACTCTCGTTTATGACGTAATGTCACACGTTTATAAATCACCCTCACGTGGACTCCTTGGGATATTCATTGCCAGGTACCCCGCAGGTTGAGAGGCACTGCTCTAGGCGCGCAACAGGGCAAATGCATCCCGATTCCAGGCGGTGTAGGAGACAAACGGACGCAGACATTCACCTCGAAGATCTCAAAGCCAGCGATGTCCAGCACGCCGATAAAGTATTGCCGAGGCTTGGTTGTGTCAAGGGTTTTGTTGACGCGAGCCACCAGCCACTTGAACATTCTGTCATAGATGGCTTTGGCCAAGGCACCGATCGAGGACATGCACTTTTGAGGCAAGTGCAAAAAACAGGGGGGGGAACGGAAATACGGAGTCAACGTCCAAAAGTAGCCGTCATTATTCCGGTCTGAGACAAAATCAAACGCGTGCACTCTCAGACCGCTCTTCTGCGTTTTCTCCTGAACCTAAACAGAGCCTAGATGTATGAATATATTTGCTTTGTCAAAGAACCCCACGATACATTTGTACGGGCATCAATTAGAGTTACCAGCTGTGTGTTTTAAAGTTAGTGCACATTCACTACACCTCACACGGTTCACGTGAAATATGTATTACGACACAATTAGGGCTGCTCTGCTAGGGTATTTAATTTGATGATTTTGTAACATATGTCAGTGTGATTTTAGGAACAAAAAAAATTCAAAGCGAGTGAGGCAAGGCCCTGCTACTAATGCAGTATGTTCCATTCCCCGCCAGATTATGATGCTGGATAGCAGACGTATGTGATTAATCATAGCAGCAGCCTTGCACAACTGAACATTAGAAGAGCAGTGAGCTGTTATTATTATTATTTTTTTTTTTCTTCTCGATAATAGCACGTAGACAAAACGGTTATCTGGCACGGTGTAACCTTCATATATATATACCTGATCCATGTTTTGGTTCTTCTGCACGTATTCATTTCCAACCTTCACTTTGGGCCGCGTGATGCCCTTTTGCAGCTCGCTTGAGTCAATCCCTGCTAGGGAAGCTACTCGATCCGCCACTACAAACCATCGGCATCAAAGCAGAAATCAGAACGCCACAACAACGGGGCAAGAAACATGTTTTATGAATGCGAGTGAGCGTTTCCAAATTAAATGTCAATAATTGCTCGTGGTTTTCATCCTCGAATGCGGAATGAGGCTGGTGCCGATCTCCTGTTTCCAGCCCTGAGCCAGCCATAGACATGTACACATTCCTATGACAGGGCTACTTGTACCCACAGGTCAACCACGGTTGACTTTTAGCGAGATAACTCATTTACAAATTAGTTTCCCTTTAACAATACATTAATTCAATTAGTTCAAAGGTACTGCATGCATTATTATTTTTACTTATGCATACATATACGTTATAATTTAGTTGCTTAACATTCGTGTTTTCCTTCTACAATTTGTTTACACCGGAGGAGTCCAACAGATACAAAGCAGATATCCAGTAGGGGCGGCTCAGCAAGTTATAACAACAAGCAATGCAACAAACGATCGGAGTGCAAAATAGAAAAAAGGTTAGCAAGCTGCGAAAAACAAATACATCAAAATAAATGAAAGTATACAAGTACAAATAGCATAAGTGCTGTACTTAACAGAGCTTTATGTATTGAGTCAAGTTAATAGGATGCGATAATCAGACGTCCTGATGAGTTCTCTACTCTGCTGATTTTAAGAATTGCCAAAGATGCGAATGCAGGAATCTCCTGACCTGCAGTCTTGAGACTCACTTTGGTTTTCTATAATAATTGGTGTTATAATATTAGCATTATGAAAAAAACACATTTCTTAAATGTGAATAACAATCAATTTAATTGGTAATATGTTGTCATTCAGACATTTTAAGCTGTGTAGTTTTTCTCCCAATGCCTTTATCATTTTGCATTTTAAAAAACCTTGTAATCATAACAATGGCACGTGTAGCATGATGTGTAATTCAATATACATATGAAACATTATACTTTTCCATTTCAATTAAATATTTTAGTGGTTGACAAGAACCAAAAAAAACATTACCTGCGAAGCGAATAAAATACAACCCAATACTCGCCGAAACAATTTTCACATTTCTACTTCTTAGGTGGGGGGGGGGGGGGGGTGTGCTGCTTCATGATACAATAGTAACTTACAATCTTGAACGATTCATCCAAGAATGTGTGACAACTTTTAAGATTCGCATCGCAACAGTGACTAAGAACATCGCCTGGACTAACGGTTGTGAACAGACAATGGAATCTCAGCTTCTGCGGGGGGGGGGGGGGCAAAACAGTCATTGGAGGCCTCTGGGATGGATGGGCAAGGCACAGCTGACTGCTATTTAATCTGTTGTAGGAGAGATGCACCGTGGCTAGGATGCTGAATGGAAGCATTTCCTCAGTACGACCCCACTCGTGGTGACCACGCCCCATAGCGGTCAATGCTTCCTGCAAGACCTCCATAAAAATAATGACCACGTTGTGCCTTCGCTCAGTATGCAGTTTTAGAGTTTATATTGACATTCAGTTGTGTATTGTTTGGGAGAATGCGATGTGGAGGTCACCGGCTGAATCACGCAGCAATTTAGGAAGCGACTTTGTACCATGTCTTTTTTTTTTAAAGAGGCAACTTTTATCATGGAAATAAACGAACAAAGTGCGATGCAAGATGCACTATCCCGTGGCTGCATACTACCTGCGATGTACATGAAATAGCTGGGAGATCATTAAAAGCCATTGCACGTGACGTCTGCTGCGAGACTTACAGACAAAACGTTCTCTGGCACGACGAAACGTCCAGTGCACAAAGCAAAGAGCCACATAGCAAACCTTCTGTGCCATCGACCTCCGCCTGCTCCTCTCGGGGCTTCTGGCGAAACTTCATGTTGCCGAAGTGCATGATGCCGCCTGTCAATTTGTACAGACTCATCTTTTCTTCCGGAGTGAAGCCCAACACATCAAAGGCT
This sequence comes from Petromyzon marinus, assembly GCF_048934315.1. Classification (NCBI taxonomy): domain Eukaryota; kingdom Metazoa; phylum Chordata; class Hyperoartia; order Petromyzontiformes; family Petromyzontidae; genus Petromyzon; species Petromyzon marinus. The sequence continues at coordinate 2,272,172 of NC_133692.1, read as the reverse complement.
TCCTGCCCAACAACCACCAGGAAAGAAGACGTCTCAAAAAAAACAAAACAAACCATTTGCAAACGCACTTTTTTTGTATCGTCTTCAGATCAATGAACGTAATAGCCAATGGCGGAGCCAGGATTTTCAGGTAGTGGGGGGCTACCCCTCCAGCAATGAAAAATGATAGAGGAGTTGTTAGTAAGTAAGGAGTTGTTAGTAAGTAAGGAGTTGTTAGTAAGTAAGGAGTTGTTAGTAAGTAAGGACTTGTTAGTAAGTAAGGAGTTGTTAGTAAGTAAGGAGTTGTTAGTAAGTAAGGACTTGTTAGTAAGTAAGGAGTTGTTAGTAAGTAAGGAGTTGTTAGTAAGTAAGGTGTTGTTAGTAAGTTAAGGAGTTGTTAGTAAGTAAGGTGTTGTTAGTAAGTAAGGACTTGTTCCTTGCTTTTTATTGGATGAGTGTGCGGCGATGGCGCAGCCATCGATCGAGGGTCAAATTGCGAACCGCGTTGTGTGATCGCCATCGCGCTCGCTGAAGGTGTTGATGCCTTCAGGGAAGTCGTGGACTCTGTAAACGCAACTGCGCACAAATCTGAGTCACTTATAACTGCTTTGCCGTTACTTATTGCCAATTATGGACTCAGACTATTGTCCTATCATCTCATAGAGTCCCTGGCACATAATGATATGCTACACAGTGGCAGTGGGGGTCGCAAAATGCCGATGTATTACTAATAAACTCCAATGAGCCGATCGAAATTAGGGATTTCGATCGGATCATTGGGGGGGCACGTGCCACCCCCCCCTCCCCCACTGTTTCCGCCAGTGGACTAATAGCCACCAATTTTTGTAATGAACGTCGACGTTTATATTTTATAAAACCGTACATTATTAGTAGTGGAAAAAGTAAGATGAGACGTGTTAAGTAACAAGTTATGATGACCTCAGAATTATAACAGTAGTGTTTTGTAAATATGTTTGGTTTAAACAGAGATAACACATACGTGGATTTGTCTTTTTGGACAACCATCATTGCATATCTGCTCTAATGATAATAATAACAACATAAAAAGAGTGTTGCACATTGCCACATGTAAAAAAAACACGTGTGTATTTTCCTACTTTACTATTGTTTATTTAATCCATTGATGATAATAATGATGAAAAAGGAGATTGTTTCACATTGCCGCATGTAAAAAAAAGTGTTGTATTTTCCTACTTTGCTATTCGCCGTATTTTAAACACCTGTCAAGAAGAGTGCCAAGTGCGGTGCTGTATTGTTTTGGTTCGCTGCCTCGGCAGTCTGTGGCAAGCGTCATAATGGCCACCTCCTAGAAGCCACTGCCGTCTGCTTTGTGACAAAACAAGCAAGCAAGACAATACCCCTCCTTCACATACACGTCCCTCCACGCTTCAGCCACGCGGTTTTCTCGGTGTGCGTCATTTCTGCAAAAAATTGGTTCAAACACAACCAGACTATGGAGCGGTTTCAACGGTGTCTCGTCAGCAAAGTCAGTCTTGTTTGAACCAATGCGGGTGAACGGCCAAATGTTAATAAGTAAGGACCCTCTCCGTTATATATGGGTCTTCGTTTGATGGACCGATATGTGAAGGAAGCTTATTGTCCGTTTATTTATTTTGCTACTAATGTTCTCGACAGTCAACTAATGCTTATCTTCAGACTTGATTTAACGTTCAAAAAGAGCCTATCCGTAGTGCCCACATATCATTTTTATACCCATGCATACAGTGACTTTATTATGTTTATCTTACCAGGTAAGGCTCACTGAGCTACGCAGCTCTTTTTAAGAAGTGACCTCGCTATCACAAATGATAGCTCAACGAAGTGACGTGTCATCACGTGGACGCTTATAGCAGGCAAATACTCTAAAACAAGGTTTTTAGTTACGACCTGATAATTATGGCCTTGCACCATTATATGTTTTGTTGTGGTAACATTATAAAATAATTAGAATAATTACAGCTCTTGGTCAATCCACTGCTGGACGAAGGCCTGCCCACACCTCATCAGTAACGTGTGGTTTATTTGCCCACACTTTTCCATGCTGGTGAGTGCGTGTTGGTGACATGAGTGAGGCCAGCCGGGCCTCGTTTCAGGTATCACTCGTGGCTGATGTAAGCCACGGCCATGAACTAAACAAATGAAGTGCATAGCCAATGTTAACGCAATGGTGTTTTGTTCAGCCATTGGTGACCAGGCTGAAACCATCACCTACCGGCATTTATTGTTTAGTTATTAACTTGTGAACCAGCTGGACCAAAATTTGTCTTGAACATTAAACCATCACCTCGATTATATCACAGAACTCAATCCACAATAATTATAATGTTCACCACGTTTCTGATACCCATAATGCAGCACTTGGAATAGAGATTGGGCCGCTACTGCGTGTGAGACCAACATTTAGGGAGCAGATAATTCACCGGCCCCTAATGGCAGACTCAAGTGCCATTTGCAGTCAGATTAAAGCCCATTCACATGCCAGTGGTGTAAATAACTCGTGAGGCATAGGGAGAGCTGCCTCTGGGGATCCCCTTGGTGCAACTGCAGCAGGGCATTGAAATGGTTGAGATGGGATGATGTGAGCCATTTTGAGTTGCTAAGCACCCTATAAACGAAAATCTGTACCCTAATACAGAAACCTCACATTTTCCCGTCGAGTATTTAACAGAGCCTACCGCCGGTTGCTTTCACGCGAACACGTTTTTGAAACCCACGGCGCTGCGGTGACACGCATCCGCCACTCATTTTTTTTTTGCCGCATCGACACGAAAAAAAGAACCACCACCCCGCGTCAACGTTTCGAACAGTGAGCGCAGGCTGGCAAAGAGAGCCGCGCCGTTGCCCTCGAAGGTGACGTACGTCGGTGAGCATCATTTCCTCAGCGTCGTCCATGTTTTCCACAGAGGTGACGCCCTGGGAGATGGAGGCATACTCCTTCGGGTTATTGACCAGACCGATTTCCTCTGAATGGATAAAAACGAGACAAAAGAGTAGAGACGTGAGCGCAACTGTGGCGCCCGCCGCCATTGAATAGCGTCGAGAGAGGCCTGCAATGTTCTAACAAAGAAAAGTTGGACCACAAACAAAAAATGCCGGTGATTGTCTTCAGTTGTATGTGTAAGAGAGAAAAAAAAATCTGACGATAAAAGCATGCGTTGGTGTACCTCATGAAAACCATGGCACCATTAACACACAAACGACGTGATTTAAATTACATCGACCGCCTGTTAAGGTGAAAGAGTTTAGCCGTTTCAGAAACGTCTTGGAAGGCTCACCCAGAAGGTTGGGTACTTTCCCTGAGAGGAGTTGATAGAAGATGTGATAGCCTCGTTCTGCAGGCTGCTGTGAGATTACCCGAGACTTTTCCAGCAGATCTGGGGGAAAAATGCAGACCGTCTCAGAATGAGCAGTGTGATCAAAAATACAAAAAAATAATGACATGCAAAAATATTAGCGTATATGAATTTCGCAAACATGTCACTTACATAATGAACGAGAAAATATGTGTTAGAAGGCGGCTGCACTCACATGTTTCAATATCCGCTCCGGAAAGTTTCCCAGACACGGCGAAATGGATTCTTATGAATTTTCCCTATTCAGGCAAAAAAAAAAATTATGAATCTACATTGAAGCATGCGTGCATTAAAAAACACACACACACAGATCACCTTTAGTGGAGACGAAGTGAATGAATTATGACTCTTTTTACATGGTATTTTCATGTCATGTGTACGTAGCAATCGTGCTCGAACCGAGAGATGCAAAAACTGTTATTTTCCCTACGAGTGAAACCGCATCGAAAGGCCGAACCAATAAACAAAAACTTACAAATCGGGATGAATTGTTGTTTCTCGTGGTTTTGGCGTTGCCAAAGGCCTCCAGCACAGGGTTGGCCTGGATGATTTGATCCTCCAGGGAGCCCTACGCATGAAAGGAAAAGCATTACGTACGTGAAGTTTTACCTGCTGCAGACAAAAAAAAATCAGAACAGTCCACGAGGTTAACCCTTGCTCCATTGAGTGGCTTGAGATATACTGTAAGATTGCCGCTGTTGTAAAGCACATGGGAAGATTTCTGCTTTTTCATAAAAAAAAGATCAAAAATAAAAATAGGAAGCTGAATAATAATTGTGAAGTCTCATTATAACCATAACGCAGCAAACGCTGCCGTAAACATTTACCACAAACTCTGGAAGTAAAAGTGGACGAGTGGTTCACGATCCAATTTCGTCTTCTTCTTTCAACCGCTATGCCCTTGATGCACAAACCCCCGGATTCAAACGCTCGGTTCCACCAGACACAAATACGTACATAATTGATTATACTTTCAATTTCTTAGATGCTCGATCTCTGTCCTCTGCTACCCGTGTTTACAAGACGATCACCACGACCTGTGTCTTTTTGTGACCAACCCCATACTCATTTAATATACAGAGGGACTTATCAGCTCGGGGTTTGGAAGGGCGCATTGTTTCACGACACAATCTAGATGTGTAAAGTGTCTGAATTGAATTGTTTTTCATGTTGTGCAATCGGAGATGACTGATCGGGCTCTGGGTCGTGAGCGGTGATCATGTGAGAGGGGACACGGGGGGATTGCAAACCTGTGAAGCATGGCGGAGGGAATCGGCCAAAGTGGGGGTCTAAACGTGGTTATGAAAGCTAAATCAGAATGTTTATTTATCCTGGAGAAATCCGATGAGCTATGAAGCTCCTTTTTCGTAGATGTCCAGTAGGAGCGGGTCAAAAAGTTACAACAACAAACAATGCACAAAAACAAACACGATAGGAGTGCAAAGTATAGGAAAAGGTAAACAAACCATAAAACTATAGGAAATAAAAAAACACATAGAGTATTTGAGCAATGTAATTGTTTGCAAATGTGCTGGAGCTCTCGAGGGGTCTCTACAGGTTATTTTGGCCTACTCCTCCACGCTGGCCAGACGTCTTGGAAGAGTACCCACGCTTTACCCCAGCACTAGTGGCACGCTGTTTATCTGTGACATGCTGCTGGGTGGACAGAGGTGGGTTGGGGGGATTTAAGAAACTTATTATCACAACAGGGTTGTCCAGCAGCGGGAGACATGTAACGTGGGACTGTTCTGGAAGGAGAACAAAACAATCCTTAATGAATTATTAAACATGAAACTAGATGCCTTGAGGTTGAAGCTGTATGTGGTAATAATAATTATGATGATGATAAGCACCATCAAAAAAACTGAAAATAACTTCAATTACAAACGGACACAACAGTTCGACACCACCGTTCCCACAATGCACTATTTGAGCGCAGCAGCGGAAAGAACTTATCTGCAAAGTCACGTAGGTAGAAATACAATAAAACAAAAATGAAAACAACGAAATTTGTTTATTTTTACCTACGTGACTTTACCGAAAGAACCAAAGAATATGGATCCTAGCAGTCACGAAAACTTCAAATCTAGAATTAGAACTTATCTCTCCGCAGATAAGCTGCCTAGGGCTCCTCGCATGCAGCACGTGGACAGTGGCGTCTAACAGCACCGTCACCTTGCTCTGGTCGATCTGTTTGGTGCCTCCTCCGATGTTGGCAAAGTACTGGATGACCTTTTTCGTGTTCTCAGTCTTGCCGGCACCGGATTCCCCGCTGATGCCACGGGACGTGAGCAGGAAAATAACAAAAATTTCAGAGTCAAAAAATGCATGCGACCACCGCTGTCATCGTCATCACCAGGCTATCGTCAGGCGGTATAACACGTGGCAGCCCAAACGTTCTAAATCTGAAACAGTGACAGCGAGAGTGCATTCTACATGAAGCGGCAGTGTGAGGCGCACATTTATTTTTACACGTATTTATTACGTATCCCACTGGGTGCGACGTTTATTGTATTTATGCATACGGTATACGTTATGTATTTTAAATGCGTGTATACGTGCCATTATGTGTTTGCTATGCATGTGTCAATAGACACCCAAATAAAATATTTGAATAAATACATTTAAACAAAATATAGCCCATTGCGGCCCCTAAGTAGAAACATTCTCGTTGTGTGCCCCCCTTTCAAATGAAACAATCCGTGTGAGATGTCAGAAGAGATGTCGACAATCCCTACGAGAGGTACATGTGTAGTGAGATAAGATCAATCTAGACAAAGTAGAGGATGTAGTGTGAGGTAAAAGATGAATATACAAACAAGATAAAAAATTATTAAAATAAATTTATTTTAATGTTGGTTGGCTACGTACGGTGCGAACTAAGTTCAACATGTACATACAAGTTGTTGTGCGATAGTAGTTGAATTTGAGCTGATATTTCAAGGTTTTTCATGAATATGACGCCTCTTGAGCTTCTTATTGCCTCAATAGCTTTTCCTTTAATAATATAATAATTATCATAACGTTTAACCCTTTCTCAATCCACTGCTGGATGAGGGCCTCCCAACTTCACCATGCTGGTCAGTGCAGGTTGGTGCAGGATAGTTCAGATGTGGTTGGCCAGCGACGTTACCTTATGGCCATGAATCAAACCCAGCATATACATAAATCATGTATCAATCATTACTTACGTAATCAGCATAGACTGGTTTGCTTTATCTGCAGGTAAAAAAAAAATGAAAGCATTACAAAAAAAATTCACACAACAATAATATGGCGATACTCTATCGAGCGTGCATACCCATGCATGTTGATTCACAAGTTTTCATCAGTAGCCATGATCAATACACTGCTGGATAAAGTCCTTTCCGAGCCACCGCCACCTGTCAAGATTCCTGCGACGTAACTATCCATCCAGTACCTGCGCACAAAACCCATCTCATCACTCCATCTCTTCGGTGGGCGTACACCCCTCCCTTGGACGCAAGTCCCATTCCTCGGCCGCCAATCCGCTATTTTATTTCGATTTAAAGCTTTCGTGCCTGCTAGGATTCATCCTCTTTGGTTCTTTCGGTAAAGTCACGTAGAATGAGAATAAAATAATACATTTTATTTTCTTAATTTATTTTTTTATTCTCATTCTACGTGACTTTACCGAAAGAACCAAAGAAGACGTTATTTTATTCTTGACCCTTCTGCCCAAGGCCCACCGCTCACGTTTCTCCATCGTTTGAACGGCGCCGTTGGTCTGCGGACGACCTCCGGTGTGTCGGTGCTCCTCTCTTCCCGGCACCTCACCGCGGTTCCGAGTGCACGAGCGCGGCAAAATCGTAACGCCAATCGCGCGGCGCGCAGCGGGAGCGGGGAGGGGAGCTTTGTTCCGCGGAGCCGCTTACTTATCAGCATGTCGCTGTAAGCGTTGTCCGAGATGGAGAAGAGGTGAGGTGGCACCTCGTTGCGCTTCTTCCCACGGTACATCTTGGCCACTCTGCTCCCGTATATGGGCAGCCACTTGTACGGGTTGATGGTGACGCAGAACAGCCCAGAGTAGGTCTGCACACGGCAGAATGTTTGCGATCAGAATCTTTGCGTCGACTTGGGAGGAATCCGATGAGCTGCGCGGCTCTTTTGCACCGTTATCATGCGCTTGCGATTACCGCTAAAGTGGCATCTTCATCAACGTCGAAGACCGTTGGCGACAGTCGCGGGGTATAATGCACCACAGGCCATTCTCTCACTGCAATTTGCATACCCATATTGCTCCCACAGCTGTTAAGATTGTTCGTAGTACAGCGCGCTAAACCACGGCACTTTACAACACCACGCGTGTACACCGGCACGTTTCAGAACGGCTCCTATTCCTTTGCTGCGATGTTTGCGCTCAGGAGAAATGGCAGTGAACATGGGATGCAGGATGAATAGACTTCATCCCCATCACTTCTTCATTTACCATGTCAACCCCTGGATATATAAATACAGCGTGCTTCAAAAAAATGTTAACACTTTGGAGAATTTGCAACAATAACACAAGAAATGTGCCTCCGGGCTTTGGAGACCACCTAGAGAAGATTCCAGGCACGTGTTGACAATGATGGCGAACAAGTGGAGACTCTTTGACTTTTTGAATCTATTAACACATTTGTTATCATGTTAAAAACGAGAGTCCTATGTAAGTGTTAACATTTTTTTTGAAACGTCGCGTGTGTGTATATATACACACTATCCGGTGGATACTCATAACAATGCAATCGCCTTCTCACGTTCCCCTTCAGCTCACACACAATTGAGAATCCCATGCGCAGTTATGAGCACGGCTGCAACGTCGCGAAATCAGCCGCCACAACGTCGGCCTGATGAACCGACGACGACTTTGCGGCTTGACGCGGCTGTGCTGTACGAGTCTGCGGTGTGGTGTTTGGGGTTGCACCACGTGACGTTCGGCACGGCGAAGCTGCCAGCACGTGGCCCGAATCGCCGGGGACGTCGCGCCGAACATACACGCGGTGCGATCCCAAAGACACCTCCGAGAGCTGGTGGCTTAACCAATTAAGGGCCGCAAGCGGAGGTAATTGAGATGTTGCGCTCTGCAGAATGGTATCGCTGCATTGGCAATTTGAACAGAACGGGCGACTGAGACTCGGTGAGACATTTCAAGAATGTGGCATCGAGGTAGAGAGAGAGAGGGCATTCAACAAGTAAAATGAGAACCCCCAGCGGCTGTCAGCAGTCACACTTAGTTGGTGGATTAGCTGCAAAAGACAGCGTTTAGCCGTGTCACTTGTGACGTCCGGCAAACCTTTTTGACAGTGCCGTGCTCATGGCATGCACACCGCTGTGACTGTTCAATGTTTCGTGTACGAAGCCTGCCGTGTTAGTCGTTTTTATTTGTTTGATGACCAATGCAGACTGAAACTTAGTTGTTTTATAGGATAGGGGAAAATGTTGCCGGACACCCAGTCTCTTTACAAAAAATGTTCGGTTAATTTGAAAAATTGCTGTTAACATCGATAAAGGTGTTTTTTGTTGTTGTATAGTGCACTTCACATCAATAAAGGCATCTCCGAGCACTTGATGTAAAAATGTATTCTTGACAGTCAAGTAGTCAGCATCAGTTTTGTACAATTCGTCGTGTTTTAGAAACATAAAGGCATTTCAAATGTTCACATCGTACCATTTACCATATGCTTAAAAAAGAGAAGTCACTAAATCATAACAATGCCCTGCATCAATTGAACAAATACACAATTCAATGATGGTGGGTGACATATACAAGATGTTAGTAACAACGGTGATTTTACATTTTCTGTGTTAATACTTCACAATTATAATTGGCCTGATGGACCCTGAATTTTTCATCACTAAGTATGCTACAAACATTCTCTGTCATTGTTCACATGATGATGTATTCATCTACATGTTCTTTTGACTATCTTTAAATAGCAAACATTTTGTTGTTATTATTATACATATCATTGTGATATGCCAAACATACTTGATTTACAATGTGCCAGATTGAACTCAGGTTGCCAACGACTCATCGCTCAAATCTACTAACTGTTGTGATAACAAAAGAACAAGCGGCAAAGCAATCTATGCAGTGCTGTGTATATCCGTGATTGAATGGAACGTCTATCCGACTCGTAGAGTTTCTGACAGATACGTATAAACAAACCCAATCCCCCCCCCACCATACGAAGCAAAGCGCGCAGACAATTCACAAAAAATATTGTACGCACGTAGATGCGCATTTTGACGTATCTCTCCTTGAGGTTGTTGAGAACGCTGGCTTCGTTGAGGAAGGTGAGGTTGGCCATGTCTTCTATCTGCTCAAACTTGGGAGGGTTCATCTCCTGCACGATGTCCTTCTTCACCTTGGCGATCTGCGCACAAGAAGAAGCGAATTTCTGCGATCAGCCACAAACGTAAGCTACCTGGTGACTATGAATGAGGTCCTGTGATCACAAGCTTTATTGATAGCAAGCTTGACAGTAAAAGCAAACTTTATCGTAAAAATTTTAAGGTGCAGCCCTGCGATTGTTCGCCCACACTGCTGCTGACTGAATGGGATCTAGGGAGCCCCTCTCGAGGCTATTTTGGCCTTCTCTTTCACTCTGGCCAGACGTGTTTGGAAGAGGTAGGAATACCGTACACATTTCTGCTGCTGGGTGGATAGAGACCGGTGGATTATAACAAACGTTCGCCAAATGTTTACCGCCGTTGAGCCAAGGGATTGAAGCTCCACAACATCTGGAATCGCAAGCCCGGTGCGATAACCATCGCATCGTGGCAGCTTCCCACGTTTTTCATTTTCTTTGACGCCCCCAGAAATCCCTAACATTCTGTCGTCGAGCAGCCGACGTGTTTTGTTTTGTTGCTTTTACAACATGCGACTGAATCACAAACCTCATTATTGACGGTAAACTTGACGGACACGGTGTTGTCTCCGTGATCATCCTGGATCAGCGCCTGCAAGAAGCCCTCCTTCTCATCTTTGACCCAACAGTTTTTCTTGATGTCAAAGGGACGGGCTTGGAACTCCAGCTTCTCCGAATCCGTGGGCTTCAGGAATGGCATGGGGTCCTCATCGTCGCCACACTCTCCTTTGTACGGCATGGTGACGTCTGGATCAGAGAAGTTGACTCAGCCTTATACTGCAAATAGAGAATAATTTAAACAATGATGACAGGACGTACCTCGACGAGGACAGACACGGCTCAAGTCAAATGTCATTTCTGGCGATTAACTCTTGCTTAATTTCTTAAACGTGTCCGTTCTGGGCTCCTTGAGCCAATGGTTACTGATTACTTATTGGTGAATTTACATTGGTTATATTGGATTCATCTGGAATTAAAAAAAAAGATGTCACGTTTTGTAGGCTGAAACCAGTTTTAAAGGAACCTCACAAAAAGAAAATGTATTGTCAGGTGCGGTTTTTAAAGTTACACAGCATGTGCTCATGTTGTTGTTACACTTCACCGAATTAACTTGTTTGAGTTGTAAACAAGAGATGGGGAATTTTTAAATCAACTGCTGCTAATTCTGTCAAAATAGGCAGAGCGTTGGGTTTCCAGGCACACCAAACAAAAAACCGACCTGGAAAAAGTCAGCCCCCGAATATCGCGTGGAGTCACACACGAGCTCACATATATAGCGGAGTGGCTCCGAACGTGGGCTGGGGAAATTGTCAAAAAATAAACCCATAAGATTCCACCGTGGGCTGTCGAGGACGTCCTCGGGATACCGTGTTGGAACTTTGTATTTTGGCTTCAACTGATCCCACTCTGGAGGTTTAGTGGACGCAGAGAGCTTTAAGCCCTTGTGTTCCTCCAAGGGCGCAGCGCATTACTTTCAATTACACTTTGCAAATAGAAGAACATGGCTATAAATATCCAACCACTGGCACACAAAATAATGAGATCTAGCAGATGAATCATTGCATTGTTCAAACCACAACTGATGGTATGTATATTAAAATAATCATTAGTGTATGCATATCTTTATTATGCGCACGATCATTGTGCATCGATCACAACCGTGTTTTTCTGCCTCATGTTACAGTACATTGAACAAAGCAAATTTTTCATGAGTTAATTTAAAATAAGAAAACAATTACCTGTATGTCCTTTGATGTCAGATTGCATGCTGTGCACAATGCACATGCAAGTTGACAATTAATAAGTTTGTGACAGTACGCGACATACAAAACAAAAATCAGAACGGGTAGCAGCGATTTATTACGACAAACAATAATAATAGTTAAAGAGGGAACATTCTTATTCTTGATTCTTTCGGTAAAGTCACGTAGAAGGAAACAATAAAATAATAAAAATATAAAACAATAAAATTCTCACAACGTTTCGGCCACAACACAAGCAGCCGTCCTCAGGTGAAGAAACAGAACTGTCGGAAAGACATTTGGAGCGCTGTCTTTCCGACAGTTCTGTTTCTTCACCTGAGGACGGTTTCTTGTGTTGTGGCCGAAACGTCGTGAGAATTTAATTGTATAGTTTTATGTGCATTATTTTATTATTTTATTATTTCCCTTCAACGTGACTTTACAGAAAGAACCAATAATATGAATCCCTGCAGTCACGAAAGCTTTAAATCAAAATTTGAGGGAACATTCTGTTAAAATCAAGCATTGGTTGACGGTATTGAGTTAGATGAGATGTAAAAGCTGTGTCATTCGGTCAATACATGAAATTTATGATCGAGATGGGCAAAATGTTATATTGAAGTGTCAAACTAAATATTGACAAGAACAACTTCACCAAAAAAGTAATATGCTATGATCTTGTATTTCTTAGTTTTATGAAAATCAATGGGCAAGTTGTTTCATCTGCAGCGCATGTTTCTCAGTCTTAATCTCTCCATCTTCATAAACAATTTGCTCGTGGCTCTCTCATATAAAGAGTTGTATTTTTCGACTGAAACGCTTACCACCAAACTGGCAATCCAGTAACAACTAGTCACAGCATCGTAGTGCTTTAGTTTGCAACAATTCCCACAGAGCGCGCGGCATGAGAAACAGATTACAGCTTAACAACATTGTAAAAAAAACGACTAAACTGCAGCCATAAAATTACTTAATCGTTCCACGGTTGACAGAAGGCCCTCCGTAAGAGAGAGAGACCCTCTGTAGAAAGATAATATTCTGGCCTACTCTTTCACACTGGAAATATGTCCCGACAGAGGTGACAGCACCGCCACTCTACCACACCAAAAACAAAGATCCCCCGCATAGCATTAAAAGATTGTTGGGGCAAGTGGTGTTAGCGAGCACCTATGAAGGCCGGCACGGCACACGAAGGGGGTGGGTGGCCAGCACCACGCCCGACCTCCTTTGTCTCCCCAGTGGCGATGTTTACACACCGCACCAGGTACTCATTTAAGGCTGAGTCGACCTAGGAGGAGGAGGCTCAGGACCGGTTCAGATGTTGGCCCTGACCGGGAATCGAACTCACACAACCGCTCTACCCCACCAAGTCACACGCGACCCACTACTGATCGACTCACCGTGGTCGACCCACACTTGGTGGACTAGAGGCGTGGGTGATTTGGGAAGCGTGCATCAGGAGCTATAACAGTCAACCTCTGGACTGTGCAAGTCAGCACTTTGCTCAAGCATGAACACCACGGCAGAGTAGGTTGTACTCACGCAAGTTCAGCCTGATTATGATGCAAACATTGCTTCATAGTTACCTCAAGTTTAATGCAGCCTGCTTGTGTGCATTAATTATACAGGCAACGTTTAAAATATTCAAACTGTTAACCCTCTTCCTTCCCTTCTATCAATTCTACATTCCCCTTAGCTTCTTAATTTACGCTTCTGTCAACAGGAATGTTAATACGTTCATTACCAGCCTAATGACGCTGCTAATGTTCCACAGCCCTTTGATTTTTAACTTCCTATTTTAACTTGTAATATAAACAATTGAGCACAGCTGCCGTGTAACACTGGAAGTTATTGCGACACGGGGAGTTGGCTGCCCTTGATGGATCCATTAGGGAGACATTCGGAACAGGGCTGGCATCCCCTTGATACCGGAGGTATTTGCTTGGTAAAAGGAAGGCCAAACATGGGGCATTGTATACATTGCGTCCCTCTCCCCGACAGCACTTGGTCACAGAATGCTCCCGCTCTGGAAATATTCGTCACACGTTTTACATGTACTCACAATGCATGCCCTTACAATGCATTCGTTGCTGACCGAAGAATACATCGTGCGGTCGCACTAGGTGACACACCAGAGCGCTCGCCACACGCGAAGCGCAACACCTGCGCTGATCTCGTTAAGGAGCATGAACCGTAATCACGCGGTCATCCTCGCAGCAGCAGCAGCAGCAGCGGCGGCTGCTTGTGGCTGGCCGTCGAGCAAAGACTGCGGTCACCGCATCGCGAGCGCTCTCAGAGGCGCTCCTGCGGTCGTCTGGAACGCTCTTGGTTCCCTTCCGATATTGGGACGACAATGGAGCTGTGCACATTTAAATCTCGATTGAAAACTCATTTCTTGAGAACTGCTTTTTGCGTTTAGTTTGCTCACTGGATATTAACATATGGAAATGCAATTACTCGGTCACACCACTGCTGGTAAAAGAGCATCCACTATGGCAGGGACAGAGGTTGGAATACCCTCACTTTTACCCCACAACACACGGCCTGCCGATCAACTAAAATTGTATATACACACACACAGTATATCTTGTTATTCTCGTGCAGTCAATATACGATCGCTACCATTTTGAACGCGTTGACCTCAAAGGTCAAATGTAAAATTTAGCAGCTTTTTAAAATATGCTGGTGGGCATCCCTGGCCAAACTAATGCATTGAACAGTAACCTTAGTCTGGCCATGGCTTCACGGCAATGTCTAGCATTTGGCAAATTGCTTTTTATCCTGTTTAAGTAATCAACCTGAGAGTGTTCTTCTTAAGGGCTCCTCATCCAACACTGAACCTGTCACCATCGCTGTTCCCGAGAGAGCTCTTATTGAGCTACTGCCCTTTCGTCTCTACATCAATGACCTAAATTCTATTACACCACGTGCAAGAGCCTTGTATACCACGTGCTGATAACGCTTCTCTCTACAAACCCTATCTCCTCCATTGCCATCTCACATCTCTTCAAATGCCCATTTGATATCTCGGACGATCCGTGACGATGTCCAAAAGCGACCATAAAAATGCAAGAACACTGACTCCCACCCTGTCCCCTCGTGCACGCGATTCTTAAGTAGGTGTTCACCGTCTCATTGATATACACACATTGATTCCCTTAGGCTGATTGGATTGTTTAATCACCTTATAAATTCTGTAATACTCTATTGTATTAACACCAAGGCCGTAATTGTAATATATATTGGGGGACACACATCCCCCCCCAATATTCAAATATACTCAAAATGTCCCCCCCCCAATATATTGCTATAAAATAGATTTCTGTTTATATTATTGTGGTTATGGTTGTACTTTATTAATCCCTAATCTCTGCCATTACATACAATGAAACAAGAAAAGGTAAAAAATAACAAAAAACAGAGCAATGTAATACAATACACTCTTAGACATTATTGTAGAAAATAAAAAAAGTCCATCCTATGTGTTAGTGATTTTTTTACATATTTTAGGCAGGAAATTCGTTTTAAAATTGAGATGTTTTTTCTGGGGGGGGACCCCCAGACCCCCTGGATGATTTGGTCCCCCCCCCCCAATGTTGACTCCATGGCTACAGCCTCGATTAGCACTGCATTGTTCCTGGTGAAACCAATCTTTTAGTACGACTTCTTTGTCCGACATCATCATGAGTTGCACAATTTTTTAGAAACTCAAACCACTACAATGGAAAATAATGCAGATTTTAAAAAGCCTAACAACCGGAATAAACTCTTAATGTAGTCATATATCTCTCTCACATCATTCCAACCTCATGCCAGATTTGTCTACAGACGCCGTTTGGCCAGGGGGTGGGGGGAGGGGGTTTGTTTTACCAAGTTTAACCATACTTCTCCACGCTGGTTACCTGTCCACCCCTTATCAGTGCCCTACCTTATTACAGACCAATTCAGACCTTATTGGTCACCCCGCGCCCCTTATAAATCTCAACGTTCATCCTACAAAGTCCCATCACAATAAGGGCCGGATTAAGATTTTGTAGGCCCTGGGCTATAGGTACTGTGAGCCCCCCCCCCCCCCCAGTAATATTTTCATGGGTTCCCCCTTCTCACCAGTGATAGCCAATGTTTTCATGGAGAAATTTGAATCAGATGCAATCCAGACATCCACCCTTCGTCCTTCCCTGTGGAAGAGATATGTGGATGACACTTTCGTCATTTGGCCACATGGCCTCCCAGCTTTGAACCATTTCCTAAACCACATCAATTCCAGACACCCATCCATCAGATTCACCATGGAAGTGGAGAAAGATGGCAAGCTGCCGTTCTTGGATATTCTGTTTGAGAGGAGGGCTGATGGCTCTTTGGGACATTCTGTTTACAGGAAGTCCACCCACACAGATTCCTACTTGAAGCCTGATTCCCACCACCACCCGGCTCAAAATAATTCTCTCATCAAAACATTATACCACAGAGCTCATTGCATTTCTGGCCAACACCACCTGACCAGTGAATTGGAACATGTACATCTGGCCCTCAAGATGAACGGTTACACTGACCGTACTATTCGCCAAGCTGTTTCTCCCACCATACAGAAACAACCGCTTGATACTCCAATCAAAATCATCACACTGACATACATGGCAGGTGTTACCAAAAAGATTTCCAAAATTCTAAACAAACACAAGATCCAGGTCCGGTTCAATATTGTACACAAAATCCGTAATTTGATCCCATCCATAAAAGATGTCATTCCTGACTTACAGTACCCCGGTGTTTACAAATTGAGTTGTACCTGCGGTGACTGCTATATCGGGGAGACGAAACGACATATTTCTGACCGAATTCGCGAGCACAAATCAGATTTGAAACACGGCAGAACGAATTCTTCGGCCGTGGCTGATACAAACATAGACACAACTTCAACCGAGAAGATGGTTTCAAGTTGAGCAACCATTGGAAAGATGTCATAAACCATGTCAAACTTTAGCTGCCTTATAATGGTACAGCCTTTCCATTTAGCTCGCGCAGTGAACCTCCGCATCCCCCGAACCCCCTGCAGCATAACAAAAGGCGGCTTAACTTATCCCTTCCCCCCCACCCACGTCCCTGCCTGGCTCCTCCCCCTCCCCTTAACCTGTATATAATCTGGGATGTCTCAGAGCTCTTCACTTGATACAGCTATTCTGCTGTGACTGTTCCACCTGAAGACGGAAGCTTGTGTTGCCTCCGAAACGTCGTGATTTAATTTAGTTGTTTTCATTTATTTTATTTTACCTGCGTGACTTTACCGAAAAAACCAAAGAGTATGAATCCTTATAGTCACGAAAGCTTCAAATCTAGAATTGAAGTTAAAGAAACATACAATTAATTTTTACAAGGCTAACAACAAATAAAATTCAGCATTCACAATTGAAATAACTTTTCACTTAATCTCTGGAGGCCCTCCAGCTGGCAGAGGCACCTGGGCTGTAGCCCCTAAAGCCCCCACGCCTTAATCTGGCCCTGATCACAAGGGAGAAACACAAACAGATAGACAAAAAAGGGGTTTGCCCGTATTGAAACGGCTGTACGCCGTATGGACTTGCAAACTCGATGTCCATGAACAAGAATACGTGGTAAACCGTGTGGGTTGACACGGTGTGGGCTTCACAAGGCTAACAACAAATAAAATTCAGCATTCACAATTGAAATAACTTTTCACTTAATCTCTGGAGGCCCTCCAGCTGGCAGAGGCACCTGGGCTGTAGCCCCTAAAGCCCCCACGCCTTAATCTGGCCCTGATCACAAGGGAGAAACACAAACAGATAGACAAAAAAGGGGTTTGCCCGTATTGAAACGGCTGTACGCCGTATGGACTTGCAAACTCGATGTCCATGAACAAGAATACGTGGTAAACCGTGTGGGTTGACACGGTGTGGGCTTCGCGTGGCAGCCGACAGCCCCTCGACGTTGAATGCAGGCCCGGCGACGTGGAGAGTCGCGTGACGGCACCGAGACTCCCTAAACAGCAGTGCGGAGATTGCGGTTCACTGGATCTTCGGTGTCCCCGGCGTGGAACCGATAGGTGGCATGAGGTGAATGCCAATCCATCGCCACCCTTCTGCGAACGTGGGTTTGGCGAGCGTGGGTTTGGCGAGCGTGGGTTTGGCGAGCGTGGGTTTGGCGAGCGTGGGTTTGGCGAGCGTGGGTTTGGCGAGCGTGGGTATGGCGAGCGTGGGTTTTGTGAGCGTGGGTTTGGCGAGCGTGGGTTTGGCGAGCGTGGGTTTTGTGAGCGTGGGTTTGGCGAGCGTGGGTTTGGCGAGCGTGGGTATGGCGAGCGTGGGTTTTGTGAGCGTGGGTTTGGCGAGCGTGGGTTTGGCGAGCGTGGGTTTGGCGAGCGTGGGTTTTGTGAGCGTGGGTTTTGTGAGCGTGGGTTTGGCGAGCGTGGGTTTGGCGAGCGTGAGTTTGGCGAGCGTGGGTTTGGCGAGCGTGGGTATGGCGAGCGTGGGTTTGGCGAGCGTGGGTTTGGCGAGCGTGGGTTTGGCGAGCGTGGGTTTGGCGAGCGTGGGTATGGCGAGCGTGGGTTTGGCGAGCGTGGGTATGGCGAGCGTGGGTTTGGTGAGCGTGGGTTTGGCGAGCGTGGGTTTGGTGAGCGTGGGTTTGGCGAGCGTGGGTTTGGTGAGCGTGGGTTTGGTGTGGGTTCTTGAACAAGGGGCAGGTGGGGGAGGGGCAGCTTGGGTTCAGTCACCACTTGCCACTGATGTTGGCCGTGGCCGGGAATTCAGCTCAGGTCACTGGTTCCGCAGTGTTATGCACTAACCACAGTGCTGCCACTCTACACAGCACCCTGTCTAGGTAGTATTTATAAATATTCGTGAGAGTGGTCACTATTTCCTGACAGTGAATACAGTGCATTGCAGCATTAAACACGATGAGAGACATTGGAAAACATATTTTAAAATGAGAGCTATATATAAATATGTAGTTACTTCCAGAGTCCAAATCTATACCAAATCTCAGCATAAAGTAAAAAGGACGAGGAAAAAAAACATTAATATCTTAAAGAAACCTCGCATTTATTTACACGGGGTGACACAAATGTACCCAATGTCAAGGTTACTTTTCGTAGGTGGTTTTTGAAAAAAACATTTAGTACATTGGTTTAACCGTTGGATACAGTTTAAACATCCTTCATTAAAACATAAAATACGACTTTGAATTCAGAAACGAGTGTTCCAGGTCGCCGACAGCATCATGATCATCATCGTCGCTCGCAACGTATGTATACCGCACCTCCCATGCAGTGCACGTAAGGCATCCTTTGGCAGTCTGAGCCTAGGGGACCCCCGGTGGCAGCTATCGCTATGCAGCACCCTGTGAAAGCAGCACTGGCATGCAAGGATGTGTAGCGTTGCGTCCACAATCGATTAAATCTATATACAAAAAAACCCCATCATTAATCAGCTTACGACACACGTATTGAACCGCGTGTGTAGGGAATCAATACGTTTTGATTCGTATATCATCGCTAAGTTAGTGTATCGAAAAATCCTCATCAAAGTCTCAACCATTCTTCAGGCCGCTTCTTCGCTGGAAACGATTGGCAGAGTCCACTAAAGAGTGGCCAGCACGCGGAAAGAGCGTGCTGCACTCCGAGGAAGGCCCACGCATGCAACGAATTCACACTCGAAAGCGCCGCACAGATTGATTCCATCCATCTGCTCTGCTGCCATCTCCTGGGCACCTCACGGCCAAGCGGGCTTTGGAGTTTCAGGAACGTGTGTGATCCACCAAGCCCTCGCCCCAACAGTGGGGGTATTACATCCCGCGTTAGTCACTGTGGCATTTCACCACACACTGAGCAACGTCAGTCGGTGCGGGTTTGAGGGGTGCGTGCAGTGGAGAGGGCGTTGTGGACCCAGAACCAGTGCAGGAAGCACTCACAACCACCACCACCACCTCTTCCTCTTCTCCGTACGGCTGACGCTGATGTAGAGCCGCGACTGGAATTTCACGTGGAGGCAGTCGAGACCGATGATTGCGCCAGGAGTCGCAGAGTGCGTCGCTGTCACGTCTGCTCTCTCCAAGCGGAGCTCTTTTACTCTCTTGCCCATTGCCTTCCTCTCGTCGCCCCTCCACTCCTTCCCATCCCTCCCAGGCCCTGAACCCCCCCCCCCCCCCACGTGTCCTCTGTTACGGTCAACTCGTTCCTCGGCCCTTGCACGCCCACGCCATCTCAAGCCACCCTGTTTTTGTTACCGCTTTTAAAACGATGCAAAGCACCTCGTGCTAAGGCGCTCTTGTAAGATAAGATGCCTCCCTTCGTATGTGAATCGGGCAGAGTATAGTCATACATTAAATATCACGTTCTGAGTGACCAGAGTCGCACACCGGAGATTTATAAATGTTTAATTCGTGCTTCGAGCATCCGCATCTGGCTCACCAGACATTGCCTGTGGCTAGGAATCCCACTCGAGATGTGGGGGTTCCTACTGCACACACTCCTACACCCCCCCCACCCCCAATTTATTATTTCACACGAAACATAATTTTGACGCTTCTTGGTTGAGTACCTCTTCAGTATTGACCTTAAATCTGACTTAAAGCTCTCGTGACTGCAGGAATCCATACTCAATGGTTCTTTCGGTAAAGTCACGTAGGTAGAAAATAAAATAACGCAACACAAGCGTCCGTCATCAGGTGGGAAAGCGTGGTCTGCTGCTGAGGCAGACTGTTTTAAAAGGTTTGAAATGGGTGTAGCCCCAAGGGTCATAAAGAAGTGGCCGGGGCTAGTGATGTTAATGTGAGAAATCAGCATGTAACTGTAAGATAGGAGAGCGGACTCCTAGACGAGGGCACGGAAGTGGCTATGTTAATGTGAGGGATTAGCATGAAATAACAGCTGACATAGGCAGGTAGGATGGAAACATCACAGTCAGTTAAGACTTTACTTGGTTAATAACATCCTTCCAACGATTGCTCAGTTTGTACCCCATCCTGTCGGTTGAAGTTGTGGCTGTGTTTATATATCTGGATGGCTTCATGAACAAATCTCTGAAGGTAGCCGGTAGGTTTGCAGAGTACCTCCGTCTTGGAAAAATCTACTTCGTGTGAGCCCACAGCGTTAAAACAATGATCGGCAACGGCAGAGGTATTGGTCCTACCGTGTTTCAGATCTGCCTTGTGTTCACAAACGTGGTCCGAGACATGTTGTTATCCTTAAATGTCGATAATGTGCAACATAAATTAAACATCAATGTTTAGGCGAGAGAGAGATAAATGTTGTTTAAAAGTGAAAATGTTTCGAACTAATTTTGGTCCATCGAAGATAACACTGTACCCCCTTAGCCTTACCATTAACGTCTTGGACATCCATTTCAAGGCAGATATATTTGGAACCTATTAAATATTTTCATCCTGAGGTTCAGCGAGTTTCAGACATTCGTGTGATCCACCAAACTTCACTTCCTCCACAGGGCTGGACCACAGGTCACGTGCATAGCCACCACCGCCCGGCTAAATCAGTAAACAAAGTTTACAGGTACCACTTGAAATAACCCCATTTTTTTAATCATACATTTAATCATAATTGTCCATTTAATCACAAAACGTTATAATTACGACACAAATACATTTTTCAAGGTAATTTTACAGATCTTTTCAATAAATATTTAATATATTATTTAAAGCAATCACGTGAGCATAACGTATCAATATTTTCCAATATATTTAGAAAAATAGAGTATCGTCACATTCTTCTTTGGTTCTTTTGGTAAAGTCACGTAGAATGAGAATAAAATAATAAATTAATAAAATAACACAATAAAATTCTCACGACGTTTCGGCCACAACACAAGTGGCCTTACTCATTGGTTTTTTCGGTAAAGTCACGTAAAACAATCACGGCGTTTCAATCACAACGCAAGCGATCTTCATCAGGTGTCAAGAACAAATCACGGAGGTAAATACAACAAAAAGATGAGAGACGAGAATTCAACAAACCTGAAAAAACATTATGTGAAGCACATCCAGTCAGGCCAACAACACAGTTAAACACTTCCTGGCGGACCACGAATTTCAGAAGAGTGTTAAATTTCGTGTTCAACCTTTGGATTGCACACACCAGCATAGATAGAATGAAAAATACGAGGTACACGGTCAGTAGAAATACATATACAAGTCCACCAAGAGGTAAGGAGGGAGGAAAGACGGACAGGGAGGCAGAGAGAGAGGGGGGGGGATGAACAGAAGCTTAAATAGGAAATACGGTTGGAGGGGGGGAGGGGCCAGAGCGAGAGCGGCAGCTCAAACACGCACATCTTACACATACAAAACGGCAGCTCAAAAAAGGACCACCTCACGAAAGCTTTAATACTTTATTATCACAAGTGGCCTTCTTCGGGTGAAAGGAACAGACCTGTCGGGACGACAGAGCTTCAATGAACGTTGTGGATGTGTAAGCTTTGACTTTAACATAGTTATTTCTATGACCAGTCACAAGCTAATCACTCAGCTATTTCAATGCTAAATTCTCCTGTTTGATATGTAAACCCCTTTGTCAAGGTGCCTCACGTCTCTAAACCAGCTTAAAAAGACGCTACGAATCTTAACAACGTTCATCGAAGCTCTGTCGTCCCGACAGGTCTGTTCCTTTCACCTGAAGAAGGCCACTTGTGTTGTGGCCGAAACGTCGTGAGAATTTTATTGTGTTATTTTATTAATTTATTATTTTATTCTCATTCTACGTGACTTTACCGAAAGAACCAAAGAAGATGAATCCTTGCAGTCACGAAAGCTTTAAATCGAAATTTATCGTCACATTGACAAGATAACACTGTGTTTAAGACATACTTCATATGACAGCCTAATACACGAATACAATTACATATTTTCACCATGTCATACAAAATATCGTCACATGACAACCAAGATTCAGGTCTAGGCATATTCAGGCCCCATCACATCTGCTTCGCAATCACGTGCACATTAATCAATGGTAGTGAGAATAATTTAATAAATTATAAAGGGAAGCTTTACCAAGTGAGCGAGATGAGATTGTGACTATCTTTTCTCTGCTTTATATAAAACAAACTATATTGGTTAGTTCGTTAATTGTTGTCTAACTTTCTTCCCCATTTATTTAAAAAACTTTGCCCTTCTGCTATCTGTCACTTATTTGACTGTGTTTCTGTCACTTATTTGACTGTGTTACTGTCACTTATTTGACTGTTTCTGTCACTTATTTGACTGTGTTTCTGTCACTTATTTGACTGTGTTTCTGTCACTTATTTGACTGTGTTTCTGTCACTTATTTGACTGTGTTTCTGTCACTTATTTGACTGTGTTTCTGTCACTTATTTGACTGTGTTTCTGTCACTTATTTGACTGTGTTTCTGCTCTGGTTAGTGTTTTCTTCCCCTTTCAAAGTCTCCTCTCGAGGGGTCCGCACGTTTTTGCAAACGTTACCCCGCTTGGATGCCTCCTCCTTTCGTGGTTTTGCATGATGCCGGTAAGAAAGCGCTGCCCGTCGGCGGGCATGCTGTTTGTACACGTTTAGTGTGGCACAGCGTTTTAGGTGTTTAGGCCCCAAAGGAAAACAAATCCTCGGTTTGTGTATTGAGTGTGACGTCAGCCATGAACGCTAAAAAAAGCACATATGCAAAGCACTCTGAAGCTGGGGAGTAGGGAGAGAGAGAGAGAGAGACAGAACATTCAAGAACATCTAAACTGCTCTCCCATTAAGAAACCAAACAGATCACCCCAAAAAATGTAACGATATGCCAACACAAACACGCGCTGACATGCGGGTACAAAGGGCACGTGCCTTACACCAGCATAGGCCTAGCAAGTAGTGTTAGCATCGATAAATGTGCACACACGGCACACACACACGGCACACACGGGCAGAGAGTGGCGAATGTGTGCTGGGCATGCCGGGCGCAGCAAGCACAGCGACTGCGGTACGGCTGTTCAAACACTGCACAATTGACAAATCGTTAAGGCCACTGACAGGGCCGGCGTAACATCGAGTTGCTCAATGTGTTTTGCAAAATGACGCGTTGTGCAATGTTCAAAACATGCTGGTGGGAGTCTGCTGTGTCCACTTTATTATTTGTGCACACGGACCATAGTGTGACAAACAGTACTTTTACCAGCAACAAACGCTATGACACAACGATTCATATATTACCCAAGGCGACAAGAGAAGTTTTACAGAAAAAAATAATCCTAGTATTCACTATTATTGCAAATAAATACTAAGTTACTTGAAGAATGATAAGAAAACTCCTCTTGCCAAATAAATGTGCTTACCCACGACAGGGTCGCAGACATGAGGCGTTCTGATGTCTTAACTTCTCTGACAATGGTTGCCAACCTTTGCGGACCTGCGGATAGCTTTAAAAAGGATGCACACGGACCATAGTGTGACAAAGAGTACTATTACCAACATTAATAGTACCATATATAGCAGTTGTGTCTGCAACGGGCCACTTCCCAATGCCCTTGGGAAACTGTTGTTAATGCAGTGTCCAAATTAAAAGATGTGCAGGTCCAATCTGGTCAATGTGCTCATTTAAAGGCTATTAAACGCTTGCCAGCCAGTGCAGACTGCTATGTAAAGAAGCGATATCAGTTTGGAATTCTATGGAAATTACTTAACTGTTCACCAATGTATTGCTGAGTGGAGCTGAGCTTGCTCAATGTTGAGCCTAGTCTTTGGTTTGAAGCCATTCATTTTGGCCTATTTTGTTATTATTAAGGAGCATTTAAGGGGGGAACAAAACAATAAGTTTTAAGCACAATTGGCCTTGCATGAACTTACATACGCCTGGTTTCGAGCTCCTGCTCCCTGCCTTTAAGCTGCTTGTGGCTTCAATGTTCTGTTCCCGCAAGGGCAAGAAGGGTGCAATGCCACGGCTTCCACAAAGGGAGGTTTCGTGGTCTTTCCAATTTGCCAGAATGGCCCTTTCTAGCCGTCGATTTGACGCAGCATTTGGCTTCAGGCCCCACATCAGTGTTCTAAAACGTGTAAAGTATAACACAGAGGGGTCTGTGACCTTAATATTAAAATAAACCTTGAATTGCCATGCGTGATGGCGAGCCTGTGTACAAAATGTCAGCTCGTTTAGGCTTCGTAGACCCGAAGACATTAAGCGTAAAATATTTGAAAAAATATAAACAGGGAGAGATTTTTTTACACACTTTTTAAAATAAAAGTGTGTAAAAAAATCATTAAAACACAGTACAACATTTGCAATGCATCACAGGACTGTACGTACCTGGTGCTCTAACTGTCTAAAAGTCGCACGATAAAATCATCCGGCGAATGACAACAGTGCAAAGAACGAGGCTCACGCACATTTTTTCTTGTTTCGGCCATTGCACGCTGCAGCTGTGGGGCCTGACGTCCACCCCACCCACCGCCCTCGCTAGGCAGGTGGGGCGCGCGACGTCCACCCGTCCTGCTCCCTCCTCCACCGCGCCGGTTGGCTCCCGCCGGGCCCCCGCCGACCGAGTGATCGTGCCCCCCGCGCTAGCGCCCTGAGGGACACACTCGTGCTACTAGCTCGTAGCCACACCGAGTTAAACCACACACCCGTGCACATCACAGCTAACGCGGGGGGGGGGGGGGGTACGGACGCGCTCGCACCTGCGGGCGATTATCTCTTAACGCGAGCCTGTGTGCCTCAGGAGTTGCCTCAGGCTCCCTTTTTACACGCTTTTATTTATCACCCTCACTTGTTGTACCGCGCGGCCAATCGTGCGCCTGTGATTACAGCCCATTTATTTATTACCCTTGTTAATCCGGAATGACGCCCGGCTGGCGAATATACACACTGCGAGTGTTTATTCCGTATGGGGGTCGGGGGGGGGGGGGATCATGGCGCTGCGATCCCCTGACCTCATGGTCTGCTCTTCTCGCTTAATAGTCCACTCCAGCCCCTCCTGATGTCGTGAATGACTCATTGCGGCTGGCCCTGTGAACTTTTTTGTGCCGATACAATTTTAGGCCAACTCAGGGGCACCGCAATGTGACTTGTCCCGCGAGGGCCGGCCATTCTCCTGGCACCGGGAAACCGTGGGGTGACTTTCTTCCTAGGATTAAAACCCATCGTGCCAGGCGATCCCCCGCCAGGACACTACGTGTGTGTGTGCTGTGTGTGTGTGTGCTCGGTGTGGGGGCCAGGGGGGAGTCGGGGCGTTTGCAGAGTTGCTTCGAGGCCGTGGCACCACGCAGCTCATTCGCCGCGATAGACCACCACGTTCTTGTCAGTCTCGTGGATTTTCACCTCAAAGAGGGAGCCCTCCGGCAGAAGCTTCCGCAGGTTCTCCCAAACAAACACCGCCACGTTTTCAGTTGTGCTGTCAATTTAAAACACAAAGATACATTTTGATTTAAAGCTTTCGTGACTGCAGGGATTCATGTTCCTGGTTCCCCTCTACGTGACTTTACCGAAAGAACCAAGAATACAAAGATAAATGTTCAAATTGCCATTGGGCACTACCGCAGTGTCACAAGATAGGGTTGCCACCTGTCCTGATTTTTCCCATTTTGAGGAAGCCGTTTTGGGATATATATACACACACGTCTTCCTGGCACAATAAAAGTAACATTTTTGTCAGTTGCCTAATAATCCACCACTCAGGATGACATGTTGACATGTCCCTTTCCCATCTTCCAGTACTGGGAATCTTCTATTGTCTTCGCATGTCCCGGCTTTTTGTACCTCAAGTGCAGTACTTTACAATAAATGCAGAGGGCACACATCTCTCAGCTACAGGACTAAGAAAAAAACCCATGTTTTATTAAACATCTAGTTTTAAAACAAGAGCCACCAAGATAATGTATTCCATAATTGAATGCATGAAACATAACACATACATTTCATCCATTCCTTTTATGTAGACGCATGCATGCATTAAATGGCCTTTAATCCGTTTCTGACATCCATGGTTACTGAAGGGCTAATGTACACACAGCACTTGCGCCATCACGCAAAAAATATTATACCGTGTGCATGCACTTACACTATTACAAGGCTAATGTGAATATTGCATTACCTTGGAACGTCTTTAAAATAAGGCACATCCTTGTCCAGATTTTTGTGGTCCATTGGGTTCATTATAGCTCTCTGCAGACGAGCCAAAAACATTGCAGGTTAGTACACTGAAACCATTATATAGGTGTAGTGGGTTCCACAGAGGCGCACACTCGAACGTGGAGGCAACACGTTTACTGTGAACACAACAGGGTAACTAAATACTCGGACCAGGTCAGTTAGCACACTGCCTGGTCCACGATGCCGTGCGCGAAGACCGAAGATCGAAGACGTAGCCCGGCGGGTTCCATTCCCAGAGACAGCCCCGATCGGGGCTTGGGACTCGGCCTTTATGGGCCGCGGCATGGCCGGGCACCGCCCTTGGCCACGCCCATTTCCAGATCCTTCCCGAAGACTCTGGCCCCACATCACGTGTCCCTCTCACCTCCTTTTGGGCCCCCCTTGCCACCTCGTCAGTTCACATGCCTTCTCGGGTTCACCCAGACTGTCACGTCCTCACCCGACCTCTCTCTCTCTCACTGTCACCAGGACTATGCACCCTCGGGAGCCCTTCCATGCCATACTCACTCTGGCGTTAGAGAGAGGCTTTACACATACAGTTCCACTGTTCTCTCGGTAAATGGCGCTACACTAGAGTGACTCCATACACGTCACTGCACAGAGGTAAAAGGTGTAGCCCTGCAATTACTCGCTCACACCAATGCTGGCAGAAGGGGCACCAACGACAGAGGGTTCGAGAGAGTACCCCTAGAAGGTATTTTTGGCCTACTCTTCCACGCTGGCAAGACATCTTGGAAGAGGTGAGAGTACTCACATTTTACCACACCACAAGAGGCAGAGTGTGCAGGGGGGTTTAATAGACATGCTCCAACCAGCGACCTATGGAGGGCAACTCCAGCGTGGTAACTAAGACACCACAAGCTACTGTGAGGGATGGCGACGGCATAGAGAGGCCTTCATCCAGCAGTGGAAAGAATCATGACTGCTGATGATTTAAAAGAAAAGTGTAAAATATTACCGGACTACAGTATACTCACTTGCATAGCCTCTTTTAAGTCAACAATGTTCATGACCATTCCAGTGGCATGGTCAATCTAAACAAAGGAGAAGCTTAACATGAGAATGCACTTGCCAATAATGTATGTCAATGATAATAAAAAGATACATGTGTATTCTTAGTTTTTTCGGTAAAGTCACGTTGAAGGGAAACAACAAAATAATAAAATATATATAAAACAATAAAAAAAATTCTCACGACGTTTCGACCATAACTCAAACGGTCGTCTTCAGGTGTGTTGGTTTGCATAAATTTATTTTTAAACGGCGCATTTATTTATTTATAAAAACGTTAGCGCCGAAATAAACTGCCAAATCGTTGCGCGTGGCGCTAACGTTTTTATAAATAAATAAATGCGCCGTTTACAAATAAATTTATGCAAACCAACACACCTGAAGACGACCGTTTGAGTTATGGTCGAAACGTCGTGAGAATTTTTTATTGTTTTATATATTTTTTATTATTTTGTTGTTTCCCTTCAACGTGACTTTACCGAAAAAACTAAGAATATGAATTACTGCAGTCACGAAAGCTTTAAATCAAAAGATACATGTGGTTGCTTTTAAATCATTCACAGTGTTGTACATTGCCATGTGTTCTGACAGGCCTTAATGCGAGCTGGGAACTCTATCCAATCAACTCTCGAACCTGAAAAATCTATGTTTGATTCACACAGAGACTTGAATCATCATTATCCTCCTCTATAACGACCAGAGACTCTCCATACTTCACGAGTCTGGAGTTCTCCCCTTTCCTCCTCACCATCATTGATGACGATCATTTACAAATGTATTTCTTTCAATTACTTCTCCGAGTTCAACGGGAAAGACCTGAGTCTGGACTTAAGCAGGGCTAGGGGCCTCACACTGGAAAAGGGAGATCCAGACTACAGGGGCCAGCAGTTCAGTCATTAAACCCGCCACGACTCGACACAGCCAATTAGTAAGGGTTGTCACGCCATCAAAATGTGCCAATTCGTTACAAGTACAGCACACCGGTTTGTTGGAGAGTAAACCCACAACATTTACAATTCAAATACGACGTTTGGCCAGTGATCAAAAATTTGCTTCATCAGGCGATAGCCACAAATCTGGCTTTCGCCAGATTTAATGATCAGATGGAGTCTATGCATCGTATGTAACACTTTTCAAATTAAGGTATCCTGCAATTTATCGCTTACTCATACATCCACCACGCGTCACGCGTATGGTTCGATCAGCTGCAGGCTGCACTGTCATTGGGAGAAAGATATGTGACCATATTTCACCATGCAGGTTGCTGCGGCTTAGTAAAAATACCCGACCCGCACTCAGGTGCCCACCAACCACTGTGGGGTCCGCCAAGCACGCAGTTCATGGAGCTGTAAAGCAGCCCGGCTATTAATGTGATGGATAGAGCAGTGGCATCGTGGTTAGCGCACTGTTCCGTGAACCCGGCATTCTGATATCAATTCCCGGTCACGGCTGACATCAGTGGCGAGTGACAATCTGAACCGTCCTGGGCATCCCCACATCACCAACCCATATTGAGTAGCTTGGTGAAGTATGGTCAAACACACAAATAATCCCCCTCACGTGGCATCAATCCAGCAGAAATTTGACAAGAGGTCTGTAAATGATTATATTGTTGTTATCACTTACCTTTCCACGCACAGTGACTTCAACTGAAAAAAAAACAATGCTCATTAAATTTTGATTTAAAGCTTTCGCGACTGCAGGGATTCATATTCTTGGTTCTTTCGGTAAAGTCACGTAGAAGAGAAACAATAAAATAATAAAAATATTGTTTTATATTTTTATTATTTTATTGTTTCCCTTGTGACTTTACCGAAATAATATTGTTTCCCTACGTGACTTTACCGAAAGAACCAATAATATAATGCTCATTAACTGAAAAATAATTTTGAGCAGAGGGATTTATACCGTATTTTAACTACTTGTTACATTTTTGGTCCATCACTCTGGCAAAAAACGATAATCTGCATAAACGTGGTCTTCATTCTGATATTAAGAATTCACTGGAGTTGTGCACTTTTAAATCAAGATTTAAAACTAATTTCTTTAGAACTGATTTTTGTGTTAAGTTCGTTGTCCTTCCTCCGCACATCCAATTAGCACGGTTGGCTACGTATGGTGCGAAAGAAGTTCCAAATTCACAATGCAATATTCTAAATTTCATTGCGTTGGAAAAACAATCAAGCTGCTCGTATCCACAGCAGTGTGGGGGGTGAACATGGGGAACCGTATTATAACACGGGGTTATACCGCAAATTCACTCCCACTTTTTTGCGGTAAAAAAATCGTGGAAAGTCACAGATGAAAACAATATTAAAAGGGCCTTGGCTAATTGTAGTTTTTTTTTGCGTGTGATTCTACAACAGCAGAGAATTAGGCCACACAAGTTGACAATTTGTGCTTTGCGCTAGGTGAAAAAACAAAAGCAGCTTTACATCTACATCATGGGACGTCCTTTGCCAGTACCAAACTATGAGAATAGGTTTTCCCCTTTTTTATGGCAACAAAACAGCTGTGTTAAGATGTTAAAACACCAAACTTAAACCTTTTACAAGGAATCATGTCTGCATTAACCACAATGCTTGTGGTCAGAATGCAAAAAAAACACACTGATAATATATGCTTTGTCTTTGAAACTGACAGGATTCCTTGTAAAATGTTTCAGTTTGGTGTTTTAACATTTTAACACCTAAATTTGTATTTAAAGCTTTCGGAACTGCAGTAATTCATATTCTTAGCTCTTTCGATAAAATCACGTTGAAGGGAAACAATAAAATAATAAAATATATATTTGAACACCTGTTTTGGTGCCAGAAAAAAGGGGAGAAACCTATTATCAGCTTTACATCTCGTTTGTAAGCTCAGTGTGATATGCCATCAGACAGGCTGTGTATTTCAATGCCTTTTCGTGGCAGGGTTGTTTGGAACCTGTACAATAGTATATCACTGTGAGTTATGTGAACGTGCTCGTGGAAGTTTTAATGGTAGTAAATAATGCCGGCGGTTCCAGCTCAAGACACGGTGCATGATGTAAAGGTCTCGGGTGTTAATGCCCCCCCACACAAATTAGAATCTTCATAAACCAGAATGATTTTGCATATATAATAACCACGATAATAGTCAAATCTCAATCATCTGGGATAACGGGGGGGGGGAGGCTTGAACCAGATGAAAACGTGAATAGCAAGTGTAAGGAAAGTGAGATGTGTAGCATGGATGTGTCATCTGTTTAGAATGTGTCGTCTGTTTCGATTGCTTTTTCGAGAAATCGGTTGATGCAGTGCACCGAGTGATGGGCCCGCGACAAGTAGGGACAAGCTATAATCTAAACAGAGCGCGTAGACATTTTTTTTATTTCAAGCACGGTTAATCTGCAAACTGGATCATCTGCCCTTGGATGATTGAGTTAATATTGTAATCATGATATGAAATATACGTAAAATTTACGTGTTAACATGTTGACTGATAAGGCACTGTAAAGCCACACCTAGACCACGAGGGCATTATTTTGATGCAATTAATAACAGATTCTATACGGTGCAATTGATATTTTGTTAGGTTCTTATGAAAACTAATATTAAGTGGGTCATAAACAAGAAAAAAAATTACTCTGCCACGATGTTGCAGAGTACATCGTGTAATTTAGTGTAATTCCCAGAAATATCTCAGCAAATATGTGCATTGCAAATTAATCCAAACCTCCAACGGTACCTTTATAGTTGTGGCCATGGCCATTCTGGTTGTTGCACTTTCCGAATATTTTGAGGTTTTCATCATCCGAGAGCAGTGGGCTGCATTGAGATTGAACAGACAAGCAGAGGTTTGCAGTGTAAAAAACAAAATATACGTTCTCTGTGGATATATATGACAGCTGTCGCTCAGCAAGGGCATACAAAATAAAGCACGCTATTCATAGCATAGCCGATGCAACGGCTGACACACATGGCTCATCCATCAGAGGTTTTTGGGTTAGATAGCGTAAGTATGAATGCGTCCATAAACCCGCCACCACCCGACACAGCCAATTAAAAAGGTTTGTCACGTAAACAAAACGTGCCAATTTGTTACCAGTACAGCACACCGGTGTGTTGGGAGAGTAAACCCACAACTTTTACAATTCGAGTATCGTGATGTTTCGCCAGTAAATACAACTAGCGTCATCAGGTGACAGCCAGAGTTTTCGCACCCGGCTTTCAATCCAGGGCTCAATCGCTTTGATCTCCCGGAGTTGCAGTTGAAACCATTGACAAATTTCTTCCAATGCCCCGGCCTCTGCCACGCGTGAAAAGGGGCGACAGCAGACGCTGCCCGGCGGAGAGCTGCGTTTGGCGGTTCAAAATCCAGCGGCCGCCCTGATTAATACTGCGTTGCATGTAACAACCATAAATATATATGCCCCGTCTGCTTCACAGTGGATGTTAAAGATCCCACGTTGTTTTTCTTTGCTAAGAGTAGGCCATTGTATGCCGACGTGATGGTCCAAATTTGGCAAAATTGGAAAAATACCCTCAAATTGCTCAATTAGGACTATAGAAAGTATCTCCCTTCCCTCACCCCTCTAATAGGCAGAGCACAAAGCATGGCAATTTTTGGCTGCCTGCCAGCTTCCTGTTGTTTACTGCCACTAATGAGCTGGATGGACTGAATAGCCCCATCTCGTTTGTAACCTTTTTCATGATGTTCTGATGACGTGTCTGCCGAGCTGTCTAAGTGGGTACACCAGGTTGTGGGTTCTCTCACCTCTTGCCAGATGTCCGGCCAGCGTAGAATAGTAGAGCCAAAATAACGCCTCCAGTGGAGGCCCTTCCACCAACAGTGGCATGAGAAAGCAAATGGCAGGGGCTGCGCCTTTACCTCTTACCTACTCATAGCTAAGCCTAAACATCTATTTCCATTCCCACACAGTCACAATTTATAGTAAATCGTTCAATTTGGGCAAGTTCACCAGTAATTAATTGGCTTATTTATCCATGGACTTCCATTTCCTGTTCTCAATGGGCCTTTTTTGTTAACGGTAGTTTTCGTCCAAAAACTTGGCGAAAAATCCTTTGCCATTCATCCCCTAGCGAGATGCAGCACGCAGACAGTTCAAGAGGCTGTGTTCTTTCTGCCCTTTGCAGAATACGGGGCTTTTGCATAATTCCACTGATAGGTGGAAATTTCCAACTGATTGACATGACCGTGTCACAGCTGCTGGGGGGGGGTGGGGGACTGCCAAGGCCAATCGGGGCTGTGCGTCCTGACGTCAGAACACTCACCCTGCTAATCAATCAGGCTCCGTTCAATTCTAGATTTAAAGCTTTCGTGACTGCTAGGATACATACTCTTTGGTTCTATTGGGTAAAGTCGCGCTGTCCTCCTGACAGTCTCGTCCCTTCACCTGAAGGCCGCTTGTGTTGTGGTCGAAACGTCGTGATTTTTTGTTAATTTATTTGTTATTTTATTTTCACCTATGTGACTTTACCCAATAGAACCAAAGAGTAAGGTTCCGTTCAACTCACACACGTGAATATGTGTGTGTTTGTGCATGCTTCTTCTACGTTGAACTGTAGCAGAACTTTTTTTTTATTTCTGACCCGATCCTGCTGGGCATCTTAGGGTTTCTCCAGGATAAATAAAGATTATGATTCCGATTGAGCAAGACAACTGCTGAGAGCGGAAATGTCTGGCGTCATGCTGAACAACACTTCGTACAAACCCCGAAAACGCACATCGGACAGAGCTGTACAGCACAACCGTGAAAGCAAAAAGCAGTGGCAGCAGTCGACTAAATTCAGAGTGCTCCTTCTGTCGTCCCCATTCTCAAAACGAGGCAAGCCAACTCGGAAATTAGCTAACAAGCCCCCCCCCCGGAGGTCATATTTTACGTGATGGAGGGAACGTAATGACATAAGTGGACACCACGTTGATTTTTCTCAATGCAGCCTGACTTGTAGAATGAAGATGACCACATATGGTAATCAGACTTTTTTTCCCATTTCAGTCCAACTTTAGTTACTTTTCCTGTCTACCGTTCCATCAAGTAAGCTGCATTACTTTTTCCATAAACAAAATAAAAGTAATCCATATAAAGAATGGAACACCTCTGTCTCATGGCAATGGCACACCGTACTATACCTCACCAACGGGGGCGGTGGTGGCTATGCAGTGGCCTGTTGGTGGATACCACACGTTGCTGAGCTCTGTTGGCGTCAAGGTGCCATACAGAAAAACGTGAACTCGTCTCCATTTTTCCTTCCGTATGAATGTTTGCTGATAATGCCTTAATATATTGAGGACTGCAGCGCTTGGGTAGCCGTTGGTAGCCGGCTACTAGGGGGTTCCTTACACCTCCGAGTCGTTCCGTCTCTTCGAGAAGGAGCGAATATTGTGCGGCGCATTGCAAGCTGAAGTCATGTCATAAAAAGGCAATGTACAGACATCGCCCTGTAACTGCTCGCTCATGCCACTGTCGCCTGAAGGGCCTCCGCTAGAGGGAGCTCTAGAGAGCCTCTCTATTGGGTATGTTAACATATTCCAAGCTGGCTAGATGTCGTGGACGAGGTACCCACGCTTTTACACGCCACACGTGGCCTGCCGATCGACTGCGGTGTCTACCAATGCATAACGCACCGGGCATTTAAACCAGAGACCTCTGGATTGAATGTCCAGTCTGCTCACCAAGACCCCACGGCAATACCGTATATTAAATGTGACATTTTGAAATGAACATCATGATTAGCGAAGGTCTATCCACTGCTTTACCAAGGTCACCCCACGCCTTTACAGGGTTTGGCAATGTACTGCGGCACTGCGTACGGAAGAGGTTAAACTGTTTACATTTAAGAAAAAAAATACTTAATTGTGAGCTATCGCGGAGCGATGGCAGAGGCAGAGAGGGTTGAATGAGGAGAGTGGCAGAAGGGAGATCGAGGGCAGGCCTATTAAGGGGTGGAATCGGGGGGGGGGGGGGTGTGGAGGGGAGGGATTAATTAGAGTAGGGTGGGGCGGGCAAAATGAGGCGAGGAGTGGGTGGGGGGGCAGTGGGATTATTTAGGGGAGTGGGGAGGAATTGAACGAGCGGGGGAGATGCAAGTGAGGTCGAGAAAGGAGATTACGTACAGCGTGATCATAAATGTATTGCGGCGCCGCTGCTGAATTTCAATGTTGCTTCAGTTGAAAAAAACATCCCAATCGGACCGTTGAGTCAACGTGGCCAGTGGTGAACGTGAATTCGTGGGGCTGTATGAGGCCGCAGTTTTATATCCGTAAGGAGCTTTAAAGGGGTTTGTGGGAATGGGTTTTCGTTTTCGTGGGCCCCATTTGTCTTTCTCTGGCCAGGTTTAAATCTCCGTCTCTTTCCAAATATCTACGACTCCTTACCCAACCGGCATTATTGGGCCATTGTTGGATGCATTATGGTTGTATTTTGGGCCAATATAAATCGTATAATTTGCTTGAAGTTGGCACGACACTGGCATTTGGTCAGAGAACACATGGCTACCGATGTTTATCCAATGTTCAGCAGCTCATTAGTCCAGGGTTGTCACTATTATGCCATCTATATTTTAGCTTTGAATGACATTGCAATTGGTTACAAAGTGAAGCTACATTGTGTAATCTATGTGCTAGGGGCATGTCGAAATCATCACCTGGTACTGTATATACTTTACCCATTTTAAGGCAATGTTTCTGTTTTTGTACTTTTAATAATGAATTGGGTTTGCTGTTTTGAGATATTAACACGGCACAATAAATATTGCGCAACTCTCTCAAACTTGGATTAAATCCTGAGCTGTCATTCTCAACCTGTGGGCCGTTAAGGCTGTGGGAAGTGGGCCACGGAGCAGCCGCAGACGATCTCGAGTGGGGTTTAATGCTATTGGTGCATGGTTGTCTGCGAAAACAAGTTGAGGATTGACTGATGCACCAGTCCAAAAAGGATGGGGATTACTGATCCAGACACGAACCAAATAATAGAAGGGCACAGGGGCTCCCACTGACTCTTACGTGGCCTGCACAAATCTAACCCCATTGGCTACACCAGGACCGCGACTACACTCCCCGTGCCGCACTGTGGGGTCAAGACACAGTCCTGTTCCTCCAGAAATGCCGGTGCAAGCTTTCAGGTCACGAAGAGCTTCCACCGCGAAGAGATGTACAACTCCAACTCTGGGAATCAACTGAAAGACACCACACACGCGCAGCGGTGGTGTCATTTACTGCACCGTTTAACTCGCTCGGGGATTTGTTTTGTGTTTACCTTCGGAAATATAGTTTGGGTTGATTTCACCCTCGTCCTGTGCGGTTGTAAATCTCTTCTCGCGGGGGAGGGCTGTCACAAAAGCTGACACGGGTAAACGTCACGTGATGAATTGTCCCCGATAGCTTGGCCGGTCCCCCGTGGGCGCGTGGCTCGTTTCGAGCAGCAGCCTCCTTGGTGACGCCGATTGGGCAGTGGCAGAAAATCACAAAAGCACAAGCGGCACGATTGCCCCGCGTGACTCGATTAGCCGTGTCGGTCGGTTCAAGGGTTAAAGTTCAAGGCTGACATTTAACCCACGTCCATCCAACCCCCCCCCCAAAAATAAACGAATAACGAAAACCAAACTCGGCAAGTTCCGTCAATAACACTGCCACTCGTCCTGAAACCCAAGAGCCCACCCGCACACGTGACACGCTCCCTGCCCTCGACGCAGCGTGCAGCTCACACGCCACTGAAAGGGTGCAGCAGCAGCAGCAGAACACGTGCTTACTGTGCGCGCGCACGCAACAGGCGAACCCACGTGCGACGCAGCCATATTCCCCCACCACCACCACGCCAACACCACCGCGCAGCCGCCGCTTACCTGTGCAGCCTGTGCGAAGCGCTAAAGCTCTCTAGCCTGGTCACACGCGCGATCCTGCCTCTCGGTTCACTCGTAGCTGCCTGCATGGCGGAGGCGTGTTTCCCACCGAGGAGGAGGATTGAGGCTCGCGTGGTTTTCCACGTCGGAGGCTGTGGGTTCGGAGTCGTGGCCGGGCGGTGGTGGTGGCGGCGGTGGTGGAACAGGCGAGCGACAGCGTCCCCACGCGCATGCGCCTGCATGGCTGCGAGAGCGTCGACGCTCGGGGTCAAAAGTCTCCCTCGGCTTCGCCGCTCGCTCGGCCGCCGCCGCCGCCGCCGATAGAGGCAGCAGAGCGAGGAGCAGCCGCAGCAAGTGGAGCGTGTGGGGTGGTAGGGGTTGGGGCCGCTGCGTGTGTGGAGGAGGGGGGGAGGCGGTGTAGTGGAGCGGCTAATCGCGCTGCGCTACGAAATCCGGCGGCCACGAGTTAGTTACCCTTGCCCGCTTCATCACGGCCCACCAAACAAACATTCAGCTGCGATTCTTCTCAATCGGTCCTGGGTTTCCCCTAGGTCGACTCGGCCTCAAATTAGTACACTTTTGGGGGGGGGGGTGTAAACATGGTCAGTGGGGAGAGACAAAGGCGGCCGGGCGTGGTGCTTGGCCTCCCACCCGCTCGTGTGCCGTGCCGGCCTTCACAGCCGCTACTCGCTAACAGCACTTGCCCCAACAGTCTGTTAAGGCGACACAATCTAAATTACTCTGTGCTGTGCCGATGAGTGGCATTGCTCTCGTCACTGCTGAAGCCGTCTCTAGAGGCGGTCGTGCAGTATTTTGCACGTGCTTAACTCTGTCGTTGCATCCTCAAATCCTGTAACTCAATTTAAACCCACTTCCCAATGTGGTGTCGACTGAAAACTTGGTATACTTACGTCATACTGATGACAATACTATTTTCTATCATACTTTTTTTTAAAACAATCTTTTGTATATGTTATGTTTCAGCTTGGGTCTAATTGTCCACGGTAAACTCACGTTGGCTGTAAATGACCACGGTCCCCTTACGTTGTGGCAAGCTTCGGGGCCACTTCCTGGAGTCGCGTGGAGTTCTTTCATTACTAGTAAGGTACATTTCATTAAAGCGTGTTTAAAAAAAGTTTTTTTTAAAATATGTTTTACAACACATCTTTGTCGTTTGAGAACTCACACCCACCGGTACAGGCCAGAAGACTCAGGCAAGCAGGCGGTCGGCCGTCTGACACTGGGATTTCCCAATCGGTCTTCTCTGCTGGCAGTTTAGATTGATAATTTAATTTTTACAAGAATTTTTATTTAATTTTGCCAACGTCATTTTTATTCCTGAAACTAAGTGATGCTAAACGTGTTGATTGTCAGGGCTCAGAAGCTAGACGTGGTAGATCCTTGCTAGTAGTATTTGGATGGGAGAGTGCCTGGGAATAGACCAGGTCTTGAAGACTTGAGTCACGAACAGATGGCGACACATCAACCGATCTACGTGGAGTGTTCACCTTCCATAAACAGGACATGCCTACAACAATGGAATTGGTCAACTATTATAATGTAAGGGCTCTTTTTTTAAAAGTCGTAAGGCTTAGTGAGGCTTTCCTGGATTGAAGGGCATTGCAATTAGTATTATAATCCTCAGTGTTGCATTGCAAGATACCATAGTGCTACAGGGGAGACTTAGAGCAGACAGAGTGTGCTTTTTTGCAGACATAAGACCCGATTAGGTTTCTAGGCTTTGTGTGATAAGCTAACAGACAGACCATATGCTTTATTGCCTCTTGGGGCAGCCTTGTTGGGATTGGTGAGACTGTTATCATTATGAGTTATGCAATAATGCCTGTGGATGTTACATGGCAATAAATAACGATGGTTGGCCTAGTCTATGGCAATGCCGCAGAATGCATGATTTCCAGACTCAGATCTCCGCCAATCGTATGAACTTTTAACAGCGAAACTCAACACATTCATCAAATACACTGTTGTATTTTTATATTCTTGTTTCTTTCGGTAAATTCACGTAGAAGGGAAACAATAAAGTAAATATTTTTAAATTATTTTATTGTTTCCCTTCTACGTGACTTTACTGAATGAACCAAGAATATGAATCCCTGCAGTCACGAAAGCTTTAAATCAAAGTTTGTTGTATTTTGGTTTAGCACATGTAGCTTGTACTTAAACATGCACTAATAATTAAATCAAAATTATACTGAATTGTATTTGCAAAAAGCGTTGACATTTTGACTGATGGGCCTTTCTCAAGGCCGATCATGGACGTGAATGCCAAATTGTCACGAGAGTCTCGCAAAAAAAAACAACCACACGGAGACAACCGTGCGAATCGGAGGTGCGGAGGAAGGACCGACACACGAAACACAACAATAAGAGAATTTATGCTGCACAGCATGGACTGTAATGCAGTGTCATTTCCTGCAATACTAGCCTTTTGCCCGTCCAAGGACGGGTGTATTACAGTAAATCTGAAACTTGTAAGTGAAAATCAGACCACGACGTGATATTCATGGCATTAACGTGCGCGCAGTTTGTAAGGGCGCGGTGACACAGACTTATTTTATTTAAAGGTTATAATCCCTTGTTCATCATGACGTCCTTTTACTTCTGTCTCAACAGCGTCACGGAGATCACGTGACGAGAGGGTTCTGCCTTTGTAGTGAGGGTTGTGAGTTGACGCCGAGGAGGGGGGAGGAGGCGCCTCGCCCCCCCCCATGTGGAGTGACGTCAGCCGCTAATTATTATGAATGGATGAGGGTGTCCATTTGGAGGACGTCACTTGCTCATGATTATTAATGAGGGTGGCTGTTCGATGTTGAGTATCATGATTATTAATGAGAAGGGGTGGGGGAGTGTCCATTTAGAGGACGTCACCTGCTCATGAATATTAATTAGGGGGGCTGGTCGACGTGGAGTGACGTCACGAGCGTTAAGGACTTTCCTTGGTGATTAGAATAGGTATGTGAGCAAATAACACAAAAGCAATCTACTATAAAAACAACTCTTGCAAAACTTTAAGAAAGCAATTATGCCTCTTGTGGCCAGGGGCCATTTGGGTTGTTATGCGTTTCGTGCCATTTCCCATCATCTGAGAGCAGTGGCTACAAGTAATTGAAGATGTAACAAAGGACGAACACTTAAATGTAAACAAAAACGTGACTTATCTTTTCTAAGTATCCATGCCTGAGAGTTGGTGCTCAGCAGCATACGGAGTTACGAGATTATACCCGCTAATCATAGTTAAGTCTAAATCAGCATTCATCTTCATGCAGAGTTACAACTGAAATTAATTAATTACTTAATCCATTAATTCTAGTCGATTAAAGTCGAACACTGCATTTGTGATGTCGGTGCTGCTACGGGTGTAAAGGTCAGCAACAATGGACTTGCAAGGCAGAGGAAGGGCTGCACGATTAATTGATTTAAAATCGATATCGCAATTTGAAACAATGCGATTAGCAAATCGCAAAGGCTGCGATTTTTAGCAATTTGAAAAGTCCGATTACTTTCTTATTGGAATTGTTTTAGTTTGTATTATGATTAGTATAACTGTATTTATTTAACTTAACAATTGTTCTATGTTTGATTGTTCTATTTCAATTATTTTTCAAATAAATACATGTTGGAAGCAATTCATATCTTTTAAGTTCTCATTCTTGCATTAGAATATATAGAGCAGTTCATATTTTGATGGTATCATGTGGTAATGTTCCATCCCATGTTTAAAATCTATTACACAGTGAATATTGAACTGCAGCTTGACTTATTTTTTTTTAATCGCAAATCAAATCGCAATATCTGTCAGAAAAATCTCAATCAGATATTTTCCCCAAATCGTTCAGCCCTAGCCAGAGGTCACAGGTTCGTTGGCACAGTGCCGCAGCAGCAGCAGTTAACACAATGGCAATGCTTCTGAATTCACTCGGCCCTCTGTCCAGCCAGCAGTCGAAGTTGGTTCAGCACGGCTGGCTGATTGGCAGGTCACGTGTGGTGGTGGCGGTGGTGGTTGTACAGCGTGGTTACTGCCACCTCTTCCAACAGCGTCTGGCGAGTGTGGAAGAAGAGGCTGGAATAGTGGAAGGCCCTTCAGCCAGAAATGGTGTGAACAAGTAATTGCAGAACTGTACTTTTACATATTTGGCTGCCAAGCACTATAAAATGTATATTTCAATGAGAACAATATTGATGCAGACTTTATTCCTTGCAAAAGATGTCTCTTTGGTGTTTGAACGTCTTAACGCAACTGTTGTATTGCAAGAAAGGGTAAAACCCATTATTATTTTTCATAATTTGATGTTTGCTAACACGGTCCCTTAGAGAACAGTATTGTACTATGTGCATTGCATAATACAATTACAGAATTCAATAATGCACGTTAAATATATATTTTAAATGCGCTCTTTGAAAAAGGTTAAACCCACCCTTATGCATTCAAAAGCAGCTTGAGCTCGCGTTGAGCAAAGAGAGAGGTGGGGGGGGATTGGAAGGGTTTGTGTGTGGAGCGCACCAGTGGAGCAGCGAGAGGGACAGACGCATTGATGGGTGACGCAGTGAGACTTGAGGGGAGGCGTGGGATTCATCAGGAAGGATGATGGGGTGAGCTGGGGCGCGAGATTAATGTAATTAGAGGAGGAGACGGAACGTGCGGGGCTGTGGTGTGTAAATTGGGTCAGCGTCAAGAGGGATTGTGTACCTCGAGATCATAATGGCGCGTTTACGTGCAGTGGCTACGCGCCGCCATTGATGCAATAATTAAATAAAAACATCGTAATGTCTTTGTTGCATCAATGAGTCTGGGTGTGATCACAAACTATGAAGTCAGGGTACATATACGAGACCCCCACTTTGTACTTCGGGGCTGCCAGCCGTCGTATCTTGTCGATGCCACCACTCTTTGTGTGTTTCTCCATCTTTCCCTGTGTTTCTCCATCTCTCCCTGTGTTTCTCCATCTCTCTCCCTGTGTTTCTCCATCTCTCTCCCTGTGTTTCTCCATCTCTCTCCCTGTGTTTCTCCGTCTCTCTCCCTGTGTTTCTCCGTCTCTCTCCGTGTGTTTCTCCGTCTCTCTCCCTGTGTTTCTCCGTCTCTCTCCCTGTGTTTCTCCGTCTCTCTCCCTGTGTTTCTCCGTCTCTCTCCCTGTGTTTCTCCGTCTCTCTCCCTGTGTTTCTCCGTCTCTCTCCCTGTGTTTCTCCGTCTCTCTCCCTGTGTTTCTCCGTCTCTCTCCCTGTGTTTCTCCGTCTCTCTCCCTGTGTTTCTCCGTCTCTCTCCCTGTGTTTCTCCGTCTCTCTCCCTGTGTTTCTCCGTCTCTCTCCCTGTGTTTCTCCGTCTCTCTCCCTGTGTTTCTCCGTCTCTCTCCCTGTGTTTCTCCGTCTCTCTCCCTGTGTTTCTCCGTCTCTCTCCCTGTGTTTCTCCGTCTCTCTCCCTGTGTTTCTCCGTCTCTCTCCCTGTGTTTCTCCGTCTCTCTCCCTGTGTTTCTCCGTCTCTCTCCCTGTGTTTCTCCGTCTCTCTCCCTGTGTTTCTCCGTCTCTCTCCCTGTGTTTCTCCGTCTCTCTCCCTGTGTTTCTCCGTCTCTCTCCCTGTGTTTCTCCGTCTCTCTCCCTGTGTTTCTCCGTCTCTCTCCCTGTGTTTCTCCGTCTCTCTCCCTGTGTTGGTGTTTGTTTGTCTCTTCGCCCTCTCGACACAGAGCACGCTTCGCACGAGAATGCCGCCTGCCCAAATCTCCATCCGAGTTGCCTTTGCACACCCCTGGTAGCTGTGCTGCTTAGGGCAACAAAGACCCCCCCCCCCGTATAGCCTTAACAGACTGTAGGGGCAAGTGCTGTTAGCGAGTAGCACCTATGAAGGCCGGAACGGTACACGAGGAGGTGGGTGACCAGCACCACACCCGACCGCCTTTGTCTCCCTAGTGGCGATATTTACATACCGCACAGGTACTCATTTGAGGCTGAGTTGACCTAGGAGAGGCCCAGGACCGGTTTAGATATTCGTCACTGTTGTTGGCCGTGAGCGGGAATCGAAGCCGGGCCGCCAGGTTCATAGCGCAGCGCGCTAACCACTACACGACCGCTTCCCCAAGGCATGCTGCTTCGGGCAGGCATGCGCACACACACACGCACAATGAACATCGCCACAGGGAAGGCAAGGGCTGAGGTCGGCCTTCATCCAACAGTGGGTTGACCTTAGCCGAAGAGAATATATTTGTTTAATTGCCACACATTTGTTGTTGATATACTCGTAATGCAGGTCCCGCTCATGTCGTTGACCTGGGTCAGCCTCGCAAATAAGATGAATACCCTCGCCTCTTGAGTGCCTATCTGATTATTAAACAAAATAAACTTGAGCAGCGCAGAACATCCTGGAAGTTGGCGCCCTA
Source organism: Petromyzon marinus (assembly GCF_048934315.1). Lineage (NCBI taxonomy): Eukaryota > Metazoa > Chordata > Hyperoartia > Petromyzontiformes > Petromyzontidae > Petromyzon > Petromyzon marinus. Next base: position 2,229,383 of record NC_133692.1, on the reverse strand, counting down.
TTGTTCCCAGCCGTAGAGCACCTTCCCTACTGGACACACATGGGACGAAAGAGCTTTATAGCTCATCGGATTCCTCCAGTATAAATACATATCCTGTACCGGGCGCCGTTCTGTAGCTTTGGCCTGGCCACATGGGCGATGCTATCGTCTCTCGCCCTCTTGTGTCTTCACTCCGCTCACAGCTGCTCACACGGAGTCTTAGTCAGGCTTTAATTTAACTTTATTTACAGCAGAAAACAGCAGCCCCAACGGGACAACTTTTTCTCTCTGGTTCTTTCGGTAAAGTCACGTAGGTAGAAAAAATAATAAAAGAGAACACGACGTTTCGGTCGCAACACAAGCGTCCGTCTTCAGGTGAGAAACTCCGACAGCCCCGACTGACAAAACTCCTCCCCACCCCTCCCCCCCTCCAGTTCCTATATGAAGCCACAACAGCAGTTACATTTATCACCTGAAGACGGACGCTTTGTGTTGCGATCGAAACGCCGTGTTCTCTTTTATTATTTTTTTCTTCTACCTACGTGACTTTACCGAAAGAACCAGAGAGCATGGATTCCTGCAGTCACGAAAGCTTCAAATCAGGACAACTCTTCCCAATGTTCACTTGATGCCACCTGGACCTCTCGCCACGCTCTTTGTTGGTGCCAGCGGTGGTCCAGCGGTCAGCGCTACGCTTCGCTACGAACCCGGCAACCCGAGTGCGATTACCGCTCACGGCCAATGCCAGTGACGATTATCTGAACCGCCCCTGGGCCTCTCCTAGGTCGACTCAGCCTCAAATAAGTACACGGTGCGATGTGTAAACATCGCCACGAGGAAGACAAAAGCGGCCGGGGCGTGGTGCTGGCCACTCTCCCCCTCGTGTGCTGTGCCGGCATTCATAGGTGCTCGCGAACAGCACTTGTCCCAACAGTCTGTTACAGGCTACACGGGGGATCTTTGTGTTTATCTTGCAGCACCGGCGTAGATTACAGAACCCACAAGAGACGAAGCGAGATCGCAAACTAGACTCCAACACAACTTCACTGAGGTGTCTATTATACAGTGTGGTCACAATGCGGCGGCTTCAGAAGCCCTTCCTCATCCAGCAGTGGACTGACCATGGATAATTATGATGTAATAATATTATTTCACAGCCCTTTTTGTCAATTAACTGCTGAATGACCATACTTCACCACGCTGGTTGGTGAAGGGATGGGCCTATTAATGGTTCAAATGTCACTTGCCATTGGTTGGGAATCAAACACAGATTGTGGGATTCGTAGCACAGCACGCAGACCACCACCGTCAACCCTCCTTCACCCCCGTACCCTACTTTATGTCTCGGGGTGGTTTATGTAGAATTATTCTTAAGATGTTTCTCCTAATTCACTGCGTCCTATAAGCATTTTCTTTTAATAAAGAGGACATTCATATCTATACTCTTTGGTTCTATTCGGTAAAGTCACGTAGGTAAAAAATAAAACAACAAAAATCAAGACGTTTCGGCCACAACACAAGCGGCCTTCATCAGGTGAAGGGAGCAGACTGCCTCGAGGACAGCGTTGATGAAGGCCGCTTGTGTTGTGGCCGAAACGTCGTGAGAATTTTATTGTTATTTTATTTTATCAATTTATTATTTTATTCTCATTCTACGTGACTTTACCGAAAGAACCAAAGAAGATGAATCCTTGCAGTCACGAAAGCTTTAAATCAAAATTTAGCCACGCTAAGACTGCGACCTTTAAGCTGTGTGCGAGGAAACAAGGTGCCATGACAAAGGGTGGGATTTTTTTTTATTTTAAAGTGTTCAGACTTAGTATGGCTTTCAATGAATAAACAGAGGCATTACTTCATCATGATTTGTACTTTTAGTCAATATCCATCCAGACGACACCTCTGCATTCCTATGTCAGCAATGTTGACTTTTGGTTACCATAGTTGAAATGCTGCGGACAAAGTAATTTAAGCTGTTGGTTTACCATTAAATCAAAAGTTAGGTTTTGAGTAAAGTTCGTGGTTGACAAAAAAAAACATTGATTCGTTGAAAGACGTTAATTGAAAATCGTGCAATACTTTAACAAAAAAACTGCACCGCATAGTCACCATGGGCTGCCCAAAAAAACCCCCCCATCATATTACATTTGGTGTTTATTTACATTTTGGATACATTTGAGCGCTGGGAATTAAATAATAATGGTTTTCAATGCAACGTACCTTTCTCGGTTGCAGCGAAACATTGGAGCGCCTTGCATTGTTGATAAAATGGGTCACGTGACCAATAGAATATCATGAGTAGTTCTATGTCACCGTTCCGTTCCGTGTTCTCTAATGTGGGGTACTGCTCTGGGAGAGTTCTGAAAGGACACCGCCTTGTGATTCGCTGCAGATAGCACAACCAAAATAAAATTATATTCTTTTGTTCTTTCGGTAAAGTCACGTAGATAGAAATATAATAAAAAATAAAGTGAATAAAAATAAAACAAAAGAACCACGACGTTTCCATCACAACACAAGCGGTCGTCATCAGGAAAAGGGGGGTTAGCCTCTAAAGGCAAACTGTTTATGAAGGTTTAGAGATAGGCGTAGCCCAAGTGTGTCAGCAGCATGGGCGGGACAGCGAATGTTAATGTGGGAGAGAGCAACTAAGCCGGCAGTGGGTCTCCATCAAAAGGGCCCCCAGGCAATCATTGCACCTCACTCCCCACACCCACACTGCTGACGGTGGAGGTTGACAATAAAACACAAATCAAGTCATGACCCAAAGTGAGTGATGATATCTTTCCAATGATTGCTGAGTTTATAACCATCCTCTCGGTTGAAATTGTCTGACAACCGCTTGTGTTGCGGTCGAAACATCTTGGTTTTTGTTTTTATTTTAACAATTTGTATCCGCTTTATTTTTTTTTTTCTATCTACGTGACTTTACCGAAAGAACCAAAGAATATGAATTCCTGCAGTCACGGAAGTTTTAAATCGAAATAAAATAGTGGAAAACATTAAATTACATAAAAAGCAATGTGACAGACACAAATACGTTTGACACACTGCACGTGTTCATTAAATAAAGCGGGGGGGGGGGGGGGACGGAGTTGTAGAATAACAATGTGGAATGAGGAGAAGTATAAGTGTCTATACCCAGGGGTAGATCCAGAGTGGAGCTATAGGATGGTCAGGCAGTGAGATGTGACACGGCATAGTAAGTTGGAGATGGCTTAGCTTGAGTCTGGTGTAAGCTGTAATGCTTCTCTTGGTCGGCACAGCAGCGAATGCACAGCCCGCGAAAAATGCAGCTATCTGCATCACGTTGCATGTGCAACGCTGAACATATAATAACTGCACAACGGGCGCGGCTGATGCCAGTGAAGAAGTGATGTCTGAACGGATCTTGGGCCCCACGTTCACCGGTCTGCATTGACCAGCGATCCAGCAGTGGATTGAATGACAACGAAATCATGTAACCTGTAAGACGCGTTGCCGAATAGCAGTGATTCAGGGGTGGGGGGGTGGGTCACAATTCGATGTGAGAAACGTCGTGTTTGTTTTACATTGTGGCGCGCCTCTCTTGGCTGCAGGGGTCACGTGAACTAATTACACGCAAGGGTATATGAATATATCATCATCATTAGACCTCCTTTGCCAGTACCAAATTGTAATAATAGGGTTTTCCCCTTTTTTCTGGCAACAAAACTGAAACTTTTTTTTACGAGGATTCATGTCTGCATTAACCACAATACCTGCAGTCAAAATGCAAACAAAAAACATACATCTTCTTTGGTTCTTTCGGTAAAGTCACGTAGAATGAGAATAAAATAATAAATTGATAAAATAAAATAACACAATAATGTTCTCACGACGTTTCGGCCACAACACAAGCGGCCTTCATCAGGTGAAGGGGACGAGACTGTCTGGAGGACAGCGCTGGAGTGCTGTCCTGTGTTGTGGCCGAAACGTCGTGAGAATATTATTGTGTTATTTTATTTTATCAATTTATTATTTTATTCTCATTCTACGTGACTTTACCGAAAGAACCAAAGAAGATGAATCCTTGCAGTCACGAAAGCTTTAAATCGAAAAAACATACTATGATAATGTATAGCATTGTCCTTGAAACTGATTGGTCCACACCAAGGGACGCATTTTGGCGTCATCTGGTCGAGCACCAATTGGGTCGAGGCTCAAAAGAAAGCCGTCCCTTGGTGTGGACCAATCAGTTTCAAGGACAATGCATATATTATCATAGTATGTTTTTGTTTGCATTTTGACTGCAGGTATTGTGGTTAATGCAGACATGAATCCTCGTAAAAAGGTTTCAGTTTTGTTGCCAGAAAAAAGGGGAAAACCCCTATTATTACATTTTGGTATATGAATAATAAATCATCGATCTGAACGTGCACACAATTTGATGCGTGTACGGTCAGAGCATGAATCCAGTTTATATGTTAAAACATATTTGCCACTATACGGCTGCAGTTCTTTGCCTAAATGAGCTCTATTGACACGGCTTGGTGTCGCACTATAGCTGCCTGCATGCTGCCAAGCACGAGGAAGCATCGGCACGTCGCCTCGGTAAAGAAAATATACGGAGCAGTCTCGATTTAAAAAAAACGCATCCCACTCACCATGGCATTTCCAGAAGCGCCTCTGGAAATGCCGCTTGGCGTGCATCGAAAACCCAAACATGGACCCTGCTGCAGTAAATATAACAACGTGGCAGCTTGGTCGTGATAATGCATTGGCCTCGGGGCGTACTGTTCCTTTTCAGCAATTCCTATTATCCTCGGCGAGATAGGGGTGCTCCATAATTCTTCCTCTTAGCCACATTTCGCACATAATAAAAAAAAACCCTTTAAATATTGACCATAATTGAAGCGTCCGTGTTTTCTGTGCATTCCACACACGCACGCAAGCAGCACTGCTCCCGCGCTGTTATTATTATTATTTTAAAGTCAGCATCTTTGGCCCGTTAATAGTCAGCACGATGGTGAGGGATTGGCAATACTACTACTAATAATAATGTGAATTTCATATAGCGTCGTTCATGTAATTGCATCCCACAACGCTGCACGTCAATTAGCCAGACCCCTGCACAGATGATGCAAAAACAAAACCCCACTGCTTAGTAATAGCGTAGCAAATCAGTGCTCGGATACTTTTTTTTTAAATGACACTTTACAGAAAGGTTTGCATGTTGATTCTGAGTGCCACGCCATTATTTTGTCTCATCAAGTTCAATGAAACAAACGGGGAACTGGTTCAGAAATGATACAATAAATAGTAGTCCTTTGTGATTCCACTGTTAAGTGAATGATTCCCCACACCATATAGAACCATTGGGTTTGACCATACTTCACCACGCTGACCAGTGCGGGTTAGTGAAGGGGAGAATGGGGGCAAGACTGGCCCAGCTGTTACTCGTCACTGACATTAGCCACGGATGCAATGCGAACTTATGTTGCTGTCTGCACAGCAGAGTGCGCTATTCACTGCACCACCCACGGCTCCACACACATTTTAATCTGCGGACTCATGAATGTTTGAAAGTGGAGCCGGGGTTATAAAAATACGTGCTTTTCTACAACGTCTCAATGCCACCACGTCTCGCGATGTAGAGAAACAGCGGGCTAATGTGTTGTGTATGTGCCTATTAAATCAAAACGCTGAGCTTACTTGCACCAGTACCTAACTTCTTTTGGAAATGTGTTCTCTTCCACTGTTGCATTAGCTCTTTTTTTCCAAAATCGTTTATGTCAGCCACCGTTTTTGAAAGGGCCCGAGCAATGAACCACAAAAAACCCACCAAATATAATGTTTAGTTCATTAATCCACTTAACTGACTAAACAGCCTTGTTATAAATCAGAATGTTTAAACATGGAGATTGCTTTAATGCGTTCACATGATGTTTTGGTTGACCAGCATAATTTAATTGGCCTTTAATGTTGCTTAAATCAAAATAGCATCCCGCTATTCACAACTATTATCAGAGTACTGTGTCTGTGCTGCTTGATGTCTACATGTATGTGTATGCAGTCTACATTTGCGCATGTAAGTCACGTCATTTTTTAATGGTAACAAAAAATATACAGACGTGGCTAAAGCTGGAGAAGAATCTGACTACAGCAGGCCTGGCACATGCATAGGTAAAAGTACAGCCCTGCAATCGCCTTAACAGATGACTGGCACGCAGAAAGTTACCATTAAGAGGGGATTGCAGTTTAAAAAAAAAACAAAGACCAGATCACACACTTTTCTTATAGCTGTGTTACCATGGCACTTGTTTGTCCGGGTTCATCACAACCAGGCTCAGACCTCGCCGTACGATTTCAGTTTGCGCGACGGTGGCCCAAGAGCGAGTTCGCCCGACGCGCGAGACGTACGAGACTTGATCGTGTTTAAATGTTGGGCAGTGTTTTTGGCCTGAACTAGCCAATGTGCCACCACAAAGCAATTCTCTATTGACACTCACGCGTAGTTATTTTTCGCTATTCCGCATGCGGCTCTCCGATCCGTTCACGCCGACCAACACAACCTGAAAACACATCGGACAGCTGATATTCTTTAACTGTCGCAGAGTGAGCGAGCATTCGCCATCACAAATCGTGGACAAGTAGAGACGCAATGCAAAGCTTGTCACTAAAACCGCTGCCTCGATACCCTGCCTCGAACTTCTTGACCTACTTGCTCATAAATCATCGGCTCACACTCCTCGGACTGACTCTTCTCCGTGCATTCCCGATAGCAAAATTCGCCGTCACGTTGGCCAACCCTGGCGATATCCGTGGGTTGACTGCAGGCGCTGGTCAAGGTGCCTGTTAACTGTGGGTTTGTTGAGATTATACGAGCTGTGCCGTCTGCGATTGCGGTGGGGAAGAGTGGGGGCTGTGGAGGTGGGGGGGGGGTGAATCGTAGAGTTTTAAGATGCCTGCGGTGGAATTGTATATTTATTTTTTGAAGTTAAACATTGTCACTGAAAAGCAATGCTTTATTGAGTCAATGCGTCAATGAGTCAATGCGTGAATGCCTCAATGAGTCAATGTATCAATGCGTCAATGAGTCAATGCATTTTCGGAACAATGACAAATTATAAATAAAAAATGTTCCCAGCCATTTTATAAACCGATAGAAAGTTTTCATGCATTGTACCATATTATATACATAGGTGAGTGATGGTGCAGTGGTCAGCACATTGCACCCGGAACCACGTTCAATTGTGGATCATGGTTAACATCAGCGGTGAGTGCTATCGCAACCAATGCGGGGTGCTTCCTTCACGAACCCGCACTTACCACCATGGCGAAGTATGGTCACATAACCTCCACGGCGGACATTGCATGGAGATGCCTTCATCCAGCAGTGGAGTGACACAAAGGTTGACATTCATTATATTACCATACAGGGCTCTGTGGGCAGCGGAGGTCACTACAGCAGAGTGCTGCGTGTCTACCCTCCCGCACCTCTCCTCCCCTCCTCCTTCAGCCACACCAACCAGCACAGCGAACTCTGCTTCAATAACCACCGCAACCTGCACGGCATGGGGAGAGGCCCCCTCAACCAGCGGTGGATTGACAAAGTGGCTGTACGTGTATGCACGAAACATCAGGCAGGCCATGCGCACGTGGCAGTCGCGACGATCAAATCACCCAGGGTGCGCCCGATGCCGTCGCGTCTCGGAAGCTGATCCGGGTTGAGCCTGGATGGCGCTTCGACGGGCAATCACCGCGATATTGAAGAGGTGAAGTGGCCATTGTGGGCAGTAGAGGGGCAGCGCGAATAAAAAACGAACTCCCCAACGGTATCCTGCACCACCACCACCCCCGTCACCAAGCTGCACTGACCAGTGACGTCTGCTCGGGTAACTCTTAACCCGCATCCTCGAGCAGTGGATTAACAATCGTGCTGTGCGTGCTCCCATTATACATATGGTACACAATGCGTCGCTGATGATGCTTACGCATCACGGTCGAGTTGGCTGGCAAGCTGGGCCCGCGTTGCTGCTTGCGAGTGGTGCCCTGTCGCGTGCTCACTTACCCAAATGAAAATCGCAATGCTATTATACTCCACACGGTTAATTACCTGAACGGAATAGAGCGACAAACCGCTGATTCATCTCCGGCAATCCTAATCGGATAGACCTGCGGTATAAAATCCACCAAATCCAGGCGCAGCCCTTGGGACAGAGCGTGTGTCTGGCAGCAGCTGACCTCGAGCGGCCGCACACACTGAAGGGGGTAGCAGTCACCCGACAATCATAACACCGCACATTTTCAAGGGGTGAAAAATATACATTTGAACAATAACAATAAAAAGGCCCCCCTCTTAAAATGGGAAATAACAGGAGCTCGGCACTCTCAAAGGAGCTGCTCGACGACCTGAAGCTCAACACTGCGTACTCGGAGCAGGAGCTCGCCGACTGGTACAGCTCCTTCCTCAAAGAGTCTCCGGACAGCCGGATCTCCAGGGAGCGCTTCGAGCAGATCTACTCCAAGTTCTTCCCAAACGCAGACGCGACCAAGTACGCCCAGCACGTCTTCCGCTCCTTCGACGCCAACGGAGACGGGACACTCGATTTCCGCGAGTACGTGGTGGCCCTGCATCTCACCGCCTCGGGCGAGATCGACCTGAAGCTTGAGTGGGCATTCTCTCTGTACGACATCGATGGAAACGGAACCATCAACAAAGCCGAGGTGCTGGAGATAGTCACGGTAAGTTCCTTCTTTTGCCTAGGGCACTTACAAAAAAAAATGAATATAACGAAGATTTTTTTTTTTAATGATCAATCTAGTTCAAGGATCCAATTATGTTTTTGTTGTTTTACAATTGAGGGTGCCTGCATTCCTGACGTGACTCGGGATGGAGTTCTGAGTTCCTGAGGCAGAGAGCACAACAACAAATGGCCCTTGCCCATCCTTATTTTTAAACGACTTCTCAGAGCCACCGACACTTCAGCACTCGCCCATCTGAAGGTGCGACTGAGGAGTACAATGCGCCAAGAGTTTCCCGTAAATATAAAAGCCACAACATCGCAAAGGATATTTGAACCAAAAAAAATCCTATATTCTCTTCCCAGTGAATATTGTAACGATTAATTTGGCCACCGAGCCTCCAACCTCCTTAGCTTCCAATATTTGACACGATTTGGTACATGTTGGGTTATACAATCGTGGGGATGTTTAACGTATGTGTAACATATAGAGGCACATGTAGGCATAGTCAAACAACCCTCTGGAGTGTCAAGGCGTGACAACGAGTTGTTTATCCAGCAGTGGATTGACAAATGGCAGTACATTTTAATTATTTATTATGATATGGAACAAACAGATACGTAACAGAGTGTAGCCGTCGTATATATGTGTATTTTTTAAAATTATAACAGTGATTTTAAGACAAAACTAGAACACAGAGCAAAATACTTTTTTATATCCATAACACAGGGTTATTTTTGGGTTAGATCGCATAAATATGCGTGTCGTTAAACCCGCCACCACCCGACACAGCCAACTAGTAAGCTTTGTCACGTAAACAGAACGTGCCAATTCGTCACTAGTACAGCACACCGGTTGTGTTGGAGAGCCAAGCCACAACATTTCCAATCCGAGTACGACGTTTCCCCAGTAATTACAACTAGCTTCATCAGGCACACAGCCATATTTGTGGAGTACTTGTGGAGTATTTTTTATACTGCCCACAATAATAGCACGGTTGCATACGTACGGTGCAAAAGCAGTTCAACATTCATAAACACAAAGAAGTTCAACATACATGAATACTAAAATACCCAATGATACCATGTGCACCAGAATTCGCACACATATATAATCAATCTTACTGTGGCTGTATTGGTCCAGCCACCTACTGTGGTAGAGTACAGTATTTCTACTTGAAAATGTGTGTGTTTTTCAGGCGATATTTAAGATGATTCCACAAGAAGAACAAGAGACCTTGCCGGAAGGCGAAAACTCTCCTGAAAAACGAACAGAGAAGCTGTGGAAATTTTTTGGCAAAAAAGAAAACGGTGAGCAACACTTAACGATGCTCAGTATCTCTGAGCGCTCAACTAAATATAACATGTCCTTTAATTGGCCATTACTATTCCCGTAAGAGTGATATTTCACCGAAAATTACTTTAGGGTAACGAACATTTTTCCCCCAATTATATTCCATACAATCACACCGCCGTAGATGACTGCACAACCACTATAAATGTTATAGAGTCACACTGTTATAGATTACGTAGTCGCATTGCTGTAGATTTTATATGTGCACATCAGATTCACATCGCTGTAGATTCTATAGATTCACATCGCTCTAGATTCTGATATTTCTAAATCCATACACCTTGTCATCTAATACATATAGCTGGACATAAGTGAGTGCTGACTTATGTAAATTGTGTTCTAGAAAGGATGGAACGCTGAAACTCGACGAAATAGTCACATCTGTGCTTATCGTTAAACCCAGCTTAAAAGACGCTGCCAAGCTTGGCAGTGTTCATTGGAACGCTGTCTTCCCGACAGTTCTGTTTCTTCACCTGAAGACGGCTGCTTGTGTTGTGGCCGAAACGTCGTGATAATTTTATTATGTTTTATTTTTATTATTTCCCTTCTACGTGACTTTACCGAAAGAACCAAGAAGACGAACCAATATTTTGTTTGGTAGTGGACAGAACTTTTTTTTATTCACGATTTTTCTCTTAAAACCTACACCTACAAAAGTTTGGTAGCTGGGGATTTTAATTGGGCTGAATCTAAATACGTACCATATTGTATTAGATTTTACAAACTAAAATTGAGACTGAGGCCCTCGAATTTGGAGGGCAATATTTTATTGCTTCCTGCAATTTGTTTTTTTGAGAATCTGGGGTGAATGCCAGTACACCAGCTCTTCCAATGCCATTCTCATTTCCAGGAACTGTAGGAAGACTGACAATAAAGATACTAGAAAGTGTGCAAAGCCTGCTCCCAGTTACTAACGTCACATTTCAGGAGTTTTGGGCCCTGTATTTGTCATGAGCAGCAAGTGCGTATCAAGAGGCTGATCATCGTGAAATTGTATCCATGAAGTAGATTTTTTAAAGTAAAGTGGCATTCTGCTTTTTTAATGGTAACTATACATTTTGAGGTATGCTCGCCAGCCAGAGAGGCTAAGCATCGAATGAGAATACCGGAAACAATCATTATTACACAAAACGCGTGTCAAGACAACAAGACAGGACACACACACACGTTTTGCATGCGATGATGACATTACCATTCATGCACGCAATCTGCACACAGCCTTAAAATAGCCACCAACTCAAAATGGCTAGAGCTTTGCCTTTTATTATTATTTTAAATATATTTAGAACCATAAGGCAACTCAACAGTGCTACGTTTGACCCCACTGTGTGGAAGCAGGACTTGGATAAAACGTACCCCACACACAAATGGTGGAAGTAGGAAATAATGGTGCATGTGCTGCACTGGTGAATTCAAACAAGGATGAAACCTGTATCCAATTGTCTCGTAATTTCTGCTGCCGATATAACTTTTTGAGATTGGGAGCTGTCACAAAGCTGTGTGCAGAATATGTGCAACAAATGTGATGTCATCCTGTCAGGCAAAGTATGCCAATATCTTTGCCATGCTCAAGCTGTTTGAGAGAAGGTTTCGCACACATATTTTCAAGAAAACCGTTAAGGGCTAACATATGGCAAAACAAAAAATATTCACCAGAGCCATAAAAAAAGCCAAATCTCCCAAAAAATAAAATGTGAAATCACCAACCCTGGCAATTCAACTTGTAATAAAGCGTTTAAATAATAATGCAGTGGCACTGGTTGTTGTTACTGCTCGTGCATATTTTAGCAGGAGTGCGTTGTGTGTGTTGGTCCTGAGTTGACCCTGCACCACAGTTAATATCACGTGGTGGTGGTGGTGGGGGGCTCCTCAAGGAGATCGTCTCGAAACGCCTTTTACACACACACGCACATCTCGTTTGCAGATAAAATCACCGAGGGAGAATTTGTGGAAGGGGTTAAAAACAACATCGAGATACAGCGGCTCATCCAATATGAAAAGCGGCACAACCACAAGTAGAGTGCGCGGTGGAGGAGCGGCGAGGCGGAGGGTAACGTTACCACGGTCTTTGTTTCTCCTCTGCCCACCTCACGGACGCGACGGACAACGAGCAATGGGCGCAATGGGAATGTGGACGTCCGTCTCATGCGGTTTGACTCCGACGGTGACGCACCTTTGGCCCAATCCTTAGTCGTGTCGGCGAGCACTCTCGCTTATATTTCACGGCAAATGGGACACTTTGGTATTTGATGACAAAATATAACGGGCAGCTGCAGGGAACCCAACGTCAATGCAAATGAACCCAGCTCAGTAGCGAGTATGATGATCACACGTATTTAGATACACACAGTTTGTTTTAATAACTGCAATTGAACAACATCATTAATGTGATTAAGTAATTAAAAGCAACTTACATTTGAATTCAAACATTTACCGCTTAAGTGCAAAGGTAGAAATTAAGACTTTAAATAAGCAATAAATCACACGAAATGTTATAATTGGTCATCTGAGCAAAATAAAAAAAAACCCCATAAATTTTCATATATATATTTACACACTCTTAAACATCCAATGCCACATTTCCGGGATATGTTTTTGTATATTCCAACAAATTGGAAACCCCCCCCCACCCACCCCCATATCATCCAGCACGATGTAGCTTAACGGAAGCTTTGTCATATGCGCTGAAGTTCATACTATGCCCTCACTGTGGTATGATCTACATCTCACACTGTGTCTTCAATGACTGCTTGGCTGTCACTCAGGTTACTGTTGGTGGTGGTGCTGCCCATGCCTTCACGACGCTTTGCTTCCTTGCTGTGCAAGAGCTCTGCCCTGGACGGGCGCTTCTTACCAACGTACAGCCCGCTCCTATCAAACAACAATTGGCCACCTTCCATTGAGAAGTTCTTCATGGAGGTGAAGGAGCTTTGGGAGCACTTCAGCTCATTTACCTTCCTTGACTTCACGTGCCAGAGATGCCACTTTTTCTTGAACTCGCTTTGGACCTGCCAAGATAGAGGTGTTCGTGTTTTGGCTTTTGGGTGTCATTAACTGTTTGCTTTTATATATTCTCCATGCATCCTAGTGTTTTACCAGAGCACACTTAATTTGGACGTGACCTAAATGGTGATGGCCTACAACCGCATGACATCAAATGCGATATGCTTAAATGTGGATTTAATAATGTCGGTGAGTTAAGGCATCATTAGGAGAGGCGACTTATCTGAGTTTAGCGAAAGACACCATAAGTAGCACACAGGGAATGTATTAGCCGTGAATTTGATGGCTCTATCTGCATAATCTCTTTATAAATTTGTCAATCATATTATTAACACATCTACGGGCAAACCAAATGCATCGAATACTCAGCAAAAAGAATCCTTATTGTGTAAGTGCTTACAATCCATACATTTAAAAAAAATACTAATACATGGCAACATCAAGCTGTCATTAATACAATCAAAATGTAGGTTAACACAATTAAGCTGGTATTTTTGGCTATGTTTATAAGATAATATGATCTTAAGGAGAAACTCATCTCAGGTCAATGCAAACATTACAGAGGTGGGCGGGGGGGGGGGACGCTGACACTTCCGTGGATAAACTGCAGAATCCAATTTCTGCAGAATATTTTGTTACATCATAACAACGGTTGAGGCTGATAAAACTCACGTTTCACCCTTAATTCACGGCCTACAAATGTTTAACAACAAAAAATACCGTCTGTGTTACAAGTGATTCTACAGTTCATCGGTTGTCTAGCCATAATGACAATTGCAGTTTTATGATATATCTAAAAACAATGCTATTGTGCACTTGTAGGACTTTTTTCTCGTGTCGTTGCTGTGAAATAGTATATTGTTTTTTAACTTAATAGTACGTTTGTGCAATTGTAAGCGTACGGCAAAGTGCTTTGGCTGTGCGGTACAATAAAGCATTGACATTGTCTGATGGTTCGTGATTCTCTTTGCAGTAAGACCAATATTCTGTACACACTGCCTCCTAAAGTTGTTTACTGTATTGAAATGATGTAGAATTAAATATTTGTCGTACAATCAAGTTGATAATCACGGTAAATGACGTTGCAGAAATTTATTTAATTTGATGTTTTTTGTATTTCAAAAAGTTACATCTGTATGCGAATTGCATACAAGGAATACTCAAAATTATCAAATTAAATTTGGTTCTGCACTTAATTTTCCTGAATTCCAGATTTGCCAATACAAATAACAGTTGTGCAGCCTTGCAATGAACCGATCACAGGCAGAGTGAATGGGAAGGGGCCGCCCTCTGTTGTACGGACCAGACGTAATTTTAAGGGATTTCAGATGTAGCTTTGTGATTTTTTGCTTCTGTTAGACACTTTAAAAACAAAAGTTTTCACTGCTCTGCAGAAAATATAAAATGTATACGTCATCTCTTGACATGATGCTGATAACATAATCGGGATATCGGGGAAATTTTACGACAAAATTATTGACGCTCATTCACGGAAACATAATTACGACAAAGTGCCGAAGACCAAATCACTCCACACGTGCTCAATCTCATCAGGTCTCGGAAGGTAAGTAGAATTAGAGCTTGGGCTGGAGATGACCAAGACTTACCAGGTGTTGTAAGGCTGTACTATCCAATAGGCACAGGAGGCACTGTGCATAGGGCCTACGAAAACTAAAGGACTTCCGAAAAACAATTGACCCTTGTTTGTGTGTTTGTATGTATGTGTAGTGGTATATCGCTGACTGCTGGCGGAAAAGGGTAACTGCGGTGTACGGCAGTACCTGCGACAGCAGGCCACGATATATACGAGAGGGGGACACCTAGGGGAAAGGTCACAGAAGGGGCCCATCGCGAAGCCTCGGGAACCCGTCAGTAGGTTCCAGAAGGGGGCGTGGCCGGGGCAGAGCGAGGGCACGCTGGGAGTATAAAAGGGAGCCCTGAGCGGGCGCTCAGGGCTGTCGCTGGACGTGGGATCCCCGTCGTGCCGCTCAAGATCATCGTCGTCACCATCTCCTCCTCGTCGTTTCCGTCTTCACCATCCCGCTGCTAGTCAGACAGTCTACCAACTGTTCTAAGTAGTGCCGCCCACAATAGATGGTCTTAATACTAATAGTGTGCACCCACGTAGGGTGTTGCGTGTTATCCCGATGGTGCTTGTTAAATAAAAATAAGTGCCTCCAAGTATTACTGCCTCCGATCTGCGTCACTACACATGTATGTATGATAAAAATGTAACCAAGATGTCTTCTTGAATAAATGTATTAATATAGCAAGGATTGGCAGTGTATATACAAAGAGTCATGTCAACGTCTATCGTTTTTTTTTCATCAGGTGAGAGAAATTAACGCCGGAGAAGAACTTTTCCAGATTTTCTTTCGTTAAAAAAATTTGCAAGAACATCTTCAAATGGTCTTTTTCGCACCATCTTACTCTCAATAGAGAGCAGTGCAAGGGAAGACAAGGCGGCGTTGTTGTCCGATGTTTGATCGGAGACAGTTTTGTGTTTGTTATCAGCTTCAGTGAGTGACAGTGGCGGTAGAAGTCGTGACGTGACATATAATTGGTCACTACGTAGCATAGTGCTGGCTGCTGGCAGGGAAGGGGATCTGCAGCTTGACGCAGCCCTGATTGACAGCAGGCCACGTGACAGACCCGAGAGGGATTTTGGGTAAAGGTTACGGAGGGGACAAGTCAAGATCCCGCTCGTAGGTTCCAGAAGGGGGGCGTGGCCGCGGCAGAGTGAGGCCACGCTAACAGGATAAAGGTGGACCCCGAGCGGGGGATCGGGGCCGTCGTTTGGAGTGGGATCCCCTCGTCGTTGTTGCTGCTGTCGCCTTCGTCGCTGTCGTCGGTCCACTTGATAATCACGCTGCTGGCAGTGGTTGGCTGTCTTAGTTCAGCGCCGTCAGTGTCAGACGGCTAGCGCTGTGTTGGAGGCTAGCAATTAGTGTAGAGTTGCGTTTAAGTGAGAGACGGAGTGTTTGTGTAACAGCAGAGAATGTGTAACAGTGTGCTCGGTGTTTAATTAAAGAATTGCCTCCAAGAAGTTACGTCTCCAAGTCAGTTCCTACAGTAGCGACGCGGGGCAGCAGCAGTACCAACTGTAGACGAGTAATCACTGAAGGCTCAACGAAACTGAAGTGCCTTGGGCCTACAAGAAACCTTAATCCGGGCCTGGTTGTTAAGCATCGGCTACGAGGTGGAAACGAGATGGCAATGGTGTCACCCCCTTGTAGAGTCTAACACGTAGGAGGCTTTCGCGACCAATATCATCCATAATAGAGGTTTTTTTTGGGTTAAATAATGTTTGGTGGATGTTTCTCTGGGTTTGCCAGTTTCCCCATCCCATGAAGCCAAACTCTCATTGAAGGAATTGGCCAAACCATTCCAATTGGAGGACCGCACTGGAAAAGTCTCGAGGCTCACCAAGCCCTTTGGGTAAATAACTGGCATCATTACTCTGAGAGCAAGCATTCAATTACGTTAATTTTCTATCGCTTTTTAAAGTTGGAGAACATACACATGGTAATGACACCATTTAAACTCGGGAAAAGTACGTGGGCAGGAAAGAATGTGCCTCTTGATGGAATGATGGCCGATTGTCAACAATAATAATAATAATAATAAAAGAGGAAGTTTACTGTGGATACGAAACAATGAAGTCATCTCGAGTGCAGGCGCTGGGTTGGGTGTATTATGACATCCCAGGATCGTGAGAGGCGGTAGCGGCTTGGGAAGGCCTTCATCTAGCAGCGGATTGCCCCTGAGCGTTGCTGCTGATGATGATGACTTGTAAATTAGTGTAACGACGTTTTTGGGAAACAATGCGTGACTTGTTAAGGTCTGTAGTTAACAACCCTGTATCTGGAATGGACTCAAAACGCTATTTTATTTTAGAGTGTTGTGGTTTTTTTATGAGGCAATGTGTAAGTCGATGTGTTTGTGTGTGTGGGTCGATGCGTGTGTGTGTGTCTTTTTCACCCGGGCAATGCCGGGTACTTCCCGCTGGTGAGGCAATATAACACTGAACCACAAGTGGCTTTTGTAACCACATTTGTTTAAAAATAGGTGTACCGAGAACTCTCGACTATTTTATATAACTTTGTTACATTGAACAATACTGTATTTTATCACTTACCTCACCATTAGAGAAGCAATACAGGAGCGCTACAAAAAAACCCTAAAAAAGACAAACACGTTCACAATATTATTAACTGTTTTTTTTTACATCTTGTTCACAATGTGAAGTAGTTGGCCAGGTATTTACGTTAGAGGCAAATTTATTTTTCCTGCACTTTATTTTAGGGATAGAAATGTCACAGTCCCAAAGAGGTGTCCTTATTTTAGCATGAAATCAGTATTTCACCAAGATGAAAATCAGTCGCATGTATCCTTGCAGAGTAAACATTACACACTCTAACATTTATTCTTACTACGATCTATTAAATATCTGTCTTGCACACCTCATCAAGCTATAATCTTCTGCCCCATCTGCAATTAAACAGAGCAGTTTCAGGTCCCGCATACCAAGCCACTTCCGCACGACAAAATCAATGTTTTGGGTTATATTATAACCCGAGTTGGGCAACCTGATGATAGGATTACAAAATAACAGAAAATACATTCCAGCCATTCTCAATCCACCAATGGATGAAGGCCTCTTGCACACCATCATCGTCACGGTTTTTGTTGTTGTTGTTGCGCACTTCACCACGCTGGTCAATGCAGGTGGGTCACGACGAGTGGAAGGGCAGAACCAATTCTGGCTTCACTCGCCACCGCCGGTAGCCGCGATCGGGAATCAAACTCGCCAGTTTCCCGGTGGAACGGCGCAGCACGCTAACCGCTGTACCGCCACTCCGCCCCTGAGAGACGCGTGAATGACGCTCGCGCGGTTCTTCGCGAACGTTACATAATTTTTTCTCCGGAAATAATATGGTGTCTATGTCCAGATCAGCGTCGTTAGCACCTTCACAACACCACACCTGAATGGAGCTGAAGGAGAGCTGAATGAACAGGCGGACGTAGCGCGTTCTCCCCGTGGCATGCTCGTCCGTGAGGAAGATGAACACGACCTCGTGGATGCCCAGAAGCGGAATCAGGGTGAGCGTCGACCGGGCAAGTCTGCAACACGCGACGGGTTGAACTATAAAAAGGCGCAGCACTGGCAATTGCTTTCTCTCCGCCACCGCTGCTGGAAGGGTCTCCACTAAAAGGAGCTCTACAGAGCCCCCCCCCCCCCCCCCCCACTAGAGGGTGTTTTGGCCTACTCTTCCACGCTTCCGAGACATCTTGGAAGAGGTGGGAGTACTCACACTTGACCCCCCCTCCCCCCCCCCCCGTACGTGACCTTACGATCGACGAGCTGCGGTGAACCCTTTTATACCGCTGGGTGGACAGAAGTTTGGGGGGAGGGGGGGGCGGAGGATTTGAGAAACTTGCCCCCCCCCCACATTATTTCAGCAGCTGCCATGCCGGGAGCTCGAAGCGGCATGGCACCTCTGGGCTGCAAGTCGACCGTTGCAGCGACACCTCATGTTCTTCTTCTTCTTGGTTCTTTCGGTAAAGTCACGTGGAAGGGAAACAATAAAATAATAAAAATATCAAACAATAAAATTCTGAGAAATTCTGAGAATTTTTTTATTTTTTATTTTTATTGTTGTATTGTTTCCGTGCTACGTGACTCTACCGAAAGATCCAAAAAAAAAACAAATTATCAGAATTTTATTGTTTTATATTTATATTATTTTATTGTTTCCCTTCTACGTGGTGACTTTACCGAAAGAACCAAGAATATGAATCCCTGCAGTCACGAAAGCTTTAAATCAAAATTTACATCATGTTCTTCTTCAAACCCAATTTGGTCTCGGCCCAGCGGGTCTGTTTTGGATCATGACCCCACATGAAGGCTGGATAGCCAAGACAGGCATCTCCTAACGTGTTGGAAACAGCGACGATGCCTGCATTGTAGTAGGGGAGAAACTCCTCGTATTCACGATTCCCATTATCCACGGCACCCAGTCAATGCACAAATGAATACTATTTTACGTGGATGTAATAAATCCTGGAAATAAGGCACCATGCTGCATTGTAATCAAGTGATACCATGAGCAGAGAGAACATTTAAAAAAGCTCCAATTACACATTTAGCTTATCATAACATTGAAATTAATTTCAAGTAGTTGGGTAAACAAAATGTGTACACTTGTGCTATGCTATATAGCACACATTGTATATTCACACATCTACAGAAGCATATCCACACATCTACAGAAGTATATCCACACATCTACAGAAGTATATCCACACATCTACAGAAGTATATCCACACATCTACAGAAGTATATCTACACATCCACAGGAGTATATCCGCACATCTACAGAAGTATATCCACACACCTACAGAAGTATATCCACACATCTACAGGAGTATATCCACACATCTACAGGAGTATATCCACACATCTACAGAAGTATATCCACACATCTACAGGAGTATATTCACACATCTACAGAAGTATATCCACACATCTACAGGAGTATATTCACACATCTACAGAAGTATATCCACACATACACAGAAGTATATTCACACATCTACAGAAGTCGTAGATTCACACATACACAGAAGTATATCCACACATCTACAGAAGTATATTCACACAACTACAGAAGTATATCCACACATCTACAGGAGTATATCCACACATCTACAGAAGTCGTAGATTCACACATCTACAGAAGTATATCCACACATCTACAGAAGTATATCCACACAACTACAGAAGTATATCCACACATCTACAGGAGTATATCCACACATCTACAGAAGTCGTAGATTCACACATCTACAGAAGTATATCCACACATCTACAGAAGTATATCCACACATCTACAGAAGTATATTCACACATCTACAGAAGTATATCCACACATCTACAGAAGTATATCCACGCATCTACAGCAGTCGTAGACTCACACATCTACAGGAGTCGTAGACTCACACATACACAGCAGTCGCACCATTCACCTGCTCTTGTAATTTGAAAACTTTGATTGCTGTGCCTTCAACTTGGAGAGTAAGATTTTGATGATCTTTACAAAGAGGATACAATTCACCTGCAAAGACAGTAATGTATGTTTGATGTTTCTTTTTTGTTACAATTGGATACACACTGGCACATCTCTGTCCCCCGTTTAAACATTTGTCATTTCAAATATGACGACAACAACAACAAAAGTAACTGCGGTACAATGTCGCATATCGGACTCGCCGGGGACTCAGGTACAGGCGGATATGTGAAAATGGTTGGATATGTGAACGTTGACACGTGTCAACAAAAAAAGCGCAAACTACGTGAACAATGGGAACATGCTTCGCTCTAGAGTACTTTAGCAGTGAGCGAATGAAAAGGTCGCATTCGTGAATGTGTCCAGCAAATGACAGTGTTTGGTGAGAGTGGGTATGTCACAGTCGGGAACATGCGACCTACTTGCACACGTTACATTTCAAGGCAGAACGCACGTTGTGTAATTTGGTGAATGAATGCAAACAACACGTGGTAGTTACCACAATGGAGAACAGGATCGGTCCTCGTATTAGCCACCAAATGCCCATCCACGTGTTAATTCCCCAACACCTTTGAGATGAAAATGAGAAAAGCGTTGTGATGTGCGAATGCCGATTCAAAAGCAACAATTAGCCTTTGATACGGCAATTGTTTGTATAAACACAATTACCATGCACCACATGTTTGATGCATGACGACCGTTATTCATTTCACGGATATTAATTGCCACAAATAAAACAAGACATCATTTACATTCTCTTTGGTTCTGTCGGTTTCGATCGCAACACAAGCGACCGTCTTCAGGTGAGAGATAGAAAGCTACTGATAATTCAAAGCACAAATCTCTCCACGCTTACATTTATCACTGTCAATAGCCATCATCGCCGTCATCACCTTAAATCATAATCAGTAATCATATGTGTTTCCATAACATGACAATTGCTTGAAGTAAAAATATTAGTTCTTATCCTGGATATAAGGTGATGACATTGTATGTACGTATGTATGTTGAACTTCTTTCGCACCGTACGTGGGCCAACCGTGTTAATCCCGATGGACATCCACTCCTTTGGCTGCCACTCCATTTTTAGTCTCGACCACGAGGCATTCAAGTATCCTACCCAATCCAACTTGTTTTGTTTACAGTAAATGGGATATGTGTATGGGGCAGGCTAAGAAATGAAGACGTGAGTGGAAGACTCAAGGTGGTAGAAATCACAAAGCGAGTGAGAGAGAGAGAAGGCTCTGGGTGTGGTTCGGTCATGCGGAGAGACAGCAGGAAAATGATGTGCGTCATAAGGTAGCTGGTGATGCAAGTGGAATGGAAAGAGTTGAAGAGGAAGGCAGAAGATGAGGTGGTGGGGGGGGGGGGCGATTGGACCACGGTGGCCCGAGGAGCGGAAAGAAAGTTGGCAAAGGACAGGGCAGCGTGGAGAAGTTTGGCAAGGACAACGGAACACTCCGCATGAGTGGGATAAACGCGTGGAAGGAGGAGGAGAAGGATGCGTGTATCGCTTGCATATGCCGTTTAATCCACGTGTTATTTTTTTCCTGTCTCTCAATATAATTCCAAGCACAAATCTCTCCACGCTAATTTGCACACTTGTCTGCATTTGTTCCATTTTCTTTGTCCGTGTTCACGTGTTGGATCCATGCTTCACAACAGGTACTATGCACCAGTTAAACGTTTGCTGGGGTTGAAACGTCAAGGCCTTTCCAGGGAGGCCAACACACCATTAATCCAAATTTTCACTATTATGGCAAAACACAACCATTATATCGAACTGGAAAGAGCCGTGCTCTCCCGCAGACATTGCAGGAGTGGGCCAATAACTTGTCAAAATTGCCCCTCTAGAGCATCTAAGTGTCAAACTAAGGGGCAGGAAGGAAGCTTCCCACCAAGCACGGAATCCCTCAACTCACTCTCCTCCAGCGGGCATTGATTCTTAATTGCATTCACGAGGGCATTTTGCCATTTTCACTTCCCTTTTTTCCCTTTCTCCTACAGGGCTATCAGAGCTTAGGCAGACACCAGGGGTTTGTAGAGATTATTGAAACAGTTTATTGAAACATGCGATTTAAGAAATGTTTCCACTGCACTGTAAATCCGTAATGTGTTTGTGTGCTGGTGTCAACACCTCTTCATATCCTCTGTGTTGTGTACCTGATATCGTTTTGTTCATAATAAAATACTTTTGGAGAGAAAAAAACGTTCGAATTCAGGCATCGTTGCTGCGTTGCCTTTCATTATTAAGTTCACTCATCCGCCTTGTCAATTCATTCGAATTATCCCGGTCAACCGTTAGAGAACTCTCCTAGGTAAACATGTTCGTTTTTCCCGGTCCGTGTCCCACCAACAAACGCTTAGTAAATTTGCCGTGACTTGCTACACATATGTATCGTGAGCGGCACTCTGCAGCCTTCTTTGAAAAGTTCATCCCCCCTCCCTCTCCCTATTGAAATGTACAATGATTGTCATCAGCAAATCTGAGGTTAACATTTTTTTGCCATCTATATTTAGGAGCTCTTCAAGTCAATTTGTATAACCCTTTTTTAAATCGAAAAATTATTGAGGCTTTCTTCAATGATGTCTTTCATTTATACATAAGTATGTAGTAAATGGTTCCCGTAATTGGTTCCAACAACTGGTTCTTTCATGGTGATGATGGTGATGACTCCACCATCTGGTTCAGGAGTTTTCCTTTGTTTCACGTGTACCATTTGGAGCTTACACTTCATCTGAGGAGTCGATGTATTACTGCAATGAATGTTTTTTCTCTTCATCTACAGAGATCTGCATAACATTCTTCCACTAATTTTAATATTCTCCCTCTCTATAATGTGTGACGGTGCATTCATTCTCCCTAAGGGCGACCATTTGTGAATTGCCAATCATCAACATTATTTTTACAGCTTTCATTGCTCTCTGTCATCTTGAAACATCTTCGTATTAGTTGCTTAACATTTTTCACTCTTTTCCTAATCGTTTTGCAGAGGTCCATATATGCAAAATTCTGTTCATCATCTCGGTCTCCTTGAGGCTCTCCACTACCTCAACATTCCCTTTTGTAGTTTCAGATAATTTATGCTCTTGTTTGCTTTTCAACATTCTGCCACTTACATCAATGCACTATCCATTACTAATTGTGGTACGGCTCATTCGTACTTCCCGTAGTTATGTGCATGTTCGCACCGACAGACTTTGAAAAGGCTTGTGTTTGTGTATAAAAAAAGAGAGCATGCACAAATCTTACCCTTGGTTTTCATAAATCAGTTTTGAAACCATCCAAGGTATGATAAACATAATAGGTGTACCTGAAAATGAAAACAAAACAACGTTCAACTGTAGAGCAGTGCATGTATACAAAAAAGTCCAATGTAACGTGAACTGTACTCTTTGGTTTTATCGGTAAAGTCACGTAGGTATAAAATAAAATAAATTACGACGTTTCGGGCGCAACACAAGCGTCCGTCATCAGGTATGGAAAGCATAAAGTGAACGTGTCTCGGATGTAATTCCTAAAGCAAGTGCCAGATCTTAAAAAACAGCTGAGCAGGGTCGAGCCTGAGTAGAACTTGAAAGGGCATCCACCATGGGGCAACCACTATGTACACGAGGTGTCACAGGCTGGTGGGTTACATGGTGGGCACAGCAACAAGCTACCGCGTCTGTGTTCCCCAGATTCATGAAACCTGCTGCAGCGTTGTCAGATAACTACAAACCGTGAGCCCTTCGCGCGGTAAGGCCCTCATCCAGCTCGTGGAATTTACTAATGACCAGATGTATGTGTGCATTACGCATTTTAAAACCGTCGAAGTCGGCTTGGCACCAGTGTGATTTTTGTTTACCTCTGTTATAGGCATTCACTCACCCCATCCCAGCAGAACGTAAAATGCAATCAGTTTCTTTTTGGTGAACACGCACATGGTCAGCAGAGTGTGTAAGTAGCTGCCTTCCACCAAAAGCCAAAAGTAGTTGGCGCCAATGCAATATTGCATGAAAACATGAGTGGCTCTGCATCCTGTGTACCCCTGTGGCAAAAAAAAAAACCCCAACAACATCAAACATGCAACAATCCATTGGCAACAGAAGACTTTGCCAGTGAAAAGTTATAAGTGAAAAAAAAGGCACGGCTCACTAGTTATGGACATTTATTTGCTCCACATTCATGGGTTTCTTCTCAAAAGGCATAGCAATTCTTTGTTAGTAATCCACCAATGATTGTGTGTCGAAATATACAGAATTCATACTCCCCATTTAGCTATGAATTAACATTTACCCATACTTTTTTTTATGCCAGCTGTGCAAATGTCACGCGAGACACAAACACCCCACACGATAAATGTGCCCCTCCACACAAAAAAAAACAAGCCTTATCGTGTACGTCATGAACACGTGTATCTAGTTTGTGTCCGGTACCACTCACTTCGTATCCAAAATAGCCCAGCCAATCGGAGGCGTTCTGGGGCCGTTTGGTGTAATTGTGTGTGAGCGCAGCGTCCTTGAGCAGAACGGAAATGGCTCTGAGGATGAATGAAGCGAACAAGTTCATATGGATGTAGTTTCTTGTGCAGTGTAGCCGCCTGGAAAACAGCGTTTGAAAACAGGTTCACATCTGGGACAAATGTTATCGTACTTGCCACGAGCGTGAATGCACAATTGCGTGTTTAATCCTGAACATTGTTGATTACCATATACGTCGAATAAGCCAATGGGAAATTGCTGGGTGGACAGAGGCGGGGAGGTGGGGTTAAGACTCTTGCTGCAGAGTATCAACTTGTACGTATGTATGCTGAACTTCTTTCGCACCGTACGTGGATGGAATTGAACCTGGCGACATCCGGCTTGCAGCTCTGGTGCACTTACCCCCTGTAAGACGGCGGCATCCCGATACTCAATACCTCAGTACCGCTTTAACATTACAACTGAATGCACGTGTGTAACTTTATTTACTTACACATAACATGGTAATTTAATGGGTCAGAGCTGCAAGTTATTCAACACGGGGTATGCAACGTAACAATGTATTTTTTTTCCTATTGCTAGAAATCTTTATTCGTGGAAAATGTAGTGTCATAGCAGGGCACACACATATTCATACGTACACATATATGTTGTTATTATTCTTATTATTACCTGAACATGATCAAAATTCCCATAGCCACCACGAGGGAGGCGAGGGAGACAGAGTATCCGGTGGTATAAACTAGACGTAAGGCATGGAGAAGATACATCTCTTTTCCCTAGAAGGAAACAGCAGACGTGGATAATTGACATTTAAAATAGGCAATGCCTTTGAGACACAACGGAGGGCATTGTGAAGGAAATGCAATTCTGTACATGTGCGTATGCATGACCTCAGTGGAGATATTGTTCTCATCGTCCAAACATTCGCTGTGGTCTCTCCATGCCGCGGTTACGTTGTCTTGAGTTAACCAGGTACCGTCGCGTGTGCAATATCTGTAAACGTATCCTCCTTCCACTAAAACAGAACACAATTACAATTATATATTTTTATTACGATTAGTACGTTCTCATTGAGTCTTAATGAAATTGTTTCAGAAGGGTCCTGCCAAGTTTTCTGTGGCAAGACTCCAGAGAATCCGGAGGAAACCCACGTTAGAACAGAGGGAGGACATACATACAAAACTAACAGTAGCATTTCACAAAAACAAACTAATTATTTGTTGTCATGGGGAACTATGGGTTATGTATTCATTAAATACACCTTGCTTTATGACTGATTGTAGGTTAGGCCATGTAATGATCTGGCCAAATTTCTGTCCTAAGACCCTCCACCACCCAACCTAGCCAAACAAATAAAATTGTCACTTTTGTTTGTTCAGGCAAATAGTTACGTGGCATAACCTAAATATTTATTATGAATCACAATAATGGCTGTGGAAACCTATGTTTTTCGTCAAATAGATATTTTTTCGCTTCTCCACACAAACATGAAATATGTATTAATGTTCATTAGCTTATTCGCTTTCTAGAACAATCTTATTTGCGGTATTTTTTTTTAAACACGCAAACTAAACTGTGGATCAGTTTTGACCTTCAGTGGGGTCTCGTCAACATTCGGGCTTCTTAGGACAAATTCTGCTGAGCTGCCAGATGCTACTTGCAAGAGCACTGTTCGCGAGACGGGGCCTACTCAACGAAAAAAAGCAATAATAATTACTCGTATGGTATGCATTGTTGTGAAACATATTTTGCACGATAAAATTTGTTTGGAAAGTTTGTAGCCCAATGGACAAACAAAAACATTGAATTGTTATGTGCAGACGAGAACTGTTCTTTATTTCATTAATGAAAAAGCACAGACATCTAATGTTTTACGAGTGAACATTTATGCAGCCTATTGCCAATAAGGGTGGCAATTATAAAACTTCGCTTGGGTGAGACATGTGTTTCTGGTGAATGCGAAATGTATGTATGTTTATTTAAAACCATATAAACAAATTTAAAACACGCACTCTAGCTCAAGGACATTTTTATTTGTACGATAAAGCGCATTTACCTCTGCAGCCCTCCGATGCGAATTTTTGGTTGTACTGCGTGTGTTGTTCGGCAGGATGCGCGATGTTTTGCTACAAGTGCTGCACAATTATTCAGGAACCCGGCACACGGAGCGAAACGTCGGACACCAAGCCGAACAACACGTGGTACAAGCCGACAACACAGCGGAGAGCTACACAGCACGTCTGCGAAGACCCACACGGCGCCATGCATTCACCTTTGTCTATCCAAGGCAGGTAGGATGGGCACGGTATCGCCACTTTTGTATCTGGCAAGCTGTCTGGCCAGCAAGCATAATGGTCAAATGTCCTGTTGCAATAAACGCCTGGAAAATATGAATCACAGTTATCGTAAGAAACGTGCTCAAGCAATAATCATTGAATTTCAAATTATTCATTAACTGATATCGATGCGGATGCGGTGGTTGTGCTCGTCATTAGGTTTCTCCCGATCCTCTTTGTATCCTCAACCGAGAAGTTGTCCGTGAACGTATCGTCTTGTTCAATAATTTCGAACGATACAGCACTCTGAACTTGGTCGATAAAACTACGCAAACACACACTCAGCTATATGAAGATTTGATGAGTTTTTATCTCTCTTCAGCTTCCACATCACTGCCGTGGCAGTTGGTGCAATGGTGCCAAGCAACTGTGTCTGGGTTTAACAAAGAATTTGGCAGTGCTGCTGCTGCTGTGTTGGCAATGGCGCACAAATAGCAACGACAACTCAACACATTTGTCAAAAGCATTGTGGCCTTAAAATAGGAAAAATACGCAAACAACCTAGAATGTTCTGGGAATGGACAAAAGTTTGCCTGAAGCGTTGCCTATTATATATCTATAATTGCAATGCCACACATGTTTTGTATGTATGTATTTTGAATTTCTTCCGCACCGTACGTAAACAACCGTGCTAATGCCACGCACAGTGCGGTCAACGTCTCATTACTCTGCAGGGATCGTTGCATGTCGACGTCGTTTGCTCACTCACCTGAGAGGAACGGTTCGCTGTCATGCAACTGCTTACATTCCGTCGCATAGCTCGACCACCGATGCAAGGTGTCTTGCAGCAGAGAGGCAGACGCCTGCGAATAGGAAACACTCGGAGTTGTTTGAACTCTTGCCGTAAACCCACCACCGATCGAGCTCCCCGATGACGCGATTTCGGCTTGTGCCGCGCGTTGTTGTTTGTCGTTGCTTTCAGGCACCATGTGCGACGATTCGCTCCACGTGCTGGGACCTTTGTTCAGCAAATGAAGAATTTAGTGAAGTCATCCGCCGAAGAACAGATTAATTCAGTTTCTGAAGAGGCTCCCAGCACGTGGATTGAAACGTTGGACAGAGTGCCGGGCAACGCGCAAATCACAGTCACGAGAACCTGCACAGTGGTGTCACCACTGGTGGATTAAACACATCCTGTAAAATGAGAGTGCGTTTTCCTACAACTGATAGCCAATGATTATTATCGAGAATCCAAAGATTGAATCTCCTTGCGATGCAACATCTGCACCAAATGTTACGGGCTGTCTAGGAAGAATACCACAGAGGTATGAGCCAATAGGTTTATTTCATGTCTAATTTTAGAAAACCTTCAACCAACTCTTTTCAATCATTGTATATGTTCATTGTTTGCATATATGTTTAGTAGGAAAGATGTACATTTTTTTATTAGCAGGGGGTATATGAATACATTTTACACGTAGATAAATTCAGCTTAGAGATGCATTGCACTTATATTTTGTAAAAAAAAGTAGAATGTTGAAAATCAATGTTTCCAGTTAGGATGGAGTGTGCGTGACTAATGCCGAACATTGATGGATTCATCTACACATCCCGTTCTTTCGTCAAATCACACCATTGGCACATTTGGTATTTGCAGCCTTCACATGCTGACACGCGTTTATAGTGTGCAAAGTGTCGTGGTAGGAGGGCTGTGTTGCCACAACCACGCGGACCCAATTAGGTAATACGAGAGGCAAATTTGGACGATGGCGCTGGCACGCACGGCCTGCTCGCTTTCGAATAATGCCACGGGATTGGAAGGTTCACCGCGACTCTGTTCTTCAACACGCTCGCAGTATTAAACCGGGGTGGTCGCCGGCCTTGAGCCGCGCGCCTCCGCAACAAGCGGCAAGCGGTGGACTTACACTTTGGGGCATACAAAGAGGATGAAGAAAAAATCCTCGCGCATTGCCGCTTTGGGCAGCCGTACAACACAGTTTCAGTGAAAAGAACACCCCCGGGTTAAAGAGCCCCGATGTTATTTCTCCAAATACAGTGAGGGAAAAAAGTATTTGATCCCCTGCTGATTTTGTACGTTTTCCCACTGACAAAGAAATGATCAGTCTATCATTTTAATGGTAGGGTTATTTGAACAGTGAGAGACAGAATAACAACAACAAAAATCCAGAAAAACGCATGTCAAAAATGTTATATATTGATTTGCATTTTAATGAGGGAAATAAGTATTTCACCCCTCCCTTGAAGAGTGTGCTCCTAATCTCTGCTCGTTACCTGTATAAAAGACACCTGGGAGCCAGAAATCTTTCTGATTGAGAGGGGGTCAAATGCTTATTTCCCTCATTAAAATGCAAATCAATTTATCACACTTTCTGACATGCGTTTATATGGATTTTTTTGTTATTATTCCGTCTCTCACCGTTCAAATAAACCTACCATTAAAATTATAGCCTGATCATTTCTTTGTCAGTGGGCAAACGTACCAAAATCAGCAGGGGATCAAATACTTTTTTTTCCCTCACTGTAGCAGCGTGTGTTATGCTTCAAGAAACTTGGCACGGAACACAGCTTAAATAAAACTTGTCCCTTGCAAAATGTGCGAGTATCCACGCCGCCGTAATAATGGTCATTTTCTCCATTACATCCCAATCTGATATTATTCGCAATTAAAATGCAAAAACGTACAGGATTACACGTGGTATGCCACTGCGGTCTGAGCTCCTTCGACAGAGGAGGAACAGCAAAACTGGACGAACACTCCATAATGGAGTTTTTTTTTATTAAAGTGAGATCGCGTAAATAAAAATGTGTCGTTAAACCCGCCACCACCCGACCACAGCCAAATCAGCAAGGTTTGTCACGTGAACAAAACATGCCAATTCGCTACTAGTACAGCACACCGATGTGTTGGGAGAGCAAACCCCGTTTCACGGGCAATTACAACCGGCCACATCATGCGACAGACAGGGTTGTGGAGTATTCCTCCCTCATTCTATCTCTCTCTCTCTCTCATGACGCCCAATCGTCGTGGCTAGCAGACCTCGGCATTGGCATTGAGCTCCTGAACCCATCGCTACCGCCACCACCATAACCGTCGTACGGCAACGAGAGAAGTGACGCACAGCAGCGCACCGTGACGGAAGCACAGCCTCTCACCTCCAAGGAATAGCAGCACATCACGCAAGCGACGGTCACCACCGCGGCCACGACCATTATCTTTCTGTGAACATACATTGCAAACGCGAATGTCTTTTCTCAACGGGCAAGTAAAGAAGCACCAGTTTATATGATTGGTTCCGTCGGTAAAGTCACGTCGAAGGGAAACAACGTGACTTTACCGAAAGAACCAAGGATATGAATCCCTGCAGTCACGAAAGCTTTCAATCAAAATTTAAGCAGCAGTTTTGTTGAATCAAAGCAGAAACAAAGGTGCGGGAAAACGTCTTCGTGTAGTGGTGCACAAATAACAGACTCAATCGATGAACAATCTCTAGCAGGAGCAATACAAACTTAGTAATACATCTTATATTACTAACATACAAGCAATACAAAATAAGTGACGTTTTGAGCAATTACACCTTCTTCATTGTAAAGAAATGTTGCGTATTGCATATTCTCTCCTTCTAGGGCAGCGTTATTGAGGAATGTGTCAACACAATCTGGAGTAAGTGACGTTGGGACAAGTCGAGTGGGTAGACTGGGAAGTCCAAACAGAAAGTGTGATCGCTCTACAATAGTTCATCAGCCATAAACGTTCCCTCTCTATCCCTGCCTGATATACAGCGACAATGTATGCATGTTGTATGAATGTTGAACTTCTTTCGCACCGCATGTAGCCAACAGTGCTAAATCGGAGGTGCGGGGGAAGGATAACAAAAAATACAGTTCTAAAGAAACGAGTTTTCAGTCGAGATTTAAAAGTCCATAGCTCCAAGTGGTTCACATAATATGGAAAGGAAGAGCGTTCCAGACGGCTGCCGCATTAGGGGCGCCGCCTGAAAGCGCGCGACGACTCGGACACACACCGAGAGAGACTGACAGGGAGACAGACAGAGAGGGACACACACCCAGAGAGACAGACAGAGAGGGGGACACACCGAGAGAGACAGACAGGGAGACAGACGGACAGAGAGACAGACAGAGAGGGACACACACCGAGAGAGACAGACAGGGAGACGGACAGACAGGGACACACACCGAGAGAGACAGACGGACAGGGAGACAGACGGACAGGGAGACAGATGGACAGGGAGACAGACGGACAGGGAGACAGACGGACAGAGAGACAGACGGACAGGGAGACAGACGCCAGTTGTCGCCGCTCCGTTTACCAGCAGCAGCAGCAGCAGCTACTCTCGCGAGGAGCTTGACGACCGACTGAGCGCAGCGAGCAAGGTGACCGCGGTTTTTAGTTTGTTTATTTGGATGAGACGAGAAGTGCACGGGGGGCGAGAGGGGGTTTGGTGGTGACTTGCGGCAGGGAGAGAGTTTCTTGTGGAAGGTTTACAACCGGACGGATGCGAGTGGACAGATGGGACAGGCAGGTGACTCGCGGGACAACGTGGATGTCAATTCGGTTCGGTGACGGCTTCGCCTCTTGCATTGTCGCCGAAATTGCGACACGACGCCTCGCGTCTGCAACTCAAACGGTACCTACCCGACCGACACGTGGGGGCTTGCGAACCGCATTACTTTTTGATAACCTACACCCCTATGGAGGCATTTTCATACTCAGTGTGAATTAGCACGGTTGGCTACGTACGATGCGAAAGTAGTTTAAAATACGTACAATGCTTAGCGTAAATAATGGGACGTCACTTTACGTAACTGAATCGCAATTTAGAACCTTTCCTCCGTCAGTACACTGCTGGACGAGGGCCCACCCCTTACCGATCGATGGGTCGCTTGACCATACTTCACCACGCCGGTCAGTGCGGGTTGGTGAAGTGGCAAGGGGGTGAGATGGGGGGCTGGAGTGAGTGGGGGGGGGGGGTAACGAAGAACAAGCTCGGGATATCACTCACCACTGATGTGAGCCGTGGCCGGGTGGGTGGTGGTGGTGGTGGGTGGTGGTAGGTGGTGGTGGGTGGTGGTGGTAGGTGGTGGTAGGTGGTGGGTGGTGGTGGGTGGTAGGTGGTGGTGGGTGGTGGTGGTGGTGGTGGGTGGTGGTGGTAGGTGGTGGGTGGTGGTGGGTGGTGGTAGGTGGTGGGTGGTGGTAGGTGGTGGTGGTAGGTGGTGGGCGGTGGGTGGGTGGTGGTGGTAGGTGGTGGTGGTGGGTGGTGGTGGGTGGTGGTGGTGGGTGGTGGTGGTGGTAGTAGGTGGTGGGTGGTGGGTGGTGGTAGGTGGTGGGTGGTGGTGGGTGGCGGTAGGTGGTGGGTGGTGGTGGTGGTAGGTGGTGGGTGGTGGTGGGTGGTGGTAGGTGGTGGGTGGTGGTGGGTGGTGGTGGGTGGTGGTGGGTGGTGGTGGGTGGTGGTGGGTGGTGGTGGTTCACTGCGGTAGCTCCTGGACACCCAACGCCCTCGCACGACCGGCGAACGGAGCAGCAGCAGCAGGAGCAGCGACAACAAAACATCCCGAGTGGTGACAGCGTGGAGTTATAAATGTCCTTACCCGGTGTCTTGCGATGTAGACGAAATAAACAGCGTCCGAAACTCGTTAGACAACGTTGAAACTTTGACGTCTTCAAATAAATACAAATTGCACGGCTTAACCGCTCCCCCCGCTCCTAACTCCCTCGTTACATCCTGCGCTCTTGTGCGTGTGTGGTAGCAGCAGCAGCAGCAGCTTCCTGCACTGCACCACCCTGCACTCTCAACTCTGCACCACTTTGCACTCTCAAATCGCCCTCTTCCTGCGGTGCTTTTGCGCAAATTATAATCGGAGGTGCTCCTCAGCACGAGGTCAGCAGCCGGCGACGATGATGGTGATGGTGATGATGGTGGTTGGAAGGATGGAATGTTTGTTCACTCCTCTCGACTCCTCGTGTAAAGTGCTGGGTCGTGATACGGCTATAAGCTTTTCAATCCACCAGCCACCATCACCACCCAACCACCCATCGCAACACACACAAACACACACGACCTCACTCACCCATCCCACTCGCCCACCCCCTCCCACCCAGCGGCGTGCAGGGGCATGCATTTACGCACGAGATAAAAAAAATCGCGTCGTAAAACAGTAACCGTAAAAAAAACCTAATAAATTAAGACAAATCCACGAACGGATCTACCGATGAACGAGATTGAGGACTCCGCATAGCAGCGCCCTTCCGTGGGACACGCACGGCGAATGGCTGGCCACATGAACCTTCATGTGGCCACCGCTACGTGCGTCTCTACCAAATGCGACCCGATCAGGGCGATGGTCTGACGAGAAGAGGGTGGCATGCGTGGGATAATGGATCATATCCGAAGGGGGGGCGGGGGGGGGTCATAGTTTTTATAGTTTCATTTATTTGGTATAGCCCTGTGAGCCATTCGGCTCTTGAATCTGGTGCAACCGCAACAAACAAAAAAAAAACATGAACAAGAAAACATCTTAAAGTGACTTTGTGCATGTGCAAACAGAAAATCCAGGAAAAAACATCAAAATATTCTTGAAATAGCACCGTACACCAACGCTGTGTGCAAAAATCCCAGTGGGATGCAATTCAAACAACAACAACAACCACAAGAAAACTTAGATTAAGGCCATCAGTCTAACTCCGTACTACAATGAACAAAAACATGGCCAAACCAAAAAACTTTTAGAAATCACCAAAATAAAGCCATAAATGCAATGTAACAGTGATCATAGGAACTGTGACCGAATTTTTAACAATAAACTACATAAATAACATGTAACACCAAACCCTAGAGCCACAGCTGGCTGCATGAGTCACTCCACAACATCAGGAGCATCAGTCGAAGTATCACATTTTTCAATGCACCTTTAAGATCAGCACACGAAATAAAAATACAGATAATACTTTGCAGCGGTCATCCGGAGCGAAACATTTTATTTTATTTTAGGCCACTGAATAGCAGTGGCAGCTAGGGGTGTACAACTCCTCTAGAGCAGTTTTGAGTGAAGAGTGGAGATGTGAAGAAGGCGCTTCCGCAAGGGAAAATGGAATGGCAGATAAGGGAAAACAAAAACACAGAGCAGCTCGGTGCGACAATTTGTGAGCAGCTGGATGGGACACTGCACGGGATACGGCGAAGATAGTGAAAGATGAAAAAACATGTCATGGACATAACACTGTAGTCTGTGCTCCTTCAACAGAGGTGAATTAGCAAAGCTCCAATAACTCTCTCTTCTCAAGCCCTTTCGCGGCTCGCACACCTCGACACTTGCATTTCGCTCCTGAACGCATTGCCACGCATTGAACAAAGATCAAAATCAACCCTCGATTGTGAGAACGGCACGGGATAGAGGACAACAACAGCAGTGGAAACTCTGGCTCCGAAGCTTGTCGGGTCGCATACGAATGCAAACGGGCTTTCGGACGGCGGTGAGAATCTAATCAAAAGGGTGCGTGTTAGTAAAATCTGCAAGAACATTTTTTTTTGTCTGGGCTACAGTGACGCACGGCCAGGTTCGCGGGCGCGAGTTGATCGCGCTACTTGGTTGGTGGTTGGTGGTGGTGGGTGGTGGTGGTGGGTGGTGGTCGGTGCTGATGGCATTGGGTGGTGGTTGTGGTGTTGAGCCCGTCGGCGGTGGAGTGGGGTGTGGGTAACAAGGGACAAACGTCGGATATTTTTTTTTTAAAGTGGTCGTACGGAATTATACTGGGGCTAAACATTAACCTGGATTAAATAGAGGAAATCGTAATCTGCTAGCATTGAAGGAGACTTGGATGCGCACGGATTCGGTCTGAGAGTAATCGCATTGGAAAATTGTACCCAACTCTCGGAATATGGCATTGAAGCACAGGGGGTTGCGCATGCCACAGTGCTTCTTTTCGCCCCCCCCCCCCCCCCCATCAACGTGGCCGCAATGTTCTCCGAGCGATAACGATATTGAACGTAATTGTTTTCAATTGTGGTAATTGAACATGCCACGTTCCGATAATTGCAAAGCACAGCGCTCCCTCGTGTACGTGGTTACTGGCATTGTAAACAGAATGCGTGGGAACGACAAGTTTACATAAAGAAGTGTACACACAGCTGCTGGGACGACCGAGAAACACACTGAAGCTAACACGTGTCTCTCATATACATATATTTTATTTTACACAGCTATTGGACACATACCCAAAGGCCCAAAATGCAAAAGCGGTCAGTAGTAAACAAGACTGTCAAAGTTGTAAGAGATAAGAGTTGACACGTTTGTATACCAAAAGTAGTACGTTGCTTTTCGTGATCAAATTCAGTTTTCCAAAAGCACTCCAATCTCGAATCTGCCTCTTTACTTTATAATTTATATTCCAGTCCACCTTTAACAGCTGTCGCAGGTACATATATTATACAATTTTCCTGTTGCGTAACTCCAAACAAAATCTCCACTATCGCATACCAGTATTCTTGAAAAACTAAGATGTATTCAGTGCCTACTACCAGCTCCGACACATCGGTTCAGAAACAAATCCTTTAACAAAAAAAGTGCGCATAGAACATGGAGAGATGTACGCTTGGAATAACGCATGGGATTAGAATACATAATCGGGTTAAAGACATCACTCAAACTGTTATGAAACCTAAGTGGACTCGGGCAGGACACGTGGCTATAAGAGCAGGTGGCTGATGGTCAAAGACTAGCAACGGAATGGCAGCCAAGGGGATGGAACGCCTCTGAGAGGGTCCTCGCAGAAGGAGATGGAGTCGAAGAATGCAGCTTGTGTACCGGTGTGAGGCGGTACGTCACTTGATCGCGGAAGATGATGGCCCAATGGGCACAGTCCCTCCTGGGATGAAGATGGATGAAGAGAAGAAGCGGGTGGCGGTCGTCCCGTCCACCCCGATCCGCCTGTGGGTGGCACCACCGGCGGTTCCACGAGCGTTAGGCCCTGGGATCCTGCAGATGGAGGAATAGAGCCTCAGTGAGGCACATCATCCGTAACCATAGATCCGGCTCCGTCGGGCACATCAAACACCCGGTCATCAGATGGTGAAGATGACACGCCCTCATAAGGTGGGAAATAGGGCTTCAGTCATGACAGGTGCACATACCAACGCCTACGGCCAACCTGAATCCGCACACACTGTGGCTTTCTCACCTCAGTTACCTCCACCGGGCCCTGCCATGGCCTATGTACTTTAGGAGATGTGCCTAGCGGCACCTGAGGGCAATGCAGCCATGCCCTCTCTCCAGGCTCCCACGGGTTTCCGGACTCCTTAAGCCCAGCGAGTTTTTCATTTGCAGTCTGTCGCTTGGCCGAATTGAACACAGGACGCCTCCCATGCTTCCGTTAACCGCTTAAGGGTGAGGCTCGTAAGTCCCGGCACTGTGGCTCTCTTCATTTCTGCGGATTGAATTTCAAATTAGCCAGCTGCAATTGAACAAATACCGCACACCACCACTGCAGATGTTCCCAGAACGTGCGACCGAAGACAATCACGTCATCTAAATAGATCAGTCATGACTCTCATTGGAGCCCCGACAGTACCAACCCCATAAGTCGCTGAAACGTCGCCAGGGCTGAGTGAAGCCCCATCGGAAGCAAGTTAAATTGAAACAGCCCTTGCGGTGTCTTTTATCCAGGGGCAACTGCCAAAACCCCGACAATATATCTAGGGTGGAGAAAAACCGCGCCCCCGACAGGGCATCCAACGAATCGTTCATCCATGGGAGAAGATACGCATCCGCCACGGAGACTTTATTTAATTTCCGAAAATCCACACAAAAATGCAAACTCTTGTTCTTTTTAACCAGGACAATGGGAGCACCCCACGGACTGGTTGACAGGGAGATTATATCAGCGGCCAACAGCTCATCGACTGCCTGACGAACGTAGTCCTTCTCCTTTGGACTAAACCGAAATGAGTTCTGACGAATGGGAGCTGCGGCACCCATATCAATATGGTGACGCATCAGGGACGTGCAGCCCACATCGAATTTACCCTTACTAAATACATCGGAGAATTCCCGAAGCAATGAACGCAACTCACCCCTCTGCTTCCACGATAAATCCGGATTAGTCGTCACAACGGATCCATTCACAAGTCATATGACACCCCTTCCTGTTCAACCGCGGCCACGACCCAAGTGGTTACATCATCCGCTTCTCCACAACACGCCGCCATTGTGTGGGCCAACACCGTACCCGCCTGTATGACCGCGATACCCAGCCCATCATTTAATACTTGCAGGAAGGGCTTCTGATCCCCCCTCACTATCATCTGGGCCCCTATCAAAGTGAGACCACAATGGGCCTGGATGTATTGGGCTACCTGAATCGAGGACAGGTCATCTTCCTCCGTGACTGGCAGAAAAAAAAAATCGCTCGTTTCTTGAGCCAGCGCCAACAATTTCTCCAGCACCAGAGAATCTAGTCCCACCTGCTCCATCTTTGGGTACGCAGCCTGGGCCAGGGACAATAGTATGCTGTGGCAGGCGAGGGGCGTCTCGGTCACCCCCCAACTCCGCATCACGAATTTCCGCCGATCGTTGGACGGCGGGTCAAAAATCGCCGCCAACTGTGCGTATGCTTGCCGCAGCGTCGCCCTGTCCACCTGGGGAATGGAAAAAAACGATGCCAAGGCATCGTCGTCTAACGTGGTGGGAAGAACACGTAGCGCCTCCATGTCGGACCACCCTGTGAGCTCGCAAGTGGTGGCAAAACGCTGCCGGAAGGCCGCCCAATCACCCCTCGCAGCCAAAAATTCCTTAATAAATGGCAGCCGCTGAGCGAGGGAAGGCGCCCCCGGATGAGCTGTCGGCGGCAGGTTAATTTCGGCAGGACTCGATTCCCGCCCTTGGTCTGTAGTGACGGCGGAGTCGCCCGTCCGCTGCCCCCAAGTCGCAGCCCCCTCCACCGGCTCTTCCTCACCCAGCTGCCCGACCAGCGCCGTCACCGCGGAGAGCAGCTCCACAATGCACACGCTTAGTACCCACAGCCCTTCTCCAGCCAGCGGCGGCGCGGGATCGTCGTCCTTCGCCCGCTGCCCCGCCAGGACTGCATTTCCGGGACCCCCCGCTGTCGCCCTCTTCGCTCGAGGACATGCCAATGAAAGCAAACCTCTTAGCGGCTGCCGACATAGCCTATCTCCCCCCAACGGGATTCAAAGGAAAGGAAGGAAAAAAAAAGAAAATTACTAACAACCCTACAATAAAAAAAAACACTTCTGACACCAAATATAATGTACTAATACAGAGAAACTAGTAGGAGGCGTGATCCCTCTTATTTATTCCGGCTCTCACAGCCGTAGGTGATAACTCCATATCGGGTCGGGACAGCCAACATGCTTCCAGACAAACAGCTTGAAGAGGTGAAGACCACGATGACAGCACCATTACGAGTTACATTACCGATGGCATCAGGCCCCGAATGGGAGTCGGAGCTCGCCTTTTATTCTCCCCAGCGTGGCCAGGCTCTGCCCTCGGCCACGCCCCCTTCTGGATCCCCCAGAAGGGTCCGGGATTGGCCCACGGGTTCAAGTGGTAGAGCGGGCTGATACCCATAATTCCATTGTCTACCAATCTCCCAGCGACACGTGCTATAGTGACTCATTCAATGTCCCTGCAAAGATATGACAATTATTTATTAAAGTTATAAATATAGCTGTATATATAGACACGGTGCAATGACATGCAGGTCGACACAACATCAGTGTCATATTATAACATTACAAAAAATCGCAGCCTGTTTCCAATCTACTGCTGGATGAAGGCCTCGCCATGCCCAGCCATATCGCCACGGTGGCTAGGAGATGTTGACTACCTCGCCTGGTATACAGGAAGTCGTGGGTTCGATACAGACCCTGATGCCTGCAGTATATTTGGAGTGTGCATGTCTCTCCCTCCCTGTGGCCGCCTGGATTTTTCTCTGGGTCCCTCGGGTTTTCCCGTCCACATTTATAAACATCCACTTAGAGTAATTTGAATGCTATGAATGTTTACGCGATAAGCCACCTCGTTGAGCCCTCATTTGTGATAGCCAGGTCGCTTCTGAAAAAGAGCTACATAGCACAGTGGGCCTTACCTAGTAAAATGAAAAAAAATATATTTTATAGTTTGTATTTGTCCCCACTCCACCACGCTGCTCAGTGCGGGTTCAGGTATCACTCACCACTGATGTGAAGCCATGATCTGCAATCGAGCTCAGTAGGCCGGGCTCATAGCACAGTGAGCTAATCGCTGCGCCGCCGCTCTGCCATATAGTGTACAATGCAGCACATACATGTTGAGCACATCGTGGTTCCTGATATCAAAATTAAATATTTTGCACACGTGGTTCATGTAATATACATGATACACACAGTATAGATAGGTTAGTGTTGATTAAACTAAATTAATCATGCAAAAGTACTCAGATAATGTCTCCTTAGAGTCTCCTAACTTTTATATGCGAAAATTTAATTAAAACTGCTTTATCATTCCTTATTAAGTTATGTTGTTCCTAATATACCAATATTCTTTATCACATTAAATGGTACGCTCGCCTAGATATGCACGCAAGGAGTGGAGCAGTGGCACAGTGGTTAGCTCACCACACTATGTACTCAGTCACCCGAGTTTGATTCCTAACCATGGCTCTGATTAACCACGAGGGATACCTGGGCTGAGTGAGATGGAACCGAGGCATCACAGGACAACGAGAAGTGACGAGGGCATGGAGAGGCCTTCATCCAGTTGTGGAGAGATCATGACTTACTCTTTGGTTCTATTCGGTAAAGTCACGTAGGTACGTGACTTTACCGAATAGAACCAAAGAGTATGGATCCTTGCAGTCACGAAAGCTTCAAATCTAGAAGATCATGACTAATGATGATGATGAATACCGATGTAGACAAATCTCTTTTTTCATAGAGATTACGTTATAACATCGCACCAGCACATCCATACAAGCCCTCTGGTTTGTTTAAAGCAGTTCAAGTTTTCGCCCAGCAGTGACCTTATTTTAAAAGCTCTGCTACAATGCGCTGGCAGATGGTTTATTTCAGCTCTCCCTAATGTTCATATAACTTCATTAAAGTGCAGCCATTAAGGGCTTTAATTCTAAAAATACCGTTCAGATACATTCCATACTTGAACTCCGCAGAACCTTAACACTGCCAAAAAATAATTAAAAGAGGAATATCTAAAGGAGAATATCTGCAGGGTGAGTAAAGTTGGATTAAACCTGAATAACCGGATTCAAAATCATTCCTTAAACGTAGCTGCTCATGGTTCGAAAACTTACACTCCGGTGCAGATTTCAAATGTGTACACGTGTCATTGCGTGTTTGCTATGTATGTGCCAACTGACCTTGGGCACTTGCAAACAGGTTTCACCTCTACGGCTTTTCCAGATGAAATGTGCGAGTTAAAACATAATAATAACAAGCCCCCTGTCAATCCACTGCTGGATGAAGGCCTCCCCACACCAAGTCTGCCAAGGGTTTTTTTTCCACTCCAGCTGAATTTACCATGGTGGTCAGTGTTCAGGGGCACTCACCTTCAATGGTACCCCCGGCTGGGATTCAAACTCAGGATATTGGGCTCACAAGCACAAGTGCCCTAACCACTGCGGTCGGGCGGCCTTTATCCAGCGGTGACTGGATGAAGGATTGTAAATTAATAGACACGTGCTTGTTCCACGGACGTACTGCATATGAGAGGAAATTAAACCATGTCGAGGATGAGGTGCTGAACAGGTGTCACCAGCCACGCGTATTACCCATGGAATAATTGTAGTAGACGTCTTAACTTGTGGGAAACCAGTTATGATGTTGCAGTTAAAACAAATACAATCTTAGAAATTAGTTCTGTATGTAGTTTGTTCACTACTTTTCAAAGTGTTTGCATATTTATATATGCACACGTGCAACACCTTCAGATTTTGCGTTCTTGGCAAATGATCTTGCTAAACATCTTCTGGTTGTGCCAAATTCCAGGTCATTACAATGAGGGTTTGTTTACTTTGGTCGAATGCCGCGAGCGGCTGTCGAAACAAATCGACACGTTCTTTTAATTCCCAACCACGTGAACCCCCTGTCAACCCGGCCAGCGGGATGAAAGGGTACAAGAAAGTCGTTCGTGGTGGGGTAAAGTGTGGATCCCCCCCCCACCTCCCCCACCACCATTCACACTTCTTCCAATGCGTGTGGCCAGCGTAGAAAAGTAGGCAAAGTGACTTTGTAGAGGCGCTCCCTTTTTTGAGCTCCCTTGAGCGGAGGTCCTTTTTTTAAAATGCAGCCGCGTGAGCGAGCAACTTTGCAGGTGGCACTCCCAACCCTGACCATCATCTCCGCAGTGCCGTTCATCATTGTAACAACAGCAGCAGCAGCAGCGTTCTAGCGAGCTAGCAAACGTATTCGGTTTGCCTGTGCAAATCACGGAGTTGAGAATTGTACGCGAAAAGTCACCCCCTTTTCTTTAAACGAACGAGGACGTATTTACTTTTTGGTTGGCTACAAAGGTGTGAATTGCTTTTGGGCACGTGTGTTTTGTAATTGTCATTGCATCCTTGCGACAACACTTCAAGCCTCGTTTTCCAACGTCCTATCTCCATCAGCACACACACAAACACACTAAAAAGAAGGCCTGCAATATGTTCGCCGGCCCTTGCAGGCAACATTTTACAGCGTTAAGGTTTTGAAGGTGACATTTACACTGCAATTATACGCGAGCAATTTGAGCTCAAAGGAAAAAAAAACGTACACAGCTCCTAAAATACAACCTTATAAAATGTTTCACCCACGAGTATGGACAATGTGGTGCCAGTGCCTATTGCCGAAGCATCCCCTGCGAGATGAGAAGACAATATATTACAGCCTTGGTAGGAGCAACACAAGTTATTGCTCATGAGGAAATGCATTATTTTCCAGGGAGGAAGAAAATAATCTCCGGATATGAAATACGTCACGGACCAGCGGGGGATTATAATTTAGTAATGAAAATGTAATGGTATCAGTCTTGCTGTCTGACTATATATCAAGTGTAGTTAAATATAGCTGTGGATAGGTTCATACAGAGAAGCAGTGAAACGTTTTTGGGGCAATAAATAAACAAATTCACAGGTTCATACATCGTTTTTTTTTGGGTTTACAGCAGGGTCCACAACACATCAATGCATACATTATATATTGTAAATTTAAAACAACAATAATTTGTAGCTCTTAGTTGATGCACTCTTGGGTGAAGGCCTCCCGATGCTTTTCCGTCCATTGGGGTTGTTTGACCACACTTACATCAATCGCCACGCATCTTGGCCGGCAATTGACAAAGCACATCTTGTAATATTTGAAATCAAACCACATTCTTTGGAATTGGAGGAGCCGTCAGAGGAGCAAACACTTCTCCAGACAAACTTAAACAAAAAAGACAAAGACAAAGATCCCCTGAATAGCCTCGACAGGCTGTTGGGGCAAGTGCTGTTAGCGGGCATCTTTGAAGGTCGGAACGGTACACGAGGGGGCAAGTGGCCAGTACCACGCCCGACCGCCTTTGTCTCCCTAGTGCTAATGTTTTTTTACATATCGCACTAGGTACTCATTTGAGGCTGAGTCGACCTAGGGGAGGCCTAGGACCGTGAGCGAGAATCGAACTCGGATTGCCGGGTTCATAGCGCAGTGCGCTAACCGCTACACTACCGCTCCCCACCAAACCTACACATTAGCTGTGCATTCAGTAAACTCTTAAATATATATCACCGGTAATAATTAAATTAATAATTAGTTTTACGAACCCTGAATGGACAAAGGCATCATCATGCTGTGTTAGTCATTGTGAGGGGGGGGGGGGGGTGTGGGGTGTGACCATACTTCACCATGCTCGTCAGTACGAGTTGGTGATGGGTGGGACGCAGAGTGGTGTCGGCGCCATGCATATACCACTGCACCACCACTCCACAGCCGTGCTTGACATCATAGTGACAGATGTATGTTGAACTTCTTACGCACCGTACACAGGCAGCAGTGCTAATCGGAGGTGCGGGAGACGATAAGGTTGAGTTGAACTCCTATGCAAGGTAAAGTGCAGCCTTAGAAGTCGCTTGCTCACATCACCGCTGTAAATGACTAAAACGGGTTATTCCGATAAAGTGTTGCTCGACGTTTTGCATTCTCAGTAACCTCGTGCGAATGAGAATTGTCTTGGAGGACACTTGATGTGGCAAGGGTCAGGTTGTGCCTGGTGATGGCCCACACCTGGGTCACGGGGTGTTCTTTCTTTTGCCGTTGGGCGAGAGCCTCTCTGGGACCCCTGTGTTTCCCAGAGGTTTTCTTCTACTCTGCAGTAAATTTTACTTTGCCTGTGTTGGCTATTTCTGGAAAAGGGAATATGCAATTATAATAACTCGCTTTGCTCCCACTCGCTAAGGAAACCAGCCACTTATGTTATTTTCTCCATTTCAAACAAAGTAATAAAAACCGAGTTCCCATGTATATTTTATTCTTTTTTTTTTCCCTGATAAACATTGAGACCTTGCTGTAAAGAGTAGCTTGATATACTGCATTTAAAATACACAAGTCTGGTTTGAGTCAAGGTCGCAAACTTTGACTTTGCGCCTGCACAATGTGAAAGCTTATGAAGCTGGCTACTGTCAACAGTAATAAAACAACGGTAACATCCATCTCAATGAAGATGTCGCTCAGCTACGTAAAAAAATAAGTTCAGCAGCAAAAAATAAAACTCTCTAGTCCTAGCACACATTTGGTGTATTTATTGAACATCAGCCGGCCTGTTACCATCTTAAATTAACCTGTAATGAATTAATTATATTTCTAACTGATGTAAAGTGAACAATTGGTGTAATGACATAAAAATAGACCAAGAAGCGTGTTCTGCATGCACGATCTGAAATTGAACCAGAGATCACAGTGCAATTAATCATTAAGTCAACATAAGGCTTACCCTAATTATTGAATTATCACGACA
Organism: Petromyzon marinus; assembly: GCF_048934315.1. NCBI lineage: Eukaryota > Metazoa > Chordata > Hyperoartia > Petromyzontiformes > Petromyzontidae > Petromyzon > Petromyzon marinus. The sequence goes on along the minus strand of NC_133692.1, from coordinate 2,185,515 downwards.
AACAATATAAAATAAACAAGCAGGTTCTGCAGTTTAAACATTTTTGCTTGTTGCATGCATGGGGATAGACTCTCGTGCCAGTATTTGATCAAAGCCCAAGGCAATACTTGTAATCACTTGTAATCAGCATAGCGCTTACGATATCGGAGGCTGATTGTAGTCACATGGGGGGTAATTAAACATGAAAAGGGGGGTAACTGACAAAGGTAGCGAGCAAAACAAAATAGGGAATTTGAGGCCCATACCTTCTCATACTCCTCCCAGGTTTGTGCTGACGATCAGTTAACACTGCGGTGTGAGATGAGCGCTGGGACCTGTCCCTCACCTACTCACCGTTCCCCGTCAATTTTCTTCTCTGAAGTGTCTATCGCCTGACGCTCTCAGGTGGCCCCTGGTAGATGCGGCTATCGAAAAAGGGGGCTTCCATGTCGTCTCAAATTCCCGTTCCGTCCTCTTCAGCTCGTAGCCGAGGTGTCCCATTGTGGACAGGTTGTGTGATGATCGGCTCCGATGTCTCCGTTAAAGGGAGTTGGTGGTCCTTCCAACGACCCGAAAATAGTTTTCCTCGCCGGAATGTTAAAGGCTTGGAGTCGCGTATCCTGAGGCTTGGATACTCCCACTGGTTTCAGGCCCCACAGGCAGGAATTCACCAAGGGCCTCTAACGTTTGTGGCACAGGGAGCATGACAGTATTTGGCAATGTCCTCGTAGAATTCGGCAATGTCCGGGGACAGCCAAAAGGCGT